>NC_080773.1:28987021-29612021 GCF_020826845.1 Diceros bicornis minor
CCCAGATACTCTGTGTGTGTACATGCATGAGGATTTGGCTGGAAGAACTAGGCAGAATTTAGGGAGAACCTCAATTCATCCAGGGGATAGCACATGTTAGCAGGAGGACAGGTTTGTGCTATGGATCCTGGTTCAGGTAAGGCTAAAATCTGGACTTAGGTAGCTTCAAGATTCTGGGCAAGTGGTTAAGGGGTCCAGATTGGTGGAGGGAACAGGTTGCTGCTGCTGTTTCTAGGCTGGGAGGGGACAGAATCTGCCATGAGATCTTTGGGCACAGGTGTGGATTTGAGGAGACGGAATCTGTAATAGAATAGGCGCTGTTAGGAGGGATTCTGTGTTGCAGCATTTGTTTATGTGGGCAGCACAGCAGGCAGCTGCCTGGGACCAAGCCCCAGTGTTGCCTGGGAGACGGGCACATGGCCAGGAGAATAGCACATGGCTTTCAGGACAAAACTTCCATGTAGACATCCCAAGTCCTAAGTTCCAGCCACTAAAAGGAGGAGACAGGGACTTGAAGCCTGTGTACAGATGCCTGAATGTGCCATCCCTGCCCCTGGCTGTAAAGGCATCATGAATGGATGGCGCAAGAACCAAGGACTACTGGCTATGGAACCGGAGCTCCGGGATCAAGTTAGAGAGGTCTTGGACATTCTCCTTGCCCTTTAGGACCCTGAGAGACCTGACTTTGTGGGCATGATATTGCTTGCTTTGCTAGAGCGCATATTAGAGCAAAGAAGACTTAATGCCTAGCTGACCACAGATGAAGACTAAACATCTAGCTGACCCCAAAAGAAGACTTAACACCTAGCTGACTGCAGACGAAGACTGAACACCTAGCTGACCGTAGAAGAAGACTTCACACGGCTGCATGGACTCCTCCCCTACTCCTTCCTCCCCCTCTCTCCCCGAAAGCTTCTGTACTCAATAAAATCCCAAGCACACCAAGGCTCTGGGAGGCAGACTCCTGGAGTTGACCTTGAGTGATGCAACTGCTCCTCGGTCCTCCGGCCTGGAGTTGACCTTGAGTGACGCAGCTGTTCCTCGATCCTCCAGCTCTCCCACCCCCTGCTGAGTCCGCTGACCGGGTTGCACCACACTACTTGGGTCCGGACCCTCATTCCAAACTCTTTCTTGAATTTCCATGGGTAAGCTCCCCCTAGCTTGGTAGGTAGATCCCCTCGTGGCCCGCAAGGTGCCGGTCGAGTCCCTGCCTCTGCCCTGGGTTCCCGAGGTCACCCAGGGTGCCCAGAGGAGGGAACCTGTCACTGGCCACCCATGCCGGGCGCCTGTCCTAGCCTCCCACCAATAATAGAAAATACTCCTAACCTGTGTCTCTGAGGTCATGAGCTAAGAAGGTCTCACCATCATCTGTGTAGAAGTTCTTCTCAAAGGTTGTACCTGATTCTAAGGACAAGCGACAAAAAGAGAGAAATCCACACTGAAGAATACTCTGCAAACAATGGGTGTGCATTCATCAAAATTGTCAGTATCACTGAAGACAAACGAGTGGCAACTGATACAGGGTAAAGAAACTAAAGAGTCCAGACAACCAAATGCAATCCCTGGACCATGCCTGGATCCTAGATTTATGAAGATATCGTTGTATCACTGAAGGTATCTGTACATGGACCTTCTATTAAATGGACTGTCTAGTGTTGATTTTTTAATTGTGATAGGTGTATTGTGTTACATAGTAGAATGACCCCAACATTAAGGGATCCAAGATCAAATTGCCAGCAAGTTTGATGTCTGGTGAGGGTTTCTCTTCCTGGTTTCCAGACAGCCACCATCATGCTGTCCCTTCACATGGCAGCGAGAGACAGTGCTACTCTCTTCTAAGGACACTAATCCCAATCCCAGCTCCACTCTCATGACTTCAGATAAACTTAATGAACTCCCAAAGGCCCCACCTCCAAATTCCATCATATTGGGCATTAGAGCTTCAACATATGAATTTGAGGGACACAACTATTCTGTCCATAGTAGTAAATATGCACCCACAGTGAGAATGCAATCATGATGCTGTGGCAATCCCCTACCTCAGACCATAAATATATACCACATGTGCACATATCACCATGATCACTGATCCACACTCCGTGATGTCTGTGACGAAGGGCATTCACTCTTTAAATGTAGATAGAGGGGGTGTTTCAATAAAGATGATTCAGTAATGATCTCCAGGGAATAATTTGTGGTATTTCAGTGAATAAGATAGATCTATGTCTGCCAACGATCAAATATTCCCTTCATGGATCACTGATTGTGGAAGCAGTTTGATTAGAATATAAGTTCAGTATGACTATTTTTATGCAACCAACTTGAACCAGGAAAGAGTATGTTAATAGAGTGTTTGTGTGATTGAGAGATAATGGAAAATATATATTGGAATTTGCTCCTGGTTCCTGACAGCGGGCTCTTGAACATCTTGTATTATTCTGAGTGATAAGAGCATTAGGAGCATCCTTTGTTTTAGTATTTAGTTTTTGACCCTAGTTCCAGATAGAGGGCTCCTGAAACACTTCTAATTTCCTGGGAAATTAGGAGTGTCTTTTGTTCTAATAAAGTGACTCTTAGTGGGCTCTTGAATGGTATCTAGATGAGGGGTGGTCACCAGAAAGACCCAGCCATGAAGCTTAGAATTTTCAGACCAGTCACCCCTTTTTCTTGAAAAGGGAGAAGAGCTAAAAACAGAGGTAGTGACAGCTCATGCCTAAATGATGAAACCTTCATAAAATCCCAGTATTATGGTGTTCAGAGAGTTTCCAGGTTGGTGAACACATCCACACAAGGACAGTGATACACCACAACTCCACGGGGACAGAAGCTCTTACTCTGGAGACCGTCCCAGTCCTCCTCTTCGTGTCTCTTCATCTGTATCCTCCATAAAAGCCATTAATAAACTGGTAAGCCTAAGTGTTTCCCTGAATTCTGTGAGCCACTCTAGCAAATTAAATGAACACAAAGAGGAGGTCACTGGAACCTTTGATCTGTAGCCAAGTCAGACACAAGTTTTGGGTAACTTCTGGACCTACCACATGTAATTGGCATCTGAAGTGGGGTGGGAGCAGTTTCTGGGACTAAGCCCTTAACCAGTGGGATTTGACACTATTTTCGGGAAGATAGTGTTAGAATTGGATTAAATTCCACGACACCTTGCTGATGTCCAGAGAATTTCTTGTTGTGGGGAACAATCTCCACACATTTGGTGACCAAAAGTGTCAGAACTGAAGTGTTCTGTGTAAAAGTAAAGGAGACTCACAGGAAAGAAACACACGGTAGAGAAGAACTGGGTTTTTCCCTACACAGAAGACAGTAAAACTGGATTTTTCCTATTGAGTGATGTTAATTTCATTTTTGTGCAATTACAGGTAAAATCTCAGATATACTCTGAAACTAGATAGAAAGAAGGATAAACCTAAAACTTAGGAAACGTGTTGCTGCTGTAAATCACAATGGTTTCAGTTGTGGAGCAATTTTTGTGTAAATATTTTGCACTAAATGTGTTTCTCTAACTTTAGATTTCTATTGCCGCTGTAATAGATTTCCAGGAATTTAGCAGCTGAAAACAACACACATTTGTTTTCTCACAGACCCACAGGTCTGAAAGCTCAAATCAAGGTGTTGGCTGTCCTAGTCTCTTAACTGGAACCTGGTGGAGAATTGCTTCCAGGTTGATTCATGTTGTTGGCAGAATTCATTTCCTTGTACGATTCCCACATGGCTCCCTCCATCTTGAAAGCCAACATTAGCAAATTGAATCCCCCTCCTGTTTTGAATCTCTCTCTTCTTTCTGTTCTATTTATTTGACTTCTGTTATTTAAAGCCTGTGTGATTACATTGAGCCCACATTGATAATCCAGGACAATCTCCTGTCTTAGTCTGTTAGGTCCGCTATAACAAGAATATCACAGACTGGGTGATTTAAACAACAAACATTGATTTTTCACCTTTTTAGAGGCTGGGGAAAGCCAAGAACAAGGTGCTGGCAGAGGTGGTGTCTGGTGAAATAACTTGTCCTGGATTGCTGATGGCCCTTGATTCATCCTATCCTTATGTGGTGAGAGAGAGAAGGCAAGTTTTCTCCTGTAGCTTCTTATAAGAGCACTAGTCCCACTCATGAGGGCTCCACCACGTAACATAATTACCTCCAAAGGCCCCACCATTTAGAACCATCACATTAGGGGTTAGACTTACAATGTATGAATTTGGGGGAGAAATTTCACAAGAATTCAGTCCACAACATAAACTGATGATTAGTAACTGTAATCACATAGTCAAAGTTCCTTTTACCATATAATGTATTATGCCCAAGGTAGTGACACCAAGGAATGGAGATCTGCCTACTTCACTGTGAGACCAGTCAATTTTTTGCAATTATAAAATATTTTTTAAGTGTTTCATAAGAGCAAAACTGTTACCAGAGTTTATCTCTTAGGATAGTTTCATACAAAGGAAAAACATTACGTACGTTATTTCAATTCTGTTTTATTACGTTTTGTTTTTAATGAAAGTATGTGTTACATTTTAGAAATACTACAATAAACAAAGGGACTTGCATCAAGTCAGCCTTCGGTTAAAAAAGATCTTTAAGACATAGGTATTTGAAGGGGTGAGATCTCTTGCCCACACTGAATGCCCATTACCAGTAAACAAGCTCTCCTGTCAGACCCCACTGTGTTACACGTTCTATCTGGAATTCCATTAAAAGAGAGAAATGGTTGGGTGTTGTTCACTCAAAATTCTCCCTCTGGTCCCACAGTATGTAAAATTAAGTGTTTTGCAGAGGCATTTTAAATGAGCAAGACTTGCATCATGGGCTGAATGTACAAACAGTCCAAGAGGTGCTTCCTAGGTAATGAGGGTATTATTGAATGGAGGAATGAATTGAAGACCTCCAATGTGCCCCCGACACCTCCTACCCCTAATTCTCCATATTGCCTCTCTCTCCACCTCTATCGACAATGACCTCCATTCCACCCCCAATAAGGTCTTTAACCGTTCCTTGATCCACCACCATCACTCTCCAACCTGCACCTGTCCCCCCACCACCACCTGATTTCTATGCCTCCACAGAGGCACAGATTTTTCATTCCATCCCTGTTTCAACTCCATCCTCCTCAGTCTTGGGAAGCTCAGACAAGTACTCCTCACCTTCTATCACGTCCACATCCTCCTTCCCCCTTGACCTGTATTTGCCCCCGTCTCAATGAACTAGGCCAATACTCATGTCCTTTTGGCCACCCCCTCAAAATCCCAACCTCAAATGGTGGGTACCATCAGCTCCCTCTGACCTCAATTCATGCCCCAATGTTTGCCCTTTCTCTGGGTCCTTTAGCCTACTCAAGCCCAGCCCCCCTCCAGCTCACTTTGTCTTCTTTTTTTTTTTGGAGGAGATCTGCCCTGGGCTAAGATCTGCAAATCCTCCTCTTTTTTTGCTAAGGAAGACTTGCCCTGGGCTAACATCGGTGCCCATCTTCCTCCACTTTATATGGGAAGCCGCCACAGCATGGCTTGCCAAGCAGTATGTCAGTGCGCACCCGGGATCCGAATCGGTGAACCCCGGGCTGCAGCAGCCGAGTGCCCGCACTTAACCGTTTGCGCCACCGGGCGGCCCCTCACTTTATCTTCTAAAACCATTTTGTCTCCTTGTGCCCGTTACCCCCCTGCAAGGCTCCAGCTCCCCTTCCCACCCTCTGTTGCTGCTTTGGAGCACTAACTACTCACAGGACATCCATACACCAATGATGTCCTGCAATATATTTGCTCTTTCTTTTATTCTCTCTTCACTCACTTTTGAGGCCCTGGCTAGAGGGTGATCACGCCCGCCTTGAGTAGTAGATTAAGTCCACACCCAAAACATTTCCCTAATTGGGCTCTCACATTCTAGGCTACTAGGCATGCACACATATCACTCCAGGACCAGGTATCAGAAAACTGGGGACAACCCCGACATTCCAGAGTCCATGAAATTATTCAAATGAGCCAATTCACAGGGTGCCTGTGAAAGCTAGCTAACTGCACCCTGTTTGCCATGCATGAGGCCCCCCAGAGCTCCAGATTGCATTACCTTTTCCCCATGTGCAACCTGTGTGGTCCACCTGGCATCCTTCTCTGGTGTGGAGCTCCCAGTAGCAGAGTACTGTCTTTCTCGTATCCGAGTGTTGGTGCGCTATGTCCCACCATCAAAAGAATGTTTAAATATTACAAAACATGTATGCTTCCTTCCACTGTGTTCTTTAATCCCTTGTGTACATCAACTCTTTTGTGCCTTTTACTCACCCTGCCCTTGACTCACATCTGCCCACTGTCCCCACATCCCATTACCCACTTTGTTCCCATGACCTCTGTACCCCTTATCCCCTCAGAGCCCAATGTGTGCTAAAATCTTCACTTCTTTGCACATTTAACTCCCTGTGCCCTTAAACCCCTCAGTGCACTTTAAATACACTACACTGTTTAGCCCCCATGTGCATTTACCCACTCAGTCCCCTCTCTCCTCCTGCACTCTCTATCTCCCAAAATACCTATTCTCTCTGGTCTCATCTTACTCTGGGTGGCCCTTCCCTGGGTGGTGTTCCCTCTCATCCCTCCCTCTCTATGACACCTATTCCCAGTGAGACACACACACTCCAACTTTCTCACTACACTCCCACCTAAAAAGGCAAAGCTCTTAGCACCTTTTGAATGCTGTGCATTTAAAATATTATCCCTGTGGGCTGTGGCAGTTTGGAATGAGTACAAAGTGCTGACATTTCCACCCTTTTTCTGGCATTCCTGCACTAGGAGAGATGCACAATTTTCCACATATGAACACATGATTGAAATACTAACCCACCTGGTGACTGTGTGAATGATTATACAATAGTGAGTTGGAGTGTGTCGTTTGTGTGCATGTGTGCATTGTAAATGGGGAAGAATGTGAATGTGAGTGTGTCATTTGTACATGAGTGTGTGTGACTGAGTGCATCAAGAAGGGAATGACTGTGCAGTTGTATAATTGAATGTGTTTCAGTATACGAGTGTGGGTACTCTGTGCTTCTATGTATGTCTTAGTGTGTAAATGTATGTTTGTACATAATATGTGTTTGGAGTATGTGTTGTCAACCATATGGCTCCATTCCATGACTTGGAAATAGAAGGTGTGTTTAGAGAAGAAATACCCTACACAAAGTGTGGTCTAGCCTTTGCCCTCCACAGCTACTGGAAGATGATCTCTAGACCCTTGGAATGTCATGCCTGACACAAGTGTCTTTGTTTGCTTGTGGGCTTGGCCACCAGATAGTATCACAATGTGATTTGTGATTGGGGCTTTGGGCTATGCAGGGTCAGGTCAGCCTCTGAAGGAGCTGGAGACCAAAGCTATCAGCCACACTTTGACAACAAATGGAGAATAAAGGTCAGCCCTCCACACTGTATGTGATCAAGCTCCAGTAAAAACTCTGGACACCAAGGCTTGGGTGAATTTCCCTGGTGTCAATACTCCATGAGTTGTCAAAGAGCAGTGTCAGGAGAGTAACACATCATCATTGCACCAGGACAGGACAACTGGAGCTCTGCTTTTGGTACTTGTCTGGAATTTTGCCTCATGCATGTCTTCACTGTCTGATATTAATTTGTATCCTTCCCTGTAACAAACCATAACAGTGAGTAGAACTGGTCTCACTGCGTGCTGTGAGTCCATCTAGAAAATGATTGACATTAAGGGTAGTTTTGAGAACACTATAAACACCATGCTTTCTTATATGGATATTGCTGTGTTGGCATATCTTATGATCATTGAGTCAGTATTGGGGAAGTACAATATCCAGGAAAATTTCCACATCATCATCTCCAGTTTAATTTGCATTTAGTTATACAAACAAGGCCAATGATTTCCAATGTCAACTACTGACACATTCTTTCTTTTACTCTTATCTCATTAGAAATTATTCCTGGACTCTGTTGTGTTCAGGTATCTGGTGAATACTTTAATAACAATGCCTCTTAGGAGTCTGAACATTAAGAAAGAACTTGATTTTTAGTGGAAGAACTTCTCAGGGAATCCTGTGAGACACACACACCTCACTGCCAGGCCCTCAAGAGGCAGAAAACACTATTTACTATTCTTCCCATATGAGACCCTGTCTTCATCATAGATCACAAAAGAGTAAGAGTCTCTCCAAATGCATCAACAGTCTCTTTGGAAATACTCACAAATACTTGTAATTTGTTTTGGTAATTAGCGACTACGAAAAGGTTTTTCAGAAGTATTATCAGCTCTTCAAGACTGCACTGCCATTGTCGCCACAAGTGAAATGATAATTGTAGTTTTCAGGGGAGGTGAGGTCACAGAGTCACAAACCCATATCTCAGGGTCCACCCACACATGGACTGCCTGTCATGACCATCACACTGAGCCAACCGTCCTGGCAACAAAAAGGAGTCAGATGAGCATTTTCTGTATCAGCCTGAGAGCAGAGTCTTTAAGGAGGGAAATCTAAGTAAGTAATCTAAAGTCTGGAAAAGGGCTTCTGGGGGTATAACAAGGTCCAGTTGCAAAACTATACAGGGAGGCAGAATAATTCCTTAAGAACGAGCTGAGCTTGTAAACAGAGATGAGGATGCTAGACCCTATACCAATACCTGATGGCTTCTAATGTAATTTAATGAAATAGTCACTAAGGATGATTATTGATGAACAATCCCAGTGATTATGAAGAATCATTTTGAAGGGCCTTAAGGATTGTAGTTATGAAATCAGTCTGCTTCACATCACATTAGAGGAAATATAGGCTAAATATTCAGTTTTATTAGACCTGTGCTTATAATGCCTTCATGGTTCTAATACAGAGTAGGATAGAACTGTCACAATTTTTCTAATTTTCTACAGAAACCATACATATGAATTTTTTCTGCAATAAAAAAAGTTCTTATCTATCTCTGACTATATGAGTATATAACTTACTTGAGACTGTCATTGTTTCTCTACTGAAAACATCCCATGACTACGACAGGACTGCTTTCCCTCTTGAAGTTAGGGAGACAGCACATGAGGAAAAAGTAACTTAATGGGTTTCAGACAACAGTTGTCAAGACCAAATGTATGTTGTCTTATTTTCTCTGGTTTAATAATATTTCAGCATCAATCCCAAGCTCACAACTCATTTCCTTATATTTTCAAGTTATGATACACAAGAGTCCGTATTCTACACATTCCACTTGACATGTCTCTTGTATTTTCATATCGTTCACAAATCTTGCCTTATTACTGAATAATTTCACTCAACATAGGTATCAATAAAACCTAAGCATTTGAAAAAAAATCTTAATAATTTAATACCTATCCTACACTGTGTTGTCACATATTAGTATTTCATGCATCATGGTTTTGGGAAAAAGGTAATATTGCTCCATAATTCATTTGATAGATGCCATTGTGTTTTTGTTCCTGGCATGGTGGCAAATGTGTCTTTCTGCTGCCAAACTAATATTGAGCAAATCTTGCATTTTTTAAATCTAATGTGGATGTAGGGAAGTTTCCTTTAGGATTGTGGCTTGTAATTATTATTATGATCTCTAAAGCTTTATCACATTTAATTTTGACCTAGAGAAAAAATTGTTAAAGGAAAATGGAAACTTTTTATAACCAAAATTATAAAATAAAATAAAAATGATATGAAATAAAATGGAAAAGTATAAAATGAAATACTAAATATAGGTCTGGATTATTTGAAGAAACAGCTGACATGCTTTGTTAGTGTAACAAAGGGGTTAGAGTATTGTCTTGGCAACAAGCATAGCCAACTTCATATCTCCACTTGGCCCCCAGCCAGCATATGGATTTAGACAGATCATTTAATCTCTCTGTACCTAAGACTCCTTACCTTTACAATGAAAATAATGCCAGTGCCTACATCATGCAGTTAGGAAAATCAAAGAAGCTACCATATGTATGGCAGTGTAGCGGTGATCCTTACATTCTAAGTGCTACTGAAAGGTTCACATTCCACTCTGGGAAGCCTCTTAACAAACAAAACTTAACAAAATATTTCTCAGAGAGTATACTGGATTTCAGTTGATATGATACACGTAGTCCACACCACATGTTTCAGTGCAGGATCCTCTGGCTCTAAAGACAAATTTCAGTCACTGGGAAATGGCAGAATGGCCTCCAGGGATTTGGCAATAAGAATGGTCTACTTATCTCAGACTATATTTGGAAGTCATTCCCTTTAAAGCTGTCCCTAAGACAATGGCAGCTTTAGTTGAAATATTTCTTTAGTGACTTTTGAATGCAAATTTTTTTTTCTGTCCTCACAGAGCTGGCAAGTTGTGTCCATTGGCACCATCTGCCTCTTATGTGTCTCCTGCCATTGTGATCAACCCTGTGAACTCCAGATGGGTGGAAGTTAAAGTAAATATCCCAAGGATGTTGGGATTTCCGTTTTCCTCTCCTGGATCCTGTATATGCTGGTAAATATCAATTTTCCTATGTATATGATTGCCAATCAGAGCAAAAATCATCACAAAGATTTAGGACTCTACTCTGCTGAATTTCATGACAAAATCACAAACTCACTCTAAACAGTATTGTTATCATGCCCTCATGTTTCATTGCTGGGCTTATCATTTGGGCCAGTTATTCTGTAAGTTTCATCCTGTACAGACACAATCAGCAGGTCACACACATTCACAAGAACAACTTTTCCCCACCAACTTCCAATTAATTTGGGGGGAGGTATGTATTTTTAAAAATTAAAGACACATACACAGGTTATAAATGCACAGCTCAATGGAATTTCACAATGACCACACCTCTGTACACAATACTTAGATAAGGAAACACAATGTTGGGCTAGCCCTGGTGGCCTAGTGGTTAAGTTGGGTGTGCTCCACTTCAGTAGTCTGGGTTTGGTTCTCAGGCATGGACCTACACCACTCGTCCATCAGTGGTCATGCTGTGATGGTGGCTCACACACAAAAAGAGGAAGATTGGCAGTGGATGTTAGCTCAGGGTGAATCTTCCTCAGCAAAAAAAAAAGAAAAAATGAAAAAGAAACACAATGTTGTCAGTCCCCCAGAAACTTTCTTGTACCCTAAGTCATTCTTCCCAAGGCTATTGTTTTCTTGGATATATTTGTAGGAATTAATGTAATTGTTGGAAATGAGTTTAGTACTATCTAACATTGAAAGATTAGATCACTTTTGCCTGTTTAGTATTTTACATAAATTGAAATAAAGCACAGAACATTTAATAATCGCCCTTTTTCCATTCCATATCATTTTTGTGAATTATCTGCATTGTTGCTTATCATTGTTGGCATTCATTAGCATTGCTATATAGAGCATCATTGTATTACTAATACCAAACCAGTAATTGATTCATTCTACTATTAGTGGGCAAATGAGTAGTTTTGCATTTGGGGCTATTTTCAGTAAGAAATAGTGCTGGTATATAAGTTCTGTAAGCAGTCTCTGGTGATACGTGTACAAATTTCTGTTGAGTGAATTCATAGGAGTGGCATTGTTGGAACACAGGATTTCATTTGGCCAGCTAAAGTAAATCTACCACACAGTTTTGCAAATGTTTGTACCAATTTTCACACCCACCAGCAGTGTATGAAATTCTTGGCTTATTCACATTCGTGGCAAAACTTATATTTCTGTCATTTTGATTTTAGATTACCAGGTGGTGTCTGATGATACCAAGTAGTGATATATTTGAATTTTTCTGATTACTTAGGACAGTGAATATTTTTTACACATCTATTATTCATTGAATAATCAGTTTTTGAAGTGATTAAAACATAAGAAGAAGAAGAAGTTTTCACATATTGAGGTATATGGGGAAGCCATTCTAGTTTACATCTGATTCTGCCTAAAAGTTGTTTTTCCCAGAGCAGCCTTATCTGTGGCCCACCAAACATGCAGTCTACATCTGTTTCAAACATTTTCCCAAAGCAAAGAAAGCACTCTTTAAAGATAGGGATGACTCTCTCCCTTTCTGTGATACTAACACCAGTACTTCTTTGAAGATAAGCTTTTCCTCCCAGAGAACCAAGGTCAAGTTGACCTGCTGTACTAAACTGGCAAAACATGCACTAAACTGGCAAAACATATCCTTGTGACTTTGGGGAAAAAATTGTATTCCTGTCATGCTTGATGCATGTTCTGTGCTCTGAAATAGTATATAACCATGCTGTAAACCATGTTTTCCAGAATTCTTTGTTCCCTGGGTAACACAGCACTTCCAAGCTAATCCTCACAGTAGCTCATTGAATATCTCTCTTATCCGTAGATTAGTTTTTGATGATTTGCATTGACATTTTCTGACATAGTCAGCAAGATTTCAGAGAAACTCACCTGAGACCACCTGAAATTTACTTTGAACCAGTGTTGGGAAGCAGCAGAGGCCAATGAGCCCCTCCAGCATGACTGCACTCTTCAGGGACCTCGGTGAGTTCTCTTGAAATCTAGACCTCCTTGCTTCAGTTGACCTGATATTTCTTTGAGCTATTTCAGGTCTTAAGAGTAAGTGTCTTAAGAGAATACTGGTACATATCCTAGGTAAGAGGAACCTAGGGGGACATTTCCTAGGGAAGAAGAACCTAGGGGGACGTTTCCTAGCTGAGAGGTCTTCGGGGGAATTTAGGAGTGAACTGGGTTTTGGCTGTTCTTTTATTTTGGCTTTAATTGGAAAGGAATTGTGCTTATGAAGTTTGAACAAACTGTTATATAGTAAAAGGAGAGATTGAATTCATTCAGCTATGAAGAGAAAGGACATCAGCTCCTCCCAGACATAAGGTGTTCTCAGGCAACAGATAACCTAGTGGAAGCGTCTGAGGATGACCCTCATGATGTACAGTGGTCCCATAGGGAATTCCATCATGATTTTTCACTTTAAATAATTCAAGGCTCATCCACGGACGCACACTTCAGGATTTGTCATCCAGCACTCTGACCACTATGGTAGTTTTTTAGTTTACTGGCGGGAGAAACTAAGACAGTAAGAGAGTGTTCATGCCTTTAAGAAGTGGCACTCACAAGCAGCACTCTTGACACACTACACTGTCCTTAGAAATTGTTCATACTTTACAATAAAATGAAACTAAAAGAAAATGGGAAGCCAGCCAACTCCCAGACAGACAGCCACCCACTGGGACTCCACAGACTTCATGGACAATGCATATGGAGCCAATGCTTTTAAGTAGTTAACAGAATGGGAGGGTTTAACTAAAGATGACTTCAATCTTAAAAGGCCCAAATGGGGAAAATTACCCTATCAAATTAGTTTACTTGCACACAAAATTGACAAAAGCAGGCTATGAAATTAAACAAATAGATTGGAAAGCATATTGTAATTGGTATTTAGAAGATTCAAAGTGTGGTAATAGTAAAATGACATATTCAGAGGAAACTACTCAAAAATTGGTAGAGACTGTGGCTAACTTAGAGAAAGAGGAAAATTCAGAGGCTGTCCCACCTCCTTTACCTCCTCCACCACCTCTGCTGCTTTCAGCACCTCAGAGCTCACCACGTCCCCCTCCACCTCTTCTCCTTTAACACCTCCTCCTACACCTGTTTTTTGGCAACTTTATAGCCTCTCCTTTCTGAACTTTCATTCCCTGACTTGTCTACTTTGATTCCTCCTCCTCGTCTACTCCTAGAGGAAACAATAAGTAAATCCCACAAAAGTAATACTGAAAGTAAGTCTCAGGAAACAAATACTGGATGTCCTAAGGTCATTGTGGCTCCCTTTAAAGAAATCTATTGGGAGAGGTGAGCCTGCACTTGTGTATCCTCCTTGGACTAGAATTGAACTTAAGGATTTAACTAAGGACTTCCCAGGCCCTTTACTAGATCCTTTAGGGTTTTGCTCAGAAATTTAACCTAACTGTTAAAACATATTAACCAGGATACTCAGATTTATATCAGCTTGTACATTTGCTAGTCTCCAAAAGTAAAGCGAAAGGTTGGCTAAAGGAGGCAAATTGGAAAGCACCCGTGGAAGGTTTCCATAAACATGAGTTTGCTGACCCAAAAAAGTGCTAGGAAATTACTTTCAACTTGTAACAAGCCATTCCCAGTGTTTTTCCTAAAAAAATAGATTGCACCATGTCCATCACTGTAAACAGAGGCCCAGAGGAACTATGTTTGATTATTTTGAAAAGTTTGAAAAAACCTTTAAACAATACACTGGGATGGCTCCTGAGAGTTTTCTGCATCATCACAATGATCCAATTTTAAATTCCATCTTTCTGGAAGGATTAGATGAGAAATTAGCAAGGCTAATCAAAATACATGAATTGGATTGGGCCACAGTACACACTAGTGCACTTGTCACTTTTGCAGATAATTCTCTAAAACTTTACAAAAGAAAGAAAAAGAGAGCCACTAAGGTTATGAGTGTACAACTGCAACAGCTTAGTGACCTGATTAAGACATCTTTTTCAGACCCTGACCAGAAGCAAAATGATCACACTTGTTACTATTACAAAACATCTGGTCATTTCAAACTACAATGAAATGTGATGCTGCAGGCTTAAATAGGATTTAGAAAATGGCACAGTTAAAAAGGAAGAGGGATGCTTTGAGAATTATGAGATGGCATTTCCCCTCCTCCTCACTAGTAACGTAGGGGAAATTGAAAAAAATATCCCAGGGGAAAATGCAAAGGCCGACATGGTCCGGATTGTGCATTTTCTATTCTTAACCCTACTCTTTTTCACTGCCTTCTTCCTCAGACTAGCAATCAACTCAAATGGTAGGGTTTTCTGAATTACCAATGCAAGTCTTTGAATCAGAGCTGATAACCTTTTCATTAGGAACCATCACAGGGCAACACGTGTTTCTCTTGGTAAAATGTGCTCCAATTCCTTTGATTGGATGAGACCTCCTAGAAGCATACAATGCTCATATTGCCTTTTTGAAAAGGGGTTAAACGCTTCCAAATTTAGAATATTTGGATGCTGACCAATGCAAATGTTAATTAGTCAAAAATTGACAATTATGAAATCAAGGATTCAAATAGACCAAGAAAAAGTTGATGACCTTTTATTGCATGTGCCTAAAATACCGTGGTCATCCTCTTCTTCAGACATTGGAAACATTATATAGGATACACCTATCGAAGTGACTGTTGACAACTCTAAGCCTCTACCTAGTATTTGGCAATATCCACTTAAACCAGAGGCAATAAATGGAAAAAGACCTCTTGTTCAGAGATTCATTGAGAAGGAACTTATAATTCCTTGTACCAGTCCTTGCAATACACCTATTTAGCTATAAGAAAGCCAAATGAAAACGGCTGGAGATTTCCTCAAGATCTGAGAGCTATTAAATAAGATTGTGACTCCTCAACACCCTGTGGTCCCAAATCCACACACTCTGCCCTCAGCCATTCCAACAGCTGCTATTTTCCTGTAATTGATGTGTTCAGCACCTTCTTTAGTATTCCAGTAGAAAGAAACAGTGAATATCTCTTTGCCTGCATGTAGGAAGATACTTTTACTTTTCTCAAATACTTCAGGCTGATTTAGCTAATGTAGATTTTCCTAGCAACTCTATCTTAATTCAATGTGTCGATGACTTGCTCTTATGCTTAAAAACTGAATTAGACTCACAAAAAGATACAGTCTATCTGCTACAACAACTGAATTCTAAGGGTATCCAAAGATAAACTCCAATTTTGTTTGTCTATTGTGAAATATCTTGAACATTTAATCTCTAAAGATCGACTATTAACTGATTTTTAAAGGATTGCTGGAATTTTGGCTTTTTCTCTCCCTAAAACAAACAAAAAAACAAAACAATTAAGGGAATTTCTAGAACTAACTGGACATTACAGGAACTGGATGCCTAACTTTTCACATACTGCTCAACCTATATATGCATTACTTAAGTCCCACAAGCCTGACCTGATTGAATGGATTCCAAAGGAGAGACAGTAGCAAATACCTTAAAGTCCATCTTGGCTCAGCTTTAGGACACCCCAATTACAGCTGGCCATTTTTCCTGTTTTTGCATGAAGATAAAATAAATACCTTAGGAATTTTACCCAAAAACATGGTAATCAACATCAACCTATAGGATGTTATAGTCAGCAATTCAATTTAGTAGCAAAATGACTGCTGCCCTGTATTAGAGCTATTTCAGCAACAGCTCTTTTATGCAAGGCCACTGAAGAGGTAGTGATGGGGTCTTCTTAACTATTTGTGTCCTATACTAAGTTGAATCTTTTCTAAATTCTCATCACACTCAGCATTACTCTGTAATCCAAATAATCACTTATGAAGTTCTGTTGCTTTCTACACCTAATAGTACCTTAGCCTGATGTAATAATCTTAACCCTGTATCTAGCTTTCAGCACGAGAGGAAAAAAATGACCACGACTGCATTTTAATAACAGATTACATTCTTGCTCCTAAGAATGATCTACAAGAAACTTCTATGGATAATGTTGATGTAATTTGGTTGATTGATGTGTCTTCCTTAAAGGATGAGCGGAGACATTATTGTGATGGAAAGGCAATAACGTCCTGGACATAATTGAGAGCTCTTATTTATAAGAAAAAAGTCAGCACAGCAAGCTGAATTAACTGCTCTAACTTGAGTTTGTCAATTGGCTAAAGATTAGGTTGCAAATATTTATACTGACAGCCCTTATGCTTTTGGAGTGATTTATGATTTTGGAATGCTATGGAAACACTGGAGGTTTATAACATACTCAGGGCAACCTACACAAATGGAAAACAGGTTGTAGAATTATTAAATGCTATACCAATATCAAAACAATTGGCAATTAATAAAATATCTGGGCATTCAGATTCGGACACTTTAGAACATGAGGAAATCAACTTGCTGATGTAGCTGCTAAGCAAGTAGCTTTAAAAACATGCTGTTCAGCTTCAAGAATGTCCACTGCTCTCTGTTAACCCTGCTGCCCAGGGAAAGATTTCCATCTCAGGCTTAAGAAATTGCCATGGAAGAAGAGAAACAAATATGGTAACAAAAAGAGGGAATGTAGACCCCATCATACAAATGTGGTTTGGGCCCAATAAAAAGCCCATAGTGCCTATTGACCACAATTGCCACTGCTCTAGCATATTCATCAACTACCTCATTGGGCACTTGAAAAGATGAATGTGTGGGGAAATAATATTTTTGGAAACTTTCTCCCACAGTAGCTCATAAAGACTATGCTCATTGTACTATATGTCCTAAAAATAATCCCAGAAACCCACTTCATGGGTTACAAGGCCACTTTGCCCTTCCTAAGGGACCCTTTGAGGTATAGAAATTGGATGTTGTTCAAATGTCACCATGTCAAGGATATAAATATATCTTAATAATGATTTGGGGGCCGGCTCCGTGGCTTAGCGGTTAAGTGTGCGCGCTCTGATGCTGGCGGCCCGGGTTCGGATCCCGGGCATGCCCCAAGGCACCACTTCTCCGTCCAACGCGAGGCCGAGTCCCACGTATAGCAACTAGAAGGATGTGAACCTATGACATACAACTATCTGCTGGGGCTTTGGGGGGAAAAAAATGAATAAATAAAATCTTTAAAAAAATAATAATAATAATGATTTATATGTTTTCACATTGAGTTGAGGTTTTCCCTTGCAGAAGAGCAACAGCTCTAACAGTAAGGAAATTGTTAATGAAAAGAATAATCCCTGTTTGGGGAATTCTATGGAGCTACACAGTGACTGGGGAACTCATTTCACTGGACAAATAATTAAATCTATTGTGACATTTGGCCAATGATGGAGCATTTTCACGGCGCTTATTATCTCAAATCCTCAGGATTGGTAGATAAAACTAATGGCACAGTCAATACTCAATTGGCAGAACTTTGAGAAGCATTTAATTTCTCATGACTAAAAGCTCTTCCACTAGTGCTACTCAATCTTAGATCTATGTCCTTTGGTAAACATTGGCTGTCTCTTTTTGAAATAACAACAGGATGGCCTATGCAATTGTATGAAGGAATGTATGAACCAACTTTGCTTAAAGGAGATATCTTGCAATATTGTCAAGGTCTCATTGAGACACTAAAAAGAAACAAAAAGTTGGTAGCAGCTTCTTTCACAGTGACATCCCGGGAGACAAAGACCTTAAGGATTATGGACTACAGCCTGGAGATTTTGTTTACTGGAAGAGACACCAAATTCAAGACTCTTTGCAGGCTCAGTGGAAAAGACCATACCAGGTACTTTTTAACCAATCCATGCATTGTAAAATTAAAAGGCATAAATTCATGAATTCCCACTTCTTATTTAAAAATGAACCCTCCTCCCGAGTGGATTTCAACTCCTGTTACGGACACCACACTTTGACTGACTAAGCCAAGCACTACCAAGACAGGATGAGAAGAAGCTGACATCTGTTATAGACAACTGTCCCAAGTTCCCAGACCAGGCCTGTATTCCCACACTTATACCTCCTCATTTAAACCATTGTAATGCTTAAGCTGAATACAATTTATATTTGGTATAAGAATGATATTCTTGACTATCTTAGCAATATTAATTTTTTTACGTTATGCTAGTCACCTTTCTTGTGTTTTAGATTGCTTTTTCGTACCTTTGAATTATTATTCCTATAACCATAATACTTTCTTTCTACCCCTCTGGACTAAAATAGATCATAGCTTAAGTACAAAATCTTTTAGTTAACTACCAGAATGTCGTTTAAGGTTTTTCTGATACTTTGGTTGTTTATTCAGTCCACACATGGGTGGACCTCTAATGACAATGTCTTTTTACAATGGACTCATTCCTTTGTTTCACATAATAATCATTCCAGTTGTTGGATATGTGAGCCAACTTCCCGCTTCTAGTACTTCTCGTTTACCTTAGTGTGTTTCTCCCTTTCTTTTTTTTTTTTTTTAATTTTTATTTATTTATTTTTTTTCCCCCAAAGCCCCAGTAGATAGTTGTATGTCATAGTTGCACAGCCTTCTAGTTGCTGTATGTGGGACGCGGCCTCATCATGGCCGGAGAAGCGGTGCATCGGTGCACGCCCGGGATCCGAACCCGGGCCGCCAGCAGCGGAGCGCGTGCACTTAACCGCTAAGCCACGGGGCCGGCCCCATGTTTCTTCCTTTCAAGGTACAGATTGGAAAGCTCTAAAACAATTAATTATGACAGAGAAGTCAAGTTCCAGTGTTCACAGATCATGTGATATTACTAATTATGATCCTCAAACCTGGCCAATAGTCAATACTATTAATGGTACAGGACACGGTTCTTCCTTTTCTATTGCTCAAACTATTCATTTATCCCAACAATTTGCCACTAAACAAAAGAAATTGGATTCTACAGCAAGAACTATGGAGGATTTCACACAAATCTGGGATGGATTTGTTTGGCTTACTCCTTGTTAGGGGTCTTTAGATATATCAGCACCTGAGAAGAGAATAAACATTCTAAACAAAACTTACCTCCCTGTACCTGAAACAGGGGATGGATACGCCCGGAATCATGTCAAAATACTTTCATTCTCAGAGAAAGTGGTAAGTTAGGAACAGACTGTTCTCGAAGGCCAAGGATTTATTAAGTGGCACCCAATGGAACTCAACGGTTATGTGGAACAGATCTTTGGCCTTGGCTACCACCTTGATGGCTAGGATGCTGTTCCCTGGGGTTCCCTTGGATGCAGGGAAGAATTTATCCTAAATTAACAACTGTTGACAATCTTTCTCTCCTTAAGCCCAGATAGACTTGTTCAGTGTTCCATTGCTATGACCACCTATCAGTTATATTTCTTCCCTTAAAGGATTGGAAGATGTCATGTCACATATAGAAGTCCTCACTAAATTTACTCAGCAGGTCTTTAATGATATCTCACCAAGAATATCTTTACTGAATTCTGAGATGTCCTTAATGATACAGGCTGTCCTTCAAAATAAAATGGACTTAGATATTCTAACTGCATCCCAAGATGCTACTTGTGCTATAATTCTAACTGAATATTGTTTTTGTACCTGATGAATCTTCCAATCTGTCATCTCTGTTAAAACACATGAAAAAACAGGTGACTTCACAAAATGATCCCTCACCAAGTCTCAATTTGTTTAGTTGGCTCCACTCAGATATTCCTTCCCTTCTGTGATCCAGATTACAATTCTTATTTTCGTTACTTCTTGGAATTCTTGTATTAGGCATAATATTCAAGCTAATTACAGTTTTCTTTACTCAATGTTACAAGACTGACATGCAAGATAGAGCAAGGATTACTCAACACTCTTGATGGTTGATCATTCTTACAATTCTGAATGAGCCGCTTTTTCTGATCAAGATTATGCTTAAGACATTCTTCCAAACTAAACACTTTAGCATAATTACTACTATATCTGTTTTATAGTTATTAACCGTTATATGGTAATGATACAAAATCTCTTTGAAGTGCATGCACAATCTTTGTGAGACAATCCAAAATTACTAACCTAAGCAATGCTTCTAATATCAGCATATACCTCTATGTCTGCTCACTAAACTCAGCTATTTGCCACCGCCCACCCCCCACCATGTGGATAATTGGGTAAATCAATAAAATAAATGTCCAGCTCTGAGGAACATGTTGGACTCAAGCCAGGCAGCATCGACCCTGGCACCAAGGCATAATAACTTGATCATCAATACTTTTTATCAAAAGATTCCCAATCAAAAGGGGAAAAATAACAAAATAATAAGAATATTAAGAAGTTTTCACATATTGAGATATATGAGGAAGCCATTCTGGTTTAAATCTGATTTGGTTTAAAACTTGTTTTTCGCAGAGCAGCCTGACTTATGGCCCACCAAACAGCCACTGTACATCTGTTTCAAACATTTTCCCAAAGCAAAGAATGCACTCTTTAAAGATAGGGATGAATGTCTTCTTTCTCTGACACTATCAGTATTTCTTTGAAGATATGTTTTTCTTCCCAGAGAACCACAGTCATGTTGACTTGCTATGTATGGACTAAATCGTGGCAAAATGTCTCCTTATGACTTTGGGAAAAGAATTGTATTCCTATTATGCTTGATGTATGTTTTTTTTCCTGAAACAGTTTCTAACTATGTTGTAAACCATGTGTCTCTCGAGTGCTTTCTTCCCTGGGGAAGAGAACACTTGTGGGATTCTCCTCACATTAGCTCATTAGATATCTCTCATCTATAAATTTAATTGATTATTTGCCTTGACAGAAGTTTATGTTGGAAAGATTTTCCCATTGTTTATTCCATTGCATGGTCTTTAGGAGTTCGTTGTGATGGATACCAGTTATATTTCTTTCTGTGTGTGTGTGTGTCTGGTTTGATGAGAAAGAGCCTTAATTTTAATATAATCTGAAGTCATTTGATCCATATGACTAATACGTTCTTTGTTGTTTAGCATATATTTTCTTATTGTAAGATCATGGAAATAGTTTTTGTTTATCTATGAAAATATATTAAATCTTTAACATTTAGATCAGCAATCTATTCAGTGTTGACTGGTTTTATGATGTGGGTCGTGATTAAGACTTTTCTTTTTTCCCATATGGCTAGCAAATTTCAGCTTATTCTGGAAACATTGTGTTATACTTTCTTTCCATTTGCTCTCACTTCTCATTGCTTCCCCAGGTTAAAACCACTTCATCCTTAGTGCTGACTTTTCCCTGAAATATACTGGTTATCTCTCCATCTCTTCCTGTCTTGTGAAGTCTTGGCAAACAAACAGGAGCACACATCTCAAGTTACTCTTGGTGACCAAAATCATCAATGAGGCTTTTGGCTCAGAGGAATGACTGTTGCCATAATATAAAGGAAAATGTGTTGAATGACAGAATAGCCTACAGGGACATGACAATAGCAATTATCTTCTTGGCACAGACTATAGTTGGAATTCTGGGCAATTTCTCTCTTCTTTACCATTATCTCTTCCTTTACCACACTGAATGCAGGTTGAAGGCCACAGATTTGATTCTCAAGCACCTGACTATATCCAACACTTTGATCATTCTCTCTAAAGGAGTCTCTCAGACAATGGAAGATTTTGGGCTGAAATATTTTGTCAATGATTTTGGATGCGATCTTCCTTTGTATGTTCACAGAGTTGGCAGGACTGTTTCCATTGGCACCACTTGCCTCTTGAGTGTGTTCCAGACCATCATGATCAGCCCCATGAATCCTGTTGGAAGGATCTTAAAGTCAAACTCCCAAGGTACATTGGCTTCTCAATTACCCTCTTCTGGATCCTGTTCATGTTTGTAAATTTAATATTTCCTATATATGCATTGTGTGAGTCTAACAAATGGAGCATGAAAAATATGACAAAGAAAAGAGATTTTGGATACTGTTTTGCTATGGATCCTGAGATAATCACAGGCTCAATATATGTAGCATTAATAGTATTTCCTGAAGCTTCATTTTCTGTGATCATAATCTGGACCAGTGGTTCCATGATTTTTACCCTGTACAGGCACAAGCAGCGGGTCCAACACATTCACAGGCAAAATGTTTCACCCAGATCCTCCCCTGAGTCTAGAGCCACCCAAAGCATCCTTATTCTCCTGATCACCTTTGTATCATTTCAAACCCTGTCCTCCATCTTTAACCTTTGTATTTTTCTAATTTATAAGCCTAATAGGTGGCTGGTGAAAACTGTTTCCCTAACGTCTGGGTGTTTTCCAACTGTCACCCCCTTTCTGCTCATGAGCCGTGACTCCACTGTATCCAGCTTCTTCTTTGCGTGGATAAGGAAAAGAAAATTTGCTAGTCTTACCGGAAAAATGTAAATTGTATGCTTTTGCACAATTCAGTTTTTTATTCACTCATCACGCTCAAAAAGTCAATATAGAATCTAAAGAGAAGGCACATGTTTTTCTAAGAAAGATCCTATGCGTCTTGGCATTTCATCAGCTTCTTGACTATGGGACATATGTGGGAATAGTGGTGGTGAATAAAGCAGATTTGCCTCATTTTGATGACAAGTATCCTGATGAGTGTAGTCTTAACTGAATTCTGCTTGAGACAAGAATGAATTTGGGCCTAGCCTCTGAATGAGATGATTCAGAGTGGTTGACCAAGTGGTGTACTTAAAGAATATTATGCACAATGAATACAGCTAGGATAGAGTGTTGGATTTTGTTGGGAGACATTACTCCATGGGTTTCCAAAGTATATGCATGTCTTCTTGTAAGTAGCATGGCCAGCTTTTATTCTGAATTGTATTTCATAGATGTTTGTGTAAAAAAAAAAAAAAGAACATTAGAATACAGGAATTTTGTCACTTTTTGGGCAGAGAACACATTTTTTTGCTATACAGGAAAATGACAGGCCACAACTAACGAATATCAATGCCCGAGGTGACACAAATTTTGGAAGTTCAAGAAGAAAGTTAAGTCTGAGAAGTCCCCTGGTCCTCAAGCAACATTAAGAAAAGTCCTGAGACATAGTGGAAAACATTCAAACGTTAAAGGAGGATCAGGGTCAACACTGGCTCCAGAACCACAACATGCTCTCTTGAAATATGAATGATACTTGGCAATGTACTAAGGAAGTCATTCCTTAAAATTCACCTGGCTGGTGAGTAGGAGCTAAAATTGGAGTTAAAGCCCCAAAGCCAGCTTCAAAATTGTCCCACTACAATGCCCCTTCCTTATAACACTTGGCTTTTATTTTCTCCTGCCCCCTCTCCAGACTGTGGTGGTAGAAATATACGAGTTACCACATGCTATATAGCCTATTGGAGGGTAGAGGGAGCAGCCAGGTGTAGTTGTATCCCTCTGCTCCAAAAACAGAGGCACCAAAGATCCTGGAGAAGAGTTTAATCCCTACTGCACAGAGAGATGATCCTAGAAAATTGAAATCAGGAGAATATTAAGGGAAGAATACACAACTAGGATCTTCAATTCCAGATGGAAGTGTCCACCTGCGTCATACAAACATGTAGCAGAAAACATTGTGGACAAGATAATCCATTCCTTGGAATGGAAAGGGCAAGCTCTTCCAAGACTTCAACTTGAAGAAAGGGTCAGGCGTATGTATCAGTCACTTCATCTCAGGAAAGAAATCATTGGAAATTATTTAACAAAAAGCCAAGCCAGTGTCAGGCTCTGACAAAGTCCAAATCCACTTAAAACCAGAACTTTCTTCATGAACAGTAGAGACACTGAAACTCAGGAGAGCAAGACAGTCATTAGCCCTGTGGGGGATCAGAATTGGCCACCCCAAAATGTGTCTCTTTGCCTTGGCTTGATTATTTTTAAGAATGAAAGACTGTGAAAGAAACTTTGGCCTTCCCCCAAACTGCCTAAAAGAATTTAAGACAAAAGGCCTTTGCCCAGTACAGACCATCAGCATGGATAACTCTGTGTATCTACAGACTGTGAGGGTCCTTGCTAAGCCCATCCTTATCAAAGTTCTGTTTACCAAACATTTGCTTTTCCTTTTCCATGTGAATTGCCTTCCTCCCCTTTGAAGTCCCAAATCACTACCCTCAACATCTTCCTTTGTCTTTAGCTGAAAATGCTATTTAAGATGACAACCTCAGCCAGAATGCTGAATTGCTCAGTTTTCCTGAGTCTCTCCCATGTATACATGTTATAAAGCTTTGTTTGATTCTTCTCCTGTTACTCTTTTTCATGTCAATTTAATTCATAGCCCAGCCAGAAGGACCTAAAGTGTGTAGAGGAAATCTCTTCCTCCCCTACAGCCCAATCCTAGGGAAGAAACTGGAGTTTAGGCATTAACTGCATGCATGGGAGGAGGATCAGCTCCAGATGTGGCTCCAGGCCCAGGGAGAGGCCATGAATGGACGTGTTAGTGGCTAGAAGTTATGAGCAATGGACACTGATAAGGGCTTCATTCAACACCCAAAGAACCACCTCAGAGAATCATAGATTTCACTTCTCAATATGTTCTCTCTCTCTCCTTCTTGTTTCATCCCGAAGGCTTCACTGGAAACCTGGAATTGAACAGGCCAGTCTAGGAATAGAGATGCAGGAAAGAGAGGAAGAGGTGAAGTCATTCTGAAAAGGAAATAGAGGGACACACAGTAACTCTGATTTGTTTTGTTTTGCTTTTTCTGACCAACTCTTTGTTCTAATTCTGTTTTAGTAGACTCTGCACCTCTCTTTTTGGTATCCTTTCATCACAGGACCTATTATATTTACCGTATTTCTTTATTTTCTAGACTCTTAGAGATCTGACATTTGTGACCTTGATGACTAGGGAGTTACTGCCTCTCTCATGAGTAGCCAATTTTAGAAAGAGAAAAAGACTTGACAAAGGCATCCCTTTCATATGCAGCCTAACCAATATGGAGCTCACACTCCTAACCATCTCCTTATCCAACTTTCACACTCCAAGCCTGTTTTTCCACTGCCCTAAATAAACCCAGGACGAAGTATCAATTAGAGACAGTCCCTGTGCCCCAAGGTCCATGGGAATTATTCATACCAGCCAATTGTAAGCTGTCTGTCCTGTCTTGACTTTGCCTGGTAAACCACAATAAAGGCTCTGGCCTAGGCTTTGCCTCCTCTCCTGCTTCTTTCTCCTTATTAAAACATGATACTTTCCCTGTGTCCCTGCATGGTACGTGGGACCTTCTTCTCAGAAAATATAAGTAATAAAAGTCATCTTTCTCAATGGAATAGAATCGAAAGCCCAGAAATAAACCCACACATCTATGGACAGCTAATTTTCAACAAAGCAGCCAAGAGCATACGATGGAGAAAGGAAAGTCTCTTCAACAATTGGTGTTGGGAAAACTGGACAGTCACATGCAAAAAAATGAAAGTAGACCATTTCCTTACCACATACGCAAAAATTAACTTAAAATGGATTAAAGACTTGAATGTAAGACCTGAAACTCTCAAACTTTTCGAAGAAAACATAGGCAGTATGCTCTTCGACATCGGTCTTAGAAACATATTTTCAAGCACCATGTCTGACCAGACAAGAGAAACAATAGAAAAAATAAACAAATGGGACTACGTCAAACTAAAAAACTTCTGCACAGCAAAGGAAACCATCAACCTAACGAAAAGACAACCTAGCAATTGGGAGAAGACATTTGCAAACCATACATCTGATAAGGGGTTAATCTCCAAAATATATAAAGAATTCATTCATCTCAACGCCAAAAAACTAACAACTCAATTAAAAAAATAGGCTAAAGACCCGAACAGACATTTCTCCAAAGAAGATATACAGATGGCCAACAGGCACAAGAAAAGACGTTCAACATCATTAACTATCAGGGAAATACAAATCAAAACTACAATGAGATATCACCTCATGCCCGTCAGAATGGCTATAATTAACAAGACAGGAAACAACAAGTGTTGGAGAGCATGTGGAGAGAAGGGAATACTCATACACTGCTGGTGGGAGTGCAAACTGGTGTAGCCACTATGGAAAACAGTATGGAGATTCCTCAAAAAATTAAGGATAGAGCTATCATACAATCCAGCTATTCCACCACTGGGTGTCTATCCAAAGAACTTGAAAACACCAATGTGTAAAGATACATGCACCCCTGTGTTCATTGCAGCATTATTCACAATAGCCAAGACTTGGAAGCAGCCAAGTGCCCATCAAGGGACGAATGGATAGAGAAGCTGTGGTATATATACACAATGGAATACTACTCAGCCATAAGAAACGATGAAATCCAGCCATTTGTGACAACATGGATGGACATTGAGGGTATTATGCAAAGTGAAATGTCAGAGGGAGAAGGGCAAATACCGTATGAGCTCACTCATTAAGTAGTAAATAACAACAACAACAAACAAACACATAGAGACAGAGATTGGATTGGTGATTACCAGAGGGGAAGGGGGGAGGGAGGAGGGTGAAGGGGATAATTAGGTACATGTGTGTGGTGATGGATTGTAATTAGTATTTGGGTGGTAAACATCAGAACATGATGTATTTCATGCAGAAATAGAAGTATAATGTTGTACACTTGAAATTTACACAATGTTATAAACCAATATTACCAAAATAAAAAAAAAATTTTTAATTAAAAACAAAAAAAGTCATCTTTCAGCAGCTTTAGTCGCTCTGTGTTGTCACTCAGTCACCTTTATAAATTAAGACACAGTCACAAAACACTCTCCATGACAGCAAATAGCAATCTGGTTTAGATGTGGGAAAAACAAAAGCACAAGGATTTTATAGGAGGGTGAGGAGAATGCCCTTTGCGGGAAGAGACTAGTAGTTTTAGATTCTAATAACATTCAGGAACTAGGATTCAAGGTCAAAAATTCTAAGACTATAATATAAAGGCTCACACATGTGAAGTGTTTTCTATTTATCAAGTGTTTTCACAGGCAGAATGGCCCATGGGACTCACAATACACCTGTGAGGAATGCAGGCAACATGCCATCTAACCAGAAGATTCTGAGAATTAGGCAGGTTGCCAATATGTCCAAACTCAGGACCAGAAACTTCTGTTTCCAAAACCAACCAATAGTCCTCTCACTACATCTCAACAGATCCTGTAGTGGAGAAAACTCTTTGCTGCCTCCATTATCCTTTTATTCTCATAGATGGGCAGACTATATTTTAGAAATGTCCCAGGACCTGCTTTCTTCCTACAACCTCCTTCCAAGGGCTCGGCTATCTGAAGGGTCAGTGTCCCAAATCTGACATCCTCAGAGACTGGGGACCTGGGACACCATAGAAAGAAGAGATTAAGAGTAACCCTTGAAGGTCCCAGAATTGAATAAGCAGATCCTTAACTTTTGTATTAATTTGCCACAGCTGCTATAGCAAAATACCACAGATTCGGTGGCTTAAACACCAAAATTTATTTCCTCACATTTCTGGTGACTAGAAGTCCAAGATCAAGGTGTGGACAGGTTTGGTTTCTTCTGAGGTCTCTCCTCTTGGCTTGCAGATGCCCATCTTCTCGCTATGTCCTTCGTGATCTTTCCTCTGTGCTCACATAGGTCTGGTAACTCTCTGTGTGTCCAACTTTTTGCTTACTATAAAAACACCAATCATATTGGATAAAACTCACCCTATTGGCCTAATTTTAACTTATTCACCTTCTTAAAGGCCCTATCTCCAAATACAATCACATTCTGAAATACCGGGGTTAGGGTTTCAACATATAAATTCGTGGTGAGGACCAGTGACCCCTTAACTCTCAGCACTCTGAATTCTCCAAATTCATGTGCTTCTCACATGCAAAATACAAGTGTCCTGATCCCAAAATCCAAAAAGATTAACCCATTCTAGCATCAACTATAAGGCCCAAATCTCTTCTAAAAATCATCTGAATCATGTGTAAGACTCCAGATATGATTCATCCTGAGGCAAAAGCCGTCTCCAGCTGTGAACCTGTGAAATCAGACAATTTGTCTGCTTCTAAAATACTATTGTCAAACAGGCATAAGATATTCATTCCCATCCCAAAAAGAGAAATTGCATGGAAGAAAAAAGTCGTAGTTTCCAAGCAGGTCTAAACCTACAGGGCAAATTCCGTTGCATTTTAAGTCTCATCTATTATCCTCTTTGGCTGGATGTTTGTCCTCTGGGCCCACAGGGGTGGCAGCCCTATCTTTTGTTCCCTTGGAGCATCAGTGATGCCCCCAACATCCTGGGCAGCAGCCCTGTACCCAAAGCCTGGCCCATGAGGCAGATGCAGCCCTGCTGTTCTCTGAATCACCTTCCGAGTCATACTTCCATTTATTGAAAAATAACACATTTGCAACCAGATCGTTCTACCATCCTATTTTGTACAAACCCAGAAATCCAATAGACTTCTTTCTGAGGTGGGGCCCATGAATTTCCATTTAACAGAATCCCCGATGGTGCTGATGCTTCTCTACCCAGAACCCTGATTCAAAAGTAAGCCCCCTAATCCCTCTTTCAGAAAGAAAAACCAAGCACATCGCACGTGACCCCCTTACACACTACCATCTCATCTCTACAGAAATATTGTTGGTTCCCTGTATTTTGCATATTACAGGGAAAGAATGGAACCAGGGGTGAATCCTGTGTAGAGCCAAAAGAATATGCAGGCTTTGCCATTGCAGGTACAAATGTTAGGAGGCGACCTCTGTGCAAGAAGGAGCATTTAGTAACACTGCCTGGGAGAGGCATCTGGGCTGGCAGGATAGGAAGGAGAACGCCTCCATGCGCATGCATTTGGGTGTGGATAGGGGTGGCCCCTGGATTTCTCTGCAGCAGTTATAGACCTAAGGTCACCCCTTGGCTGAGAGGTGGGGTTAGAACTGCAAATTGTAGAACTGGGCAGGTACCTCTGAAGAAATCTCTGACAATAATGCTCTTTTACAGCCTCCTAACTCTGAAGAGGTAGAGTACCACATACAGGGTGCAGATTATGTGTGCAGCTGAGATCTGTCCTCACAGTTACCTGTCTGGCTGTCCACATGAGGCAGGAGTCCTAGTGTCATCTGTGGGGTATTGTTTTGGAGTAAGTTCTGCTAGGACATTATCTTACTCATTTCCATTCAGAGTTCAGTCCTAGGACCCTGGTGCTGCGCTCAAGGACATCTAGGCTTTACGGAGACCCGCATTCAGGTCCATTAGGTGATACCCTGGAGACTCCGTGTGTGCGCATGCAGGAGGGTTAGGCCTGGAAGGAAGAGATGGCTTCGAGGGCGATCCAGGACACCTCCAGGGGATTCCTGTGTAAGCAGGAAGACAGGTGTGTGACATGGATCCTGGTTCCAGGTAGGGCAGAAATCTGCACTTGGATAGGATTAGGATTCTCGGTGAGTGGCTCAGGGTCCCAGGCTGGTGGAGAGACCAGGTTACTGCTGCTGATTATTAGGCTGGGAGGGGACAGAATGTAACATGAGAACTTTGGCAACATATAGGGTTTGGGGAGACAGGACTTGTAATAGAACAGGCCCTTTAGGAGGCATTCTGTGTTGCAGAGTTTGTTGATGTGAGTGGCACAGCCAGGCAGGTGTCTGGGCGCAGACCCAAGTGTTGCCTGGGAAAGTGGCGTGTGGCCAGGAGCAAAGCACGTGGCTTTCAGAACAAAACATCCCTGTAGCAACCCTGAGGGCTCAGGCCCAGCCACTAACAGCGGGAGATGGGGCCTCACAGCCTCTGTGCACATGCCTGAATGTGCCACCCCTGCCTCTGGGCCACCTGTGTCTGGTGCCTGTCCTAACCTCCACCAAAAATAGAAAAAACTCATAACCTGTGCCCCTGAGGTGATGCACTAAGAAGATCCCACCATCGTCTGTGTGTAGAAGTTCTATGCAAATGTTGTACCTGAGTCTAAGGCTGAGGGACAAAATGAGAGAAATCCATACTGAAAGACATTCTGTAAACAATGGGTGTGCATTCTTCAAAACTGTCAGTATCACTGAAGACAAAGGTGTGGGAACTGATCTAGATTAAAGAAACTAAAAAGTCAGACAACCAAATGCAATCCTTGTACCATGCCTGGATCCTAGATTTATGAAGACATTGTTGTATCACTGGGGGTATCTGTACATAGACTCTCTATTAAATGGATTGTCTAATGTTTATTTGTTAATTGTAATAGTTGTACTGTGTTAGATTGCACAATGACCCTGACATTAGGGGATCCAAGATTAGATTCGTGGCATGTTCGATGTCTGTTGAGGGTCATTTCCCTGGTTTTCAGACTGCTACCATCATCCTGTATCTTCAATGGCAAAGAGAGAGAGCTCTGGTCTCTTATAAGGCGACAATAATCCCCACCTAAGAGCTCCACTCTCATGACCTCATCTAAAACTGATCAGCTCCCAAAGGCCTCACCTCAAAATTCCATCATATTGGGGATTAGAGCTTCAGCATATGAATTTGAAGGACACAACTATTCAGTCCATAGCAGTAAATATGCACCCACAGTGAGAATGCAATCATGGTGGTTCACCCTTCCCCTGCCTCAGACCATCAAGATATTCCACATGTGCACAAATCAACATGACCACTGATTCACATTCCTTGACGTCTGTGGCAGAGGGCATTCACTCTTTAAATGTAGATGGGGGACTGCTTCAACAAAGATGACTCATTAATGATCTCTATCAAATAATTTGTCATATTTCCGTGAATAGGCTAAATCTACTTATACCAACAATAATATATCCCCTTCATAGATAACTGATTGAGGATAGCACTTTGATTGGATTAAAAATCCAGTATGACAATGTTTCTGCGAAACTTTGAAACAGGAAAAAATATGTTAATAGACTGTTTGCGTGACTGAAAGATAGTAGAAAATATATACTGGTCTCTACTCCTGGTTCCTAACAGAGGGCTCTTGAAGACCTTGTAATTTTCTTGGTGATAAGAGCATTGGGAGGGGCTGACTCGGTGGTGTAGTGATTAGGTTTGTGTGCTTCACTTTGGCGGCCCGGGGTTTGCAGGTTCAGATTCCTGAAGTAGACTTACACGCCGCTCATCAAGCCATGCTGTGGCGGCATCCCACACACGAAAAGTGGAGGAAGATTGGCGCAGATGTTGGCTCAGGGCCAATCTTCCTCACACCCCCACCAAGAGAAAAAGAGCATTAGGAGAATCTTTTGTTCTAATATTTGGGTTTGGCCCTGGTTCCTGCCTCAGGGCTTCTGAAACTTGTAATTTCCTGGGTGATAGGAGTTTCTTTTGTTCTTATAAAGTGACTCTTGGTGGACTCATGAATGGCATGGGGATGAGGACTGGTCACAAGAAAGACCAAGCCAGGATTAGAAGCTTGGAATTTTCACCCCAGCCTCCCCATTCTCCTGAAAAGGGAGAAACGCTGAAAACAGAGTTAACAATTGATCATGCCTACAGGATGAAATCTTTATAAAAATCCCAATAGTATGGTGTTCAAAGAGTTTCCAGGTTGGTGAACACATCCATGCCAGGAGGGTGATGCACCCCAACTCCACAGGGACAGAAGCTCCTACTCTGGCCCTCCAAGACCTCCCCTTTGTGTCTCTTCATCTGGCTGTTTGTATCCTTTAACACAGCATTTAATAAACTGGCAAGCCTAAATGTTTCCCTGAAATCTGTGAATCATTCTAAGCAAATTAATTGAACCCAAGGAGTCACTGATACCTTTGATTTGCAGCCAAGTAAGACAAAAGTTGTGGGTAACTTGTGGACAATTACTACATGTAATTGGCATCTGAAGTGGGGTGGGAGCAGTTTCTTAGCCCATGAGATTTGACACTATCTTCGGGAAGATAGTGTTAGAATTGAATTAAATTGCACAACAGCCTGCTGATGCCCAGATGTGGGGAAAAATCTCCACACATTTGGTGACCAAAAGTGTCAAACTGAAGTGTTCTGTGTAAAAGTAAAGGAGACTCACAGGAAAGAACCATACAGTAGAGAACTGTGTTCTTCTCTACATAGAAGAAGAAAAAACTGAGTTTTTCCTATACAGTGATTTTTTTTCATTTTTGTGCAATTGCAGGTAAAATATCAGATATACGCTGACACTACATAAAAAGTAGGATACATATAAACTTTTGGAAAATTGTTACTGCCAGAGATCAAAATGGTATCAGTTGTGCAGTAATTCATTGTGTAAATATTTTTCACTAAGTGTGTTTCTATGTCTGCAGATTTCTATTGTTGCTGAAACACACTTTCATGAATTGAGCACCTGAAAACAACACACATTGTTTTCTCACAGATCGACAGGTCAGAAAGCTGAAATCAAGTTGTCCACTGTTGTAGTCTCTTAAGTGGAGCCTGGGGCAGAATTGCTTCCAGGCTGAATCATGTCGTTGGCAGAATACATTTCCTTAGAGGATTCCCATGTGGCTCCCTCCACCTTGAAAGCCACCGTCAGCAAATTGAATCCCCTTTGGGTTTTGAATCTCTTCCTTCTTTCTACTCTATTTGACTTTTGTTCTTAAAGGCTCATGTGATTGCATTGGACCCACTTTGATAATCCAGGAGAATCTCCTATCTGAGTCCATTAGGGCTGCTATAACAAGATTATCACAGACTGAGTGGGTAAACAACAAACATTGATTTCTCACCTTTCTAGAGGCTGGGATGTTCGTAAATCAAGGTGCTGGCAGATTCAATGTCTCTTGAGATGTCATACTGGTTTGCTGATGGCCCTTAATTCCTCATACCCTTAGGTGGTGAGAGAGACAGAAAGCAAGTTTTCTCCTGTAGCTTCTTATAAGAGCAGTAATCCCATTCATGAGGGCTCCACCATGTGACAGAATTACCTCCAAAGGCCCCATCTTCTAATACCATCACATTAGGGGTTAGAATTTCAATGTATGAATTTTGGAGGGACACAAACATTTGATCAACAACATAATCTGATGATTAGAACCATAATTACAACTTCAAAATCCCTTTTGCCATGTAATGTAATATAACCAAGGTAGTAACACCAGGGAATGGAGTTCTGCCTACTTCACTAGGAGACCAGTCAAATTTTTCAATGAAAAATGAATAGTTTAATTGTTATCAATATGAGCAAAACTATTACCAGAAGTTACCTCTTAGAATGGTTTCATACAAAGGAAAAACATTACTTACAATATTTCAGTTCTGTTTTGTTATGTGTTATGTCTTATAGAAAGGTGGTGTTACATTTTAAAAATACTACAGTAAATAAAGGGACTTTCATCGAGTCAGTCTCGGGTCAAAAAAATTCTTTAAGACATAAGTATTTGGAGGGGGTCAGGTCTCTCACCAACACTGAATGCCCAGCACCAGTAAACAAGCTCTCCTGCCAGACACAACTGTGGGCACACCTTCTACCTTGAATTCTATTATAAGAGAGAAATAGTGGTGGAGTGTTGTTCCCTCAAAGTTCTCCCTGAGGTCCTACAGTATGAAAAAGTTTAAGGTTTGCGGAGATATTTTATATGAGGAAAATTTTTGCATCATGGGCAGAATAGGGAAACAATCCACGAGTAAGTTGTGAGTCTGATGTAAATGAGGGTGTTATTGAATGGAGGATTAATGATTTCCAATGTGCCCTTGCCACCTCCATCCCCTTATAATTGATACTGCCTCACTCTCTGCCTCTATCAACCATGACCTCCATTCCACCCCTATTTAGATCTTTAACCATTCCTTGATCCAGCACCATCACTCTCCAATCCCTGGACCTGCACCTGTGCCCTCCCACTACGACCTGACTTCTACACCTCCATAGGCCAGCTCTGTCCTGCCCCTACTTTGCACTCCATCTCATTATCCTCTCCTTCCCCCTCACTCCCAGGAACCTCAGCCCAACACTCTGTGCCTTCCATCACCTCCACATCATCCTTCCCCCTTGAGCTATATTTGCCCCCATCCCAGTGAACTCAGTCCAATTCCATGTACTATTGGCCTTTCCCTCAAAATCCCAGCCTTCAAATATTGAGTGCCATTAGCTCCTCTACTCCCCATTTCATACCCACATATTTCCCCTTTTTTTCGCTGCTTTAGCCATCCTCAAGACTGGTTTCTCCCAGATGACTTCATCTTCTAAAACCATGATGTCTTCCTGCACCCATTACCCCCCTGCAAGACTCCAGCTACACTTCCCACTCTCTGTCTCTGCCTTGGAACATTTACTCGCAGGACATACATACACCAACAATGTATTGCAATATATTTGTATTATTTTTATTTTTTTAATGCTCTCTTGACCCAATTTTGAGGCTTTCGCTACAGCGTGGTCACTTCCCCAACTGGAGAAACTGATTAAGTCCACACCCAAAACATTTCCCTAATTAGGTTCTCACACATTGAGCTACTAGGAACACACCCATGTTGCCCCAGGTCCAGGTACCAAAAAACAGGTGACATCCTCTACACCCTAAAGCCAGTGGAATTATCCAAATCAGCCAATTCACAGGGTGCCTGCGAAACCTAGCTAACTCCACCCACTTGCCCTATATAAGCTACCCCTACAGCTCCAGAATGCATTACCCCCTTAGAAGCCCTGTGTGGTCTGCCTGGCATCCTTCTCTGGGGTGGAGGTCTAAGTAACAGAGTTCTGCCTTTCTTGTATTCAAGTATTAGTGTGTTGTGTCCCACCACCTAAGGAATCTTTAAATCTTACCAAACATATATGCTTTCTCCCACTGTGTTTTTTAACCCCTTGTGGACAGGAACTCTTTTGTACCTTTTACCCACCCCGACCTTGACTCGCATCTGCCCACTGTCCCCACATACCATTACCCTCTTTGTTCCCATGCCCTCTGTACCCTTTATCCCCACAGAGCCCAACATGTGCTACACCCTTCACTTCTTTGCACAGTGCACTTTAACCATACTGCACCCTTTAACCCCCATGTGCATATTACTCCCTCAGTACCCTCTATCCTCCCACACACTTTATCCCCCCAAGCTCCCATTCACTCTGTGCCCTCATCTTACTTTAGACTCCCTTCCCCTGTGTCCCCTCTCATCCTTTCTCCTCTTTCACACACATTCCCAGTCATCCCCGCACACTCCAACATTCTCAACACATCCTTTACCTCAAGAGCCAAAGCTCTCAGCACCTTTTGAATGCTGTGCAATTAAATTATTATCCTTGTGGTCTGTGTCATGTTGGAATGAGTATAAATGGCCAACATTTCTGTCTGTCTGGAATTCTGGGCTAGGACAGATGAACAATTTTCCACATATGAACACATGGTTGAAATACTAACCCACCTGGTGACTATGTGAATGATTATATGACACTGAGTTGGAGTGTGTCACTCATTTGCCTGTGTGCAATGTGAATGTGGAATAATGTGAATGTGGGTCATATATGTGCATGAGTGTGTGTGTCAATGTGGGAATAACTGTGTAGTTCTATATTTGAGTGTGTTTCAGTAGGTGAGTGTGGATATGCCGTGCTTCTATGTATGTCGGAGTGTGTAAATGTATGTGTGCATGTACTATGTGCTTGGAGTATGTGTTGTCAACCATGTGGCTCCATTCCATGACTTGGAAATAGAAGGTATGCATAGAGAAGAAATAACCTACACAAAGTATAGTCTGGCGTTAGCCCTCCACGGCTACTGGAAGATGATCTCCAGACACTTGGAATATCATGCCTGATACAAGTGTCTTTGTTTGCTTGTGGGCTTGGCCATCAGACAGTCTCACAATGTGATTTGTGATGGGGGCTTTGGGCTATGCCAGATCAGGTCAGCCTCTGAAGGAGCTGGGGACCAAAGCTATCAGCCAGACTTGCACAACAGCTGGAGAATAAATGTCAGCCACCCAGACTGTGTGTAATCAAGCTCTAGTAAAAACTCTGGGCACCAACGCTTGGGTGATTTTCCCTGGTGTCACTACTCCATGAGTTGTCAAATTACAATGTCAGGAAAGTAACACATCATCACTGCACCAGGACAGGACACTTGGAGCTCTGCTTTTGGTAGTTTTCCGGGATTTTGCCTCATGCATGTCTTCACTGTCTGATATTAATTTGTATCCTTCCCTGTAATAAACCATAAGAGTGAATAGAACTGGTCCCAGTGAGTGCTGTGAGTCCATCTAGAAAATGACTGACACTAGGGTGCTTTTGAAAACCCCCAAACTTGTAGTTGGTGTCAAAAGTGTGTGGGGTTTTTGAGTAGACTATGCTCCCTCAGGTGGACTGAAAACTGTCACAGAGGGAATGGATACAAGACCTTGTTCAAACTGTGAATTTGTCTGTTGGAAAATCCAAAGGAGTGATTTTGGCTTTTAAATGTATGTGTCTTCATTATTTGGGTAACCAATGAATGCTCCTTAATGAAAATTCAGCAAAGATAGGAGAAAAGAGCTCTGGTAACTCTCAATGATCTTAAATTGAGAACGTGGCATTAGCTTTTGTGATTCTTAAAAGAATGTTAGAACCTGTCTGTTAAACCATCTGATCCTGATACTTTTATTTCTGAGGGACGCTATAAATACCATGATTTCTTATATGGATATTTCTGTGTTTGCATGTCTTATGATCATTGAGTCAGTATTGGTGAAGTACAATATTCAGGGAAATTGCCAAATCATCATCTCCAGTTTAATTTGCATTTAGTTATACAAACAAGGCCAATGATTTCCAATGTCAACTACTGATAAGTTCTTTCTTTTACTCTTATCTCATTAGAACTTCTTCCTGGACTCTGTTATGTTCAGGTATCTGGTGAATACTTTAATAATGATGCCTCTTAGGAGTCTGAAGATTAAGAAAGAACTTGATTTTTAGTGGAAGAACTTCTCAGGGAATCCTGTGAGACACACATACCTCACTGCCAGTCCCTCAATAGGCAGACAACAGTATTTACTGCTCTTCCCATATGAGACCCTGTCTCCCTCATAGATCACAAAAGAGTAAGAATCTCTCCAAATGCATCAACAGTCTCTTTGGAAATACTCACAAAAACTTGTAATTGGTTTTGGTAATTAGCGACTACGGAAAAGTTTTTCAGAAGTATTTTCAGCTCTTCAAGACTGCACTGTCGCCACAAGTGAAATGATAATTGCAGTTCTCAGGGGAGGTGAGGTCACAGAGTCATATACCCATATCTCAGGGTCTATTTGCCTCCCTCCCACACATGGACAGCGCATCACGACCATCACACTGAGCCAACCCTCATGGCAACAAAAGGAATCAGGTGAGCATTTTCTATATCAGCCTGAGAGCAGAGTCTTTAAGGAGAGAAATCTGAGTAAGTAATCCAACGTCTGGAAAAGGGCTTCTGGGGGTATAAACAGGTCCAGTGGCAAAGCTATCCAGGGAGGCAGAATAATTCCTTAAGGATGAACTGAGCCTGTGAGGAGAGATGAGGATTCTAGACCCTATACCAATACCTGATGCCTTCTAATGTAACTTAATGAAATAGTCACTAAGGATGATTATTTATGAATAATCCCAGTGATTATGAAGAATCATTTTGAAGGGGCTTAAGGACTGTACTTACGAAATCAGTCCGCTGTTCCTATTACATTAGACGAAACTTAGATTAAATTTTCAGTTTTATTAGACCTGTGCTTATAATGCCTTCATGCTTATAATACAGAGTAGGATAGAACTGTCACAATTTTTCTAATTCTCTACAAAAACCATACATATGAATTTTTTCTGGAATGAAAAAAGTTTTTTATCTGTCTCTGAATATATGAGTATATAACTTACTTGAGACTGTCATTGTGTCTCTACTGAAAACATCCAATGACTATGGCAGGATTGCGTTCCCTCTTGAAGTTAGGGAGGCAGCATTTAAGGGAAAAGTAACGTTATGGGTTTCAGACAACAGTTGTCAGGACCAAATGTATGTTGTCGTATTTTCTCTGGTTTAATAATATTTCAGCATCAATCCCAAGCTCACAACTCATTTCCTTATATTTTCAAGTTATGATGCCCAAGAGTCCGTATTCTACAGATTCCACTTGACATGTCTCTTGTATTTTCATATCTGTCACAAATCTTGCTTTATTGCTGAATAATTTCACTCAACATAGGTTTAATAAATACCTAAGCATTTGAAAAAAAAATCTTAATAAGTTAGTCTCTATGCTACACTGTCTTGTCACATATTAATATTTCATGCCTCATGGTTTAGGGGAAAATGTAATATCGTTCAATAATTCATTTGATAGATGCCATTGTGTTTTATTTCTGGCATGGGTGCAAAGGTGTCTTGCTGCTTCCAAACAAATATTGAGCAAATCTTGCCTTTGTTAAATCTAATATGGACCTAGGGAAGTTTCCTTGAGGATTGTGGCTTGTAATTATTGCATCTACACTTTATTATGACTTGTAAAACTTATCATATTTAATTTTGTCCTAGAGAAAAAATTGTTAAACTAAAATGGAAACTTTTTATAACCAAAATTATAAAATAAAATAAAAAAGATATGAAATAAAATGGAAAAGTATAAAATGAAATATAGGTCTGGATATTTGAAGACATTACTAACATGGTTTTTTAGTGTAACACAGGGGTTAGGGTACTGTCTTGGCAACAAGCATAGCCAAGTTCATATTTCCACTTGGCCCCCAGATAGCATATGAATTTAGACAGATAATTTAATCTCTCTGTACCTAAGACTCCTTACCTTTACAATGAAAATAATGCCAGTGCCTACATCATGCAGTTAGGAAAATCAAAGAAGCCACCATATGTATGGCAGTACAGCAGTGATTCATACATTGTAAGTGCTACTGAAAGATTCACATTCTACTCTGGGAAGCCTCTTAACAAAACAAAACTTAAGTAAATATTTCTCAGAGAGTGTACTGGATTTCAGTTGATACGATACATGTAGTCCCCACCACATGTTCCAGTGCAGGATCCTCAGGCTCTGAAGACAAATATCAGTCACTGGGAACTGGCAGAATGGCCTCCAGGGATTTGGCAATAAGAATGGTCTACTTATCTCAGACTATATTTGGAAGTCCTTCCCTTTAATCATGTCCCTAAGACAATGGCAGCTTTAGTTGAAACATTTCTTCAGTGACTTTTGAATGCAAATTGTTTTCTGTCCTCACAGAGCCAGCAGGGTATGTCCATTGGCACCACCTGCCTCTTATGAGTCTCCCACCGTTGTGATCAACGCCATGAACTCCAGGTGGATGGAAGTTAAAGTAAATTTCCCAAGGATGTTGTGATTTCCATTTTCCTCTGCTGGACCCTGTATATGCTGGTAAATATCATTGTACCTAAGTATATGATTGCCAATCAGAGCAAAAATCATCACAAAGAACAAGGATTAGGACACCACTCTTCTGAATTTCATGACAAAATCACAAATTCACTTTAAACATCATTGTTATTATTCCTTGATGTTTCCTTGTTGGGCTCATAATCTGGGCCTGTTGATCTATAAGTTTCATCCTGTACAGACACAATCAGCAGGCCACAGACATTCAAAAGAATGACTTTTCCCCACCAACTTCCAATTATTTTGAGGGCATGTATGTATTTTTAAAAATTAAAGACAAACACAGGTTATAAATGCAGAGCTCGGTGGAATTTCACAATGACCACACCTCTGTACACAATACTTAGAACAAGAAGCACAATGTTGGGCCAGTCCTGGTGGCCTAGAGCTTAAGTTGGGAGTGCTCCTCTTTAGAGCCTGGGTTTGGTTCCCAGGCATGGACCTACACCACTCGTCTGTAGGTGGTCATGCTGTGGTGGCGACTCACACACAAAAAGAGAAAGATTGCAGTGGAGGTCAGCTCAGGGAGAATCTTCCTCAGCAAATAAAAAGAAAAAAAAGAAACACAGGGATGTCAGTCCCCTGAAACTCTATGGTACCCTGTCAAAGTCATTATTCCCCAGGGTATAGTTTTGTTGGATATATTTGTAGGAATGCAATTGTTGGAAATGAGTTTACTACTGTCTAACACTGAAAGATTAGATCACCTTTGCCTGTTTAGTATTTTATATAAATTGAAATAATAAAGCACAGAACTTTTAATAATGGCCCTTTTTCCACTCCATATGATTTTTGTGATTTTATCTGCATTGTTGCATATCATTGTTGGCATTCATTAGCATTACTATATAGGCCATCATTGTATGAATACCAAACCAGTAATTGATTCATTCTACTGTTAAGGGGCAAGTGAGTAGTTTTGCATTTGGGGCTATTTTGAGTAAGAAATAGTGCTAGTATATGAATTCTGTAAGCAGTCTCTGGTGATACCTGCACAAATTTCTGTTGAGTGAATTCATAGGAGTGGCATTGTTGGAACATAGGATTTCACTTGGCCAGCTAAAGTAGATCTACCACACAGTTTTCCAAAATGTTTGTACCAATTTTCACATCCACCAGCAGTGTATGAGATTCTTGGTTTACTTACATTCTTGGCAAAACTTAGTATTTCTGTCATTTTCATTTTAGATTACCAGGTAGGGTTTGTTGATACCAAGTAGTGTTATATTTGAATTTTTCTGATTACTTAAGACACCCCAATATTTTTACACATGTATTATTCATTGAATAAGCAGTTATTGAAGTGACTAAAACAGTAATAAGAAGAAGAAATTTACACATATTGAGGTATATAGGGAAGCCATTCTGGTTTACATCTGATTCTGCCTAAAACTTGTTTTTCCCAGAACAGCTTTATTTATGGCCCACCAAACATGCATTGTACATCTGTCTCAAACATTTTCCCAAAGCAAAGAAAGCACTCTTTAAAAATAGGCATCTTTAAAGAAAGCATCCCTTTCTGTGATGCTAATACCAGCACTTCTTTGAAGATAAGCTTTTGTTCCCAGAGAACCAAGGTCAAGTTGACCTGCTGTGCATGTACTAAACTGGCAAAACATATCCCTGTGATTTTTGGGAAAAAAATTATATTCCTTTCATGCTTGATGTATGTTCTTTGTTCTGAAATAGTATATAACCATGTTGTAAACCATGTTTTCCAGAACGCTTTCTTCCCTGGGGAACACAACACTTCCAGGCTAATCATCACAGTAGCTCTTTGACTATCTCTCTTATCTATAGATTAGTTTTTTATTATTTGCATTGACATTTTCTGGCATAGTCAACAGGATTTCAGAGAAACCCACCTGAGACCACCTGGAATTTACTTTGAGCCAGTGCTTGGCACCAGCAGAGGCCAGTGAGCCCCTCCAGCTTGACGGTACTCTTCAGGGACCTCGGTGAGTTCTCTTGAAATCTAGACCTCCTTGCTTCAGTTGATGGTCCTGCTACTTATTTGAGCTATTTCATTTCTTAAGAGTAGGTGTCTTCAGAGAATACCAGTCCACATCCTAGGTAAGAGGAAGCTACAGTGGCCTACTGGCCACCTAGGAAAGAAGAAGCTAGGGGGATGTTTCCTAGGTTAGAGGTCTTAGGGGGAATTTAGGAGTGAATTGCGTTTTGGCTGTTCTTTTATTTTGGCTTTAATTGGAAAGGAATTGTGCTTATGAAGTCTGAACAAACTGTTATATAGTAAAAGGAGAGACTGAATTAATTCAGCTATGAAGAGAAAGGACACCAGCTCCTTCCAGGCATAAGGTGTTCTCAGGCAGCTGATAACCTAGTGGAAGTGTCTGAGGATGACCCTCATGACGTACAGTGGTCCCATAGGGAATTCCATCATGATCTTTCACTTTAAATAATTCAAGGCTCATCCACAGACACACACTTCAGGATTTGTCATCCAGCACTCTGCCCACTATGGTAGTTTTTTTAGTTTACTGGTGGGAGAAGCCAAGCCAGTAAGACAGTGTTCACGCCTTTTAAGAAGTGGCTCTCACAGGCAGCACACTTCTGACACACTATACTGTCCTTAGAAATTGTTCAGACTTTACAGTAAAATGAAACTAAAAGAAAATGGGAAATTATGCTTCTAAAGCCAGCCAACTCCCAGACGGACAGCCACCCACTGGAACTCCACTGGCTTCATGTACAATACGTATGGAGCCAACACTTTCAAGTACTTAATAAAATAGGAAGGTTTAACTAAAGATAACTTTAATCTTAAAAAGGCCCAAATGGGGAACATTCAACCTATCCAACTAGCTGACTTGCACACAAAAGTGGAAAGAGCAGGCTATAAAATTAAACCAATAGAATAAGAAGCATATGGTAATTGGTATGTAGAAGCTTTAAAATGCAGTGATAATAAAATGACATATTTACAGGAAACTAATCAAAAATTGGTAGAGACTGTGGCTAAATTAGAGAAAGGAGAATTCAGAGGCTGCCCCACCTCCTTCACCTCCTCCACCACCTCTGCTGCTCCTTTCAGCACCTCAGAGCTCACCACCTCCCCCTCCACCTCTTACTTCTCCTTAAGCACCTCCTCCTACACGTCCTTTTTTGGCAACTTTATATCCTTTCCTTTCGGAACTTCCCTGCCTGACTCGTTACTTTGCTTCCTCCTCCTCCTCTACTTCTAGAGGAAACAATAAGTAAATCCCAGAGAACTAATAATGAAAGTAAATCTCAGGAAACAAATACTGGAAATCCTAAGGTCATTGTGGCTCCCTTTAAAGAGAGCTATTAGAAGAGGTGAGCCTGCACTTGTATATACTCCTGGACTAGAACTGAATTTAAGAATTTAACTAAGGACTTCTCAGATGGTTTAGAAGATCCTTGAGTCTTTTGCTGAGGAATTTAACCTAACTCTTAAAACATATGAAGGAAGATACTCAGATTTATATCAGCTTGTACATATTCTATTCTCCAAAAGTAAAGCTAAAGATTGGCTAAAGGAGGCAAATCGAAAAGCACCCATGGAAGATTTTCATAAACATGAGCTTGCTGACCAAAAAAAGTGCTAGGAAATTACTTTCAACTTCTACCAAGCCATTCCCAGGATATCCTAAGAAAATAGAGTGGACCAAGGTCCATCAATATAAAGAGAAGCCCAGAGAAACTATTTTTGATTATTTTGATATATTTGAAAACACCTTCAAACCTTCCTCTGGGATGGCTCCTGAGAATTATCTGCATCATCAAAATGATCCAAATTTACATTCCATCTTTCTGGAAGGATTAGGTGAGGAATTAGCAAGGCTAATCAAAAGACATGAATTGGATTGGGCCACATTACATACTAGTGCACTTGTCACTTTTGCAGATAAACTCTCCAAAATTTTAGAAAAGAAAGAAAAAGAGAGAGCCACTAAGGTTATGAGTGTACAACTGCAACAACTTAGTGGCCTAAATAAGACATCTCTTTCCAACCCAGACCAGAAGCAAAGTGACCACACTTGTTTCTATTACAAAAAGTCTGGTCATTTGAAACTACAATGAAATGTGATACTGCAAGCTTAAATGGGATTTAGAACACGCAAAGTTAAAAAAAATGATGGATGCTTCGAGAATTATGAGAGGGCATTTCCATTCGTCTTCACTAGTAACTTAGGGGGGAAATTGAAACAAATATCAGAGGCGAAAATGCAAAAGCCGATGTTGGTACCGAAGCTATATTATCTATTCTTAACCCTACCCTTTTTAACTGCCCTCTCCCTCAGACTAGCAATCAACTCACATGATAGGGGTTTCTGAATTACCAAGGCCAGTCTTTAAATCAGAGCTGATAACCATTTAATTAAGAACCATCACAGGGAAACACGTGTTTCTCTTGATAAAATGCGCTCCAATTCCTTTGATTGGACGAGACCTCCTAGAAGCATACAATGCCCATACTGGCTTTTTAAAAATGGGTTAAATGCTTCCAGATTTAGAAAATTTGGATGCTGACCAAATGTTAATTACTCAACAATTGACAATTATAAAATCAAGCATTCAAATAGACCAAGAAAAAGTTGATGACCTCTTGTTGCATGTGCCTAAATCTCTGTGGTCATCATCTTCTTCAGATACTGGAAACATTACATAGGATACACGTATCAAAGTGATTGTTGACAGCCCTAAGCCTCTACCTAGTATTTGGCAATATTCACTTAAATCAGAGGCAAGAAATGGCATAAGACAGCTGTTTCAGGGATTTCTTGAGAAGGAACTTATAATTCCTTGTACCAGTCCTTGTAATACACCTATTGAGCTATAAGAAAGCCAAATGAAAAAGGCTGGAGATTTCCTCAAGATCTGAGAGCTATTAAATAAGATTGTGATTCCTCGACATTCTGTGGTCCCAAATCCACACACTCTGCTCTCAGCCATTCCAACTAACAGCTGCTATTTTTCTGTATTTGATGTATGCAGCACCTTCTTAAGTATTCCAGTAGAAAGACAGTGAATATCTCTTTGCCTTTATGTAGGAAGATACTTTTACTTTTCTCGAATAGTCAAGGCTGATTTAGCTAACGTAGATTTTCATAGCAACTCTGTCTTAATTCAATGTGTTGATGACTTGCTCTTATGCTCAAAAACTGAATTAGACTCACAAAATAACACAGTCTATCTGCTACAACAACTTGCATCTAAGGGACATAAAGTATCCAAAGATAAACTCCAATTTTGTTGGCCTATTCTGAAATATCTAGAGCAACTAACATCTAAAGATCAACGAGTAACTGATTTTGAAAGGATTGTAAGAAGTTTGGCGTTTCTTTCCCTAAACGAAACAAAAAAAATTGAGGGAATTTCTAGAACTAAGTGGATATTACAGGACTTGTGTGCCTAACTTTTCACATACTGCTCAACTATACATGAATTACTTAAGTCCAACCACCCTGACCTGATTGCATGGACACCAAAAGGAGAGAAAGCAGTAAACACCTTAAAGTCCATCTTGGCTCAGGCACCAGCTTTAGGACACCCTAATTACAGCTTGCCATTTTTCCTATTTTTGAAGGAAAATAAAAGAAATACTTTAGGTATTTTACCCAAAACATGGTAATCAACATTGGCCTATAGGATATTATAGTCAGCAATTCAATTTAGTAGCAAAATGACTTCTACCCTGTGTCAGAGCTATTTCAGCAACAGCTCTCTTATGTAAGGCCACTGAAGAGATGGTGATGGGGTCTCCTTTAGTTATTTATGTCTCACACTCGGTTGCATCTTTTCTAAATTCTCACCACACTCAGATTACTAGGTAATCCAAATAACCACTTATGAAGTTTTGCTGCTTTCTACCCTGATACTACCTTATCCTGATATAATAATCTTAACCCTGTACTTTGCTTTCAGCACCAGAGGAAGACAATGACTATGATTGCATTTTAATAATAGATTACCTTTTTGCTCCTAGGCGTGATCTACAAGAAACTTCTATTGATAAATGTTGATGTAATTTGGTTTACTGATGAGTCTTACCTAAAGGATTAGCGAAGACATTACTGGGCTGGAAATGCAATAATGTCCTGGACATAACTGAGAGCTCTTATTTACCAGAAAAAAAGTCAACACGGCAAGATGAATTAATTGCTTTAACTTGAGCTTGTCAATTGGCTAAAGACTAGGTTGCAAATGTTTATACTGACAGCCCTTATGCTTTTGGAGTATATACGATTTTGCAATGCTATGGAAATATTGGGGGTTTATAAAATACTCAGGGCAATCTACACAAATGGAAAACAGGTTGTAAAATTATTAAATGCTATACCACTACCAAAACAAAGGCAATTAATAAAATACTGGGGCATTCAGAACGTGACACTATAGAACCCAAGAGAAATCAACTTGCTGGTGTAGCTGCTAAGCAGGCAGATTTAAAAACTTATGCTGTTCAGCTCAAGAGCTCCCACTGCTCTCTGCTAACCCTGCTGCCCAGGGAAAGATTTCTGTCTCAGTCTTGAGAAACTGCCAAAGAAGAAGAGAAACAAATATGATAACAAAGAGAGGGAATGTTGACCCAACCATACAAATGTGGTTTGGGCCCCATAAAAAGCCCATAGTGCCTACTGGCCACAATTGCCACTGCTCCAGCATGTATATCAACTAATTCATCGGGCACTTGAAAAGATGAAACTGTGGGGAAATAATATTTTTGGAGACTTTCTCCCACAGTGGCTCATAAAACCTAAGGTCATTGTACTATTTGTCCTAAATATAATCCCCAAAAAACACTTCACGGGTCACTAGGCCACTTTCCCCTTCCAAAGGGACCCTTTGAGGTATGGCAATTGGACTTCATTCAAATGTCACTATCTCGAGGATATAAATAAATCTTAGTAATGATTTGTGTGTTTTCACATGAGTCGAGGTTTTCCCTTGCAGAAGAGCAACAGCTCTAACAGTAAGGAAATTGTTACTAAAAAGAATAATCTCTGTTTGGGGAATTCTTTGCAGTTACACAGTTACTGGGGAACTCATTTCACTGGACAAAAAGTTAAATCTATTTGTGACTTTTTGCCAATAGTGCAGCACTTTCACTGCACTTACCATTCCCAATCCTCAGGATTGGCAGGAAAAACTAATGGCACAATGAAAACTCAACTGGCAAAACTTTCATAAACATTTACTTTCTCATGACCAAAAGCTCTTCCACTAGTGATCCTCAATCTCAAATCTACACACTTTGGTAAACATTGGCTGTCTCCTTTTGAAATAATAACAGGATGGCCTCTACAATTAGGTGAGGAGATACATGAAACAACTTTGCTCAGGGAGATATCTTGCAATATTGTCAAGGTCTTATTGAGACACTAAAAATAAATTTAAAAAATGGTCACAGATTCTTTCACAGTGACCTCCCAGGAGACGAAGACCTTAAGGATCATGGACTATGACCTGAAGATTTTGTTTATTGGAAGAGACACCAAATTCAAGACTCTTTACGGCCTCACTGGAAAAGACCATTCCAGGTACTTTTAACCAATCTATGCATTGCAAAATTAAAAGGCATAAACTCATGAATTCACATTTCTTATTTAAAAATGAACCCTCCTCCTGAGCGGATATCAACTCCTGTTACAGACACCACACTTTGACTGACTAAGCCAAGTACTACCAAGCCAGGATGGGAAGCAGTTGACATCTGTTATAGACAGCTGTCCCAAGTTCCCAGACCAGGCCTGTATTCCCAACCTTATACCTCCTCATTTAAACCATTGTAATGCTTAAGCTGAATACAATTTATATTTGCTATAAGAATGATCTTCTTGACTATCTTAACAATTTTAATATTTTTACGTTATGCTAGTCACCTTTCTTGTGTTTTAGATAGCCATTTTGGTACCTTTGAATTATTATTCCTGTACCATAGTACTTTCTTTCTACCCCTCTAGACTAAAATAGATCAGAGCTTAAGTACAAAATCTTTTAATTAACTAACAGAATATCATTAAACATTTATCTGATACTTTGGTTGTTTATTCAGTCCACATCTGAGTGGACGTCTAATGACAATGTCTTCTTGCAATGGACTCATTCTTTTGCTTCACATAATAATCAGTCCAGTTGTTGGATATGTGAGCCAACTTCCTGTTTCTAGTACTTCTCATTTACCTCAGTGTGTTTCTCCCTTTTGAGGTACAACTTGGAAAGCTCTAAAACAATTAATTATGACAGAGAAATCTAGTTCCAATGTTCATAGTTCAAGTGATATTACTAATTATGATCCTGAATCCTGGCCAATAGCCAATACTATTAATGGTACAGGACATGGTTCTTCCTTTTCTATTGCTCAAACTATTCATTTATCCCAACAATTTGCCACTAAACAAAAGAAATTGGATTCTACAACAAGAACTACGGACGGTTTCACACAAATCTGGGATGGATTTGTTTGGGTTACTCCTTGTTAGGGGTCTTTAGGTATATCAGCACCTGGGAAGAGAATAAACATTCTCAACAAAACTTACCTCCCTGTACCTGAAACACGGGATGGATACTCCCGGAATCACGTCAAAATACTTTCATTCTCAGAGAAAGTGGTAAGTTAGGAACAGACTGTTCTCGAAGGCCAAGGATTTATTAAGTGGCACCCAATGGAACTCAACGGTTATGTGGAACAGATCTTTGGCCTTGGCTACCACCTTGATGGCTAGGATGCTGTTCCCTGGGGTTCCCTTGGATGCAGGGAAGAATTTATCCTAAATTAACAACTGTTGACAATCTTTCTCTCCTTAAGTCCAGATAGACTTGTTCAGTGTTCCATTGCTATGACCGCCTATCAGTTATATTTCTTCCCTCATAGGATTGGAAGATGTCATGTCACATATAGAAGTCCTCACTAAATTTACTCAGCAGATCTTTAATGATATCTCAACAAGAATATCTTTACTGAATACTGAGATGTCCTTAATGATAAAGGCTGTCCTTCAAAATAAAATGGACTTAGATATTCTAACTGCATCCCAAGATGCTACTTGTGCTATAATTCAAACTGAACGTTGTTTTTGTACCTGATGAATCTTCCAATCTGTCATCTCAGTTAAAACACATGAAAGGGCCGGCCCCGTGGCTTAGCGGTTAAGTGCGCACGCCCCGCTACTGGTGGCCCGGGTTCGGATCCCGGGCGCACACCGACACACCGCTTCTCAGGACATGCTGAGGCCGCATCCCACATACAGCAACTAGACATACAACTATGTCTAGTGCAGCTATGACATACAACTATCAACTGGGGTTTTGGGGGAAAAATAAATAAAATTATTAAAAAAAAACACACACATGAAAAAACAGGTGACTGCCCAAAGTGATCCCTCACCAAGTCTCAATTTGTTTAGTTGGCTCCCCTCAGATATTCCTTCCCTTCTGTGATCCAGATTACAATTCTTATTTTTGTTACTTCTTGGAATTCTTGTATTAGGCATAATATTCAAGCTAATTACAGTTTTCTTTACTCAATGTTACACGACTGATATGCAAGATAGAGCAAGGATTACTCAACAACTTGAGATGGTTGATCATTCTTACAATTCTGAATGAGCTGCTTTTTCTGATCAAGATTATGCTTAAGACTTATTCTTCTGAACTAAACACTTTATTATAATTACTACTATATCTGTTTTATCGTTGTTCACTGTCATATGGTGATGACTACAAAATCTCTTTGAAGTGCATGCACAATGTTTGTGAGACAATCCAAAATTAATGACCTAAGGAATGCTTCCAATATCAGCATATACCTCTATGTCTGCTCACTAAACTCAGCTTCCCCACCCCGCCACCATGTGGATAATTGGGTAAATCAATAAAATAAATGTCCAGCTCTGAGGGACATGTTGGACCCAAGCCAGGCAGCATCGATCCTGGCACCAGGGCATAATAACTTGATCATCAATACTTTTTATCAAAAGATTCCCAATCAAAAGGGGAAAAATAACAAAATAATAAGAATATTAAGAAGTTTTCATATATTGAGGTATATGAGGATGCCATTCTGGTTTAAATCTGATTTGGTTTAAAACTTGTTTTTCACAGAGCAGCCTGACTTATGGCCCACCAAACAGCCACTGTACATCTATTTCAAACATTTTCCCAAAGCAAAGAATGCACTCTTTAAAGATAGGGATGAATGTCTTCTTTCTCTGACACTATCAGTATTTCTTTGAAGATAAGTTTGTCTTCCCAGAGAACTACGGTCATGTTGACTTGCTATGTATGTCCTAAATTGTGGCAAAATATCTCATGACTTTTGGAAAAGAATTGATTTCCTGTTATGCTTGATGTATGTTTTTTTTCCTGAAACAGTTTCTAACCATGTTGTAAAACATACTTCTCTTGATTTCTTTCTTCCCTGGGGAAGAGAACACTTCTGGGCTTGTCCTCACATTAGTTCATTAGATATCTCTCTTATCTATAAATTGATTATTGATTATTTGTCTTGACAGAAGTTTATGTTGGAAAGATTTTCCCATTGTTTATTCTATTGCATGGTCTTTAGGAGTTCGTTGTGATGGATACAAGTTATATTTCTTTCTGTGTGTGTGTGTGTGTGTGTGTGTGTCTGTTTTGATGAGAAAGAGCCTTAATTTTAATATAATATGAAGTCATTTGATCCATATGGTTAATACATTCTATGTTGTTTAGGACATATTTTCTTATTATAAGATCATAGAAATAGTTTTGTTTATTTATGAAAATAGATTAAATCTTTAACATTTAGATCAACAATCTATTCAGTGTTGACTGGTTTTATGATGTGGGTCGTGATTAAGACTTTTCTTTTTTCCCATATGGCTAGCAAATTTCAGCTTATTCTGGAAACGTTGTGTTATACTTTCTTTCCATTTGCTCTCACTTCTCATTGCTTTCCCAGGTTAAAAACACTTCATCCTGAGTGCTGACTTTTCCCTGAAATATACTGGTTCTCTCTCCATCTCTTCCTGCCTTGTGAAGCCTTGGCAATCAAACAGGAGCACACAATGCAAGTTGCTCTTGATGACCAAAAACTTCAATAAGGCTTTTGGCTCAGAGGAATGACTGTTGCCATAATATAAAGGAAAATGTGTTGAATGACAGAATAGCCTACAGGGACATGACAATAGCAATTATCTTCTTGGCACAGACTATAGTTGGAATTCTGGGCAATTTCTCTCTTCTTTACCATTACCTCTTCCTTTCCCACACGGGATGCAGGCTGAAGGCCACAGATTTGATTCTCAAGCACCTGACTATATCCAACTCTTTGATCATTCTCTCTAAAGGAGTCTCTCAGACAATGGAAGATTTTGGGCTGAAATATTTTGTCAATGATTTTGGATGCGATCTTCTTTTGTATGTTGACAGAGTTGGCAGGACTGTTTCCATTGGCACCACATGCCTCTTGAGTGTGTTCCAGACCATCATGATCAGCCCCATGAATTCCTATTGCAAGGATCTTAAAGTCAAAGTCCCAAGGTACATTGGCTTATCAATTTCCCTCTGCTGGATCCTGTTCATGTTTGTAAATTTAACTTTCCCTATGTATGCACTGTATGTGTCTAACAAATGGAGCATGAAAAATATGACAAAGAAAAGAGATTTTGGATACTGTTTTGCTATTGATCCTGAGATAACCACAGGCTCAATATATGTAGCATTAATAGTATTTCCTGAAGTTTCATTTTCTGTGATCATAATTTGGGCCAGTGGTTCCATGATTTTTACCCTGTACAGGCACAAGCAGCGGGTCCAACACATTCACAGGAAAAACATTTCCCACAGATCCTCCCCTGAGTCTAGAGCCACCCAAAGCATCCTTATTCTCCTGATCACCTTTGTATCTTTTCAAACCCTCTCCTCCATCTTTCACCTTTGTATTTCTCTAATTTATAAGCCTAATAGGTGGCTGGTGAAAACTGCTTCCCTAATGTCTGGGTGTTTTCCAACTGTCACCCCCTTTCTGCTCATGAGCCGTGACTCCACTGTATCCAGCCTCTTCTCTGCGTGGATAAGGAAAACAAAATTTCCTAGTCTTACTGGAAAAATGTAAATTGCATGCTTTGCACAATTCAGTTCTTTATTCACTCATCACGCTCAAAAAGGCAATATAGAATCTAAAGAGAAGGCACATGTTTTTCTAAGAAAGACCCTATGTGTCTTGTCATTTCATCAGCTTCTTGACTATGGGACATATGTTGGAATAGTGGTGGTGAATAAAGCCGATTTGCCTCATTTTGATGCCAAGTATCCTGATGAGTGTAGTCTTAACTGAATTCTGCTTGAGACAAGAATGAATTTGGGCCTAGCCTCTGAATGAGATGATTCAGAGTGGTTGACCAAGTGGTGTACTTAAAGAATATTAGGCACAATGAATAAAGCTAGGATTGAGTGTTGGATATTATTGCGAGACATTACTCCATGGGTTTCCAAAGTATATGCATGTCTTCTTGTAAGTAGCATGGCCAGCTTTTATTCTGAATTGTATTTCATAGATGTTTGTGTAAAAAAAAAAAAAAAAAAGAACATTGGAATATAGGAATTGTGTCACCTTTTGGGCAGAGAACAGATTTTTTTGCTGTACAGGAAAATGAAAGGCCACAGCTAATGAATATCATTGCCCGAGGTGACACAAATTTTGGAAGTTCGAGAAGAAAGTTAAGCCTGAGAGGTCCCGTGTTCCTCAAGAAACATTAAGAGAAGTACTGAGGGCCGGACCCGCGGCTTAGCGGTTAAGTGCGCGCGCTCCGCTACAGGCGGCCCCAGTTCGGATCCCAGGCACGCACCGACGCACCGCTTCTCCAGCCATGCTGAGGCCGCATCCCACATACAGCAACTGGAAGAATGTGCAGCTATGACATACAACTATCCACTGGGGCTTTGGGGGAAAAAAAAAGGAGGAGGATTGGCAATAGATGTTAGCTCAGATCCAGTCTTCCTCAGCAAAAAGAGGAGAATTAGCACAGATGTTAGCTCAGGGCTGATCTTCCTCAAAAAAAAAAAAAAAAGAGAGAGATAAGTACTGAGACATAGTGGAAAACCTTCAAAAGTTACAGGAGGATCAGGGTCAACAATGGATCTGGTAACCACAACATGCTCTCTTGCTCTATGAATGCTACTTGGCAATGTACTAAGGAAGTCATTCCTTAAAATTCACCTGGCTGGTGAGTAGGAGCTAAAAATGGAGTTAAAGCCCCATAGCCAGCTTCAAAGTTGTCCCACTACAACGCCCCTGCCTCATAACACTTGGCTTTTATTGTCTCCTGCCCCACATCCAGATTGTGGTGGTAGAAATATACGAGTTACCACATGCTATATAGCCTATTGGAGGGTAGAGGGAACAGCCAGGTGTAGCTATATCCCTCTGCCGCAAATATGGAGGCACCAAAGATCCTGGAGAAGAGTTTAACCCCTACTGCACGGACAGATGATCCTAGAAAATTGAAATCAGGAGAATATTAAGGGAAGAATGCAGAACTAGGATCTCCCATTCCAGATGGAAGAATCCACCTGCGTCATGCAAACATGTAGCAGAAAACATTGTGAGCAAGATAATCCATTCCTTGGAATGGAAAGGGCAAGCTCTTTTGAAACTTAAACTAGAAGAAAGGGTAGGCATATGTATCAGTCACTTCACCTCAGGAAAGAAATTACTGGAAATTATCTTACAAAAAGCCAAGCCAGTGTCAGGCTCTGACAAAGTCCAAATCCACTTAAAACCAGAACTTTCTTCATGAACAGTAGAGACACTGAAACTCAGGAGAGCAAGACAGTCATTAGCGCTGTGGAGGATCAGAATTGGCCACCCCAAAATGTGTCTCTTTGCCTTGGCTTGGTTATTTTTAAGAAGAAAAGACTGTGGAAGAAACTTTGGCCTTCCCCCTAGCTGTCTAAAAGAATTAAAGATAAAAGGCCTTTGCCCAGTACAGGCCATCAGCATGAATAACTCTGTGTATCTGCAGACTGTGAGGGTCCTTGCTAAGCCCATCCTTATCAAAGTTCTGTTTACCAAACATTTGCTTTTCCATTTCCATGTGAATTGCCTTCCTCCTCTTTGAAGTCCCAAACCACTACCCACAATATCTTCCTTTGTCTTTAGCTGAAAATGCTATTTAAGATAACAACCTCAGCCAGAACGCTGAGTTGCTCAGTTTTCCTGAGTCTCTACCATGTACACATGTTATAAAGCCTTGTTTGATTTTAATCCTGTTACTCTTTTTCATGTCAATTTAATTCATAGCCCAGCCAGATGGACCTAAATTGGGTAGAGGAAATCTCTTCCACCCCTACAGCCCAATCCTAGAGAAGAAACTGGAGTTTAGGCATAAACTGCATGCATGGGAGGAGGATCAGCTCTAGGAGTGGCTCCAGGCCCAGAGAGAGGCCGGGAATGTACGTGTTAGTGACTAGAAGTTATGAACAATGGACACTGATAAGGGCTTCATTCAACACCCAGAGAACCACCTCAGACAGTCAGAGATTTAACTTCCAAATACGTTCTCTCTCTCTCCTTCTTGTGTCATCCCTAAGGCTTCACAGGAAACCTGGAATTGATTAGGCCAATCTAGGAACAGAGATGCAGCAAAGAGAAGAAGAGGTAAAGTCATTCTGAAAAGGAAATAGAGAGACCCACAGTAACTCTGATTTGGTTTGTTTTGCTTTTTCTGACCAACTCTTTGTTCTAATTCTGTTTTAGTAGACTCTGCACCTCTCTTTTTGGTATCCTTTCATCACAGGACCTATTATATTTACCGTATTTCTTTATTTTCTAGACTCTTAGAGATCTGACATTTGTGACCTTGATGACTAGGGAGTTACTGCCTCTCTCATGAGTAGCCAATTTTAGAAAGAGAAAAGGACTTGACAAAGGCATCCCTTTCATATGCAGCCTAACCAATATGGAGCTCACACTCCTAACCATCTCCTTATCCAATTTTCACACTCCAAGCCTGTTTTTTCACTGCCCTAAAACAACCCAGGATCAACTATCAATTAGAGACAGTTCCTGTGCCCCAAGGTCCATGGGAATTATTCATACCAGCCAATTGTAAGCTGTCTGTCCTGTCTCGACTTTCCCCAGGAAACCCCAACAAAGGCTCTGGCCTAGGCTTTGCCTCCTCTCCTGCTTCTTTCTCCTTATTAATACATGATACTTTCCCTGTGTCCCTGCATGGTATATGGGACCTTCTTCTCAGAAAATATAAGTAATAAAAGTCATCTTTCTCAATGGAATAGAATCAAAAGCCCAGAAATAAACCCACACATCTATGGACAGCTAATCTTCAACAAAGGAGCCAAGAACATAGAATGAAGACAGGAAAGTCTCTTCAACAAATGGTGTTGGGGAAACTGGACAGCCACATGCAAAAAAATGAAAGTAGACCATTTCCTTACCCCATACGCAAAAATTAACTCAAAATGGATTAAAGACTTGAATGTAAGACCTGAAACTATGAAACTTCTAGAAGAAAACATAGGCAATATGCTCTTTGACATCGGTCTTAGTAACATATTTTCAAGCCCCATGTCTGACCGGACAAGAGAAACAATAAACAAATGGGACTACATCAAACTAAAATCTTCTGCACAGCAAAGGAAACCATCAACAAAATGAAAAGACACCCTAACAATTGGGAGAAGATATTTGCAAACCATACATCTGATAAGGGGTTAATCTCCAAAATATATAAAGAACTCATGCATCTCAACAACAAAAAAACTAACAACCCAATTAAAAAATTGGCTAAAGACCCGAACAGACATTTCTCCAAAGAAGATATACAGATGGTCAACAGGCACATGAAAAGATGTTCAACATCATTAACTATCAGGGAAATACAAATCAAAACTACAATGAGATATCACCTCACGCCCGTCAGAATGGCTATAATTAACAAGACAGGACACAACAAGTGTTGGAGAGGACGTGGAGAGAAGGGAATTCTCATACACTGCTGGTGGGAGTGCAAACTGGTGCAGCCACTACGGAAAACAGCATGGAGGTTCCTCAAGAAATTACAGATAGAGCTACCATACAGTCCAGCTATTCCACTGCTGGGTATCTATCCAAAGAACATGAAAACACCAGTGCGTAAAGCTACATACGCCCCTGTGTTCATTGCAGCATCATTCACAATAGCCAAGACTTGGAAGCAGCCAAGTGCCCATCAAGGGATGAATGGATAAAGAAGATGTGGTATATATACACAATGGAATACTACTCAGCCATAAGAAATGATGAAGTCCAGCCATTTGTGACAACATGGATGGACAGTGAGGGTATTATGCAAAGTGAAATAAGTCAGAGGGAGAAGGGCAAATACCATATGATCTCACTCATTAAGTAGTAGATAATAACAACAACAAACAAACACATAGAGACAGAGATTGGATTGGTGATTACCAGAGGGGAAGGGGGGAGGATGGATGGCGAAAGGGATAATTAGGCACATGTGTGTGGTGATGGATTGTAATTAGTATTTGGGTGGTAAACATGAGAATATGATGTAATCCATGCAGAAATAGTTGTATAATGATGTACACCTGAAATTTACACAGTGTTATAAACCAATGTTACCACAATAAAAAAAAATTTTTTTTAATTAAAAAAAAAGAAGTAGCAAGAGCAGGAAAAAAAAAAGTCATCTTTCAGCAGCATTAGTCGCTCTGTGTTGTCACTCAGTCACTTTTATAAATTAAGACACAGTCACAAAACACTCACCATGACAGCAAATAGCAGACTGGTTTAGATGTGGTAAATACAAAAGCACAGGGATTTTACAGGAAGGTGAGGAGAATGCCCTTTGTGGGGAAAGACTAGTAGTTTTAGATTCTAAAAGCATTCAGGAACTAGAATACAAGGTCGAAAAGTCTAAGACTATAATATAAAGGCTCACACATGTGAAGTGTTTTCTATTTATCAAGTGCTTTCACAGGCAGAATGGCCCATGGGACTCACAATACACCTGTGAGGAATGCAGGCAACATGCCATCTAACCAGAAGATTCTGAGAATTAGCCAGGTTGCCAATATGTCCAAACTCAGGACCAGAAACTTCTGTTTCCAAAACCAACCAATAGTCCTCTCACTACATCTCAACAGACCCTGTAGCGGAGAAAACCCTTTGCTGCCTCCATTACCCTTTTATTCTCATAGATGGGACACTATATTTTAGGAGAAGTGTCCCAGGACCTGCTCTCTTCCTACAACCTCCTTCCAAGGACTCAGCTATCTGAAGGCTCAAGCTCCCAAATCTGACATCCTCAGAGACTGGGGACCTGGGACCCCATAGAAAGAAGAGATTAAGAGTAACCCTTGAAGGTCCCAGGATTGAATAGGCAGATCCTTACCTCTTGTATTAGTTTACTACAGCTGCTGTAACAAAATAGAACAGATTCCTTGGCTTAAACACCAAAATTTATTTTCTCACATTTCTGGTGACTAGAAGTCCAAGACGAAGGTGTGGACAGGTTTGGTTTCTTCTGAGGTCTCTCCCCTTGGCTTGCAGATACCCATCTTCTCACTATGTCCTTCATGGTATTTCCTCTGTGCCCACACAGGTCTAGTATCTCTCTGTGTCCAACTTTTTGCTTACTATAAAAACACCAATCACATTGGATAAAACTAACCCTATTGGCCTAATTTTAACTTATTCACCTTCTTAAAGGCCCTATCTCCAAATACAAACACTTTCTGAAATACTGGGGTTCAACATATAAATTCGGATTCAACATATAAATTCATGGTGAGGACCATTGACCCCTTTACTCCCAGCACTCTGAATTCTCCAAATTCATGTGCTTCTCACATGCATAATACAATTGCCCTGATCCCAAAATCCAAAAGGCTTAACGCATTCTAGCATCAACTATAAGGCCCAAATCTCATCTAAATATTATCTAAATCGAGTGTGGGTTAGACTCGAGATACGATTCATCCTGAGACAAAATCCCTCTCCAGCTGTGAACCAGTGAAATCAGACAATTTGTCTGCTTCTAAAATACTACTGTCAGAAAGGCATAAAATATTCATTCCCATTCCAAAAAGAGAAATTGAAAGAAGAAGTCATGGTTTCCAAGCAGGTCTACCCCTACAGGGCACATTCCATTGCATTTTAAGGCTCATCTATTATCCTCTTTGGCTGGATGTTTGTCCTCTGGGCCCACAGGGGTGGCAGCCCTATCTTTTGTTCCCTTGGAGCAATAGTGATGCCCCAACATCCTGGGCAGCAGCCCTGTACCCAAAGCCTGGCCCAGGAGGCAGATGCAGCCCTGCTGTTCTCTGAATCACCTTCAGAGTCATACTTCCATTTATTGAAAAATAACACATTTGCAACAAGATCGTTCTACCGTCCCATTCTGTACAATCCCAGAAATCCAATAGACTTCCTGCTGAGGTGGGGCCCAAGAAAAAAAGTGCTGCAATCTGCACTTGGGTAGCATTAGGATTCTCGGTGAGTGGTTCAGGGTCCCAGGTTGGTGGAGAGACCAGGTTACTGCTGCTGATTCTAGGCTGGGAGGGGACAGAATGTAACATGAGAATTTTGGCAACACATAGGGTTTGGGGAGACAGGACTTGAAAGGGAACAGGCGCTTTAGGAGGCATTCTGTGTTGCAGAGTTTGTTGATGTGAGTGGCACAGCCAGGCAGGTGTCTGGGCGCAGACCCAAGTGTTGCCTGGGAAAGGGGCATGTGGCCAGAAGCAAAGCACGTGGCTTTCAGGACAAAACTTCCATGTAGCAACCCTGAGGGCTCAGGCCCAGCCACCAACAGCAGTAGATGGGGCCTCACAGCCTCTGCGCACATGCCTGAATGTGCCATCCCTGCCTCTGGGCCACCTGTGCCTGGTGCCTGTCCTAGCTTCCACCAATAATAGAAAAACTCATAACCTGTGCCTCTGAGGTGATGCACTAAGAAGGTCCCACCATCGTCTGTGTGTAGCAGTTCTACTCAAATGTTGTACCTGAGTCTAAGGGTGAGGGACAAAATGAGATAAATCCACACTGAAGGACATTCTGTAAACAATGGGTGTGCATTCTTCAAAATTGTCAGTATCACTGAAGACAAAGGTGTGGCAACTGATCTAGATTAAATAAACTAAAGAGTCCAGACAACCAAATGCAATCCTTGTACCATGCCTGGATCCTAGATTTATGAAGACATTGTTGTATCACTGGGGGTATCTGTACACAGACTGTCTATTAAATGGACTGTCTAATGTTTATTTGTTAATTGTAACAGTTGTACTGTGTTATATTGTAGAATGACCCTCATATAGGGGATCCAAGATTAGACTGGTGGCAAGTTCGGTGTCTGCTGAGGGTCGTTTTTCTGGTTTTCAGACTGCTACCATCATCCTGTATCTTAATGGCAAAGAGAGAGAACTCTGGTCTCTTGTAAGGGGACACTAATCCCCACCTAAGAGCTCCACTCTCATAACCTCATCTACACCTGATCACCTCTCAAAGGCCTCTCATGACCTCATCTACACCTGATCACCTCCCAAAGGCCTCATCTCAAAATTCCATCATATTGGGGATTAGAGCTTCAGCATATGAATTTGAAGGACACAACTATTCAGTCCATAGCAGTAAATATGCACCCACAGTGAGAATGCAGTCACAGTGGTTCAGCCTTCCTCTACCTCAGGCCATCAAGATATTCCACATATGCACAAACCAACATGACCACTGATCCACATTCCTTAATGTCTGTGGCAGAGGGCATTCGCTCTTTAAATGTATATAGAGGGACTGCCTCAATAAAGATGACTCATTAATGATCTCTATCAAATAATTTGTCATATTTCCGTGAATAGGCTAAATCTACTTATACCAACAATAAAATATCCCCTTCATAGATTCCTGATTGAGGACAGCAGTTTGATTGGAATATAAGTCCAGTATGACAACGTTTCTGCAAAACTTTGAAACAGGAAAAAATATGTTAATAGACTATTTGTGTGACTGAAAGATAGTAGAAAATATATACTGGTCTCTACTCCTGGTTCCTGACAGAGGGCTCTTGAAGACCTTGTAATTTTCTTGGTGATAAGAGCATTAGGAGGGGCTGACTCGGTGGTGTAGTGATTAGGTTTGTGTGCTTCACTTTGGCGGCCCGGGGTTTGCAGGTTCAGATTCCTGAAGTGGACTTACACGCCACTCATCAAGCCATGCTGTGGCAGCATCCCACACACGAAAAGTGGAGGAAGATTGGCACAGATGTTGGCTCAGGGCCAATCTTCCTCACACCCCCACCAAGAGAAAAAGAGCATTAGGAGAGTCTTTTGTTCTAATATTTGGGTTTGGCCCTCGTTCCTGCCACAGGGCTTCTGAAACTTGTAATTTCCTGGGTGATAGGAGTTTCTTTTGTTCTTATAAAGTGACTCTTGGCGGACTCATGAATGGCATGGGGATGAGGACTGGTCACAAGAAAGACCAAGCCAGGATTAGAAGCTTGGAATTTTCACCCCAGCCTCCCCATTCTCCTGAAAAGGGAGAAAAGCTGAAAACAGAGTTAACAATTGATCATGCCTACAGGATGAAACCTTTATAAAAATCCCAATAGTGTGGTGTTCAAAGAGTTTCCAGGTTGGTGAACACATCCATGACAGGAGCGTGACGCACCCCAACTCCACAGGGACTGAAGCCCCTACTCTGGAGACCCTCCCAGACCTCCCTTTTGTGTCTCTTCACCTGGCTGTTTGTATCCTTTAACACAGTGTTTAATAAACTGGCAAGCTTAAATATTTCCCTGAAGTCTGTGAGTCGTTCTACGCAAATTAATTGAACCCAAGGAGGGAGTCACTGATACCTTTGATTTTTAGCCAAGTAAGACAGAAGTTGTGGGTAACTTGTGGACAATTACTACATGTAATTGGCATCTGAAGTGGGGTGGGAGCAGTTTCTTAGCCCATGAGATTTGACACTATCTTCGGGAAGATAGTGTTAGAATTGAATTAAATTGCACAACAGCCTGCTGATGCCCAGATGTGGGGAAAAATCTCCACACATTTGGTGACCAAAAGTGTCACACTGAAGTGTTCTGTGTAAAAGTAAAGGAGACTCACAGGAAAGAACCACAGAGTAGAGAACTGTGTTCTTCTCTACATAGAAGAAGAAAAAACTGAGTTTTTCCTATACAGTGATTTTTTTCATTTTTGTGCAAGTGCAGGTAAAATATCAGATATACGCTGACACTACATAAAAAGTAGGATACATATAAACTTTCGGAAAATTGTGACTGCCAGAGATCAAAATGGTATCAGTTGTGCAGTAATTCATTGTGTAAATATTTTTCACTAAGTGTGTTTCTATGTCTGCAGATTTCTATTGTTGCTGAAACACTTCCATGAATTGAGCACCTGAAAACAATACACATTTGTTTTCTCACAGATGAACAGGTCAGAAAGCTGATATCAAGTTGTCCACTGTTGTAGTCTCTTAAGTGGAGCCTGGGGCAGAATTGCTTCCAGGTTGAATCATGTTGTTGGCAGAATACATTTCCTTAGAGGATTCGAATGAGGCTCCCTCCATCTTGAAAGCCACCATTAGCAAATTGAATCCCCTTTGGGTTTTGAATCTCTTCCTTCTTTCTACTCTATTTGACTTTTGTTCTTAAAGGCTCATGTGATTGCATTGGACCCACTTTGATAATCCAGGAGAATCTCCTATCTGAGTCCGTTAGGGCTGCTATAACAAGAATATCAGACTGAGTAGGTAAACAACAAACATTGATTTCTCACCTTTCTAGAAGCTGGGAAGTTCGTAGATCAAGGTGCTGGCAGATTCCATGTCTCTTGAGATAAGTCATCCTGGTTTGCTGATGGCCCTTAATTCCTCATACCCTTAGGTGGTGAGAGAGACAGAAAGCAAGTTTTCTCCTGTAGCTTCTTATAAGAGCAGTAATCCCATTCATGAGGGCTCCACCATGTGACAGAATTACCTCCAAAAGCCCCATCTTCTAATACCATCACATTAGGGGTTAGAATTTCAATGTAAGAATTTTGGAGGCACACAAACATTTGGTCCACAACATAAACTGATGATTAGTAACCATAATTACAACTTCAAAGTCACTTTTGCCATGTAATGTAATATAACGAAGGTAGTAACACCAGGGAATGGAGATCTGCCTACATCACTATGAGACCAGTCAAATTTTGCAATGAAAAATAAATAGTTTAATTGTTATCAATATGAACAAAACTGTTACCAGAAGTTACCTCTTAGAATGGTTTCATACAAAGGAAAAACATTACTTACAATATTTCAGTTCTGTTTTGTTATGTGTTATGTCTTATAGAAAGGTGGTGTTACATTTTAGAAATACTACAATAAATAAAGGGACTTTCATCGAGTCAGTCTCGGGTCAAAAAAATTCTTTAAGACATAAGTTTTTGGAGGGGGTCAGGTCTCTTGCCAACACTGAATGCCCAGTGCCAGTAAACAAGCTCTCCTGCCAGACCGCACTGTGGTCACACCTTCTACCTTCAATTCTATTAAAAGAGAGATATAGTGGTAGACAGTTGTTCTCTCAAAGTTCTCCCTGAGGTCCTACAGTATGAAAAATTTTAAGGTTTGCAGAGATATTTTATATGAGCAAAATTTTTGTATCGTGGGCTGAATGGGGAAACAATCCATGAGTACGTTATGAGTCCAATGTAAATGAGGGAATTATTGAATGGAGGAAAGAATTAATGATTTCCAATGTGCCCTTACCTCCTCCATCCCCTTATAATTGATACTGCCTCACTCTCCGCCTCTATCAACCATGACCTCCATTCCACTCCTATTTAGATCTTTAACCACTCCTTGATCCAGCACCATCACTCTCCAATCCCTGGACCTGCACCTGTCCCCTCCCACTACGACCTGACTTCTACACCTCCATAGGCCAGCTCTGTCCTGCCCCTACTTTGTACTCCATCTCATTATCCTCTCCTTCCCCCTCACTCCCAGGAACCTCAGCCCAACACTCTGTGCCTTCCATCACCTCCACATCATCCTTCCCCCTTGAGCAATATTTGCCCCCATCCCAGTGAACTCAGTCCAATTCCATGTACTATTGGCCTTTCCCTCAAAATCCCAGCCTTCAAATATTGAGTGCCATTAGCTCCTCTTGTCCCCAATTCATACCCACATATTTCCCCTTTTTCTTGCTGCTTTAGCCATCCTCAAGACTAGTTTCTCCCAGATGAATTCATCTTCTAAAACCTTGATGTCCTCCTGCACCCATTACCCCCCTGCAAGACTCCAGCTACACTTCCCACCCTCTGTCTCTGCCTTGGAACATTTACTTGCAGGACATCCATATACCAACAATGTATTGCAATATATTTGTTTTATTTTTATTTTTTTAATGCTCTTTTGACCCAATTTTGAGGCTTTTGCTACAGCATGGTCACTTCCCCAACTGGAGAAACTGATTAAGTCCACACCCAAAACATTTCCCTAATTAGGTTCTCACACATTGAGCTACTAGGAACACACCCATGTTGCCCCAGGTCCAGGTACCAAAAAACAGGTGACATCCTCTACACCCTAAAGCCAGTGGAATTATCCAAATCAGCCAATTCACAGAGTGCCTGCGAAACCTAGCTAACTCCACCCACTTGCCCTATATAAGCTACCCCTACAGCTCCAGAATGCATTACCCCCTTGGAAGCCCTGTGTGGTCTGCCTGGCATCCTTCTCTGGGGTGGAGGTCTAAGTAACAGAGTTCTGCCTTTCTTGTATTCAAGTATTAGTGTGTTGTGTCCCACCACCTAAGGAATCTTTAAATCTTACCAAACATATATGCTTTCTCCCACTGTGTTTTTTAACCCCTTGTGGACAGGAACTCTTTTGTACCTTTTACCCACCCCGACCTTGACTCGCATCTGCCCACTGTCCCCACATACCATTACCCTCTTTGTTCCCATGCCCTCTGTACCCTTTATCCCCACAGAGCCCAACATGTGCTACACCCTTCACTTCTTTGCACAGTGCACTTTAACCATACTGCACCCTTTAACCCCCATGTGCATATTACTCCCTCAGTACCCTCTATCCTCCCACACACTTTATCCCCCCAAGCTCCCATTCACTCTGTGCCCTCATCTTACTTTAGACTCCCTTCCCCTGTGTCCCCTCTCATCCTTTCTCCTCTTTCACACACATTCCCAGTCATCCCCGCACACTCCAACATTCTCAACACATCCTTTACCTCAAGAGCCAAAGCTCTCAGCACCTTTTGAATGCTGTGCAATTAAATTATTATCCTTGTGGTCTGTGTCATGTTGGAATGAGTATAAATGGCCAACATTTCTGTCTGTCTGGAATTCTGGGCTAGGACAGATGAACAATTTTCCACATATGAACACATGGTTGAAATACTAACCCACCTGGTGACTATGTGAATGATTATATGACACTGAGTTGGAGTGTGTCACTCATTTGCCTGTGTGCAATGTGAATGTGGAATAATGTGAATGTGGGTCATATATGTGCATGAGTGTGTGTGTCAATGTGGGAATAACTGTGTAGTTCTATATTTGAGTGTGTTTCAGTAGGTGAGTGTGGATATGCCGTGCTTCTATGTATGTCTGAGGGTGTAAATGTATGTGTGCATGTACTATGTGCTTGGAGTATGTGTTGTCAACCATGTGGCTCCATTCCATGACTTGGAAATAGAAGGTATGCATAGAGAAGAAATAACCTACATAAAGTGTGGTCTGGCCTTAGCCCTCCACGGCTACTGGAAGATGATCTCCAGACACTTGGAATATCATGCCTGATACAAGTGTCTTTGTTTGCTTGTGGGCTTGGCCATCAGACAGTCTCACAATGTGATTTGTGATGGGGGCTTTGGGCTATGCCAGATCAGGTCAGCCTCTGAAGGAGCTGGAGACCAAAGCTATCAGCCAGACTTTCACAATAGCTGGAGAATAAATGTCAGCCACCCAGACTGTGTGTAATCAAGCTCTAGTAAAAACTCTGGGCACCAACGCTTGGGTGATTTTCCCTGGTGTCACTACTCCATGAGTTGTCAAATTACAATGTCAGGAGAGTAACACATCATCACTGCACCGAGACAGGACAATTGGAGCTCTGATTTTGGTAGTTTTCCGGGATTTTGCCTCATGCATGTCTTCACTGTCTGATATTAATTTGTATCCTTCCCTGTAATAAACCATAACAGTGAGTAGAACTGGCCTCAGTGAGTGCTGTGAGTCCATCTAGAAAATGAATGACACTAGGGTGCTTTTGAAAACCCCCAAACTTGTAGTTGGTGTCAAAAGTGTGTGTGGTTTTTGAGTAGACTGTGCTCCCTCAGGTGAAAACTCTCACAGGGGGAATGGATACACGACCTTGTTCAAACCATGAATTTTTCTGTTGGAAAATCCAAAGGAGTGATTTTGGCTTTTAAATGTATGTGTCTCCATTAATTGGGTAACCAATGAATGCTCCTTAATGAAAATTCAGCAAAGATAAGAGAAAAGAGCTCTGGTAACTCTCAATGATCTTAAATTGAGAACGTGGCATTAGCTTTTGTGATTCTTAAAAGAATGTTAAAACCTGTCTGTTAAACCATCTGATCCTGATACTTTTATTTCTGAGGGACGCTATAAACATCATGCTTTCTTATATGGATATTTCTGTGTTTGCACGTCTTATGACCAGTGAGTCAGTATTGGTGAAGTACAATATCCAGGGAAATTTCCACATCATCATCTCCAGTTTAATTTGCATTTAGTTATTCAAACAAGGCCAATGATTTCCAATGTCAACTACTGACATGTTCTTTCTTTTACTCTTATCTCATTAGAAGTTCTTCTTGGACTCTGTTATGTTCAGGTATCTGGTGAATACTTTAATAATGATGCCTCTTAGGAGTCTGAAGATTAAGAAAGAACTTGATTTTTAGTGGAAGAACTTCTCAGGGAATCCTGTGAGACACACACACCTCACTGCCAGGCCCTCAAGAGGCAGAAAACAGTATTTACTGCTCTTCCCATATGAGACCCTGTCTCCCTCATAGATCACAAAAGAGTAAGAATCTCTCCAAATGCATCAACAGTCTCTTTGGAAATACTCACAAAAACTTGTATTTGGTTTTGGTAATTAGCGGCTACGGAAAAATTTTTCATAAGTATTATCAGCTCTTCAAGACTGCACTGCCATTGTCGCCACAAGTGAAATGATAATTGCAGTTCTCAGGGGAGGTGAGGTCACAGACTCATATACCCATATCTCAGGGTCTATTTGCCTCTATTTCTTATTTAAAAATGAACCCTCCTCCTGAGTGGATATCAACCCCTGTTATGGACACCACAATTTGACTGCCTAAGCCAAGTACTACCAAGCCAAGATGAGAAGCAGCTGACATCTGTTATGGACAGCTGTCCCAAATTCCCAGACCAGGCCTGTGTTCCCAACCTTATACCTCCTCATTCAAACCACTGTAATGCTTAAGCTGAATACAATTTATATTTGGTATAAGAATGATATTCTTGACTATCTTAACAATTTTAATATTTTTACGTTATGCTAGTCACCTTTCTTGTGTTTTAGATTGCCTTTTTGGTACCTTTGAATTATTATTCCTATAACCGTAATACTTTCTTTCTACCCCTCTAGACTAAAATAGATCAGAGCTTAAGTACAAAATCTTTTAATTAACTACCAGAATATCATTTAAGGTTTATCTGATACTTTGGTTGTTTATTCAGTCCACATCTGAGTGGCCCTCTAATGACAATGTCTTCTTACAATGGACACATTCTTTTGCTTCACATAATAATCATTCCAGTTGTTGGATATGTGAGCCGCTTCCCGCTTCATTTACCTTAGTGTGTTTCTCCCTTTTGAGGTACAACTTGGAAAGCTCTAAAACCATTAATTATGACAGAGAAGTCTAGTTCCAATGTTCACAGTTCATGTGATATTACTAATTATTATCCTGAAACCTGGCCAATAGCCAAGACTATTAAAGATACAGGATATGGTTCTTCCTTTTCTATTGCTCAAACTATTCATTTATCCCAACAATTTGCCACTAAACAAAAGAAATTGGATTCTACAACAAGAACTATGGACAGTTTCACACAAATCTGGGATGGATTTGTTTGGGTTACTCCTTGTTAGGGGTCTTGAGGTACATCAGCACCTGGGAAGAGAATAAACATTCTAAACAAAACTTACCTCCCTGTACCTGAAACATGGGATGGATACTCCCGGAATCACGTCAAAATACTTTCATTCTTAGAGAAAGTGATAGGTTAGGAACAGACTGTTCTCGAAGGCCAAGGATTTATTAAGTGGCACCCAATGGAACTCAACGGTTATGTGGAACAGATCTTTGGCATTGGCTACCACCTTGATGGCTAGGATGCTATTCTCTGGGGTTCCCTTGGACGCAGGGAAGAATTTATCCTAAATTAACCACTGTTGACAATCTTTCTCTCCTTAAGCCTAGATAGACTTGTTCAGTGTTCCATTGCTATGACCACCTATGAGTTATATTTGTTCCCTCACAGGATTGGAAGATGTCATGTCTCATATAGAAGTCCTCACTAAATTTACTCAGCAGGTCTTCAATGATATCTCAACAAGAATATCTTTACTGAATACTGAGATGTCCTTAATGAGAAAGGCTGTCCTGCAAAATAAAATGGACTTAGATATTCTAACTGCATCCCACGATGCTACTTGTGCTATGGTTCAAACAGACTGTTGTTTTTGTACCTGATGAATCTTCCAATCTGTCATCTCTGTTAACACACATGAAAAAACAGGTGACTGCCCAAAGTGATCCCTCACCAAATCTCAATTTGTTTAGTTGGCTCCCCTCAGATATTAGTTCCCTTCTGAGTTTCAGATTAAAATTCTTATTTTCATTACTTGGAATTCTTGCATTAGGCATAATAATCAAGCTAATTACAGTTTTCTTTACTAAATGTTATAAGACTGATACGCAAGATAGAGCAAGGATTACTCAACAACTCGAGATAGTTGATCATTCTTACAATTCTGAATGAGCCGCTTTTTCTGATCAAGATTATGCTTAAGACTTATTCTTCTGAACTAAACACTTTATTATAATTACTACTGTATCTGTTTTACAGTTGTTAAATGTTATATGGTGATAACTACAAAATCTCTTTGAAGTGCATGCACAATCTTTGTTAGACAATGCAAAATTACTGACCTAAGGAATGCTTTCATTATCAGCATATACCTCTATGTCTGCTCACTAAACTCAGGTTTCCCCCCGACCCCTGCCACCATGTGGATAATGGGGTAAATCAATAAAATAAATGTCCAGCTCTGAGGGACATGTTGGACCCAAGCCAGGCAGCATCGATCCTGGCACCAGGGCATAATAACTTGATCATCAATACTTTTTATCAAAAGATTCCCAATCAAAAGGGGAAAAATAACAAAATAATAAGAATATTAAGAAGTTTTCACATATTGAGGTATATGAGGAAGCCATTCTGGTTTAAATCTGATTTGGTTTAAAACTTGTTTTTCACAGAGCAGCCTGACTTATGGCCCACCAAACAGCCACTGTACATCTGTTTCAAACATTTTCCCAAAGCAAAGAATGCACTCTTTAAAGATAGGGATGAATGTCTTCTTTCTCTGACACTATCAGTATTTCTTTGAAGATAAGTTTGTCTTCCCAGAGAACCACGGTCATGTTGACTTGCTATGTATGTCCTAAATTGTGGCAAAATATCTCCTTATGACTTTGGGAAAAGAATTGTATTCCTGTTATGCTTGATGTATGTTTTCTTTTCCTTAAACAGTTTATAACCATGTTGTAAAACATGCTTCTCTCGAGTTCTTTCTTCCCTGGGGAAGAGAACACTTCTGGACTTGTCCTCACATCAGTTTATTAGATATCTCTCTTATCTATAAATTGATTATTGATTATTTCCATTGACAGAAGTTTATGTTGGAAAGATTTTCCCATTGTTTATTCTATTGCATGGCCTTTAGGAGTTCATTGTGATGGATACAAGTTATATTTCTTTCTGTGTGTGTGTGTCTGTTTTGATGAAAACAGCCTTAATTTTAATATAATATGAAGTCATTTGATCCATATGGTTAATACGTTCTATATTGTTTAGGATATATTTTCTTATTATAAGATCATAGAAATACTTTTTGTTTATCTATGAAAATAGATTAAATCTTTAACATTTAGATCAGCAATCTATTCAGTGTTGATTGGTTTTATGATGTGGGTCGTGATTAAGACTTTTCGTTTTTCCAATATGGCTAGCAAATTTCAGCTTATTCTGGAAAGGTTGTGTTATACTGTCTTTCCATTTCCTCTCACGTCTCATTGCTTTTCCAGGTTAAAACAATTCATCCTTAGTGCTGACTTTTCCCTGAAATGTATTGGTTCTCTCTCCACCTCTTCCTGACTTGTGAAGCCTTGGCAATCAAACAGGAGCACACAATGCAAATTACTCTTGGTGACCCAAATCTTCAATGAGGCTTTTGGCTCAGAGGAATGACTGTTGCCATAATATAAAGGAAAACATGTTGAATGACAGAATAGCCTACAGAGACATGACAATAGCAATTATCTTCTTGTCACAGACTATAGTTGGAATTCTGGGCAATTTCTCTCTTCTTTACCATTACCTCTTCCTTTCTCACACAGAATGCAGGTTGAAGGCCATAGATTTGATTCTCAAGCACCTGACTATATCCAACACTTTGATCATTCTAAGGGAGTCTCTCAGACAATGGAAGATTTGAGGCTGAAATATTTTGTCAATGATTTTGGATGCGATCTTCTTTTCTATGTTCACAGAGTTAGTAGGACTGTTTCCATTGGCACCACATGCCTCTGGAGCGTGTTCCAGACCATCGTGATCAGCCCCATAAACTCCTGTTGGAAGGATCTTAAAGTCAAAGTCCCAAGGTACATTGGCTTCTCAGTTTCCCTCTGCGGGATCCTATTCATGTTTGTAAATTTAATTTTTCCTATGTATGCATTGTATGTGTCTAACAAATGGAGCGTGAAAAATATGACAAAGAAAAGAGATTTTGGATACTGTTTTGCTATTGATCCTGAGATAACCACAGGCTCAATATATGTAGCATTAATAGTATTTCCTGAGGTTTCATTTTCTGTGATCATAATCTGGACCAGTGGTTCCACGATTTATACCCTTTACAGGCACAAGCAGCGGGTCCAACACATTCACAGGAAAAATGTTTCATCCAGATCCTCCCAAGAGTCTAGAGCCACCCAAAGCATCCTTATTCTCCTGATCACCTTTGTATCTTTTCAAACCCTCTCCTCCATCTTTAACCTTTGTATTTCTCTAATTTATAAGCCTAATAGGTGGCTGGTGGAAACTGTTTCCCTAATGTCTGGGTGTTTTCCAACTGTCACCCCCTTTCTGCTCATGAGCCGTGACTCCACTGTATCCAGCTTCTTCTTTGCATGGATAAGGAAAACAAAATTTCCTAATCTTACCGGAAAAATGTAAATTGTATGTTTTGCACAATTCAGTTGTTTATTCACTCATCACTCTCTAAAAGTCAATATAGAATCTAAAGAGAAGGCACATGTTTTTCTAAGAAAGACCCTATGAGCCTTGGCATTTCATCAACTTGATGACTATGGGACATATGTGGGAATAGTGGTGGTGAATAAAGCCGATTTGCCTCATTTTGATGCCAAGTATCATGATGAATGTAGTCTTAACTGAATTCTGCTTGAGACAAGAATGAATTTGGGCCTAGACTCTGAATGAGATGATTCAGAGTGGTTGACCAAGTGGTGTACTTAAAGAATATTAGGCACAAGGAATACAGATAGGATGGAGTGTTTGATATTGCTGGGAGACATTACTGCATGGGTTTCCAAAGTATGTGCACGTCTTCTTGTAAGTACCATGGCCAACTTTGATTCTGAATTGTATTTCATGGATGTCTGTGTAAAAAAAAAAAAACAACATTGGAATATAGGAATTGTGCCACCTGTTGGGCAGAGTACAGATTTTTTTGCTGTACAGGAAAATGAAAGGCCACAACTAACGAATATCAATGCCGGAGGTGACACAAATTTTGGAAGTTCAAGAAGAAAGTTAAGCATGAGAAGTCCCCTGGTCCTCAAGCAACATTAAGAGAAGTACTGAGACATAGTGGAAAACTTTCAAAAGTTAAAGGAGGATCAGGGTCGACAATGGGTCCCGTAACCACAACATGCTCTCTTGCACTATGAATGCTACTTGGCAATGTACTAAGGAAGTCATTCCTTAAAATTGACCTTGCTGGTGAGTAGGAGCTAAAATTGGAGTTAGAGCCCCATAGCCAGCTTCAAAGTTGTCCCACTACAATGCCCCTGCCTCATAACACTCGGCTTTTATTGTCTCCTGCCCCATCTCCAGACTGTGGTGGTAGAACTATATGAGTTACCTCATGCTATATAGCCTATTGGAAGGTAGAGGGAACAGCCAGGTGTAGTTATATCCCTCTGCACGAAACATGGAGGCACCAAAGATCCTGGAGAAGAGTTTAACCCCTACTGCATGGGGAGATGATCCTAGAAAATTGAAATCAGGAGAATATTAAGGGAAGAATGCAGAACTAGGATCTTTAATTCCAGGTGGAAGAGTCCACCTTCCTCATACAAACATGTAGCAGAAAACATTGTGGGCAATATAATACATTCCTTGGAATGGAAAGAGCAAGCTCTTCCAAAGCTTCAACTCCAAGAAAAGGCCAGGCATATGTATTAGTCACTTCACCTCAGGAAAGAAATCATTGGAAATTATTTAACAAAAAGCCAAGCCATTTTCAGGCTCTGATAAAGTCCAAATCCACTTAAAACCAGAACTTTCTTCATAAACAGTAGAGACACTGAAACTCAGGAGAGCAAGACAGTCATTAGCCCTGTGGGGGATCAGAATTTGCCACCCCAAAATGGGTCTCTTTGCCTTGGTTTGATTATTTTAAGAACAAAAGACTGTGAAAGAAACTCTGGCCTTCCCCCTAACTGCCTAAAAGAATTTAAGATAAAATTCTTATCAGACAGGCCATCAGCCTGGATAAATCTGTATCTGCAGACTATGAAGGTCCTTGCTAGGCCCATCCTTATCAAAGTTCTGTTTACCAAACATTTGCTTTTCCATTTGCATGTGAATTGCTTTCCTCCCCTTTAAGTCCCAAACCACTACCCTCAACATCTTCCTTTGTCTTTAGCTGAAAATGCTATTTAAGATGACAACCTCAGCCAGAATGCTGAGTTGCTCAGTTTTCCTGAGTCTCTCCCATGTATACATGTTATAAAGCCTTGTTTGATTTTTCTCCTGTTACTCTTTCTTGTGTCAATTTAGTTCATAGCCCAGCCAGAAGGACCTAAAGTGGGTAGAGGAAATCTCTTCCTCCCCTACAGCCCAATCCTAGGGAAGAAACTGGAGTTTAGGCATTAACTGCATGCATGGGAGGAGGATCAGCTCCAGATGTGGCTCCAGGCCCAGGGAGAGGCCATGAATGGATGTGTTAGTGACTAGAATTTATGAGCAATGGACACTGATAAGGGCTTCATTCAACACCCAAGGAACCATCTCAGAGAATCATAGATTTCACTTCCCAATATGCTCTCCCTCTCTTCTTCTTGTGTCATTCCCAAGGCTTCACTGGAAACCTGGAATTGAATAGGCCAGTCTAGGAATAGAGATGCAGGAAAGGGAGAAAGAGGTGAATTCATTCGGAAAAGGAAATAGAGAAACACACAGTAACTCTGATTTGTTCTGTTTTGCTTTTTCTGACAAACTCGTTCTAATTCTGTTTTAGTAGACTCTGCACTTCTCTTTTTGGTATCCTTTCATCACAGCACCTATTATATTTACCATATTTCTTTATTTTCTAGACTCTTAGAGCTCTGACATTTGTGACCTTGATGACTAGGGAGTTACTGCCTCTCTCATGAGTAGCCAATTTTAGAAAGAGAAAAGGACTTGACAAAGGCATCCCTTTCATATGCAGCCTAACCAATATGGAGCTCACACTCCTAACCATCTCCTTATCCAACTTTCAAACTCCAAGCCTGTTTTTCCACTGCCCTAAATAAACCCAGGACCAAGTACCAATTAGAGACAGTCCCTGTGCCCCAAGGTCCATGGGAATTATTCATACCAGCCAATTGTAAGCTGTCTGTCCTGTCCTGATTTTGCCTGGAAAACCCCAACAAAGGCTCTGGCCTAGGCCTTCCCCCCTCTTCTGCTTCTTTCTCCTTATTAAAACATGATACTTTCCCTGTGTCCCTGCATGGTACGTGGGACCTTCTTCTCAGAAAATATAAGTAATAAAATTCATCTTTCTCAGTGGAATAGAATCAAAAGCCCAGAAATAAACCCACACATCTATGGACAACTAATCTTCGACAAAGGAGCCAAGAGCACACAATGGAGAAGGGAAAGTGTCTTCAACAAATGGTGTTGGGAAAACTGGACAGCCCCAGGCAAAAAAATGAAAGTAGATCATTTCCTTACCCCCTACACAAAAATTAACTCAAAATAGACTAAAGACTTGAATGTAAGACCTGAGACTACGCAACTTCTAGAAGAAAACATAGGCAGTATGCTCTTTGACATCGGTCTTAGCACGTATTTTCAAGCACCATGTCTGACTGGACAAGAGAAGCAATAGAAAAAATAAACAAATGGGACTACGTCAAACTAAAAAGCTTCTGCATAGCAAAGGAAACCATCAACAAAATGAAAAGACAACCTAACAATTGGGAGAAAATATTTGCAAACCATACATCTGATAAAGGGTTAATCTCCAAAATATATAAAGAAGTCATGCATCTCAACACCAAAAATCTAACAACCCAATTAAAAAATGGGCGAAAGACCTGAACAGACATTTCTTGAAAGAAGATATACAGATGGCCAACAGGGACATGAAAAGATTTTCAACATCATTAACTATCAGGGAAATACAAATCAAAACTACAATGAGATATCACCTCACGCCCGTCAGAATGGCTATAATTAACAAGACAGGAAACAAGTGTTGGAGAGGATGCGGAGAGAAGGGAACTCTCCTACACTGCTGGTGGGAGTGCAAACTAGTGCAGCCACTATGGAAAACAGTGTGGAGATTACTCAAAAAATTAAGGGAGAACTACCATACAATCCAGCTATTCCACTGCTGAGTATCTATCCAAAAGAACACGAAAACACCAATGCATAAAGATACATGCACCCCTGTGTTCATTGCAGCATTATTCACAATAGCCAAGACTTGGAAGCAGCCAAGTGTCCATCAAGGGACGAATGGATAAAGAAGATGTGATATATATAAACAATGGAATACTACTCAGCTATAAGAAATGATGAAATCCAGCCATTTGTGACAACATGGATGGACATTGAGGGTATAATGCAAAGTGAAATAAGTCAGAGGGAGAAGGGCAAATACCGTATGATCACACTCATTAAGTAGTAGATAATAACAACAAACAAACACATAGAGACAGAGATTGGATTGGTGATTACCAGAGGGGAAGGGGGGAGGGAGGAGGGTGAAAGGGATAATTCGGTACATGTGTGTGGTGATGGGTTGTAATTAGTATTTTGGTGGTGAACATGATGTAATCTATGCAGAAATAGAAGTACAATGATGTACAACTGAAATTTTTACAATGTTATAAACCAATGTTACTGCAATAAACAAAAAATTTTAAAAAAAAACATGAAAATATTTAATACTTGGAAATTAAGCAATACACTCCTATGTAATTGATGGGTCAAAGAACAAACACAACAGGTATTAAATAACACTCAGAAATGAATTTAATAAAAATATTTCATGTCAAAAATAAAAAAATAAAATAAATGGACTGTCTAATGTTTATTTGTTAATTGTAATAGTTGCATGTGTTAGATTGTACAATGACCATGACATTAGGGGACCCAAGATTAGATTGGTGGCAGGTTTGATGTCTGGTGAGGGTTGTTTTCCTGGTTTTCAGACTGCTACCATCATCCTGTATCTTCAATAGCAACAAGAGACCTCTGGTCTCTTGTAAGGGGACACTAATCCCCACCTAAGAGCTCCACTCTCATGACCTCATCTAAACCTGATCACCTCCCAAAGGCCTCACCTCCAAAATCCATCATATTGGGGATTAGAGCTTCAGCATATTAATTTGAAGGACACAACTATTCAGTCCATAGCAGTAAATATGCACCCACAGTGAGAATGCAATCATGGTGGTTCAGCCTTCCTCTGCCTCAGACCATCAAGATATTCCACATGTGCACAAATCAACATGACCACTGATCCACATTCCTTGATGTCTTTGACAGAGGGCATTGACTCTTTAAATCTATATAGAAGGTCTGCTTCAATAAAGATGACTCGTTAATGGTCTCTATCAAATACTTTATCATATTTCAATGAATAGGACAAATGTAATTACACCAACAATAAAATATCCCCTTCATAGATTACTGATTAAGGAAAGCAGTTTGATTGGAATGTAAGTCCATTTAGACAATGTTTCTGCAAAAATTTGAAACAGGAAAAAATGTTAATAGAGTGTTTGTGTGCCTGAAATATAGTAGAAAATATATACTGGTCTCTACTCCTGGTTCCTGACAGAGGGCTCTTGAAGACCTTGTAATTTTCTGGGTGATAAGAGCATTAGGAGAGGCCGACTCAGTGGTGTAGTGGTTAGGTTTATGTGCTTCACTTTGGCGACGCGGGGCTCACGGGTTCAGATTCCTAAAGTGGATCTACATGCCTCTCATCGAACCATGCTGTGGCAGCATCCCACACAGGAAAAGAGGAGGAAGATTGGCACAGATGTTGGCTCAGGGCCAACCTTCCTCACAACCCCACCAAGAAAAAAGAGCGTTAGGAGTCTTTTGTTCTAATATTTGGGTTTTGACCCTCGTTCCTGACACAGGGCTCCTGAAACACTTGCAATTTCCTGGGTGATAGGAGTTTCTTTTGTTCTAATAAAGTGACACTTGGTGGACTCTGGTATGGCACCTGTTTGAGGGCTGGTCACCAGAAAGACCAAGCCAGGATTAGAAGCTTGGAATTCTCACCCCAGCCTCCCCATTCTCCTGAAAAGGGAGAAAAGCTGAAAACAGAGTGAACAATTGATCATGCCTACAGGATGAAACCTTTATAAAAATCCCAATAGTGTGGTGTTCAAAGAGTTTCCAGGTTGGTGAACACATCCACGCTAGGAGGGTGACGCACCCCAACTTCATAGGGACAGAAGCTCCTACCCTGGAGACCCTTCCGGACCTCCCCTTTGTGTCTCTTTATCTGGCTGTTTGTATCCTTTAACACAGCGTTTAATAAACTGGCAAGACTAAATGTTTCCCTGAATTCTGTGAATCATTCTAAGCAAATTAATTGAACCCAAGGAGGGAGTCACTGGTGGCTTTGATTTGTAGCCAAGTAAGACAGAAGTTGTGGGTAACTTGTGGACAATTACTACATGTAATTGGCATTTGAACAGGGGTGGGAGCAGTTTCTGGGACTAAGCTGTTAGCCCATGGGATTTGACACTATCTTCTGGAAGATGGTGTTAGAATTGAATTAAATTGCACAACAGCCTGCTGATGTCCAGAGAATTGCTTGTTGTGCGGAAAAATCTCCACAAATTTGGTGATCACAAGTGTCAGAACTGAAGTGTTCTGTGTAAAAGGAAAGGAGACTCACAGGAAAGAAACACACAGTAGAGAACTGTGTTCTTCTCTACACAGAAGAAGGAAAAACTGAGTTTTTCCTATACAGTGATTTTTATTTCATTTTCTTGCAATGGCAGGTAAAATATCAGATTTACACTGACACTACATAAAAACTAGGTTGCACCTAAACCTTAGGAAAATTGTTACTGCCAGATTTCAAAATGGTATCAGTTGTGCAGTAATTCATTGTGTAAATATTTTTCACTAAATGTGTTTCTATGTCTTTAGATTTCTACTGCTGCTAAAACACACTTCCATGAATTTAGCAGCTGAAAACAACAGACATTTGTTTTCTCACAGATTGACAGGTCAGAAAGCTGAAGTCAAGGTGTCTGCTGTTGTTGTCTCTTAACTGGACCTGTGGCAGAATTGCTTCCAGGCTGAATCATGTTGTTGGCTGAATACATTTCTTTAGAGGATTCTCATGTGGCTCCCTCCATCTTAAAAGCCACCATTAGCAAACTGAATCCCCTTCCTGTTTTGAATCTCTTCCTTCTTTCTATTCTATTTGATTTCTGTTCTTAAAGGCTCATGTGATTACATTGGACCTACCTTGATAATCCAGGACAATCTCCCATCTTAGTCTGTTAGGGCTGCTATAACAAGAATACCGCAGACTGATTGGGTAAACAACAAACATTGATTTCTCACCTTTCTAGAGGCTGGGAAATTCATAGATCAAGATCCTGGCAGATTCAGTGTCTGTTGAGATACCTGATCCTGGTTTGCTGATGGCCCTTGATTTCTCATACCCTTAGACAGTGAGAGAGGCAGAAAGCAAGTTGTCTCCTGTAGCTTCTTATAAGAGCAGTAATCCCATTCACGAGGGCTTCATCATGTGACAAAATTATGTCCAAAGGCCCCACCTCCTATTACCAACCCATTGGGAGTTAGAATTTCAATGTATGATATGTGGAGGGACACAAACATTTGGTCCACAACATAATCTGATGATTAGTAACCTTAATTACAACTTCAAAGTCCCTTTTACCAGGTAATGTAATATAACCAAGGTAGTAACACGAGGGAACGGAGATCTGCCTACTTCACTATGAGACCAGTCAATTTTTTGCAATTAAAATGTATATATTTTGAGTGACATCAGCATCATGGCGAAGTGAGCTTTCCCGTAAACTCTTCCCCCAATAACATACAACAAAAGGAACAGTCACAGACCAACAACAGACCCCTAGGAAGCAAAAAGGAAGATCAGAGAGATCCACACTGCCTCACATCTGAGAGTGGATGTACTGGGGCCACCAGAGGAAGTGGGGAGAGGTAAGGAGATATCCTCTCCCTCCCCATCAGATCAGCGATCTGGGTCCGCGTGGCTCCCAGAGAGGGGGGAGGGGTGGCCCTCTGCAGGGAAACTGTAGCTCTTCAGGCTCTCTCAGCCAGTGGGAAACTCCCACACAGAGGACTCAGAACTGCTGCAGGGGTGACATCAACATCTGAGCACCCCAGGAGAGCAGATAACGAAGGGCAAGTGAGAAGCCCCCCACGCCAGGGACCCAGTGGGTGAAAGAGAGAACCCCCCCTCTTCACATGCCTGACACTGAAGCTCAGCCAACCAGACCAGACTGAGAAGCCTGCTGATCACAGTGAGCAGCCAGGGCAGAGCACAGGGGTCTCAGATTACACAGCCCTTAACCCCTACATGGTGGGGGCCGGTGGAAATTGCAACCAGATATTTCCAGGATGAGGAAAACAAAGTGAATTCAGGAACCACAATGCAAAGGTACATGAAATCACCAGACCAGAAGGAAAATGACAAGCACCCAGAAACCAACCCTGAAGGCACAGAAATCTGTAACCTAAATGACAGAGATTTCAAAACAGCTACCATAAAAAAAACTCAATGAAATACAAGATAACACAGTCAAACAATTCAATGAGATAAGGAGTTTCTTCACAAAAGAGATTGAAATCATAAAGAAAAACCAATCAGTACTGATGGAGATCAAGAACACAATGGAGGAGTAAAGGAGAATCTGGAATCTTTAAAGAACAGAGCTGACAATACGGAGGAAAGAATTAGCATTATAGAGGACAGGAATACAGATATGCTCCAGATGGAAGAGGAGAGAGAACTAAAACTAAAAAGAAATGAATAAAGTCTCCAAGAAATATCTGACTCTATTAGGAAATGTAACATAAGACTTATAGGTATTCCTGAGGGAGAAGAGAGGGAAAGAGGAACAGAGAGCCTATTCAAGGAAATAATTGATGAGAACTTCCCAAATCTGGGGAAGGAGCAGGAAATAACAGTAAGTGAAGCCAATAGGTCACCTAAATATGTCAACAGGCAAACGCCCACTCCACGATATTTAGTGGTAAGGCTGGCTAAAGTCAATGACAAAGAAACAATATTAAGGGCAGCTAGACAAAAACAAAAAATAACATACAAAGGAACTCCCCTCAGGCTCTCAGCGGATTTCTCAACAGAAACTTTACAGGCTAGGAGAGACTGGAATGATATATTCAAAATACTGAAAGACAAAAACTTTCAGCCAAGAATACTCTATCCAGCAAAAATATCCTTCAAATATGGTGGAGAAATAGTAACTTTCCTGGATAAACAAAAGCTAAAGGAGTCATGGCCACAAGATATCCACTACAAGAAATACTCACGAAGGCCCTCAGGCCTGAAAAAAAGAAGAGAAAGGGAATACAAAGCTTGGAGCAAGGAGAAAAATAGGTAGATAAAATCATAAAAATAGTAGATCTTTATCGGAATAGGCTAGCAACCACTTAAATACCAAAATCAAAGATCAAAGACGGAAATCACCAAACATAAATATAACCTCATCACTGTAAACACACACTCACAACACAAGATAGAATAAGGTATAACAAGAACGACTTAGAAGGGGAAGAAGAAAGAGATTGAATTGACTCAGTATAAGGAAATAAGAGGCCATCAGATAATGGACTATCTCATACACAAGATTTTTTTACACAAAACACAAGGTAACCACTAAACAAATAATCAAAACAAAATCACAGATGATAAACAAAGAGAAAACTAGAAGAGTCATAAGACAGAACAACCATAATGAATTGGCACTCCGAAACAAATGGGACAAGAAACAAAGGAAATGCAAAAGAACCAGAAAATAAGTGATAAAACAGCAACATTAAGCCCTCATATATCAATAATTACCCTAAATGTAAAGGGACTGAACTCTCCAATCAAAACATACAGAGTGGCAGGATGGATTAAAAAGCAAGACCCAACAATATGCTGCCTTCAGGAAACACATCTTAGCACTAAAGACAAGCACAGCCTCAGAGTGAAAGGATGGAAGACAATACTCCAAGCTAATGGCAAATAAAAGAAAGCAGATGTTGCCATACTCATATCAGACAAAGTAGACTTCAAGATAAAACAGGTTAAGAGAAACAAAGAAGGGCAATATATAATGATAAAACGGACACTCCACCAAGAAGATTATAATCTTAACTTAATAATATCAATTATAAATATATATGCACCCAACATAGGAGCACCAAAGTACACAAAGCAACTATTAACAAACCTAAAAGGAGAAATTAACAACAACACAATAATAGTAGGGGATCTTAATATCCCACTTACCCCAATGGAAAGATCATCCAGACAAAAAGTCAATAAAGAAACAGTGGACTTAAATGAAAAACTGGACAAGATGGACCTAGTAGACATATACAGAGCACTCCATCCAAAAACAGCTGACTACACATTCTTCTCAAGCATGCATGGCACATTCTCAAGGATACACCATATGTTGGGAAACAAAGCAAGCCTCAATAAATTTAAGAAGATTGAAATCATAACAAGCATCTTTTCAGACCACAATACTATGAAATTGGAAATCAACCACGAAAAAAAAACTGGGAAAGTGACAAAAATGTGGAGATTAAACAACATACTAGTGAACAACCAATGGATCATTGATGAAATTAAAAGAGAAATCAAAAAATATCTGGAAACAAACGAAAATGAAAATATGCCATACCAAATCAAATGGGATGCAGCAAAAGCAGTCCTGAGAGGGAAACTCGTAGCGATACAAGCCCATCTTAACAAAAAAGAAAAATCCCAAATAAGCAACCTTAATTTAAACCTAACAGAACTAGAAAAAGAACAAACAAAGCCCAAAGTCAGCAGAAGGAGAGAAATAATAAACATCACAGCAGAAATAAATGAAATTGAGGCAAAAAAAAAACAGTAGAAAGGATTAATGAAACAAAAAGTTGGTTCTTTGACAAGATAAACAAAATTGACAAACCCTTAGGCAGACTTACTAAGAACAAAAGAGAAAAGGCTCAAATAAATAAAATTAGAAATGAAAGAGGAGAAATTACAATGGATACCACGGAAATACAAAGGATTATAAGAGAATACTATGAGAAATTATAAGCCCACAAATTGGACACTCTAGAAGAAGTGGATAAATTCTTAGACTCATACTACCTCCCAAAACTGAACCAAGGAGAAATGGAGAATCTGAATAGACCAATCACAAGTAAAGAGAATGAAATAGTAATCAAAAACCTCCCAAAAAATAAAAGTCCAGGACCAGATGGCTTCTCTGGTGAATTTTACCAAACATTCAAAGAATACTTAATACTCATCCTTCTCAAACTATTCCAAAAAGTAGAGGAAGATGGAACACTTCCTAACTCATTCTACGAGGCCAACAACACCCTGATACCAAAGCCAGACAAAGACAATACAAAGAAGGAAAATTACAGGCCAATATTGCTGATGAACATAGATGCAAAAATCCTCAACAAAATATTGGCAAACCGAATACAGCAACACATTAAAAAGACCATACACTATGATCAAGCGGGATTTATACCAGGGACGAAGGGATGGTTCAACATCCGCAAATCAATCAATGTGATACACCACATTGACAAAACAAAGAATAAAAACCACATGGTAATCTCAATAGACACAGAGAAGGCATTTGACAAGATACGACACCTGTTTATGAAAAAAACTTTCAACAAAATGAGTACGGAAGGAAAGTATCTCAAATAATAAAAGCTATTTATGACAAACCCACAGCCAACATCATACTCAATGGGGAAAGGCTGAAAACCATTCCTCTCAAAATAGGAACGAGACAAGGCTGCCCGCTCTCACCACTCTTATTCAACATGGTACTGGAGGTTTTACCCAGAGCAATAAGGCAAGAAAAAGGAATAAAAGGAATCCAAATAGGCAATGAAGAAGTGAAACTCTCACTATTGGCAGATGACATGATTTTATATATAGAAAACCCTAACGAATCCACCAAAAAACTTTTAGAATAAACGAATATGGTAAAGTTGCAGGATACAAAATCAACATACAAAAATCAGTTGCATTTCTATACACTAACAACAAAGTAGCAGAAAGAGAAATTAAGAATACTATCCCATTTACAATTGCAACAAAAAGAATAAAATACCTAGGAATAAACTTAACCAAAGAGGTGAAAGAGCTGTACACGGAAAACTATAAAACATTGCTGAAAGAAACTGAAGAAGACACAAAGAAATGGAAAGATATTCCGTGCTCTTGGATCGGAAGAATTAACATAGTTCAGATGTCCATACTTCCTAAAGCCATCTATAGATTCAATGCAATCCCTATCAAAGTCCCAACAACATTTTTCACAGAAATAGCACAAAGAATCCTAAAATTTATATGGAACAACAAAAGACCCGGAATAGCTAAAGGAATCCTGAGAAAAAAGAACAAAGCTGGAGGTATCACACTCCCTGATTTCAAAATATACTACAAATCTATAGTAACCAAAACAGCATGGTACTGGCACAAAAACAGACATACAGATCAATGGAATAGAATTGAAAGCCCAGAAATAAACCCACACATCTAGGGACAGCTAATCTTTGACAAAGGAGCCAAGAACATACAATGGAGAAAAGAAAGTCTCTTCAACAAATGGTGTTGGGGAAACTGGACAGCCACATGCAAAAAAATGAAAGTAGACCCTTCCCTTACACCATCCACAAAACTTAACTCCAAATGGATTAAAGACTTGAATGTAAGACCTGAAACTATGAAACTTCTAGAAGAAAACATAGGCAGTACGCTCTTCGACATCGGTCTTAGCAATATCTTTTCAAGTACCATGTCTGACCGGGCAAGAGAAACAATAGAAAAAATAAACAAATGGGACTACATCAAACTAAAAAGCTTCTGCACAGCAAAGGAAACCATCAACAAAACGAAAAGACAATCTAACAATTGGGAGAAGATATTTGCAAACCATACATCTGATAAGGGCTTAATCTCCAAAATATATCAAGAACTCATGCATCTCAACAACAAAAAAACTACCAACCCAATTAAAAAATGGGCAAAAGACCTGAACAGACATTTCTCCAAAGAAGATATACAGATGGCCAACAGACACATGAAAAGATGTTCAAAATCATTAACTATCAGGGAAATGCAAATGAAAACTACAATGAGATATCACCTCACGCCCATCAGAATGACTATAATTAACAACACAGGAAACAACGTGTGGGAGAGGATGTGGAGAGAAGGGAACTCTCATACACTGCTGGTGGGAGTGCAAACTGGTGCAGCCACTATGGAAAACAGTATGGACATTCCTCAAAAAATCAAGGATAGAACTACCATATGATCCAGCTATTCCACTGCTGGGTATTTATCCAAAGAACTTGAAAACACCAATGCGTAAAGATACATGCACCCCTGTGTTCATTGCAGCGTTATTCACAATAGCCAAGACTTGGAAGCAACCTAAGTGCCCATCAAGGGACGAATGGATAAAGAAGATGTGGTATACATACACAATGGAATACTACTCAGCCATAAGAAACGATGAAATCCAGCCATTTTGACAACGTGGATGGACATTGAGGGTATAATGTAAAGTGAAATAAGTCAGAGGGAGAAGGTCAAATACCGTATGATTTCCTTCATTAAGTAGTAGATAATAACAACAATAAACAAACACATAGGGACAGAGATAGGATTGGTGCTTACCAGAGGGGAACGGGGGAGGGAGGAGGGTGAAAGGGAAAATTCGGTACATGTGTGTGGTGATGGGTTGTAATTAGTATTTGGATGGTGAACATGATGTAATCTATGCAGAAATAGAAGTATAATGATGTACACCTGAAATTTATACAATGTTATAAACCAGTTACTGCAATAAACAAAAAACTAAAAGAATAAAAACAATGTTCAAAAAATGCAAAAAAAAAAAAAAGAAAAGAAAAAGCGATGGTAAAATAGAGGAAGGGGCAAGTGGATATGGAGAGACAACAAGAGTGAACCGGAGAAAAGAAGAGGGAGAAAAGAAAATAGAAAAATCTAGATTAAAAGGTATTGCCAGAGAGGTGAAGGGTGGCAAACTGGATGAGAGAGACTTAACCGGTGGTAACAGTGGGGACAGCAAGGGGCAGGTACATCAAACTGAGTGAGGAGGAAATAAAAGAGGTGGGGCCATGGAAGATGGAGAGATGTGGTTCTGGGACGGAAAGAGGGGCAAGACTTACAGGGAGGGCAGAGGGACAAACGGAGTTGGGAGACAATCCCCTGGCATTAATCCCTTCAATGGCTTCCCATTGCCCTCAGGACACTGATTCAAAAGTACTCCCCCTAATCCCTCTTTCAGTAGCACTAAGCTAGAAAAAGCAAGCACAGCGCACCTGACCCCTTTACACACTACCGTCGCATCTCAACAGAAATATTGTTGGTTCCCTGCATTTTGCGTATTATAGGGAAGGAGTGGAACCTAGATGGGTGATTCCTGTGGAGAGCCACAGGCTGCTATAGCAAAGGTCTGAGGACACCAGAAGAAGAAGCAGGCTTTGCCATTGCAGGTACAGATGTGCAAGAAGAAGCAGTTAGTAACACCGCCTGGGAGAGGCATCTGGGCTGGTGGGATAGGGAGGAGACCGCCTCCATGTGCATGCATTTGCGTGTGGACATGGTGGCCTCTTCCTTTCTCTGCAGCAGTTACAGACCTAAGGTCACCCTCTTGGCTGACAGGTGGTGTTAGAGCTACAGATTGTGGAATGGAGCAGTTACTTCGGAAATAAATCTTTGATGATAATGCTCTTTTAGAGCCTCTAGACTCTGAAGAGGCAGAGTACCATGTACAGGGTGCAGACTATGGATGCAGTTGAGATCTGTGCTCAGAGCTACCTGTATGGCTGCCCAAGTGAGATGGGAGACCTAGTGTCATCAGTGGGGTATCATTCTGGAGTAAATTCTGCTGGGACCTTGTCGTATTCATTCCCAGAGTTCAGTACCAGAACCATGGTGCTGCCCTTGAGGACATCTAGACTTTAGGGGACCCTGCATTCAGGTCCATTAGGTGATGCCCTGGATACTCTGTGTGTGCCCATGCAGGAGGGTTTGGCCTGGAAGGAAGAGATGGCATTGAGGTTGATCCAGGACACCTCCAGGAGATTCCTGTGTTAGCAGAAAAACAGGTGTGTGATATGAACACTGGTCCCAGGTTTGAGTGATCAGCAACAAGTCATCACAAAGGACAAAGATTTAGGATAAGCTCTGCTGAATTTCATGACAAAATCACAGACTTACTCTAAACAGCATTGTTATTATTATCTGATGTCTCATTGTGAGCTCACAATACAGGCCTGTAGATCTGTATGTTTCATCATGTTCAGACACAATCAGAAGGTCACGCACATTCACAGGAACAACCTTTCCCTAGTAACTTCCAATTTTGGGGGGGAGACATGTATTTTTTAAAAATTTAAGACACATACACAGGTTATTAGTGCACAGCTCAGTGGGATTTCACAAATGACCACACCTCTGTACACAATACCCAGATCAAGAAACAGAACATTCTCAGTCTCCTAAAACCCTCTTTTGCCCCCTCTCAGTCATTATTCCCAAGGGTGTAGTTCTGGTGGGTATATTTGTAGGACCAGAATTGTTGGGAATAAGTTTACTACTATCTTACCATTTGAAAGATTAGATTACCTTTGCCTGTTTTGTACTTTATATAAATGGAATCATACAGCACAAAACATTTAATAATGGCCCTTTTTCCATTCCATATGATTTTTGTGAATTTATCTGTATTGTTGCATATTATTATTGTGATTCATTAACATTTCTACATAGGACTCCATTGTGTGAATATCAAATGATTCATTGGTTCACTTTATTGTTAATAAACAAGTGGGTAGTTTTGCATTTGGGGCTATTTTGAGTAATAAGTCGTGCAGTATATAAATTCTGTGACTAGTTTTTTGGTGATACAAATTTCTGTTCAGTATATTCACAGGAGTGGAATTGCCAGGACACAGGATTACATTTAGTCAGCCAAAGTATATACTACACAGTTTCCCAAAATGTTTGTACCAATTTTAACACCCACCAGCAGTGCATGAGATTCTTGCTTTATCCACATCCTTCACAAAACTTGGTATTTCTGTCATTTCATTTTAGATTTCTGGGTGGTGTTTGATGGTACCAGGTAGCGTTATATTTGAACATTTCTGATTATTTAGGACGTTGAATATTTTTTACACATGTATTATCCATTGAATAACCTCTTATTGAAGTTTCTATTGGAATGATTTGTGCATTGTCTGTCCTATCTTTGGGAGTTCTTTCAGCTTGTTACAAGCATTTCCGTGTGTGTGTGTGTGTGTGTGTGTGTGTGTGTGTGTGTGTGTTTTGATGAGAACCAGCTCTTAATTTTAACATAATCTAAAGTCATTTCATTCTTATGGTTAATATATTCTGTGCTGTTTAGGATATAAGAATATTTTCTTATTCTAAGACCACAGAAATATTTTTTTTTGTTTTTCTAAAACAGCACAATATATTTAGATCAGCAATCCACTCAGAGTTAACTTGTTTTATAACGTGGGTAGTGATCAAGGTTTTTCTTTTATCCAAAATGGCTAGCAAATTTTAGCTTATTCTGAAAATGTTGTATTATGCATTCTTTCCTTTTGCACTCAATTCTCATTACTTCCTTCAGGTTAAAACCACTTCATCATTAGTGTTGACTTCTCCATGAAATATACTGGTTATCTCTCCACCTCTTCCTGTCTTGTGAAGTCTTGGCAATCGAACAGGAGCACACAGCACAAGTTACTCTTGGTGTCAATAATCTTCAGTGAGCCTTCTTGCTCAGAGGAATGACTGTTGCCATGATTTAAACGAAAATGTGTTGAATGACAGAATAGCCTCTAGGCTATTGACAATGGCAATTAACTTCTTGTCACAGACTATAGTTGGAATTCTGGGCAATTTCTCTCTTCTTTACCATTACCTGTTCCTTTACCACACAGAATGCAGGTTGAAGGCCACAGATTTGATTCTCAAGCACCTGACTATATCCAACTCCTTGATCATTCTCTCTAGAGGATTCTCCCAGACAATGGCAGCTTTGGGGTTTAAACATTTTTTCAATGATTTTGGATGCAAACTTTTTTGTATGTTCAGAGAGTGGGCAGGGGTTTATCCATTGGCAGCACCTGCCTCTTGAGTGTGTTCCAGACCACCATGAACAGCCCCATGAACTTGGAAGGATCTTAAAGTCGAAGCCCCAAAGTACATTGGCTTCTCAATTTTCCTCTGCTGGATCTTGTACATGTTTGTGAATTCAGTTTTTCCTATATGTGTTGTATGTGTCTAACAAATGAAGCAGGAAAAATATCACAAAGAAAAGAGATTAGAGATACTGTTCTGCTACAGATAATGAGAAAATCATAGGCTCAGTACATGCACCATTGATAGTCTTTTCTGAAGTTTCATTTTCTATACTCACTATCTGGGCCAATGACTCCAAGGTTTTTATCCTATACAGACATCAGCAGTAAATCCAACATATTCACAGGAATAATGTTTCCCCCATATCCTTTGCTGAGACCGGAGCCACCCAAAGTATCTTTGTCCTGGTAAGTACCTTTGTATCTTTTTACTCTTTCTCTTTCACATTTGTCTTGCTCTTATTTATAATTCCAACTGACGGTCGGTGAAGATTGCTTCCCTCATCTGTGTGTTTTCTGACTGTCAGCCCCTTTCTGCTCATTACCTCTGACTCCACTATAACCCAGGCTCTGCTTTGTATGGCTAACAAATACAATAATTCCTAATCTCATCAGAAACATGTAAATTGTATGTTTTTGTGCAATGTTCAGTTGTTTATACAATGTTACCCTCAAATACTCAATTCAGAAGCTTATGAAGAATCACATGTCTTCCTAAAGTACACCCTAATGGTTATTGGGCTTTGTTCAGCTGGACCAACATTGGTATAGCAGAGGCAAATAAAGCAACTTGGCCTCATCTCGATGCATAGTATCTTGTAGCTAGCATCGATGCATAGTATCTTGTAGCTAGCAAACCTAACCAAATATTGTTTGAAGTAAATTGAATAGATTCTAGTCTTATCTCCTGTGTCAATTAAAGAGAGTGGTTGACAACTTGTGTCACATGTATGGGAAAATTGGTCAGAAGTGAATATAGTGAAGAAATGAGGCATGAACAGCTTTTCTTCTGTACTGTTTTCACAAATATTTGTGAGAAAAATAGTTTTGGAAGATAGGGACAGCATCACCCTCTGGAACAATGGACAGACTTGTTTGCTATACAGGTAAATAAAGATAATGTTTCCCTTTTAGGCAAAGGGTAGGGCAGGTTTGCTAGTAGTTCCCTTTAAAAGATTGGGTTTTTCTACACTTAAAAGTTCCTCACCTGTGATGCAAACCCATTGCATGTGCTTTGTCCACCAGTCCCTCTCCACATCATCCCGATAGGAATTAGGGAGGCATTGATGAAATCACAATGTTCTTGAGACTGCTGTACCATGGATAATAAAGCCTTTGTGTTTTTTCTGTTTTGCTGTTTTTTTAAGACTTTATTTTTTAGAGCAGATTTAGGTTCAGAGCAAAATTGAGTGGAAGGTACTGAGATTTCCCATATACCTCCTGCACCCCATGCACAGCCTCCCCAACTATCAAAATCCCACACCAGTGGTACATTCATTACAATTGAAGAACCAACATTGACACACCATTACCACTCAAATTCCATAGTTTGTATTAGGTTCACACTTAGTGTTGTATATTCTATAGATTTGACAAATGTAATGACACATATCCATCACTATAGTATAACACAAAAGTAGTTTCACTGCCCTAAAAATCATCTGTTCTCCGCCTATTTGTCCTTTCTTCCCCCTAACACCTGGCAACCACTGATCTTTTTACTGTCTCTATAGTTTTGCCTTTTTCAGAATGTTATATAGTTGGAATCATACACTATATAGTCCTTGCAGATTGGCTTCTTTCACTTACTGATATGTATTTAAGGTTCCTCTATGGCTTTTTTTGGCTTAAAAACTCATTTCTTTTAGCACTGAATAATATTCCATTTTCTGGATGCACCACAGTTTAACCATTCACCTACTTAAGCACATCTTGGTTGCTTCCAAGTTTTGGCAATTATTCATAAAACTGCTATAAACATTCACATGTAGGTTTTGTATAGATATAAATTTTCAACTCACTTGTGTACATACCAGGGAGCGTGGTTGCTAGATCATATGGTAAGACTATGTTCAGTTTTGTAAGAAACCATACACTAAGTGGCTTATAAACAACAGATTTTTCTCACAGTTCTGGAGGCAAAGTCCAAGATCAAGGTGCTAGCTGATTTAGTGTCTGGTGAGAGCCCTCTTTCTGGTTGCAGATGGCTGTCTTCTTCTTGTATCCTCACATGGCAGAGAGTAAGAATGTTCTCTGAGGTCCCTTTTATAAGGGCACTAATCTCTTTCATGAGGGCTCCACTCTCATGAACTAATTACCTCGCAAAGATCCCACCTGCTCATACAGTGACATTGTGGGTTAGAATGTCAACATATGAATTTTGGATGGGAGACACAAACATTTGGTCCATTGTATTCACTTTGTATCCTTCAATCATGCTATAATCACTTATTAGTTCCAAAAGTTTTTTGTTGATTCTGAGTTTCTACATAGATAATGTCATGTGTGAATAAAGACAGTGTTACTTCTTCCTTCCCATAATGATGTGGGATAGGTTTGATTTGATAGGGAAAAAACATGATTCATTCAGAATTTTGAAAAAATTATTAAATTTTATTAATTAAAACATGACAACTATGATACATTCTGAGTAAAATGGTCTTGATGATATAGTGGTTAAATGTGAATCCTATACACGTACACCATACTCTGGTTAATTAAATTCTTGTCTCTGATAATTGCTGTCTTTAATTTCCAAGAATAAGACTAATTCATCTTTGATATACAACAGCTATTTTCTTTAAAAGGAGAGGATGGCAATCACTTCTTCTCCATTATTTCTACTACATAAGCAGTCCCTACTAACCTATCATCACATTCTCATTAAAATCTCAGTCTCTCAATCCTAAGGCCTGCTCTGTTTCATGCTCAGCTGGTACAGCAAAGGTTTCTGATAATCCAGTGGCCCACTGTTGTACCAATAAACCTGTAGAAGAGTATCCTGAACATATGATGATTTACATCATTGTTTTACATATATTCTTCTCCCAATCCCATGCTCTCATTGAAAACCACACAATATTGTATGTTAAAATTCAGCATCCCTGTTCCTTCAGGAAACATGGATATGAATAATCTCCATCTAATAAAGTAGGCCTGTTTATCTATCTTACTGATCCCCTCCCAGAGACCATGAAGGTAACACATGAAATGCATGTGATGAAGGCATAACATCACATTTCAAACTTCAGGTTGAAAGATATCAATAGTAATATAGCCTTTTCAAGAAACCTCAAATAATAAAAATATTTTTAAAATGAAGAAATGGTACACTACCAAAGATCTCCTTGCTCCACCAATACTCATCATTACATGAGTTTCACATGATTTTGACTTTTAATTATTGTGAAGAATTTAATATCTGAGGTCAATTAATCTTCTAGGACTAGAGGCTTAGTTCTCCCTAGTATAAATTCTCTGATACATAGTCTGTTGTGAAAAATGTTTAAATGATTTACACCATTCATTATATTTCTTTACACCATTCATTATATTTCTAAGATTTCTCTCCAGTATGAATTCTTTTGTGAATCCTGAAGTCAGACCATTGTCTAAAGGCCTTGCCACATTCAATACATTTGTATAGTTTCTCTCCAGTATGCATTCTCTCATGACCCCAAAGGTGTGAACGTTTGATAAAAGCCTTACCACACACGTTACATTTGTGTGGTTTCTCTCCAGGATGTATATTTTGATGTCTAGTGAGGCTTGAGTACTGCTTAAAGGCTTTGCCACATTCATTACATTTGTAAGGTTTCTCTCCAGTATGAATTCTCTGATGAATTGTAAGGTTTGAATTTTGACTAAAGGCCTTGTCACACACAATACATTTATATGGTTTCTCTCCAGTATGGATTCTCTGATGTCGAGTAAGGCGTGAACACCAGTTAAAGGATTTGCCACACTCATTACATTTGTAAGGTTTCTCTCTACCATAAATTCTCTGATGAACCCCCAAGCTTGAGCTTTGAGTAAAAGCATTATCACATGTAGTTGATTCACGATGTTTCTTTTCATTATGTATTTTCTGATGTCTAGTAAGGTGTACAAATTGTGCATAAGCTTTATCACATTCATTACATTTATAAGGTTTCTCTCCAGTATGGTATCTCTTATGTTTAGTTAGGCTTGAACGAACAGTAAAGGCTTTGCCGCACTCATTACATTTGTGAGGTTTCTCACCAGTATGAATCCTCTGATGTTCCACAAGACTTGAACTTTGGATAAAAGCCTTACTACATTCATTACATTTGTATGGTTTTTCTCCAGTATGAATTTTCTGATGTTTCACAAGGCTTGAAATGTGGATAAAAGCCTTACCACACACACTACATTTGTGTGGCTTCTCTCCAGGATGTACATTTTGATGCTTAGTGAGGTGTGAGCACTGCTTAAAAGCTTTGCCACATTCATTACATTTATAAGGTTTCTCACCAGTATGAATTCTTCGGTGAATCCTGAGCGTAGACCACTGCCTAAAAACTTTGCCACATTCAATACATTTGTATGGTTTCTCTCCAGTATGAATTCTCTTATGATCCCAAAGATATGAACGTTTGGTAAAACCCTTGCCACATTCATTACATTTGTAAGGTTTCTCTCCAGTATGAATTCTCTCATGACGCCAAAGGTCTGAACATTTGATAAAAGCCTTACCACATTCATTACATTTGTGTGGTTTCTCTCCAGTATGAATTCTCCAGTGATTTGTAAGATGGGAATTTTGATTAAAGACCTTGTCACATATATTACATTTATATGGTTTCTCTCCAGTATGGATTCTCTGATGTCTTGTGAGGTTTGAGAACTGCTTAAAGGCTTTACCACACTCATCACATTTGTAAGGTCTCTGCTCAGAATGAATTCTCTGATGACTAGTAAGGACTGAATAATGGCTAAAAGTCTTTCCACATTCATTACATCTATAAGGTTTTTCTCTAATGTTTGTTTTCTGATGATGTGTAAGCAATGAAGGATACATAAAAACTTTTCCATATTTCTTACAAATGTTGCTTCTGATACTAGGAGGAGGAAATCTTTGAAGTGGTAAAATTGAGGAACAAGTTTTGATAGACTTCTCAACTTGATGACATTCATAAATTTTCTCTTCAGTTTGAAATCTCTGCAATTCAGCCAGATGTGACTGAAAGCTTAATCCAATCCTATTTTCAAAACATTTTGTATATTTGTTTCCTGCAGAGAGTATGTTACTTTTTATTTTTAACAAATTCTTTATAAATGACTTCCCATGTTTGAAGTTATGATACGCACTTTTTATTAAAGAAACACTCTGCTTTAAAGGTAAATTAATGCAAGATTTGCTGTCGTGTTTCTCTTTTTTACTAGTGAGACTTACATTACCTGTCATAAGCACTTCTTTGAAATTTCTTTCTTCATATCCACAGTTACTCTCAAATTCATACATATTTCCCCAGACTTTCCTGAAGTCAAAATCCTCAATGTCATGGCTTTCATATCTTCCCAAGACCATTGGTTGGTATAATTCACCATTATTAATGTCTTTCTTTGGTAATAATTCCTTGATCATAAATCTACCAGAGATATCTGAAAGATATTAAAAAAAGTCTTCATATTAACTAGAATTGGAAGATGAATATTACACTAAAAGTAATATTTACATTGAAGAGATAAAAACTTCTCAAGCAAGGTCTACGAATGTTTAAGAACAGAACTCTTTAATAAAAGATTACATATATTTCAAATTATTTTTAAGGGAAGCCTACTTTCAAACACCCTAGGAAAAAATCGCTCACACTATGTAAACTTACATAAGCTCTGAAAGAAAGTGTATTCTTTGACTACCACATCAAAACACACACTGACTGGCAGTAGACAAACTGGTGTCTCATATTACAAGAGACACAAATATTATATAAATGCATATTTACTGCATAATTATTGCATGCAAAAAAATGCTATAGTATAGCATTATATGAAGTAATGATAATTCATTAAAAACATAATGAATATGATAAATACATGGGAATTATGAATTGCAAAACTAAAAAGCTGATAGGAAAATCAAAAAGAATTTAAGAAAACATCGTTGGAATAACAACATATTCTGAATATCTTCTATAAAACTATCTCTACTCATGCAGAATAGGTATTTTGCAACATTAACAATTGGTAAATTGCAGTCCTATTCTATACTATATACTGAAATCCATAATCTGTAAATGAGAATTAAATTAATAAAAATTTTTAATAAACCAAGATAAATCCAACAGGTAAATAACAAGAAACCACAATTATACAAAATCACAGACTGGAATTCTAATGCTTTCTCCCTTAAGAACAAGAGAAAGACTTATATTCCATAAGGAGTACACAATATGAGAACTGAAAAATATGTTGAGAAAAGTTCCCACATATTCCTAACACTCTAAGTTATGCACATGCCCCCTGATTTTTGAAATATCAGTTTCAGATAAATATATAGTATTATAAAGGTAAGAATGGGGTAAAGCTAATAGCATGAAAATCGTGAAGTATGTTACTCCAAAAGTACATCTCTCCATAAAAACAGCAAATAAATTGGCAAAAACTATCAGAATTATGGAAACTAAACAAATGTTTACAGCAAACGTGTAGATACTTAATCAAGAAAGAGGCAGCTCATGCTCAGTAGGAGAGCTTTCTGGCAGTTTAATTTACCCTGGCCCCATCTCATTCTCTCCAGCACAGAGACAGCCTTGAAAATAGCAGCCCACATTCCTGGCACAAGTCCCTTGTACTGGGAGTGGCAGAGCAAACTTTATTCTCTAACAATTGTGATTTTTACTATGACTTGCCTGGGGGTTCCCTGAAGAACTGAGTCAAAGAGCTTTGCCTTTATTTTGCCTAATTCAAAACTCTCCGAGGGCAGAGGCACTACACAGGGGTGCATTTGTCAAACATTTAAAGGCAAATATAGTAGCTGCTGAACACTTGGGGCAAGGGATTAAAGATGGAGAAAAGAGAAGACACATTGAAAGACCTAGGAAGAAAGGCTGGGGAGTAAAATGCTTTGGGGAATAAGGGCTTTTAAAAGCTGCCACATGGGGCCAGCCCCGCAGCTGAGTGGTTAAAGTTCTGTGCACTCCGCTTTGGTGGCCCGGGTTTGCAGGTTCAGATCCCAGGCGTGGACCTACTCCACTCATCAGCCATGCTGTGGAGGCGTCCCACATACAAAGTAGAGGAAGACTGGCACAGATGTTTGCTGAGGGTGAATCTTCCTCAGTGGAAAAAAAAAAAAAAAAAACTGCCACATATTCCTAGGAATCTAAGTCATACACATGCCCAGGGCTGAGTGATTGCTCAGAAAACATATGAGAAGACCCTAAGGCCTTACCTCCAGCTAAACTTCAGGCTCAGCAAAAGCAGGAGGTAAAGGCTAAGGCAGCATTGTAAATTGCCAGGCTGAGTTCTACAGGTATTCCCAAACACACAAAGTTTATCTCCAAAGACTGGGGTTTTCGTTTCTGTTTTTCTGGGTTTTTTTTGTTCCAGGTATTTGAGAAATTTTATGTCGAATCACTAGCTGACCACTAAGCTAACTAAAGAGAGACTTCAGAGACCACACGTGACAAAGAATATGGACTTTACAAAATTAACTCAGAAAAATTACTAAACAAACAATAGCAACTACAACAAGCAGGAACAACCAATGCTGGGGTGGCGAAGTGGGTGGGGAAGACTGTGACTTCCTGAGTTGCCATATTATAAAATTCAAAATGTTCAGTTTAAAAAAATATATATATGAGGCATGCAAACCAACAATGATGTATGGCCCATACACAGGAAAAAATGGAATTGAACAGCAATTGTCCCCAAGGAAGCCCCGACATTGGACTTTACTAGACAAAGAATTTATATCACTATTTTAAATATGCTCAAAGAGCTAAAAGAAACCATGTGCAAAGAACTAAAGGAACCCAAATAGAAAATACCAATAAAGAGAAATTTTAAAAAGAAACTAAATAGAAATTCTGGAGATGAGAAGTACAAAAACTGACAAAAAAAAATTTTAAAACCCTAAAGGGGTTCAACACAGAACTGAACAGGCAGAAGAAAGAATTAGCAAACTTGAAGATAAGTCAATTGAGATTACCTAACTTTAGGAGCAGAAAAAAAAACAATGAAGAAAAATGAATAGAGGACAAGAGAACTGTGGGACACCTTCAAGTGTACCAACATAGATAATGGGAGCCCCAGAAGGAAATAACCAAGAAATGGGCAGGAAAAATATTTGAAGCAACAACACAGAAATATTTCCAAATTTTATGAAATACATGAATCTACATATCCAAGGAATTCAACAAATCCCAAGTGAGATAAACTAAAAGAGATCCACAGTGAGACACTTTATAATCAAACTGTTCAAAGGCAAAGAGAATCTTGAAAGCAGTAAGAGACAATTTCTCAGGTGAAAGAGTCCTCAATAAGATTAACCATTGATTTCACATCAGAAACCATGGAGGTCAGAAGGCAATGAGATGACATTTTCCAAGTGCTAAAGAGAAATAATTGTCTACCAAGAATTCTATGTATGTCAAAATTATCCTTTAAATAAAGGAAAAATTAGGACATTGCCAGAAAAATAAAAACTGACAGAGTCCCTTGTAAGTTGACCAGTCCTACAAAAAAATGGTAAAGGGAATGCTTCAGGCTAAAATAAAAGAAGAGACAGTAACTCGAATCCACATAAAGAAATAAGGAAAAGTAATAAAGACACTACTCAGGTAAGTATAAGGTCAGTATTAACATATTTTTGGTTTGTAATTCCTTTTTTCCCCTATTGATTTAGAAGACAACAACATAAAACAGTAATTCTAAATCTACATTGATTGATACACAATGTATAGAGATGTAACTTGGGACAATAACAATAGAGGAAGAAGGGACAGGAGATACGTGTGTGTTTGTGTATATATATAGTATATCCAAGTTTTTATATACTATTGAAATTGAGTTGGTATTAATTTTAACTGGATTGTTATAAACTAATATTTTATTTGTAATCCTCAGGGCAATAACTAACAAAACAATTAAAAAATACATAGTAAAGGAAACAAGAAGGGAATCAAAATGGTACACTAGAACGTACCTAACACAAAAGAAGGCAGTAATGGAAGAATTGAGGAGAAAAAAACGACAGAAGACACATTGAAAACAAACAGATAGAGGGCAGAGGTTCTTCTTTATCACTACTTACATTAAATGGAAATGGATTAAGCTCTCTAATTAAAAGGTAGAGGTTGGCAGCATGGATAAAAAAATAGGATCTAACTATATTCTGTATGTAGGAGATTCACTTTAGATATAGATATGTAAACATGCCGAAAGTGAAAGGATGGCAAATGATTCTGTTATGGGCTGAATTGCATCCTCTCCCACAAATTGATATGTTGAATTTCTAACCTCCAGTACCTCAAAATGTGACTATATTTGGAGATAAGGTATTTAGAGGGGTAATTTAGGTTAAATGAGGTCATTGGAGTGGGCCCTAATCCAACGGCTGGTGCCTTTATAAGAGGAGATTAAGACACAGACACACACATAGGAAAGACCATGTGAAGAAGGAGGGAGGAAAAGACAGCCAACTACAAGCTAAGGAGAGTAGCCTAAGAAGAAAAAAACTGCTGACACTCTTATCTTGGACTTCTAACTTCCAAAACTGTGAGAAAATAAATTTCTGTTATTTAAGCCACTCAGCCTGTGGTACTTTGTTATACAGCCCTGGCAAACTATTACAGATTCCATGCAAATAGTAACCAAAAGAGACCTGAAGTGGCTATACCAATAACAGAATTTAAGTCAAAAATTTTTATGAGACAAAGAAAATTGTATACTAAAGAAAGGATAACTTATCAAGGAATTACAACAAATATGAACTTACAACTAAACAAGAAAGCCCTACAATGTATGAAGCAAACACTGACAAAATTAAAGAGAGAAATAAAAACAGTTCGAGACTATTTGGAGACTTCCAGACCCCACTTTCAATAATGGAGAGGATAGCTAGAGAGAAGTTCAATAAGGACAGAGGACTTGAGCAAGACTGTAAACCAAATAGCTCTGACAGACATATATAGAACACTCCACCCAATAACAGCAAAAGACACATTCTCCTCTAGATGCACATGAAACATTCTCCAGGATAGACCATACATTAAACCATGAAGCAAGTCTCAATAAACTGAAAAAGACTGAAACTATACAAAATATTTTCTCCAACCACAACAGAATGAAAGTAGAAATGAATAACTGCAGGGAAACTGGGAAGTTTACAAATATATGGAAATTTAAAAAAACACTTTTATCAGGTGTATAAGCAGTACCATACTATACCATACCATAAGTTTTGGTATGTTGTGTTTTGTTTCTTTCCTCTCAAAGTATTTTCTAGTTTCCCTTTTGATATTTTCTTTTATCCATTGTTTTTTTGAGTAAAAGCAGTTTTACTGCTGGATCAAAAGATCCACCCCACTCCCCTGTTACACATACTTCTTGACGTGAGGCAAAAGCAGAACTGAAGAAATGGCTGGGGCATCTGAAGAGGCAGAGAGGGCTTGAGACAGCCCCATGCACTTTCCTGGGGCCCAATATGCCAACATTTTCCCATCCTGTAAGAAGGTCTCTCAAGTACATGAAATGGGAATGGAACCTGGAGAAGGCCTGGGGCCTGGAGTATGGAGGCTTCAGCTCTGATCTGTGTGGACTGAGAACTGAGTATGAGAATCAGGAAGAAAGAGGACTCCTTATAACCAGCCCTCCTGGTGCACCTCAAGGTCAAGCTACCAAAGAGGACCTAGAGGGCAGATAAGAGTATATTAGAGGTCACGATAAAGATTTTGCCTTGGTCTTTGCATGAGCTAGAGGTTGGGAGGATGAACTTTTACAGGTCTGAAGAAAAGAGTGATAAGTGGAAGGGAAGAAAACTTTCCTTTGAGAGGTCACAAGAAATAAACTTTGTTTTCCCATAGAACTCTTCCACTTGTGGAGAGTTTCTCAAACATTATTAATGGTGCAGCTTCCTCTCCATCCATCTGAGCTCTTTCCTCTGGTCACATCTTTGATACACTTAATTTTTCCCTATATTCACCTGGCTTTGCACAGTCCAGGGCTCGTGCCCTTGCTCCAAAATGGAGATAATATTCAGGTCAGAAAGAGAGATTCCTGCTTATAAGAAAGCCACATGATGTGCTGTGGCTTTTCCAGAATACAATTCCATCCCTTTGTTCAGCTGAGAAGAGAGGACATTACAGATATGTCTAGAAAAATATTTCACAAATTTGTTCACTGTCTGTCTCCCTCTGAATGCTTAAGGAATATTTTTAAAATACAGATATCTAGCTCTCCTCCAAGAACTACTCTATCAAAAGTACAGGGGTAAAAGCAGATCCAGAAACAGATATTTTTCAACATTTGCCGTAAGATTTTGTGATTACTCAACTTCTGGAACCACCACTAATCTAGTGTGGAGTGGGCAGATCATCTGAAGAAAAGGGAAGGTGAAAGTCTAGACGCTACATCATGAAGCTTTTTAGTTCAGAGTCAACCCAGCATCAATTCCAGGCAAGCAAGGCAAGGGCTCCCAAGAGACTCACTAGGGCAGATCCCAACTTCTGGAGGGATGCTATTCTCACCCAGGGAGAGCAGGTTCCTGTAGTTCTCCAACATCACATCCCTGTACAAGGCCCTCTGAGCAGGGTCCAGGCATTCCCACTCCTCCTGAGAGAATTCTACGGCCACATCCCTGAAGGTCAACAGTTCCTGAAATGAAAAACACATTTCACTAATGGACAGTAGGGACGGTTCTTATCTTCACACAATACGTGAAAAGGAGAGAGGTGTAAGGATTGATTCAATTGAAGTGAATGTTCTGACAGATCATTTTGAGCAAGATAATTGTGAACAATTTATATATCCCTAGTTTTGCTTTATTATATTTTTCCATCAGAGGATATCAAATCCACTAAATCACTGTAGATTTCCCATTTTTGAGGACAATAAAAGAAATACATAAATGAAAAATATTCAACACAGGTTGTTTATACGGATGTAGTATATATTATGTTCTACACATTGAGTGATATTCAACACCTAGACGAGCTAGTGCATGAGTGGCATTTTCAGGCACGACAAAGTCCACATATATGCAAAAATATAAATACAAGTTCCCATTTAAAGTCAGATATTTAGCCATTATGGAGTTTATTAGCCAAACGGAGTTTAATCCACTCATAAAAAAACGATTCAAGATGAAAAAATTGACTAATGTTGTATGTTAATTTAGCAGATTAAATAGAAGAAAGATTTATCACAGCAGTAGATCTTTGAAGAAATACTCGATTAAAAATCATGCCAGATAAGAAATTAAAAGAACTGTTATCAAGCAAGACACTTTCACCAAGCATCATAATCTGCAGTAAGCACTAGAAGCATTTCCACTAGAGGTAAGGCTGAGGCAAGTGGGCCAGCCAGGCTCCTGTCATTCACCACTGCACAGGATGCCTGAGCTGGGACGAGAAGAGGGAGAAGCAAATTCCCATCAGGAATTTTACGTGACATCTAATTACAAGAGATTTCCCAAGCTATGTGAAGAAATTAGAAAATTTTATTAAAGAATATACTGATGGATATAACAAAAATATAATCAAAGACTGACAAACCCAATTCTTATTGGAAGATGTGGTGATATAAAGACCTCAGTCATTTAGAAATTCAGGGCAATTCAAATGTAAAAGAAATGTGGAATTTCAAATAAAAAGTCTCCATTGTGTTGAGAGAGAAATAATTTTAAAAAGAAAAATAAAATGGAGGGCCCTGCCAAACAACATGTGAACCTATTAGTATATGTGTATGCATGTGTGTGCGCGAGGGTGTGTAATATACGAAACTTTGAAATCAACAAAATAAAATGGCTAAAAGATATCCACAAAAAAGCCAAATTAAAAATATTTCATTAAATCCAAGTTAAAGAGATAATTTTAAGCAAAAAAAGATTAGCACTAAATGGAACACAATATTTTGAAACTATGCCAGGTGAGGCCTTCTAAAGCAAGATCAGAAAGCAGAGGGCAAGAAGGAAAGAAGATGTATGTTTCATTGCAAAACAATGATAAACTAAGAAAGACACCAGGGCACATGTAAGAATTAAACTACAAAATATAGAACAGCTCCTAAAAATATATCAAAGGAGAACTGAGTAAAGTATGAAAATCCATGTTTTATTTCTACAAAATAATGAAAGTTACTCACAAGTAGTTGGAAAATGGAAATACAAACTAAGATTGCCATTTTCCTCCAAATTTTCAAAATGCAAAAAGATTACAGTACCTGTTTGGTTACATCAGGGGAAATCTCACATGCTGTTGGTGGGAGAGAGTACCTTTGCAGCTTTAGGAGAGGGCATCTGACAGACTCTACCAAAATACGAAATGCACCATGCTTGACCTAGTAATCACATGTCAAGTTGCCCAACCCAGAGAAATCCTCAGACACCAGGAGAGAGGTCAGCCTGCTCATAGAGAGCCACTGTGGCATCCTTTATAACAGCGAAAAACTGTAAAGGTCTCATGTGTCTTCATCAAGAGATTGCCCCAATGAGGATCTATCAAAGGCAAGCTATATCTGTGTTTACTAACATGAAAACAACTTCCAGACATATATTGTGTAAATTTTTTAAATTTGCAGAACAAAATATTACTTTAATAAGCTTCATTGAAGAATTTTTTCTAAGATCTCATTAGGATGCATAAATGCATTTTTATAAGATTTCAGCTGACTCTTGCTACAGAACTGACAACAGTGGTCCCTCACTGAGACATGAGGGATGGTGGAAGACTTGACAGGGAAGAGGATGCTTTACATCTTAGTGCCTAAACTGCTTCTTTGTTTGCAGTTTGACCACAAAATCACACAAATATATATCATGCAACGTTTAAAATAAAAGAAAGGTAATAGTTAATAATAATGGTGGAACCAGAATTTGGCCACAGCCTCTTTGATGACAAAGATAAAGTTTCATGCTCCACGTCTTGGCTTAATTATAACCATTTTTATCTAAAAGATCTGCTGCATGAGAGTCCCTGCAGGAAGACCACGGTCTCTGTGGGATGGATATGCCGAGAATGATTTTTTTAAAACCTGTTACTGTTATATATTTAGGTTGATTGTCTATCTTAAAACCAATTATGGAATAAAACATACTCTATCACTGATGTCTGTTTCTGAACTTTATTCTCAATCATTAATATTCTGGAACCAGAAATGCCATGATTCACTTGTTTAGCTCTGAATGCATTATCAAGTCAGGCAGAGCTGGTTTCCTCTTATCACTCTGGCAGAATTTTCCAACTATTCCTCTACATTAATACATGACTTCCATGTGCAACTTCTTTCATCCTGGTCTACAGAGAGTTGACAGTGAATCCACATGGGGCCCCTAAACAATCCTTGCTGTCCTCAACTGCACTGATACCACAGTGCCCACACCCACCTCCAATCCGTGGATGTGAAGCCCTGCCTAGGACCACACCCAGTGGAGCCCCTTCACAAGTTCCATGTCACCGGGTCACGGTGAGATGGAATCTAAGTGGAGATGAGAGGGACTGAGGGAAGGCCCTGAGTGAGTATGAAGGAACACATCAAGCAGGACACTCAGAGTCAGAGATTAGCAAGTCCAAAGATGGACACTTCATGAAGGAGAGACAGAACAATCAAGTAAGAACATGACTTTACCTGAGGAAGAGCCATTTTTGACTCCTTTTCTTTCCTCTTCCTCCTTTTCCAGGCTTTTTCCTTGGGCAAGATTGGTCTTGAGAAGTTAATCCTGAGTGTCAAAAATATGCTGTTTAATGCTTAGATTCAACATATCTCCTTCCTGTGCCACAACCACACACACAGGGAAGTCCTCACCATGTGGAAAAGACGGTCCTCTGCTGCCCACTACCTCAGGAGGGATTCAGGGAAAATAAGCTCCTACACAGAGACCAACAAGTGAGTTTTTTGACCTCTTTCTTCAGAACTTGCTCCCCTCCTGATGAAGCCCTAACATACACTGCAGCAGTGGGGATCTGGGCTGGACTGACCCTCCCCTTCAGGTCAGACCCGGCCCTGATCAAACCCCATGCAGAGTAGAGCCCCCTCACCTCTCCCTGGATCACAGGCTGATCTCATCCTCAGAAATGGAGGACTCAGAGCCTTGATGCTCAATGCTGGATACAGATCAGAATCAATGCTGGATACAGATCAGAATCACCTGGGATACTTTAAACATCACGGAGGTCCCATTCCACTTGACCATTTGAAGGGCAATCTCTGGGGACAGTGCACAAGCACTGTATTTGCAAAATGCCTCAGCAATCCAATGTAAAGCCGGAGTTGAGCACCACTCAGAGGATCCAAGCCCAGCACACCTCCCACCTGGTGGCTCTGCTCTCCCCTAGGGCATTGCTGTCATGTGTATCCAGCCAGTGGAATGGGAAGGAGCAGAGACAAACATGCAGAGCAGGCAATATGGACCAGAAGTGGGGGTGAGGGAGTAGCTGGATGTTAAAAGGGGGATAGGGGAGGAGACAGAAGCCAGAGAAGGTGCCACTGAGAGATGATGTCAGAACAAAGACCTGAGGAAAGAAGGGATTTTGCCACCTACAAGTGAGGGGTCACAGACTTCTAGGCAGAGGGACACGTATGTGAAGGCCTGAGGTGATGGTGTTCCTGGCTCCAGAAAGGGCAAAGAGGCCTGTGCGGCTGGAGTAGAGTGAGTGAGGAGGAGACAAAAGTAAGAGATAAGATCAGAAAGGGCTGTGGCCTTCAAACATTTTTCCCTGTCCCCAAGATTTTTGGAAACCATGTATTCCCTTATCCATTTTAAGTAAACATCGGTTTTTAAATTTATTTTGTCCTAAGTTAAAATAGTAACAAATAAAATAATATCTTATATATTTTGAAAACATGCTGAGATGTTCACCTAAGCCCCAGGAAGTACAGGGTTGCCCAATACTGAGATGTGGAAGACTGCAGGAGAACACATTTGGGGAGTTCAGGGGGCCATTTTTGGACATATTAAGATGCAAATGCCAGTTGGTTGTCCTGAAAGAGATGTTGAAGAGACAGCTGGATACAGGACTCTGATTTCAGGGGACAAGTCTGGGTGAAGAGGTGAAAAGAGACATTAGTGTTTAAAGTCGAGATGGGATGGGATGGGGTGGGGTGGGGGGGATGGGGGGGGTGGGATGGGATGGGATGGGATGAGATGAGATGGAAAAGCAGTGGTGTAGACAGAGAAGAGGTTCAAGGACTAAGCACAGAGGTGCTCCCATAGTCAGAGACCAAGGAGTTAGGAGAAACAGGCACAGGAAGCTGAGACATCAACAGGGAGAAGAAAATTAACACAGATGATTGGTAGATAGATTTATTTTCTAAAAATAGTGTGATGTGAAAGCCAAGAAAAAAGTGCTTCAAGAAGAGGGAGTGCAGGGGCCTGCCCCGTGGTGTAGTGGTTGGGTTCGTGTGCTCTGGTTTGGAGGCCTGGGGTTTGCAGGTTTGGATCCCAGACACAGACCTACACACCGCTCATTAAGTCATGCTGTGGTAGCATCACATATACAAAATAGAGGGAGATGGGCATGGATGTTAGCTCAGGGCTAATTTTCCTCACCAAAAAAAAAAGAAAAAAGAAGAGGGAGTGCAGCATGCTGTTGACAGGACAAGATGACGACAGAATAAAATACTGATTCAGAAATGGGGAGGTCACTGGTGACTCTGATGAGGAAAATATCAATGGAATGTGGATGTGAAAGTGAGAACTGGAAGCAAGAATTGAAGCAAAGAGTATAAACAAGGTTTTAGAGTATTTTGCTCTGATATGGAGCATAAGAAAGTGCACTTACTACAGTGGGAAATGCAGCTAATAGAGGATTTTTTGTTTTAAAGATAGGAGAATGTAGTAAACGGCTTTTTGTTGTTTTTTTAAAGATAGGACAATATCACCATCTATGTATGCCGAACATAACAATTGCCTAGAGGTAAAATTTGACAACACAGTGGCAGTAGCCAAAGGATGCCATACCGTCCTGAGACTGTTGTACTGCTGGCCCTTTAGCCCCTCCACAGTTATGCCCAGAGACCCACCTCCAGCAAGCTTGCCCCAATGAAAACTCCCCTTCCTGTCACTTCCTGCTTCCCTTCTTGACTCAGACACTCCTACAAGCTCCCATGGTGTTCTACCACTCCCAGTGGACACTTCATGATATTACAGAACCCCATAATCATCAACACATTCTGCCATAGAATCCCACACTGCAATCCTAACATCAATCTTCTTTTCTGGCAGGAAAACACCCACCAACCCATGATCCCATAGTTCCTTCTTGGAGACCTTACCCTAAAGTCAGGCACCGCCATAATGTCAAAATACAAGAGTAATGTCCCCAGTGACCCACATACTCCAACAAGACTCCAATATCTCCTAACAAAACACCCCAAAATGTCATCTGTATTCCACAAAAGACGTGACACCTTCAGAAATGCTTGGCCTGTAATGAGATCCCGCACCAAAACCATTACAGATTATCCCCAAAATGATCCGTGAAATTTTCCCTTTAACCTCTTAGGTCAATGATCCTTGCACTGCTAAGAGACCCCATAGCAGTCACTACGTAGACTGTATATCTTTACAGACTATGATGCAATTCCTGACATCCCTCAGGATGAAGGCGTGAATTGCCCCACAGCCAGGCATCTGGCTGCTGAAGGCTCACAGTTCAATCCCTCCTTGTAAACTAACTCAGCCAAAGGGAGCTGCCTGACCATCAGCATGGCACCTCCCTAGGCAGTGAGTATCCAATGACTGGTCAGTGCAGGATAGAAAAGCCTGTTTCTTCCCTCACACTGGACCAATTCTGGAAGGTTGCCCCACCTCCAGAGCCCCCTGCTGTAGCCAGACAGTGGAAACTGGATTTTTGTCCCGAGGGCAATGGGAAGCCATTGAAGGGATTAATGCCAGGGGATTCCCTCCCTACTCCGTTTCTCCCTCTGCCCTCCCTGTAACCTCTTGCCCCTCTTTCTGTCCCAGAACCACATCTCTCCATCTTCCATGGCCCCACCTCTTTTATTTCTTCCTCACTCAGTTTGATGTACCTGCCCCTTGCTGTCCCCACTGTTACCACCGGTTAAGGTCTCTCTCATCCAGTTTGCTACCCTTCACCTCTCTGAAGATACCTTTTAATCTAGATTTTTCTATTTTCTTTTCTCCCTCTTCTTTTCTCCGGTTCACTCTTGTTGTCTCTCCATATCCACCTACCCCTTCCTCTATTTTACCCTCGCTTTTTTATTCTTCCTTTCTCTCACACAGTTTTTCTCATTCTCTGTCAGACTGTCTCTACTCCGCCCCCCATCCTGCACATTCACAGGTATGGAATAAACACGTCCCTTGCCCAGGAACAGTGCTTTCCAGTAGGGCTTCAGGAACGTAAACGCACCACGGCAAGCACAGCCAGGGGGATGCCATTCGGGCAGGAGAAACACGGTGTCACCGAACGGGTGCAGGTCTCCTCCCCCCGCGCATGGATCAGAGATCTCTCTCAAGTCGGCGACTGCAACGTGGGGGACTAAGGAGGGAGGAGCCCGACTCTAGAGGACGCGTAGATGGAGGGGGTGTCAGGAAAGAGGTGGGGTCTGCAGAGTCCCAAGGCCAAGGAAATGTGTGTACTGCCATCTCTGCCTTGGAGGGACAGAGAGGGGCGAGGCTGGGGGACGAGGGAGGGAGAACTAGAATCCACCTCCGGAGTGAGAACTTCACACAGCGCGGCTGAGAGGGGGAGGGGACGGGAGCCTCCGGGAGTCACCGAGGGGCTGTGAGCAGGAAGACGACGCGGCAGGCGGTGTCTACCTGGACCCAAGGCAGAAAGGCCGGGGGCGGGGACCCGCCTCAGAGCGATTTTAACCCGAAACTGACACGGACCCCCGGACCCGCAGCGGAGCTCCCAGGCCTGGAACGTCTCGCGATTCTGCCTGGACTCATCGAGCGCGGAACGAGCGGATGAAGGGGTTTTGACGTTCGTGGCGACCCCTGAACCTCGGGTGTTGCAGACGCGGGGGCGAGGGGGATGGGGCACCGCAAAGATCAGCATTCAAACAGAAAAGCGAAGACCGACTCACCCGACTGTGCCCCTCGCTCCGCTTCCGGGTCGGCAGAAAACTGCGCGTGCGCGGCGGCGCAGGGGGTGGGGCCCGTAAGGTGCGGGGCGTGGACAGTGGCCCCGACTGGACAGAAAGTGCGCTGCGAGACAGGCGGGGGCCGAAGTAGGGGCGGGGCCTGGAGGGAGCCGGGTCTGGATCTCTGGCCGCCCTTGGACTTTTGCGGAACTGTTTCTCGACTCAACGGTACCAGCTTCTCTGCTCCTGAATTTCCTTAGTGTCCTGTAGACCGAGCTGCTTCCTCGCTATTTTAAGGTAATGTTTCAATTTAAGGTAAAAGATTAGAGTTGTGAGGTCTGCTTCTATTAGAAGCTGAGATGTTTTCCTCTTAAATTGAAAATGGTTGGGGCCGACCACGTGGCATAGTGGTCAAGTGCGCGAGCTTCGCTGCTGACAGCCCGGGTTGGGATCCCCAGCGCTCACGAAGTCACCGATTGTCAGGCCATGGTGTGGCAGCGTCCCATATAAAGTGGAGGAAGATGGGCACAGATGTTAGCCCAGGGCCAGTCTTCCTCAGCAAAAAGAGGAAGATTGGCATGGATGTTAGGGCTGATCTTCCTCACAAAAAAAAAAAGAAAGAAAATGGTTGAATTCAAAGCTCTTTTGGCCAGCAGGTAGTGTTGAGGAATATAATTAAAAATAAAATCATCTCCCAACCCAGAAATCCTCTCCACAAAGGTAGTTGAGAAAGAAAACAGTTGTATTATTGAATAAGCATTAATCTAGAATGTAATGTGCTATCTGCTGAGAGATTGCAAAGACAAAGAAATCTCACCCTGTCATATAAACCAAGCAGATACAACCCTTCGCTTTTTACGTACATGTTCTCAAGATAAAAAATAACTAGTCTTCAAATAAGAAGGCATGACAGCACCATTTGTCACACATAATTCATCCTAGCTTCACTAGGTAATTGGGGTGACCATCGGTGTTAGCTAGTTGGCTTTATCCAGAGGAAGAACAAACTTCTCTTATCTTTATGACAAGAGGGGAATTTTGCAACTTGGAGGAAGACATCTGCTGATTTAGGCACCTACCCTCCCCATAGAAACAGTGAGATGTATGCTATCTCCCTTGATTTACATTTCAAAGAGATGGCTCCCAGGTCCTTGAGGATGCATTCCTGGGTTACAAAATTGGCAAGAGACTTATTTAGCTTTGAAAAAGATACATATACATTTCAAAGAGGCAGAGAAGTAATTTACAAGTTTTCTAAAGGAAATGCTCTAAGAAAAGGGAGGGGAGAAAGTCTCTTCCCTTTCTTTCAACAGAGAGAATTGCCTTTTTTGTCCCCTCTCTTATTTTTGGTTTGTATTTGCCCTTACAGAAACAACATGTGTTCATTCATTCAAGCAATATTTTTTGAACATCTGCTATGTGCTCACAAGAACGGTAGCGTGTACTCTGTCTCAGGAACTGTGCTGGGAACCTCACATAAATTATGTGAGTTAATCCTGTAAATACCCTGGGAGTTGGGTATTATATGTCTGTCTTCCCCAGGAGGATTTAGGTGCCGGGCTTTGCCTTTCTGGGGGTAGAGATTCTCTGTCTCTTCTGTTTCCCTATCATTGATCATTAAAATGATCTTACATGTGATGGTAGCTCAATATATATGGAAGAGAGGAGGCACGAAGGAATGGTGGGACTAGAAAATTCTGAGGGATTTTCTGGTTGTTCATTTGTGTTCATGTATTTTGTTTGTTTTTGACATATGAAGCAACCATTGGGCCCCCAAGAGTTGGAGACATGGTACTTCCAGGAGTTGTCTATGCATAGGTTATAACCAAAAAAGTAAATTCACTTATCAAATTTTAAGTCCTTTGTTCCCCTTTATGTGCATCTGGGTGTCTGGAAATTCTGAGTACCAGTTCCAAACGGGCAGCAGGAGGAGCCACCCTGAACTAAATTCTCCCCTAAACAGTTCTGAGATGGGAGGACCTGAGGGTGGGGGGCAGACGGGAGGGGTGCGAGAGGCAAATTCCTTACCTATGAGGCTATTTTAGAGGGGACCCGGACTGATGATTCTGTTAGGCCCTGGAGACCCCAGCTAAGCAGAGGAGATCGCCTCCTGGGTGCAGATTCTGGAGGCAGCTGAGCTCTGTGCACACAATCATGTAACGCCAGAAGTATGAAGTAGAAATCCAGGAAGTTTTGGGAGGAATAATTTTAGCCAGGACCTATGGGCTAATTATACGTTATATAGCACAGGGTAGTTCTGGGCCCCAGTCCCAGAATTACAGTCCTTGTGCTCTCCTAGGGAAATATGTATTGTAGGACACCCTGAGGGGCTGCCCACTTCCCTGTGTGTGCGTGCCGGAGGGTTTGGGCTGGAAGGAAGAAGCAGAAAGGTGGGGGGAGTAGAGGAGATCAGTTACCCTGGGGGACAGCGCGGGATGGTGGTAGGACTGGTTGGTGCTACAGATTCACATCCAGGTCAAGGCTGAGCTCTGCAGCTTCTTCCTGTGGGCTTGGGGTCAGATTGGGTTCTAGCTGGATGATCAGAGCCCCGAATCGGTAGAGGGACCAATTTGTTGATGCATGTTTAGATCCTGGCTAAGGGGTGCAGATGACATAAGACTTCATAGCAGAAGTGCAGCAACTTGGGCAGAAACGTATAGCAGCACAGTGGGGCTCCAGTAGGAGAAGTCTGGTCCAAGAGGGGTGGAGCCACATGAAGGTCCTGTGGACATGTGCCTGTGTAGGTGCAAAGTGCCATGAAGTGGCGTGGGGACCAAGCTAGGTGCCCAAGGATCGTCGCTTCCAAAATTCCTTGGAGAAGACTTGTCCCAAAGACTTGTGCTCAGGTGAGGTCATGCCCTCTCCCAGTAACCCTAATTTTTTTATATTGCTTCTGTTGTCTAATCGTGACCATAAAATTTATGATGTTGTCTTCAGGTTTTTTTCCGTAATCAGTGGAAAAATGGCAAAGGGAAAAATATTTTTCTTAATATAGCCTCTAGGTTCTTGTTCTATTTAACAGTCCTGGAGACCTCTGACTTTGGTGACTTAGAATGTCTTCCAACAGTTAATGACGTCTCATGTATGACAGTATGAAATAATAGAAAATATATTTATTGGTCTCCGCCCCTGCCTGGTTCCTGGCGTGGATCCTCTAAAAACCCTTGTCATTTCCTAAGTGATAGGAACACTAGGAGCATCTTTTGTTCTAATATTTGGTCTTGAACCTGATTCCTGTCACTGAGCTCCAAAATCCCTTGGAATTTCCTGGGTGATAAGAGTGTCTTTTGTTCTAATGAGGTGAATGTTATTTGGCTCCTGGGTTGGGCCTGGTCACCAGAATGACCAAGCCCTGATTCCAAGCTTGGAACTTTCTACCCTGCCCACCCCCAGTTCTCCAGGTAGAGGAAAGGGGCTGAAAATGGATTTAGTGATCCATCATGCCTATGTGATAAAGCCTCCATAAAAATCTCAAAATTACAGGGTTCAGAGAGCTTCTGGGTTGGTGAACATGTGGAGGTGCTGGGACAGTGGCTTGCCCAGAGAGGATATGGAAGCTCTGAACCCCTTCCCACATAGCTTGCCCCATGCATTCTTCCAAACAGCTGTACCTGAGTTATATCCTTTTATAATAAACTAGTAATCTAGTTAATAAACGGTTTTTCCTGAGTTCTGTGGACCACTCTAGCAAGTTAATCCAATCAGAGGAGGGAGTCATATGAACCTCCAATTTATAGCTGCTCAGTCAGAAGCACTGGTGAGAACCTGGACTTGCGATTTTCGTCTGAAGTGGGGGAGGGAGCGGTCTTGTAGGACTGAGCCCTTAACCTGTGGGATCTGACACTACCTCCAGGTAGATAGTGTCAACATTGAATTGAATTGTAGGACACCCAGGTGCTGTCACAGAGGATTGCTTGGTGGGGGAAACACTACAACACACTTGGTAGTCAGAAGTGTCAGAAGTGTTTGTGAGTAAAAGAGAAACATGGGTGGGAAAGTGTTTTTCCAACTCAGACAGTGACACAACAGAGCCACAGTGAAGACACAGGGCTCTTCAGTGCCATTCAAAGGACAGAAATACTAAGGTTCTTGGGCAAATTTTTTATCATCAGTAAAGTTTCCAATGTTCCATTGTTCAAATATAACATGTATTTATTATTTTTTGAATTTTGCTTGGTGTCGTACTATGTAGTGACAATGTTGAACTGTATTCCAACACTATAATTCTGGGAAATAGCAAAAGTTAAAGAACCTCTCACCCCCACCCACATGTTGCAGGAAACAGCTTACTGCAAAGAACAACCTTTCCCATATGACTTGAGTAAGACTTATGATAGCCCCCTTGTTACCTAGGAACACGGAAAATACAGACCTCCAGATCCCCATCCTTTGTCTCATCAATGATTACTGAATTGTTTGCCCCACTATCAACAGGAACTGCAGGAAATCAGAATAGTATGTCACTTCAAAATATGTCACTTTGGCATATTGATTATTTTGAATTAAAGGCTTAATTCAAACTTAAGAAACAGCCAGTGCAAGAAAGGCACTCTGACCCTCCATTGTCTTCCTGAAAGCAGGAGATCAGTCTCCCATGTGAAAGGTACCGTCCTTGTAACAGGAGGAAGGAAGACATTCTTATCGCCAGAGACAGGGAATTTGGGGCCAAGAAATCTGTACAAAGAAACCTTGTTAAACTAACCCTTATTTTCCTTGTTACTTCTTCATCACTTACTGCCCCTAGCCCGAATCTCTCTGTCTTGTCAGTTCTTCACAGATTTATTGTTTTTTTGTCTAAAAGGTATAAAAACTTCCTGCTCTGGCCACTTCCTCGGGTCTTCATTCTCTTGTGAAGGCTCCCATGTACATGTAAAAATTTAATAAAATTTGTATGCTTTTCTCCTGTTAATCTCTATGTCAGTTTAATTCTTAGGCCCAGCCAGAGACCCAAAGAGGATAAAGGAGAATTTTTCCTCCCTTATGAAATAATGCTTATTAATATGAGTTAATCAAACTTTACTTAAGCTTCTGTCCTTCCGAAACACCCCTGAATTTTAGATCTCTCTGGAGCATTGTAATTCAGAACAAGCCCTAATTCGGAACAACCCTGCCATCATAACAGCCCCTCTCAATGGTAGGCAACTTCAGGGTGAAACATTCCCTGATCAATTATATGTCGTGCCATATGCTCATCTAATCTCCTGTACCTTTTTTTTCTAGCCTTGTTTACCCCTCCTTATAAAAGAAAAGCTCTTTTCTGTCTGGCTTTTGAGACTTTTGCAGATCATGTGGTTGGAGCATTCTCCCTATTGTAACAATCCTTTCAAATAAAACTTCTCCTTAACTAAGTTCAAATCTGTTTTTTATTTGGCAGTGGTAAATATTTTAGTTTTTCATTTGTTCTAGAAAATGTGTATTCTCTATTTTTGTATCACAGGCTTTAAAAGCTATTCATTAGGTCAAACTAGTTCCTTGTGTTTTTCATATTTTTGAATCTTTAATAATTGGCATCTGTTTTTTAATGACATTACAAGGAGACATATGTCAAAATCTTCCTGTGATTTGAGGAAATATCCTTTTTTATTTCTCGTGAATATATCTATTTTGCTCTTACAGTTTTACAAGCAACAAAATCCCTCATAAACAAAATAGATTCATGACTTTCACTTATAATGAACTTTTCCTCTACTGTTCAGAATTTAATGAAAAGTTCCACCATCAGCTCATTTCTTTGCTTAGGATTATGGAAGTCCATGCTGAAACTTCCTTCTTGCCAACACAGTATAGGGAAGGAAAAATAATTTTCTATCTACTCTGAGTTCTTGGCTGAGATGCCTGTAATAAAACACGGATTAACAGGAGAAAAACAGAAGTTATTAAAAAAAAAAAATCTCAGAAGTTTATTAACACCTATACCTCATGTACATGGGAGATACCCAGGGAAAGATGAGTAACTCCCAAGATGGCCTAAGCCAGCTGCTTAAATACCATCTTCAGCTAAAGACAAAAGAAAGATGTGGCAAGGCCACTTATGAGGACTTTACCAAGGACAGCTGGGGTAAACAAGGGTAAAGTTTGTTATGCCTTTGATAACATTCTCATGTGATTTAGAGTTGTGCTTCTCTTCCCCTGCAGAGAGGGAGACACCCTGACAAATGGAGATTTCTTTTAAATGTAATGTAATTCCCCTTGCAAAAGGGTAACTTCTACTCTGTTTTCAGAGCTTCTCCTGTGTCTGCTGTTTCTCGAAATAATCCTTATGCCAAAGGGGCATATTTTGGGATGGCATATTCTGCTGCCCTCTAATGGTTAGTTAGCCATATCACATCACACAGAATAATCTACCTTCTAAAGATCTCAAAATCCATCCCAGACACCGTATATTTTTAAAATGTGCTAATATGTCGTCATGTGTTTACCTTTGGGCCATACCAGGATATTCTGCTCATTTTACCTGAAAATATTTTAAATATGCTAATTTTCTTACCTAAACATCATATTTCAATTGATTACCATTTCTCTATGATGAAATCTTCCACATGTAGGAATGTGAGAGAAACACATATTTCATAGTAGATGTTCACTCACAGATATTGCCATAAAAATTATTGAGGGTGTGGAGAGAGAGGGAGAATCCCCCTCTGCCCTTTCCCTTAAGGTTCTTATGGCTGGCCAAATAATCAACAAGACAGGTTAGCAGGAGAAAATAATACCAAGTTTAATAACATGTATACATGGGAGAAACTCAGAAATGAGCAACTCGTCCCTCTGTCTAAGCTGCTTGCTTAAGTATTGCAGCTAAAGGCGAAGAACGTGTTGGGGGTGGGTAGTGGTCTGGGACTTCAGAGGGCAGGAAGACAATTCTTTTCAGGGTCATCTATAGATAATGTGGTCAGGGAGAGACAGTTTTTTGATAAAAGGGGCTTGGTGCCCCTCCCACTGTAACATCTATTTTACATTATCATTACAGCCATCATGATAGAAGATCTGTTCCAGGAAGGAGCCACCATGTCAAATTCTTTAGGCAGTTAGTGGGGGAGGTCAAATGTCCCAAAGAGAAAACAATGAAGGTAAAGAGATATATTTCAGGGTGGCCAAATCTTGATCTCCCACAAGGGCAAATACGAGGCTGTTAGAAATTTGAAAATCTAATTTTACATTCCTTAGGGGTCAAATAAAAAAAATAGGTATGAATACCCTTAGAAATATTGCAAAATTAATTATTCTTTAGGTGAAAATAAATCGAAATGTCTTCTAAGGACTGTATTTTACAGGCTTTGTTATCCACACCTGACAGAACACTCAGCAATAGAAAACAACTAAAATATATTAGAATTTTTAAATAAAAAATGCTTTCTAATTACCTTTGGAATGATTGTAAAGTGAAATTGAAATTACATTATATTCAGAAATTATTGACAACCATATTGTGATGCCAACAAAGTTTGTCTCAAATGTATTTGAGTATAATTCATCTCAAGTGTGAAACAATATAACAAGTAAAAAAAGAACAGTGCAATTTAATCTATTTTTTTTGAAGTTATTGCTTTTTTAAAGCAATGGTCAGTGACCTAAATTATCACATGCCTTAGCCCTCCAAGCCCTACACCTCAGGTCTTCTCCCTATGAAATTTTCTGGAACTGAGCATAGAGTTGAGCCTCTTACTCAGAGGTGAATGAGAAACATAAATGGAAATGATGTTCTGTTGGGCACACTACATGGATATTGCAGGGTGCGCCCAGACGAAATTTGCATTTCACATTCTAGTTTGCATCGCCTACGCAGACAATTCCAGTCTTGTTTAATTAAATTGCTTAAATTAATTTTAAATGCAGGAAAGTTCCTGGATCCAACCACTGCCCCCCATCGACCCCCCGCCGAGATCCCAGTTCCCAGCCAGACCACTGAATTGTTTCAGCCTCACTAGCAGGACTGGCTTTCCAACTTGCTCGAAAAAATAGCTTGTGACTTGGACGGTTTTCAACTTAAGAAGAAAACATCTTAGTTTCCAACAAGAGTGAGCTACACAACTCTAAGCTTTTACCTTAAAACTGTTTGAAACATTAACTTGAAATAGTTGGGAAGCAACGCTGCCTCTCAGGAAGAGAAACGGGCTCCAACGTTTCCAAAACCCAGAGGCGCTGGGAGCAAAGCCTGGCCCCGCCTGTCCCAGCCCCTCGCGTCCCCGCCTGCTCGTGCTCCCGCCCAAGCCTGCCTCTTTCTACGTCCGGTATCTATGGTTACTGACCCGCCCAGGCTCCGTCTCCAGGCCCCGCCTCTTCTCTCCGCGTGAGTCCAGTTTCCTGCAGACCTGGAAGTGGATAGTGTGGAGGGAAGGTCACTCTGTGGAGACTGAGTTTCATCTTCTATCTGCATTCTGCAGTACCCCTCACCACGCCTGGGGTCTAGGGGTGGCTACAGATCTTAAAATCCTCGCACCCGCCTTCGTGCCTGGGGTCTGGAGGTGGCTACAGATCTTACAATCCGCGCACCGCCTCTCCACGCCAAGTAAATTTAGATGTCACTGTGAGAAGCTGAGGGCGCTTCCCTTTTGGTTTAAAATGTGCGAGATGGGTCCACACCCTTCATGCCCCTCAAGCCTTACCTTTCTCCTCCCCTGGGGGGTGTCACCAACTAGTGCCTGGAGAAATTCAAGGGTGGGTTTGGAAGCAATTAACTTTTTCCAGGTTGTTTCTTTTCCTTTTGTATGTTAAGGAGGTGTAAGGAGCAGCCAGCCTGAAACTGACCAAGTGAGAAACTGAAGGGAGTTGTAACCACCAGCCATCCTGAAACTGACCAAGGCTTGCCACAAGAGCTATGCCCATGACCTTTGCCTTATTTTTAATGCAAAGATCTCTCCAGGAGGAGCCTAGACTTCATTATGTGGAAGCATGTCCTCCCACTGAGCCTGTGCAAGCGAATACCTGACTCTCCCTTTTGAATATTCATTCCCCAACTGAAATAAAAGTTCTTGCTTCACTTTGTTCAGAGATGCCATGACTTTGGAAATGATTCCTTATGGCCTCTTATTTGCTGCAAATACACTTTACTTTGTGAAACAACTTCTAGTGGTGTAGAGTCTCATTTAACTCACCAGGAGGCGGGCTCACTTGGTTCAGTAACAGAGGCAGCTCCAGCCACCATGCTCCAGGAGAGGCTGCGTGTTGTCCCAGGTCCTGGGATTCTGGACCCCACCTGTCTGCTGAGACCCAGCCACTTCCACTCACCTTGCATCATCCTCCGCCAGGTCTGTCCACTCCCCAGGCACCCCCCTCATTAGTCACAGCTTCTCCTCACCTTGCACTAGGGGAGGTGACTAAAAAGGACCTGTCTTGAGACACCCAGTGTTTTACCGTTCCAAATTCCATTCCACTGGATAATATGCTCTCGAGGGAAGCAGGCATCTTATCCTTAGCTCAGGTTCCCTGGAACACAGATGCTGAGACTGAGATTTGCATGCGTGGGTTTAATTGGGAAACTCCTGATCACATCTGAGGAGGAATGAAGGAAGTGGAATTAGGCAGACAGAAATGTTATCCTGCAATGTAGTTAGAACAAAGGCCTGAGCTGAGCCCACAAGGAGCTCTGGCTGCAGGAGGATGGGTGCCTTGGTGCTGAGGGGGTGGATCTAGGAGGTGCCCGTTTTGTGCCAATCTCAGCCTATCGATAACCAATATAATTGTTGAATATTACAGTAACAGGTTAAACTAGGTTTAGACTAAGATAAAAGATTACTGACATCTTTACCAAGTACACATTGGAACAATCTAAAATTATTTATTCGATACTAAAGAATGTTTCCAATATATATGACATAGAGCAGAGAGCCTGTGGGTTGTGGTTGGACCTGCCCTTGTGGTTTTTATTATGATTGCAAGACACCCTTCAGCAATGACCATCAGGAAACCGAAAAAATAAAAGTTTATCACTTACTAGACCTGGAAATTACACAGCACACCTGGGGCCACACAGGGAGGTCACAGGAAGAGAGAGAGAAGGAGTGCACTTGCCTGGGGTTCTGCTTTTATTGGAGTCTAGGGTGGAGTTTAGGGTTTCATGGGCTCACTCTTTATTGGTGAATTTAAAACAATGGGAATTTAAAACATTGGAAGAGAAAAAAAAAAAAGTAGCCCAAATGGTCAGTTATTGAAATCAACCAAGATCTCTAACACAAAGGTGCCTCGGTGCAGTGAGACAGCTTGGTTCTTTATCTAGTCCTGTGGCTGGCAATATATTTATTTGAGATAGCCCTCTTTGAAATGGATGCCTCGGCAATCAAAGTTTAAGTCAGGCACTTGCATTACAAAAAAGAGAAAACTCAATTATCAGGGCTTACACTACAGTGCCCCAGACCATCCACTCCACACAATGACTTCCCTGGGAGCCTGCTAGGGTCATTGTCCAACCCGGAGAGGATTTGTAGGGAGTCTCAGAGAACATTTTGGGGGATAACTTTGGAATTTGGGGTTATTCTGGATTGCAAGTCAAGAAGGTTTCACATGCATTTTGGAAGACCCAAACGAGCATTTGGAGTGTTTTTGGAAGATAGGATCTCAGTGGGGCATGTGCTTCCTTGTAGACATCTGTTGAGAGTGAGGAGAGTGTTCTGAGTGAGAGACTCTTAGTTGTGCCCTCTTCTGCTCCTGATCAGCTCCCCCCTCACTCATGATAAAGACTATTCCAAGGACAATCAGGATCCTTGCACACATCAGTCCCCCAAAATTGCAGCCACGCCAGAGGGTGTACTACTATCCCTCTGTGTGTTGCTGACCTGTAAATTGTGCACCAGTTGCCAGCCCCATGCACAATCTTAGTATGGTATGGCATCCTTCCCCTAGTGCATCATCAATTTTCACATCTTAGGAATTATTTTGGTCAACATACACAGATGGTGGGATTGTCTGTCTTAAACACACACACACACACACACCCCAACGCTTTTTATTCACTCTTTTCTTCTATTGTTAAAGCAAAAAATTCTCTATTAACTACATTTCCCCCTCTAGTAAGTACCCCTTTCCTGTGCTCCCTTTCAGAGCACAGTACAGTAAAAGCTTGTTTATACGCTCTTCAAATCTTACCACCAGTTCTCACTTGAAACCCATCTAGTCAAACTTCCACATCCACATTCCACTGATACTTTCTTGTTCAGAGCCACCAATGACCTCCCCATTTCTAAATCCAGTATTTAATTTCCTGTCCTCATCTTACTTTTCCTGTCAGCAGCATGTGACACAGGTGATCCTCCCTCTTCCTTGAAACACTTTTATTCTTGGCTTTGAGGACACCCCACTAACCTTTATAAACCTGTTTTGTTTCTTTCTCACTTCCCTGATCACCTCTCAGTTTCCTCTGCTGGTGTCTGCTGAACTCCCTGGTCTCTGAATGTGGGAGCATTCCACGGCTTCATCCTCGAACCTCTTTTCTTCTCTGTCTACACCCACTGCCTTTCCTCTTCCTCTCATCTCACAGTTTTAAATGCCACTGCATCTTTCACAATTTCACTTCTGCCATGAACTCTAAATCCCATGTCCAGCTGTCTCAACATCTCTTCTGGGACATCTAACAGGCATCTCCACCTTAATTTGTCCAAAACTGACTTCTTGTCCTCCCCCAATTGCATTCCCCCTGCAGTCTTCCACATCTCAGTTAGGGGCTACTCTTTACTTCCTGGGGCTTAGGTAAGCATCCCAGCATAATTTAAAATATATATTACATTATTTGTAAATGTTTTAATTTATAAGATAAAGAAAAAATTACATGTTCACTTAAAATGAGTGAGAGAATATATGGTTTCTAAAATTCTTTTGAGATATGGAAGAAAAATATTTGAAGACCAAGGCCCTTCCTGATCAGCTTCCCCCAGTGCCTCTCTGCCGTCCTCTCCTGCTTGTCTCCTCCTCCTCGTCATCCTGCTCTGGCCACACAAGTCTCCTTTTCCTGGGGCCAAGGCTGCTACTGCCTCAGGGCCCTCACAGAGGCTGTCCCTCTGCCTAGAACTGTCTGCCCCTCAGATGCAGGTGGCAAACACCCTTCCTCTCCCAGGTTCTTGTTCTGATACCACCTTCTCTGACCCCCCGCCCATTTAACATGCCAGCCACACCCTCACCCCCACCTCTGCTCCATATTGCCTGCTTTGCATGTTTCATTCTGCTCCTTCCCTTTCCGCTGTCTGGATCCTGATGACAACAAGACCCCCATAGGGAGAAAAGAGCCACAAAGTGGGAGGTGTGTTGGGCTTGCCCTCTGAGTGGTGCTCATCCTGGCTACACATTAGATTGCTGATGCACATTGCAAATACATCTCTTGTACCAACTCCCAGAGATTCCTCTTCAAATAATCGGGATGGAGCCCAGCCTCAATAATGTTTAAAGTGCCCCAGGTGATTGTAGTCTGTATCCAGTATTGAGCAGCAAGGCTCTGGGTCCTCCATTTCTGAGGATGAGATCAGCCCTTGATCTATGGAGAGGTGAGGAGGGCTCTGCTCTGCATGGAGTTTGATCAGGGTTGGGTCTGACCTTAAGGGGAGGATGGGTCCAGCTTAGATCCTCACTGCTACAGTATATGTGAGGGCTTCACCAGGAGGGGAGTGAGTTCTGAAGAAAGAGGTCAAAAAACTCACTTTTTGGTCTCTGTGTAGGTATTTACTGTCCCTGACTTCCTCCTGAGGCAGTGGTCAGCAGGGACCTTCTTTTCCACATGATGAGGTCTTCCCTGTGTGTGTGGTTTTGGCACAGGAAGGGGGTATGCTGATTCTAAGCATTAAACAGCATATTTTCCACATTCAAGATTGACTTCTGAGAAAGACTCATGTTGCCCAAGAAAGAGGTCTGGACAAAGAGGAAGAAGAAAGAACAGGAGTTAGTAATGAATCTTTCTCAGGTAGTCATATTCTCAGTTGATTGTTCTGTCTCTCCCTCCTAAATGCCCTTCTTTGGACTTGCTAATCTCTGACTCTGAAGTATCCTGCCTGACACCTGTTTCCCCACACTCACTAAGGGTGAGTCTCTCTCCTTCAGTCTCTCTCATCTCCACTTAGATTCCATCTCACCATGACCCAGTGACAAGGCATTTGTGAGGAGGCTCCAGTGTGTCATGGAGAGATAATTCCTTATTTCAGTAAATTTAAGTTTGTATATATTTTTGTGCATGAATGCATGGATGGCAAGCTCATGGTTTTTATAAAAGACACATCATTATTTCCTAAGTTATTTATTACTTAATAGTTGAAATTATGTCTTAAATATTTTCCATGGCCTCAAATTTTTTCTACACTGTCACATTAATGAACTAAATAGTAGTAAGAAGAGTAACGTTTACATGCATGCACATATGTGTGTGTGCGTATATAATGACCTTTTATGCAGTTCCCTGTTGTTAGCCTTGAACTTGTTTCAAATTTTCTCAGGGAACCCTCTGTTAATGTACTTTTGATGCTGTATCTGTTATATATGTTTAATTCTTTAGATTCAATTCTAAAGCCTGAACACCTGGGTTCAGGAGCTTGCTCTGCCATTTCTTATCGTTTGAACTGAGACAAGTTTCATAGAATGTCGGTGACACAGCAGTCTTCTCAGTAAGGTGGGAACAGATCTGTCTTTAATGAGTGATGTCATTGTTATAGGAGTTAGTGCATATAAAGCATTTAGAGTAATGCCTAGCGCATTGGATGTGTTCAAAAGCTTTTAGTTATTACTGTTGTTATCATCACAATTTTTAGATTCTGACCTTTCTTTAAAGTCCCTGTGGACCTTGTCATCTCTGAAGACACAACTCATGCTCTAGTTCATCTAGATATTGAACATCACTCAGTGTGAAGAACATAATAACTAACACTGCTTATAGATAACCCTCTATGGGTTATTTTTATATTTCTTTTATTTCCACAAAAATGAGAAATCCACACTGATTTAGAAGCTATCATAACCTCTTATGGAAAAGTACAATACACCAAAATTAGGGACACATAACTTGTTCAAAAACACCTTACGTGGATCTGTTAAAACGCTCACTTCAACCAAAGTGATCCTTATTTCTCTCTCCTCTTCTCATTTTGAGTGAAGATAAGAACTCTCCCCATGACTCCTTTGGTGAAATGTGCTTTCCTTTCAGGGATGGTTGACCTTCAAGGATGTGGCAATAGAATTCTCTAGGGAGGAGTGGGAATGCCTGGACCCTGCTCAGAGGGCCTTGTACAGGCACGTGATGCTTTTGGACAACTACAGGAACCTGCTCTCCCTGGGTGAGGATGATTTCCCTCCGGAAGTCAGGATCTTCCCCTGAGTATCTTTGCATTTTCCGTTGTTTGCCTCCTGGGAGCCCCTACATTGCTTCACTGAGATCAAAGCCCTGTTGACTCAGAAAGGAAAAGCTTCATGATGTGGCATCAGGAGTTTAACCTTTCCCTTTCTTCAAGTGATCTGCCACTTCATGATACATCAAGGGTTGTCCCAGAGCTTAAGTATGTGTATAACCTATGACAAACTTAAAATATCCAATTCCCTCTTTTCTGCTCCTGTGCTATTTATTCAGTAGTTCTTGGAAGAGAGCTAGATATCTGCATATTATACTGTTCCTTATGCATTCAGAGGAGGCAATCAGCAGATGAATTTTTGAAATTGCTTTTCAGCTTTATTGAGGTATAATTGACAAATAAAGCTGTAATATAAAGTACAACATGATGATTTGATATACATTGTGAAAGGATTCCCATAATCAAGTTAATTGACACATACATTACTTCACATATTTACTTTTTTTTTTTTCTTTTTGGTGAGAACACTTTTCTACTCTCTTAGCAATTTCAATTATATAATATTATCAACTATAGTCACCATGTTATACATTAGATCCTCAGACCTTATTCATCTTATAGCTGAAAGTTTGTACTCTTTTACCAACCTCTCTCCATTTCCCCCACCCCTCACCCCCGGCAGCAACCATTCTACTCTCTGTTTCCAAACTTGATTTCTTCCCTTGTCACTGCACTCCCTCTCTTTCAAATCTCTTCCATTTTTGCCCCACACCCATTTTGCCCCACACTCATACTATAATTTCTATAGTTAAGAATGAGACAGTATGATGGTACTTGCTCAGTCAGTTCCTCTTTTCTTCCAAGGGCAGAATTTTAACTGCCCTAGTACATTTATCTTCCCACAGATTGGCAAGTACAAAAACTTCTCTCACATGCTCATTACTTCCTGCCCTCTGCTCTTGACCTTCCTGTCTCCTGGCCATCATTCACATGGTACCTTGATCTGTATGGACCACACTGTTACTTCCTAGCATATTAATTTTGTACTCTTGAACCCCCTAATTTCCACAGGACCCCCTCACCCATCATACTACTCTCATTGTGTAAGGAAAGACCCCTACTCATCCATCATATAACTTTTTGAGGACACTACCTAAATCAATATGTACAGGGGGCAATGACTCAGATACCGTTATCCATGAGGGATGGCTGAGTAACACCATAGCAACACAACTCAGTTACGGTGTCTCTGTCAAAGTATTTATTTTTAAGCTCCTGCTATTGACTGTGACTTGTCATTTATACTACCTGGATGGGCAGTCATGCTTAAGAACACGTTGTCTGAACATGTAGGCCCAAGGTCAAATCCTATTTCTCTAACTTACTTTCTCTGTAAAATGGGGTTAAATATACAAACCCTGTGTGCCTACTGTCCTTATTTGAAATATAGTGATAACTTACCTCAAGGGTTTTAAACAAGTTAGTGCTGTTAGAAAGCTTAGAATATTCCATGTTTTATGGTAAAGTCTCAAAAATACGTTTAGTAAGATATAGCAACCCTCTGTCATGTTTTTAATCACATGGTCCTTTGCCTGTGTCTTAGTTTGGCCTGCCATAACAAATACTATAAACCAGGTGGCTTAAACAATGGAAACTTATTTGTCACAGCTCTGGAAGCTGGCAAGTCCAAGATCTTAGTGCTACCCAATTCGATTCTGATTAGGGTCCTCTTCCTGGTTTACACTAATGTCTTCTTGCTGTGTCCTCACATGACGGAAAGAATGAAAAGAAGCAAGCTCTCATATCTATTCTTCTAAGGGCCCTAATCCCGTTCATGACACTCTACCCTCATGACCTAATTATCCCAAAGATCCCAGCTCCAGTACCATTACATTGGGGTTTAGAACATCAACATATGACTTTTGGTGGACGCAAACTTGCAGACCATGCAACCTGCATTATGTTTGGTATGTTTTTATTTTATAGTTTTGTCCAAATAATATTTTATCTGACCTTAGTTAATAAGATTTCCATGCACAAATGCTTTATTACCTATATTTTGTGACCAGTGAACTGGAAAATTAAAGAGCACTGCACACAGAGGGAATTGCCTATTGCTTGGCTGTTACATAACTGCAGTCATAAAATCATAATTGTGATTCCTGATTTCTTTACCCAATTCTTATTCTTTATAATATATAAAGTATATACCTGACCTGATACTTCAAAAGTCAGTGGTCTTAACACAAATTCCAGTTCTCATATTGTGTGCTAGTTCTGGAATAGAAGCCCTTGCTTTTTTCTTAAGAGGGATTTGTTGAGAATTCTACAAATTATAATTTTGTATCATCTTGGTTACTTATTATTTATGTGCTGGTTTTAGCATGAGTTACTAGAGTGTTTTGTTAATTTTCATTATGATTTACAATGATGTTTTTTCAGTGTGTATTATACAACATAACTGACTTATACCACTTGTTAATGTTGCAAAATGGTCATTCTGAGTGAATATAGTTTTATATCCAGTATTCAGAAAAATATTTTATTTTTATAACATTGTTTGATTAAATTCTTCCTTATTTCTCCAGTGCTATTATGGTTTTCCAATTCTAAATTGCCATTTATTTAGATTACTCATTAGATAAATTTTTGTGGATTATTTACCATTGGGGTATTTCATGCTGTGCTTTAGCAATTACTAGTGCACAATAAATATGCTGTAAATATGTATAATATTTTTATCTCTTCACATATGAAACAGCCATATGTTTTCTGTGAAGTAGCATGTGATTTGGGGTCATGGTGGGAAAATACCCCTTCTTTCAAGGCTAACATAAGTTTACATCCTGTGAGTTTTTTGGCCATTGATTGTTTAAAGTAGGCTTTCCTAAATTAATTTGAATTTCATGTAATCACCCTTTTTTATTGAAGAATCCTTTTCTGTTTGTGTTCCTAATAATTAAAGATCATGGTTGCAACAATTCATAACTGTTCAAAATATGCAGTACTTTTGGTGCAATATTACATCCTTCAATATGAAATGTTTACCAACTGTAATTGGTAGGTAACATATGGTTCTTTATATCTTGTACATATCTCTCCTAAATGTGTGATCAAGGAATTACTAGCAAAAGAGAACAGTAATACAGGGGGAGTATTGCAAACAGTGATACTAGAAAGACGTGAAAGCTGTGACACCAAATGTTATGGCTTCAGGGAAAGCCAGAAAAATATGCATGACTGTCAGTGGAGAAATGATGACAGAAGTTACAAAGGAATGCCTGTGACCCATAAGAAAAACCTCACTGGTAGAAAAGATCAATGTGGTAGAATAGATGCAGGAAAATAGGCTTGAATTAAACTTTCAGTCCCATTTGGCTGAAGTGCAAATATTTCAAACTGAAGGGAAAATTTATGGATGTAATCAAGTTGAGAAGTTTATCAACAATGATTCCTCAGTTTCACGACTTCAAAGAATTCCTCCCAGTGTCCAAACCAACATTTCTACTGAATATGGGAATGATTTCATGCATTCTTCTTTACTCACAGAAGACCTAAAAGCACACATTAGGGGAAAACTATAAATATGGTGAGTGTGACAAAACAGTTAATCACAGCTCACACCTCCCCATACAGCAGATAATCCATACAGAAGATAAACCATATAAATGTGATGTACATGGCAAGGTCTTTAGTTGCAATTCATACCTTGTACATCATCGCAGAATTCATACTGGAGAGAAACCTTACCAATGTAATGAGTGTGGCAAAGCCTTAAGTGAGTGTTCAAGCCTTACTAACCATCAAGTAATTCATACTGGAGAGAAACCTTACAAATGTAATAAATGTTGCAAGGTCTTCAGTCAAATTTCAGGCCTTGCAAGTCATAGAAGAATGTATACTGGAAAGAAACCTCACAAATGTAATGAGTGTGGCAAAGCATTTAACCAGAGCTCACATCTCACTAGACATCAGATAATTCATACAGGAGAGAAACATTACAAATGTTTCTCTCAGTTATGATTCACACCTTGCACGTCATAGGAGAATTCATATGGGAAAGAAACCGTACCGATGTAATGAATGTGGCAAGGTCTTCAGTCAGAGTTCAAGCCTACCTAGTCATTGAAGAATTCATACTGGAGAGAACCATACACATGTAATCAGTGTAGCAAATCCTTTATTCAACGCTTAAATCTCACTAGATAATCCATACTGGAGAAAGACCTTACAAATGTAATGAATATGGCAAGGTTTTCACTCAAAATTCAAGCCTTGTAAGTCATCAGAGAATTCATACTGGGGAGTAACCTTACAAATGTAATAAGTGTGACAATGTTTATTATAAGTTCAAGCATGAATTGACATGAGAGAGTCCATACTAAAAAGAAATCTTATAAAAGTATGTCGCAGAGAATTTATACAGGCTTCACAACTCACTAGACATCAGAATATACGTCTTTGATGAAACCATGTGAATGTAATGTGCATACTAAGGCTTTTACCCATAGATCAAAACTGTGGAACATCACAGAACTCATACTGGAGAGCAGCTTTAGAAATGTAATGAATGTGGTAAGGCTTTTTGTCAAACATTTATGCCTTTGATGTCATGAGAATATTTATACTAGAGAGATACCAAACAAATTTACTGAATGTGGAAAAGCTTTTAAGCAACAGTGTGTCCTCAGGATTCACCAAAGAATTCATAATAGAAGGAAATCTTACAAACATAATGAATATTTTAAATTTATTCATGACTTTTCACAACAGACTCCACACCAGAGAATTCATATGAAGAATAACTAAGTCTCAAGTTCTCCAACTGTAACCTGAGATATTACATCCTGCAGAATAATTAAAAGTCAAAATATGTTGAAACTCATAGATAGATATCAAAGATATATCCTAGAAATATTATTCTATGGTTTCTTTTCTAAATCTCTTATAGTTTCAAGTTTTATGGTTTTACATTTCACATTTAAAGCTATGATCAATTTTGAGCTAAAATTTGTACAGGTGTGAAGATTTGGTGGAGATTTTTTTTTTTTGGAGTATGGAAAATAAATTGGTCCAGCATCACTTTTAAAAAATTTCTTTCTTCATTCAATTTCCTTGGTACCTTTGTCAATACTCAGTTGGAAGTACTTGTATGGGGCCATTTCTAGATTCTCTATTCTGTTCCATTCATCTATGTATCTCTCACTCCACAAACACCATATAGTTTTGATTACTTTTTACTATATGAGAAGTTTTGAAATGAATGAGAGTGATTCCAACCACTTTATTCTTTTTTTGCCCAGATGTTTTAGCTATTCTAGTTCCTTTGCCTTTCCATGTAAATTTTAGAAAAATCTTGTTTGTGTCAAAATATCTTGATAGGAAATGCATTAAACCTATTAAGTCACAATCATTTGACATCATTTCTATATTATGTCTTCCAATAAATGGCTGTAGTATGTCTCTAATTATTTGTGTGATCTTTGGTTTCTTTCATCAGCATTTTATAGATTTCAGCATCAAAATCCTGTCAATGTTTTGTTAGATTAACATATTTCTACTTTTTTGAGCAATTGTACATGTTGTATTTTTAATTTTGGTTTCCATGTGTTAATTCTACTATATAGAAATATGATGGATTTTTTTTAAAATTGATCTCGTATCCTTAGAATTTACTCATCTCACTTATTCTAGAGATTTTTGTCGATTCCTTGGCTTTTCTATATACACCATTTCATTAGTTTCCTAATGTGGCTGTAAGAAATTACCACAAACTAAGTGGATTAAAACAATAAAATTTATTCTCTTAGAGTTTTCAAGGTCAGACATCTAAAATGGGTCCACACCACTGTTAACCTTTTTTATACTCCAAGGAGGAATTTGTTTCCTTGTGCTTCCCAAGTGCTGGAGACTGCTTATATGCTTTGCTTCAGGACCCACTTCCTCCATCTTCACAGGCAGCAAGGTAGCATCTTAATATCTCTTTATCTCCATCCTGCTTCCATCACTGCAACAACTTTTGTGTGACTCTAACTCCACCTGCATCCTTACTCATACCCTTCTGATTATATCACATTTATCAAATAATCCAGGATACTCCCCTATCTTAAGATCCTTGACTAGATAACACTTGCAAACTACCTTTTGACATATAAGATATCACTCGAAGGTTATAGGGATAAGGATGTGCGTATCCTTTGGGGGGGCGTTATTCAGCCTACCATAGCCACAATACCTTCTGTTAATGGGTACACTATTATATCTGCCTTTCTGGTATCTATGACTTTTTTTTTTCTTCCCTTATCTCATTGGCTATTCTAATAGTATGTCAACTAGCAGTGGTAAGAATAGACATCCTTGCCTTATCCTCAATCTCTGTGGGGGAAGCATTCAATCTTTCAATATTAAGAGTGATGTCTGCTCTAAGGTAAGATGGTATAGGTGTTCTTTATTGAGTTGAGGTAGTGTCCCTCTATTCTTAGTTTTATGAAAGTTTATATCATAATTGGGTGTTGAATATTGTAAAATGGTTTTTCTGCATCAATTGATATGATCCTGTGATTTTTCTGTAACAATCCGCTACTATTGTGATTTACATTGGTTGGGTTTTGAATATTGAAACAGCCTTCCAGCCTTCAAATAAACCCCATTTGGTCACGTTATACAATTCTTTCTATATATTGTGGATTTCTATTACTAATACTCTGTTAAGAATTTTTGCATCTTTTATTATGTGAGATTTAGTTGGTAGTTATCTTTTTTTCCTTCTATTGCCTTTGTCTCTTTTTGTTACCATGGTAAGACTGGTTACATAAATTGTCCTTTGATTTTCTACATACACCATTTCATTAAATTTCCTATTACTGCTGTAACAAATTACCACAAACTGAGTGGCTTATACCAACACAACTTTATTCTCTTACAGTTCTGGAGGACAGAGTGTAAAATGGATCCATAGCACTGTGCTCCTTCTGGATACTCCAGGTCAGAATTTATTTCCTTGCTTTTCCTGGATTCTAGAGAGCACTTACGCCCTTTGCCTCATGGTCCCCTTCTTCCATCAAAAGGCCAGCAAAGTAGCATCTTAAAATCTCTTTATCTCTGTCCCTCTGCTTTCATCACATCACCAGCTTGCACATGACTCTAACTCTACCTACAGCCTTCTTATTTATAAGAAACCTTGGGACTATATCACATTTACCAGATCATACTAGATAATCTCCCATCTCACAATCATAACGAGATCACATTTGCAAACTCCTTTTTGACATTTCAGGTAACACTCACGAAGGTAGGAGGACATGGATAGCCTTCATGGGGATCATTATTCAGCCTACCACAGCCATAATGTCTTCTGCAAATGGGTACACTATTATATCTTCCTATCCTTTATCATTTTTATTTACTCTTCTTCATTTATTTCACTGGCTAGAACTTCTAATACAATGCCAAATAGCAGTGATGAGAGTGGACATCCTTGCCTTGTTCCCAATCTCTAGGGAAAACCAATCTTTCACCAGTATGATTTTGCTACAAGTTTTTGTAGGTATTCTTTATTGAGTTGAGGAAGTTTCCCTCTATTCCTAGTATTCTGAAAGTTTATACCATAAATGGGTGTTGAATTTTGTCAAATCCTTTTTCTCCATGATTGATAGAATCCTGTGGTTTTTCTTCTTCAGCCTGTTAACATTGTGGATTAGATTGATTGGTTTTTGAATATTGAAACAGCCTTCCATCCCTCAAATAAACCCCATTTGGTCATGGTGTACAATTCTTTCTCTGTATTGTTGATTTCTATTGCTAATATTTTGTTAAGAATTTTTGCATCTTCATGTGGGATTTAGTTGGTAATTATGTTTTTTTTTTCTAATGCCTTTGTCTAGTTTTAGTATCGTGGCAATACTGGCCTCATAAATTGAGTTGGGAAGTATTCCCTCCTCTTCTATTTTCTGAAAGAAATTATGTAGAATTGCTGTTAATTCTTCCTTATATCTTGAATAGAATTGTCTAGTGTCACTGTTGTGACTTTGTGTGTGTGTGTGTGAGGAAGATTAGCCCTGAGCTAACGTCTGATGCCAATCCTCCTCTTTTTGTTGAGGAAGATTGGCCCTGGGCTAACATTCGTGCCCACCTTCTGCTACTTTATATGGAACGCCGCCACAGCATGGCTTGACAAGCAGTGCATTGGTCCACACCTAGGGTCTGTACCTGCAAACCCCAAGCTGCTGAAGTGGAGCACACAAACTTAACTGCTATGCCGTGGGGCTGGCCCCTGTTGTGACTTTGTTAAATTACCATTTGTTAAGTAGAGCCCCCACATGACAGACGGTGAGCCCCAGTTCAACAAAAGACTGCAAGGGAAGGTGAAGTAGAGATGTTAATTACTCACAGGTCCTAGAGGAGCTACAGGGCACAATGTAGGGCAGTCAAGGGGGGGTACAGGCAGAGAGCTTGGGGCAGGACCTAGGTCACATGCCTTTCTTAGAGTCCAAGGATGGAGTGCTTTGGGGTTCCTGGTCTAAGGCTGGATTTGACAATTCAAACCCAAAACAGCAAAGTTTTGGTAAGATTGGAGGGGGTGAGGGGGATCTTATCTAAAGGGCACATGGGAAGAAGGACCTGGGAGGCAGGCAAGAACACATCACAGGGGTGGGTGGAGGACTCATATCAAGAACTTAAACTTGTGACTCTGTAGGCTGTTTTCTAGGGCATGTGCTCAAGGGAGAGGCTAGTGTCAGTTCAAGGTCCCTGCTGGCCACTTGGTCACCCTCCACAGTCATTATCTGTGCCTGAAGATTCTGGATTTTGGGGGGGGGGGGAATTTAAAATTACAAATTCACTTTTAATTCAAAGTATTCCTTCAAGTTATCTATTTCACATTGATGCTAAATGGTATGTTGTATGTTTAGAGGAATTGATCCATTTCATCTAAGTTGTCAAGTACTATATGTGTGTAGTGTTTTTGTAATAGTCCCTTATTATCCTTTTGATTTCTGTAGGTTCTTTAGTAATATTCCCTGTTTCATTTGATATTAGTAATTTGTGTTTTATTTTCCTTGGTGGTTTTGCTAGACGGTTGTCAATTTAATTGATCTTTTCAATGAATCAACACTTTGTTTCATTTATTTTCTCTATTTTTCTGTTTTCAATAGTATTTATTTTTTCTCTTGCCTTTATTATTTCCTTCCTTCTGCTTGGTTTGTGTTTATTTATTTATTTATTTATTTATTTATTTATTTTATGATTTCTTAAATGCAACTTAGATTATTCTTGGATACTTTCTCCCTTTTCTAGTGTTAACATTGAGTGCTATAAATTTTTCTCTCAGTACTGCTTTAGTTAGACCTCATAAATGGTGACATGTTGTGTTTTCATTTTCTTTCAGCCAGCGTATTTCCTTTGAGTCTTCCTCTTTAACCCATGGATTATTTAAAGGTATGTTGTTTAGTTTCCAAGTGTTTGGAGATTTTCCTTTTTGATTTTGATTTGTAGTTGGATTTCTAGTTGGATTCCATTGTAGGCAGAGAACATATTCTGTATGATTTCCATTTTTCTAAATTTGTTGAGGTGTGATCTATCTTGGCATATGTTTTTGAAACAAATGTGTAATCTACTGTTTTTGAGTAGTGTTCTAAAAATGTGGATTAGATCCTGTGATTGGATGGTGTTGTTGAATTCATCCATGTCCTGATGATTTTATATATTGCTCTATCACTTACTGAAAGAGATGTATTGAAGTCTCAAACTGTAATTGTGGATTTTTTTATTTCTCCTTTGTATCCTTTCAGTTGTTGCTTGGCATATTTTGCCACTCTGTTCTTTAGTGCATATACACTTAGGATTGCTAAGTCATCTTGGTAGATTGGCCTTTTATCATTATGTAATTATCCTCTTTTTCCTTGGTAATTTTATATTCTCTGAAATCTACTTTATCTGATGTTAATATAGACATTCCTGCTTTCTTCTGGTTGATGTTTTTATGGTATAACTTTTCTATGCTATTGACATTGTGGGTCAGATAATTCTTTGCTGTGTGAAGCTGTCCTATGTATTGTAGCATGTTTAGCAGCATCACTGGCCTGTGCCCACTAGATACCAGTAGCACCACCCCAGTTGTGACAATAAAAATGTCTCCAGATATTTGCAAATGTGTCCTGGGAGGGTTGATCCTGGCTGGATATCACCTCCATCAATGTAGACATAAGGAAAGCAAAAGATACTAACATGCCATTTTGTTTTCAACTGCATTTGACACAATATTACAATAGAGACCTGACATTAGAAATGAAGTAAGCAGGACTTAAGGATTAACTATATCTCCTCTCCAACTGGTAAACCTTACTATTAAGAAATACTTTGAGGGTCAAGAGCAAGTTAAAACTCACAATCATGGCAAAGTTTAAATGAAGAACATGGCCCTAAATCTCTTTAAGTAACCTGCCAGTTAATTAAAATGGCGCCTGTGAAATTGCTTCTTTTGGAGAAAATGGTTTAGTGAACAGAAGGTACAAGTATGGCTCTCCTAGAAAGGCCTGAAAGTTTCAAAGACCCTGGAATAAATCTAAAGAACTGGGCATGTCTTGCTAAAAATTGTGGGCGTAGCTAATGGAAAATGTAGCTCTTTGGTGCCACATAAAGTACTATTTTTAAAATATTGTTGTAGTGTTGAGAGTTCTACACTATAAAAAAAAAAACTGACCTCATAGACTTACAATAATCTTTGGGACTGTAAAAATTTATGGGAAGGAAGTAGCAGGGGAAAGCTGCTTATTGCTCAAGGAAGGCATAGTTTCTCATACTCTATTAGATGTAACTAAGTGAAGTCAAGAAGAATGAAACACAAAGAGCTGGATATCTATTCTAGAAGAACTGGAGCCAAGAAAGGATCATTCCTCATTCCCATCCCCATGAAATAGGGCTCTGACTCCATCTGCTCAGCAACATTTCACATTTGCTGTGGCCCAGACTACTGAGTACATCCTTTTTTTTTTCTTTTCTGAATGGAAGAGTTTATTGAGGTTTTATTTCTCTGTTCCACCATAATGTGTTATGAGTGAGGAGGACTCCGTATAGGGGTCTGAATCAAGAGGAATTTCATGAGATTCTTGAGATCCTCATTTATGATTGAAGTCATGTTTTGGGTAGGGCTTTTCTTTTTTATTTCTTTTGAGACGGGGTAAATGTATTTTGTGTGAAGGAGGGAGAAATTAATGCTGATAGAAGCTGCACTATCATATATTGTAATATTATTTCCAATAATTATCACCCTCCTGTGAGATTATACATCTCTGCCCTTTGACATCAAGCTTGGCCACTTGACTTAGTAACCCTTCCTTCCCTTTGAGAGGATTTGCTCTTTCATACCCATTTTATGGCAAGTTTAGCTTAGTGAGTTCCTTGGCCAATTAACGTGAGTAGAGATGACATATTTTAATTTTAAATGGAAGCTCTAAAAGCCGTTGTTGGCTTCTTCTAACCCTCTCTTCTCTGTGCTGCAAGAATGGTATGGCCCAGATAGACTAAAATTTTACCCTGAATCCAGGAATCAAATTATGGAAGCAAGCAAGAGGTGAATAATGATAGATATAATATGAGGTAGAAATAAAGGTTTGTTCTTGTAAGCCAATGAGAATTCAGGGATATGTTACCATAGCTCAACTTCCACAAAGGCTACTGGTACACTTTCAATGACCTTTTCTCTTTTCTTTACCCATCTTTACCTCCCAAAGTCAAAGTTATAGATGGGAGCCTATTATCTCCAGTAGTTGTACCACCTTTGAAATCTTGATTTCAAGAATTCCCTTTCTTATCCTCATTCCTTCCATTTTATATTCTCTATTTCCATTAGAATATCCATATATTTTTAATTCATCTAGAAATATATTGCCTGTCATTGTCTAACTACCCTCAATGAATTATGTCTTCTCTGTTATAACATTTTCAACCTGTCATAATCAAATATTTGTAAATAAGAAACTGGACCTCTTTCACCCTGCTGCCTTCACCTGAGTAAGGAAGCTTCAGAACTGGATGAGCTCAGTTACCGACTTAAGTCCCATTACAATCAGGAAGTTCACACTGATGTCCAAAAAACCCAAGCAAAAAAACAAACAAAAAAGTTGAAAGAGCCCTTAGGCTTATAGGTGTTTTGTTAAATTGCTGTCCCTATTCCAAGGGTGCTGTTTTCAGTTTTCCTGCTGGAGTGGCAAATTAGAAATGTTCTGTTTTTTCATTGAATTCAGAATACATTCTAATTTCCTTTCTAATTTTGTCTTTGTCCATGGTTAGTCACGAGTAGGTTATTATTTTCCAAATATTTGAGGATTTTACAGAGATTTTTTCTGTATTGATTCTATCTTAATTCCATTGTGGTCAGAGACATATTTTGTATGACTTGAATTCTTTTAAAATTTATCAAGACTTGTTTGATGGCCAGAATATGGTTTATCTTGGTAAAGTGCTGTGTGCACTTTTAAAGATTGTGTATAATTCTGTTGTTAGATGGAGTGTTCCGTAGATGTAAATTAGGTCGAGTTCATTGATTGATAGTATTGTTGGAATCTTTTAGGTACTTACTGATTTTCTGTCTACTTGTATGTATTATTGAGAGAGGGGGCATGGAAATCTCTGACCATAAGTGTGGATTTGTTTACTTCTCATTGTGGTCCTATCAGGTTTTTTCGGGGGTTTTGAAGTTCTGCCACTAAGTGCATAGTTTATGATTGTCATGTCATTTTAATGAATTTGTCCTTTATGATTATGAAATAGACTTCATTATTCCTGGTCATATTATTTGTTCTTTAATCTTAATGTAGCCACTCTATTTGAATAGTGATGTAGCTGGAAAAAACAGTGACATCACCACAGCTGAATCAATGAACACAATGACAAGGGATCGAGGAAAAGAAAAATAGTTTAATTTCGCCAGCAAAATGAGGCTGTAGTGGGCTTGCACCTGTGGGAGATCAAGATTTGGTCACCCTGAAATCTATCTCTTTACCTTGATTGTTTTCTGAGGGACATTTGACCTCCCCCACTAACTGCCTAAAGAATTTGACATGGTGGCTCCTTCCTGGAACAGATCTTCTATCATGATGGCTGTAAAGATAACGTAGGATAAATGTTACAATAGGAAAGGCACCAAAAGCCCATCTTATCGGAAGTTCTGTCTCTCTGGCCACATTCTCTAGATGGCCCTGTGAGGAGTTGCCAGACAATCATTTACAAGGGAAATCTCCATTTGTAAAGGTATCTCCCTCTCTGTTTTGGGAAGAGAGGGGATGGCCTCATTTCTAGAGGCTTATCAATGTGAAAGTTGAGGCCTTAAATCTGCATAATAACCTTACTCTTGTTTACTGTGCTTTAGTGGTAATCTCCTGTAACTGACTCCCCCCACCCCCAATATCCTCCTTTGTCATTGGCTGAACATGGTATTTAAGACGAGAATTTCTGCTATTGTGTTGAGAAATGCAGTGTCCCTGCTTTCTCCCATGTATACATGTTATTAAACTTGGTATTATTTTCTCCTGCTAACTTGTCTTGTTGATTATTTGGCCAGCCAGAAGAACCTTAAAGAAAAGGGCAGAGGGAGATTCTCCCTCTTCCCCCGACACACCCACAGTCCTCCAGAGGCATTAGGAGTTGGGGTTTTTAAAGGAAAATTTCTGGGAAAGAATGTACTCTATGTGACTGTGACCATTTGCTGGGGGAAATATTGTGGGGGTCCCAGACATTCTGGTGCCGGGGCCGCTGTTACCTCTATCTACAGCAGGAGGTTTAGAGCTGCATTGATCAATCTTCCCAGGCCACTGGAAATTGGGCCCTGGGGACAGGAAGGAAACTAATTTACGGTTACAAAGTTGACAAGGTTTTAGATAGGAGAGGGGGAGTTGTGGCTTTGCAGTTTGGCATCCTCCTACCAGATAAGGGAAGCTGTAGGTGTCCTCCATTTGTCTGTCTCCATGATGAACGGTGGATTCGGTGCCAGGAAGCCAAGGAGTGGGGGAGCTTCAGCTTCTTGATAATTTCTGGATGTCAGTTTCCCGGGAACAAACCTCAACAACTGGTAATTAGCCAGAATTTCAGTGTGAAGCTACCTAGGCTTTTAACAATTTATGACTTCCATTTGCTTTGTGGAATTCAGGGACACAAAGGGTAAAACAACCAACATCTACATGTGACTGTAACTTAGAGAAGCAGGGAAAGGGAATGAATGCTTTCTGGTTTTTAACCCCATATATGCTGGGTTCAATGTAGGGGAACTGATATCAGGGCTGGCATCAAGAAACTACAAGGCTTTTTAGTTTCTTCCCCTGTTACACTGATATAGTTTATCTTTTTTTCCATGTTTTACTTTGTGTCCTTATTTTTTGAAGTGCATGTCTTATAGGAAACATATTGTTGTCTGTCTTTTAAAAAATCCAAATCCAATTGACAATTTTTACTTTTGAATTGGGGTCTTTAAACTATTTCCTTTTAAAGAGATTATTATGTAGTAAATTATTATCTTGCTACTGGTTTTATTTTGTCCCCTTTGTTCTTCTCTTTTCCCTCTTTTTCTGTCTTCTTTGGAATAACTGAATTTTTTATGGGTTTATTTTAACTCCTTTTTTGGTTTATTAGTGTTAGCTATAACTAGTTGTTCAGTGTTGCTTAGGAGTTATACTATACAACTTATCACAGTTTACCTTCAAGTGATTTTATACTCTGTATAGATCACCAGACCCTTGCACGTCTGCTTCCATTTCTCCACTCCTGCTTTGTGCTATTATCATCATAGATTTAACTTTTACATAGGCTATAAACCCATACTGGATTGTTAGTTTTTTAAACAATTAGGAGATTTAAAAATAAGAAATACATTTTTAATTTACCCATGTAGTTACTATTTCTGGTGCTCTTCATTCCTCTGTGTAGATCAGGGGTCTGCAACCTACAGAATATGAGCCAAATATGCCCTACCATCTGTTTTTAAATGATCTTTAATTGCAATACAGCCACACCCGTGTTTAGGTACTTTTGATGCAATACAAGCAGAGTAGAATAGTTGCAACAGAAACAGTATGGCTTACAAAGAATAAAATATTTACCATCTGCCACTTTACATAAAAAGTTTGCTGACTTCTCACCTTTTCATCACGTATCTGAATTACTATAAAATGTGGGACATGAAGCATACTGAAAAGTTAATTTTGTAGTCCAATATTAGGCAGTAGTGACACAAGATTGCTCTTAATTGAAAGAGTAAAACTAGGAATAATTTGGAGTCAGTAGGTCTTGTGCTCATACGAGGAAAACATAAGAGAGACGAGATTGTGTTACTATTTGATTTGAAAATACAATATTATATGTTAAAAATATTTTTTGATGACATTGACATTGAAAGTATAACTGAAGCTTAAAAACTTCCACTATTTTTACTTGCTATGAATTTATAGTGGAAGTAGCAATATACCCCTAGGTGTCTATGGGGGTAGACTACAGGAAAACTGTGTATCTTAAGAAGTCCTGGGATGAAACCACTGACAGTTGTGACAAATGATATTTACTATCTTTCCATTAATCCATTACCCCACCCCACCCCTTGTCCTCTCGGTAATAGTGATGCTGCCATAAAGAAACATGTCTGTGCATTCTCCAAACAGGTCATCATGACGTTGGATCTATTACTTATACCTTAAGCTCTCTAGGGAAATTTTGTTGTTGTTAAAAAGAAGAATCAACATGCAAAAATATACACAGCCAGTTTATGTAGGTTTTGACTTTTAAGTCCTGAAAAATAAAAAAATAAAAAATTCTAACTACAGTAAGTCCCAAATTTTAAATGTCTACAATAGAAACTTAATATCACACCTTGACAAGCCACACGCCAATTGTGGATATTTCTGGTTCATTCTGAGTATGTTCCCATTCTGGCAATTTTCTCCTTCTATTTCCTCCACTCAATTGCCCTTCCCCATTTGTGTTTGCATGACACACTCTTTCAATTAATTAATGATTCTGTTCAAATATCACCTTATCATATGGGCATTCCCTGAACACATTGTTTAAATTAGGACACCCTGTCACTCTATTATTGTACTTATGCTTTCATTGTACTTATCATGATATCATATTTTATTTAATTACCCTTACAGAATATAAGCTACTTGAAGGCAGGGAATTGATTTTGTTTCCTGCTATATCATGAGTAATTAGAATAGTTCCTGACTGACAGAATGAGTGAATGCATTTTATCAGTGAAAAGAAGAAAGTTACTGCAATGCTTAGGCTCATTGATTAGGAGATCAAACGGTTAGGTAAACATATAATTATATTTAAAGTGGCACCACATTCATTACTCCCATAACTATCCAACCTAGTATTCTGAACGTTTGTCATATATTCTCACACTATATTTTTTTAGCGTGAGAATTCACACATTGTGAATTTTAGGCAACAAGAGCTAAAAAGATCCAGCTTGTCAGTGAAAAGATGTTTCCATGATGTTTTTCTAAGCCACAAAATTTGAAATTCAAGATTCCTTCTCAAATGCTCCATTCTACTCCCACCACAAACTATCTCAAGATAAGAGGTATTTTTATAAGATATTTGTCAGGTAGGACAGTCTTTGAGAGTGACAGACCACCTGGAAAACAATGACTGAAACAAGGAGGAGGTTTATCATTCTCACGTAACAGGAAGTCCAGACATTGCAGTGTGAATGTGATGGGTCCTCTGGGCAGCCCTCTCTGCCTGTTCTCCCTCCCTGAGCACTCAGCCCTCGCTCTCCTCAAAGCAAGCTGGCTGCTGCATGACTAAGAAGGGTAAAAGGTGAGGGGCAAAATCCTTCTTGTTGTTACGTTTTATTTACATGGAAATTATAATCCCACGATTTTTTTCCAAATATTATTATTTTTTTTAATTGTATTTATTTTTTCCCCCAAAGCCCCAGTAGATAGTTGTATGTCATAGCTGCACATCCTTCTAGTTGCTGTATGTGGGACGCGGCCTCAGCATGGCCGGAGAAGTGGTGCGTCGGTGCGCGCCTGGGATCCGAACCCGGGCCGCCAGTAGCGGAGCGTGCACACTTAACCACTAAGCCACGGGGCCGGCCCCTTTTCCAAATATTATTAGCTAGATGTTTAATGACCACCATAATTTTAATGAGGAAAGGGAATTTTCAAATTTCATATTAACATCTCAAGAACAGAGGAAGGTAAAAGAAAGAAATGTTAGAGAAAACATTGTGCAGACCAAATTAAAATATCATTTATTGATCATATTAAATGTCAAGGTAGTCAAGGATAATTATGGAAAAAGACAGATTATATCAAGGGACTGTTCTTTATCCTGAAAGTATAATATTCCATGTAACACATCGCCAGTCTCCTCGGTGTTCCAGATGAGAGGCAAACATTCTTAAAGAGTCCTTAGTGTTTTCTAATTTACAGATTTCCTTTGAGCTCTATCTATCTGAATCTAAACTAACTAAAATAATTCTCCAAGTTTTAATGTTGATTCTGATTCTAGTATCAGGGTAGGAACATGAAAGAATCCATTTTGAGATGTTTTTCATTCATACTATCCTACCTTAAAGTGAGAGATATACAAAAGGCTGTAGTTGGGAAATATTCTAATATCACCTCCAAATGTATTTTAATGTTAGACTATAACAATAACAATATAGCTGTTATATCATAACTCAGGGATGTTCATAATTGGGGAACCTACATTAAATATCTCCAATGAAGCAGTAGAGACGTCAATAAAATTTCCCTGGGAATACAGAATATTTTCAATTGAGGTTGAACATTTAAAATATTTATTTTAAAGTTCTATTTGTTCCCCAAAACATGAAATAATTCTTTGTTACATTAAAATTTTCAATTTTTCTTTTATATTCATTTTATTTTCCACATATAAAATATCTGAGTCTTAAACATCAAAATTATATTAAAAATATGTACAAGAATTCCCATTCCAATCTGTGTTCTCAAACATTTTCTTCAATAAGTTACCTTTTGTATGATTTTCAGATTTATTTTTTACCACAAAGAAGATGCTATACATAATATTCTACACTTTGCTTTTTATGTGTGGTGATCACTCCAATATAATGACTTCCTTCTCTCTTTTAATAGCTTGATGTTCATAGCCGTGTGTTCTAATTTCTCAGCCACCTTGCATCAAAGGCAAGGACAGGGTACCAGTTTTGCCAAATAGGGTGTGAGTTGAAGTAATGCATTACTTCCAGGCCAAACCAGTTAAAGCCAGAGTGTGACCTTCTTGCTCACTTACTTTGCAATAATGATGACCAAGGCCCACTTCTGATTGAGAAACCATGAAATGGAAGCACCTGCATCTCTGAGTTACCACTTAGGCATCAGTCACCCTAAAGGGTCTACTGGCCCAGTGTGGAACACTTGAGAGAAAATAATCCCTTTTATATATTAAGCTTCTGGAATTTTTTTGTCTGTTTGTTTTGTTTTGTTCTGTGTTTCCAGAAACCATAGGACATGCCATTCTTTAGAGAGACTTTTGAAAGCAAAACCCACACAGCTTGCTTTAGCAACACCTCCTCTCTCGACAAACTGTTAGGGATCTAGGCCTGAAGTAGGACAGGGCAAGGGCAATAAAATCTGTCTTCCTACATCGTTTGGTCCTCAGTGCTGCTCAGCAATTGCTCTATGTCAATCTGTCATGTTTCTATTGCCAATTTCTTTAGATATTTCATATGTCCCCAAACTCCAACCTATCCTTATCACTATTTTCTTAAAAAATGATAATATTGTAACTATCCAAATATCACTGAATATATTAGGCACCCATTTGAATTCCCTCTCAAAGTTTCAAAAACCGTCTTCAATTTTGAGGTCAATATGTCTGTTACTTTTCTGAACTGCTTTGTCCTTTGTCCACTTGGCACTACCACCATTGCAATTTAATGCTGGGGAGAACTATGTTTTCCAGAAGACCCTTTCCTCTATGGTTCTGGCTAAAAATTGACAACGAGAAAAACCTGAATGGAATTTGAAAGGCAGAAGTAAAGCAGAGTCTTCACCACCATTGCAATTTAATGCTGGGGAGAACTATGTTTTCCAGAAGACCCTTTCCTCTATGGTTCTGGCTAAAAATTGACAACGAGAAAAACCTGAATGGAATTTGAAAGGCAGAAGTAAAGCAGAGTCTTTAATCTCAGGAGACTAAACGCGTAATTTAAGGCCTTCCCACCAACTCTACCTCCACAGTCAAGCAGCCAAAAGCAGTTAACTTCTCAGACATTTCCATGAGCTCTACCTTCTCGCCCACCCTCAGGCTTCATGATGAAGTTGCCAGTGATTACTACTCTGATATTCAAGCTGGAGTCTCCCAAACATTTCATTGCTCAAGCAATGTCCCAAGTTCTTGTCTTAACTTGTGTATTCTTATTCTCAAAGTCACTGTTGTAAATGTTTTCCTGAATAAACAGAGTATTACCGACATTCACAATGTTATTTCCATGTTTCCAAAGTCTGATAATCTCAATCAGCATTACTGTATTGGTCCTGGGTTCATTGGTTCTCCTACCATTCCACCTCAATGAATTATTTTAATAATATTTTTAAAGCCTAAATCTAATTACTGAACTCTAATGCTTAAAAACACCTAGTAGCTGTGACAGCTGGATATCTACATGCAAGAGAATGAAGTTGGACCACTAATCCACACTTTATATAAAATTAACTCAAAATGGATCAAATACCTAGATTTAAGAAAGAAAACTATAAAACTCTTCGAGGAAAACATAGATGTAAACCTTCATAATATTGGGTGAAGCAGTGTTTTCTTAGATATGACACCAAAAACACAAACAACCAAAAATATAGATAAATTTGACTTCATCAAAATTAAAAACTTTTATGTTTCAAAGGATAGTATTGGGAAAGTGGAAAAACAATACATCAAATGGGAGAAAATATTTTCAAATTATCTATCTTATAAGGGTCTAGTTTCTAGAATATTAAAAAAAAACCTCTAACAACTCAATAAGAAAACACACAAACAACCCAATTTTTTAAAAAATGGGTGAATGATTTAAATAGCTATTTCTACAAAGAAGATATAAATGACCAATAAGTATATGAAGAGATGCTCAACATCATTAGTCATGAAAATGTGCAAATCCAATCACAAGCAAATACCATTTCAAAGTGACTAGGAGGCCATACTACTACTACTACTAGGACACTATACTCCTACTATTACTGTTATTAGCAATAATAGTAATAAATCAGAGGTTCTCACAACTCCCTCCTTGGGTTTGATTAATTTGCTAGAGTGGCTCAGAGAACTCAGGAAACCAGTTTACTCACTAGATTACTGGTGTATTACAAAGGCTATTAAAGGATACAAATCAACAGCCAGATGAAGAGACACACAGGGCAAAGTCCTGAACACAGGAGCTTCTGTCCTCATGGAGTTTGGGGCCCAGAATGCTGACACATGGAAGCTGACACATGGAAGCATTCCAGTTCCCCGACATGGAAGCTCTCTGAACCCCCTCCCTTGGGTTTTTATTGAGGCCTCATTACATAGCCATGATTGAGTTAATCATTGGCCAGTGGTGACTGATTCAACAGTCAGCCCCTTTCCCATCCCAGGAAATCAGGACATGAGACTTAAAGTTCCAACATTCTATTAATGGTTGGTTCCCCTGGCAACCAGTCCCCATCTTTAGGTGCTTTCCAAAAGTCACTTCATTAACATAAACCCAGTTGTGAGGGAAAGGGGCTTGCTATGAATAACAAGACACCAATTTCTGCTTTATGGCTTTGAAGCAATTTCACAAACTGAGGAAATAGACTAAATATAACCAAAGAAGTTCCCATTGCTCTTATTATTCATGAAACTCCAAGGTCTGGGGGAGCTGTGAGTCAGGAATTGTGGACGAAGACTGTATATTTCTCCTAAATCACAATATCACACCCAGCAATTCCACTTTTACAAATATACCTGAGAAGTGAAAACATATCCACAAAAACATCTTGTAAAAGACTGTCCATAGAAGAATTTCTAATAGGCAAATAGTGCGAAGAACCTAAAGGTCCATCAAAGGAATTGATAAACAAACTGGAATACAGCTCACCAATAAAAAGTTATGAAATACTGATATTACAACATGGATGACCCTTGAAAACATTATGCTAACTGAAAGAAGGGAGAAATACAGCCACATATTTTATGACTTAATTTATATGAAATGCCCAGAATAGCTACATCCATACAGAACAAAAGTAGCTTAATGTTAGCTTGTAGCCTGGGGGGTGGAGTAGGGAATAATTGCTAAAGGGTAGGGTTTTTTTTTTTTAGAGGGGAGATGAAAGATGAAAATACTGTAGTTGGACAACATTGTAAATATAGTAAATCCCACTGTATGGTACACTTAAAAAGTGTGAATTTTGTTGTATGTAAATTATATCTCAAAAAAACAGATAAATATAATCTAATATCTCCAAATAGAATTCAGAAAATAGTTCTGATCTGCTAACCATGGTTTACAAGGCATTGGAGATATGAGTTCCAGTTCCATTGTAGTAATGGAAGGAAGAGATAATGATGATGGCAGTAATGGCAAGAAGGGGGGGATTTGGAGAGATATATTTTTAGGTAAAATTAACATAATTTTGTTTCCCAAATCCCAGTGGTACACTCGCACATTAGCGACAGGTCTCGTTTCTACATTGAGACTTCAGTTCATTATCTTCTATCATTCCAATTCTCTCACAGAACTCAAAATGTGAGAACCTCTATCTTCATCTTTATAGAACACATACTTTGCATCTGTCATTCCTCTATGTACATTTTCATGCCACACAAATCTGAAAACAACCCCTTGATTTATGTATCCTCCAGTTATTTCACTGAAGTAAAAAGGAAGAAATGCAAATTAAATGTATGAATTGGGCTAAATGGTATTTAAAAAAATAATAAAAAATATGATGAACTAAATGGAATTTTACTACAGTTGAGAAATCATGGAATATACTGCTTTTCACATTAATTTCAAATAGCAATTTTTTTTTCTTTTTTGTGAAGAAGATTAGCCCTGAGCTAACATCCACGCTAATCTTCCTCATTTTGCTGAGGAAGACCAGCTCTGAGCTAACATCCATTGCCAATCCTCCTCCTTTTTTTTTTTTCTCCCAAAGCCCCCCAGTAGATAGTTGTACGTCATAGTTGCACATCCTTCTGGTTGCTGTATATGGGACACGGCCTCAGCATGGCTGGAGAAGTGGTGCGTTGGTGTGCGCCCGGGATCCAAACCCCGGGCCGCTAGTAGCGGAGCGCGAGCACTTAACCACTAAGCCACGGGGCCAGCCCCTCAAATAGCAATTTTTCTAGCCTTTCAAAAGCGGATCTTCTGAAAAATTACTGAATTGTATTTGTCTGATAAACATCTCCACACATTAATTTTCAAGAAGCAAGTGTAAAAAATATCTTAGGCAATTTATCTAAACAGTATTTCACAACCATTTTCAACAATCATATTGTGAAATGGAATCAATGTGTGCATCAGGAAAAGGAATGTAGTATGTCATTAGCATGAGGAAAATTGTGGTCTTTCCCAAACAAGAAGTCAAGAGTTTGAAGAATAAACATTCAGTTTTATATTAAGGAGTCTGACTCCATTTTTGATGTCTGACTATTGACACCCTTTAAGCCTCAACTACACCCATTTCCTATTCTGTGCATCTGGGCAGGGGAGGCTGATGATAAAACTTGCGTGCTCCTTCCCTTAGCACTAGTTGTAAGTTCACAGCACAAATGAGTATGATCACCCCAGTTCCACCTAGTATCCACCATAACACAAGCCAGTCACCATTCCCTGCTCTCTTTCCATTTTTGTAACAACATGGAAAGTCTACCCCACTCTCCCCAGAAAGCCTCACTACGTAATAAACATTCTTCTAACACTTTAGTGTACAGAATGATCGGTCTGTACTAAGTTTGAGTGGGTGCCATCCTGTTCTAGTGGAGAAGACACAAGTGCAAATTAACAAGAAATGTTTTCAGGGTGAATATATGAAGTTTCTAGTTTATCTATCAAAAAGACATCCCACTGTGTTTGTCCATTCTTTACAGGAAATTCATAAATATTGATCTTTTGAAATTATTTCACTGAGTGCTCTCAGCAAAAAAAAATAGACTGCATTATTTTTATCCTTTTTTTTCAAATACATATTATCATCTTTGACATCTTTTTTTTTCCCCCCAAAGCCCCAGTAGATAGTTGTATGTCATAGTTGCACATCCTTCTAGTTGCTCTATGTGGGACGCAGCCTCAGCATGGCCGGAGAAGCGGTGCGTCAGTGCGCGCCCGGGATCCGAACCTGGGCCGCCAGCAGTGGAGCGCGCACACTTAACCGCTAAGCCACGGGGCCAGCCCTATTTTTATCCTTATTTCTGAAATTTTCTTTTATTTCTTAGTATTTGTCATATGCTTACTATATAGTTCCATTTTCACTACATGTGAAGGTGCAACCCAGGGGTCTCATGTCTGCACAAAAAAAGACATGTAGAAATAAAATCACATGGAGCATATTCGTGAATGGAGACGCAAGTTGTAGGGGGTCAGAGTCTGAAATTGCACTGATATGGTATTTTCATTATAACTACAAAAATAATCTGGAGTACACTATGGATAGAATAACTCAAGTGAGAGTTATGAATATATATTTCCAAAATTGTATGTACTTTGAATCTATCATGAAAAGAAATTGATGTCATGTAACTTTGAGAACCTAATGCTGTATTATCAGTGACATTATAAAGTGCCCCAATGAGGTGGGATATGCTCGGGCTGACAGAAGGCACGTGATTCATTCAGGATTACAAAAAAAACGATTATATTTTACTCACTAAGACATGAAACATATGATATATTCTAAATAAAATGGTATCAAAATGCAGTTTCAGTGGCCAAATTTGAATCCTTCACAAGCACACTGTACCCCAGTTCTTTTGATTAAACTGTCCTCTATAACTGTTTCCAAAAATAAAACCAGTTTTCATTAATCTATGATACATAATAGCTATTGGCTATAAAGGTGACAATCATTCACTCTCCATTTTTTTCTACCACATTTGTCATCTCTAGTAACCCATCATTCTACTCACATGAATATCTCATTCTCTTAATGTTCTGGCCTACTCTTGCTGTTTCATGATCATCTGGTAGAGCAATCCTTTGCTATAATCATCAACAGAAGTCCACAGTCATACCAACAAACCTAGAGAAGGAGCCATGACCACAGAAAACATAATTTAGATAACAGTTTTACATCTATTCTTTGCCACTCCCCATGCTCTTAAATTTATACCATAATTTATCTTAAAATTAGTATCCTAGTTTTTGCAGGTTCCATAGATATGAATAAACCCCACCTAATGAAGGAGGTCCTTTCATCTTACCGATCCCTTCCCTGAGACCATCATGGTGAGAAATGATAAGTATGTACTGAAAGTATAACATCAACAGATTTCAAACTTCAGGTTCTAAGTCATCAATAATACTGTAGCCTTTTCAAGAAACCTCAAATTACTGAATAAAAACTTTTTTTAACTGAAGATAATTGGACCGTTCAACAGATGTTCTTGTTGCACTGATACACTTCATTTCATGAGTTTTAAATACTTTTAAATTTTAATTCTCTGTGAAATTTAACATCTGAGGTTGATTAACTTTAAAAAGTAATAGACTTATTTCCTCCTAGTATGGAGGAAAATTCCCAGTATGAATTTTCTTACTTGTAGTCCATTGAGAGAATTGGTTAAACAATCTATCACCTTCCTTACATTTGTAATGTTTCTGTCCAGTATGAATTCTTTGGTGTGGTCACCACCTCAGAATTCTATCCTGAGGTCATTGCTTAAAGATCTTGACACATTCGTATGGTTTCTATCTCATATGAATTCTTTCATGATCACAGAGTTGTACATCTTTGATAAAGCTGATAAAACTTACATTTGTAAGGTTTCTCTCTGGTAAAAATTCGGTTATGTTCCACAAATCTTAAATTTTGGATAAGCCTTGCCATATATTACATTTGTGTGGTTTCTCTCAAAGATGTATATTCTGACATCAAGTGAGGTGTGAGCCCTGGTTATAGGTTGTGCCACATACAGTACTTTGATATGGTTTCTATCCACAATGGAGTCTCTGATGTTGAGTAAGTCTTGAACAGTTAAGTTTTGTCTCAATCATCATCTGTAAGGTTTCTTTCTCCTATGAATTCTCTGATGATCTCCAAAACTTGAGCTTTGAATAAAAGCATTGCCACATATATTAGGTTTATGCTTCTTTTCAGCATGTAGTTTCTGATGCCTAGTAAGGTTTGCAAATTGAGTAAAGGCTTTGCCACATTCATTACATTTGTAAGGTTTCTCTCCAGTATGGATTTTCTTATGTTGAGTAAGATTTGAACGTTCTGTAAAGGCTTTGCCACATTCATTACATTTGTAGGGTTTCTCTCCCGTATGAATCCTCTCATGACCCCAGAGGTGCGAACGTTTGACAAAAGCCTTATCACATTTATTACATTTGTAACATTTTTCTCCTATATGAATTCTCTGATGTTCCATAAGGCTTGAACGTTGGGTAAAAGCCTTGCCACAGACATTACATTTGTGTGGTTTCTCTCCAGGATGTCTATTCTGATGTCTAGTGAGGTGTGAGCACTGCTTAAAAGCTCTGCCACACACAGTACATATGTAAGGTTTCTCTCCAGTATGGATTCTCTTATGCTGAATAAGGCTAGAATGTTCAGCAAAAGCTTTGCTGCATTTGTTACATTTGTAAGGTTTCTCACCAGTATGAATTCTTTGATGTTGAATAAGTTTTGAAGACTGGTTAAAAGCTTTGCCACATTCACTGCATTTGTAAGGTTTCTCTCCAGTATGTATTCTCTGATGACTTGCAAAGTTTGAATTCTGACTGCAGACTTTACCACATACGTTACATTTATATGGTTTCTCTCCTGTATGAACTCTCCGGTGTCTAGTAAGGTGTGAGATGCGCTTAAAGGCTTTGCCACACTCATTACATTTGTAAGGTCTCTGTCCAGAATGAATTCTCTCATGATCTGTGAGGTTTGAGCTTTTGCTAAAAGCCTTCCCATAGTCATTACATTGGTAAGATTTTTCTCTGGCTTGAGTTCTCCTGTGTTGTGCATATAACAAAGAATATTTTAAAAGATTCCTATATCTATTACAAATGTTTTTGACACTAGGAATACTTCTTTGAAGTGGTGAAAGTGAGGAACCATTGTTGACAGACTTCTCAATGTGACTGCATTCAGAAATTTTCTCCTCAGTTTGAAATCTCTGCAGTTCAGCCTGGTGTGCCTGCCAACTTAATTCAGTTCTATTTTCCAAACACTTTATATACTTGTTTCCAGCATTGCTTAAATTATTTTTCAGTTTTAAGGAATTCCTTATGAATGGCTTATCAGAAAGCATGAAATGTTCATATGCATTATTTCTTACTGAAATACTCTGCTTTTGAGGAAAATCAATTGAGGATTTATTATATTGTTGATCTTTTCTGTGAGGGAGACTTTTGTTATGGGTCAAAGGCACTCCTTTGTCATTTCTTGCATCATATCCCCACTCACTGTCATGCTCATGCATATTTTCCAAGACTTCCTTGATGTCAAAATCCTTGATGCCACGCCTTTCATTTCTTTCCAATATCACTAGATGGTATAATTCTCCTTTATCAATGTCCTCTCTTGGTGATAATTCTTTTATTGCAAATCCAGCAGAAAGGGTTCCTATTAAATAGAGTTGGAAGATAAATATTTTATATTGAACTACATAATTACACAAAAAATAATACTTATAATGAACATAGTTATGTAGTTTCTCCAGAATGGTCCTCAAACACTATTATGATATACAGATTTTTTTTGGTTTTCTTTGTATACTTTTTTCTTTTTTTTTTTTGCTGATAAAGATTCACCCTGAGCTAACATCCGTTGCCAATCTTCCTCTTTTTTTTTGGCTTGAGGAGGATTAGCCCTGAGCTAACATCTGTGCCAATCTTCCTTTACTTTATATGTATGGGTCACCATCACAGCATGGCTGACAAGTGGTGTAGTTCCACGCCCAGGATCCAAAGCCGCAAACTCAGGGCCACCAAAGCAGAGCATGCCGAACTTAACCACCAGGCCATGGGGTCAGCCCCCTTCTTTTTATACTTTTAATCATTTTTTCCATAATAATGTTTTCTCTGACCTTAGATAAATTTTCAAAGCATACATTATATACTATACATATTTTTGGTCATATAACTAGATAAATGATACTCCATAGTTAGGAGTTGATCTATATATGAGCTATTATATAACTGCATGCATGATATCATAATTGAGATTTCAGACTGTCTTCCTTAATTCTTAATCTTTACAATAATGTGTGTTTACTAATAATGTGTGTTTAATAATGTATAGGGATATTATGCAAGCAAAAACATACTAAAAAAAGTCTGTATATCACAATAATAATAAATAAAACATTTTAGTAACCCACGATAAATATAGCAAGTAACTTAATAAGTAACCACAGTTATACAAAACAATAGTCTTCGGAATTCTAAAGAATTATTCTTTAAGAACTAAAAACAAAAACAATTATATTCCAGAAACAGCACACAATAGGAAATATGAAAAATATGTTGAGAATCATTGGATTTTGAAATATCAGGTTCAAGTAAACACATAAAATTTATCAATTTGGCATAAGATTTTTAGTCCAAGTGTCCTTGCTAGTTATATAAAAATAAAAGAGTCTCTTTTACTGGAATTCTTAAATTATTTATTTAATTATAATTATTTCTTAATGATTTGAAATCATATCTTTGGATCTTTTCACATTACAATCAAGACACATAAGAGACATTGGGTAAGAAGTGCTCTTACTATATATATTAGTAAATATATACGTCTCGTTATGAATCAATAGAAATTAATACATACTTACACAAAAGTAATGAATTCTGACTTCACAAACATCATCAGAAAATAATACCCTTAAGGGACATTACTAAATGACTTAGAGCACAGTATGGTTGGTATGGAAGGGCAGTATTAGTAGCAGCATTTAAGTGTAGAAACATTTTTTAGCAGTGCCATGGTGATCCACGGCAGAGGTCTATGTACAGAGACGTGGTCAGCAATATTAGTGGCCAATAATAGCCAAAAGAAGGACAGCAATGGGATGTGTGTCATCAGAGACCAGCTGACTTTTTCTGGAATTCATAGAAAAGGAGGACAGGGAACAAAACAGGCTTCATGGGTTAACTGATACATGTAATTCCAAGAACTTAAGAGATTGGGAAACATGAGTAATGCATATTACTAAGTGAAAGAAGATAATCTGAAAAGGCTATATGACATTCTAGATTGCAACTATATGACATTCTAGAAAAGGCAAAACTATGGAGACAGTAATCAGTGGTCGCAGGGGTCAGGAGGAAGGAAGAGATGAACAGACAGAGCACAAAATTTTTAAGGCAATGAAATTATTGTGTATGATACTTTTATGGTAGATGTGTGTCATTGTATATTTGTCCAAACCCATAAAATGTAGAACACGAAGAGTGAATGAACTCTAAGGTAAATATGGACTTTGGGTGATAAAGATGTGCCAGTACAGGTTCATTAATGGTAACAAATATACCACTCTGGTGCAGATGTTGATAATGAGGAGGGTCTGCATGTGTAGGGGTAAGAAATACATAAGAAATCTCTGTTCCTTCCACTTGATTTTTCTGTGAACCTAAAACTGCTTGAAAAAACAAAGTCTATTAAAAAAAATGTATGTTGGGGATGGCCCGGTGGTGTAGTGGTAAAATTTGTGTGCTTCACTTTGGCGCATGGGGTTTGCCGGTTTGGATCCTGGGCACAGACCTAAGCACTGCTCATCAAGCCATGCTGTGGCAGCGTCCCACAAAGAAAATAGAGGAAGATGGGCACAGATGTTAGGCCAGAGCCAATCTTTCTCAACAACAAAAGAGGAAGACTGGTAACAGATGTTAGCTCAGGGCCAATCTTCCTCACGCACACACACACACAAAAATCGTGTATGTTAATAGGTACTAAGTAGGGCCGGCTCCGTGGTGTAGTGGTTAAGTGCGCAGGCTCCACTGCTGGCGGCCAGGGTTCGGATCCCAGGCACGCAACAATGCACTGCTTGTTAGGCCATGCTGTGGCGGTGTCCCACATAAAGCAGAGGAAGATGGGCACAGATGTTAGCCCAGGGCCAGTCTTCCTCAGCAAAAAGAGGAGGATTGGCATGGATGTTAGCTCAGGGCTGATCTTCCTCACAAAATAAATAAATAAATAAATATTTTTTTAAAAAATACGTAGTAATTAATATGACACAGAAGTAAAAGGAATAACTAAGACTATCATTTAAAAATATTCTGGAAGTTATATACGTTTTAGGGAAACTAATGTTGAGTCATAAACACTCAAGAAAGAAATTCTTTAAAATATAAAAAATAATCTTTATTCCATGATTCAACAGCCCCAAATTGTAGATATAAAAACAAAGAACACTAAGAGTATTATGAAAAATATGGAACAGGTGATTAAATAAATAAAAAACAAGGTCATTTATAACAATGAAATTTGCAACATGAAAGTATCAGTGACTTAAACAAAACAAATTACAGTGGACCTACAGATCGTGGCATCATTCAACTTTATAAGGTCCCTCAATAAGATGTGTCAAAATCATATTTGTTGAAAGTGAGTAAATACCACACACATGGCATAAACAGTGTGGCATGAATAGTAGTTTAGTCAACAGTTTCATAGATATTAGGCTGTGAATTTGGACAGTGTTCTCCTTAGGCTAAGTTCCTACATCTTTTCTTGCAGGCTCAAAGGAGATGATCATATTATGTTTAATCACCATTGTCATACTGCTGTAGGGAGGCATCGTTAAATTCCACAAAAACCAGAAGGACACTTATCATAAAGTCAGGCTCCCCTGATACTTTCTATGTCAGTATCCTGGGACATGCTGACCACTCTCCCCAGGGGGTATGTAGCAGGATAATACTGTAACATATTAATCAGTGTTCCTCTTCAAGAATTTTCTGTTACCCAGTAAACAACCTCCATGGGAGAGTCTAATAGAAGTTGTCTATCACCTAAAGGTGGGTTATCACAACAGAAAAAGAGGATGAAACTTCAGGCCCTTAGAATGTATATTTCAAAAGCAAGTTTCAGAGGCAAAATCTTAGAGGAGAATGAGAAATCATGAAGACCAAGGTCCTTCTAGGTTCCTAGACAGGTAGAGAGCTGGAAGACGGAGAAAAGTAGAAGATATGAGTGTAAAATAAGAGAATCAGATTCTGGCGGGTTCTTGAGAAGGAGGTTTGTGCTCTGCCCACGGGCTGTAAGGTGAGTGCCTGAAAGACTGAGATATACTCCCTTAAGCAATGGGGACTAAAGAGAGGATCTCAGTGTCTAGTCTTTATATTACTGCTCAGTAATCTCAAAAGATCCACTGCATTCCTCTTTACACACGTGTGGCAAAAAGAGAACTGAAGAGATGGCTGAGGGGCCTGAACATGCAGACAGGGCTTGACACAGCCCTAGGAAGTTTCATGGAACTCCAAATACAATGGAAGAACAGCTATTTTTTTCCTTTCTCCTGAGAAGTTCTCCCAGGGACATAAAATGCGAATAGAAACTGAATAGGTCCTGGAGTCAAGACTAGAGGCCTCAGCTCTGATCTGTAAGAACTGAGAACCAAGAGAGATCAAGGGGAAAGAGGACTCCTTAGAGACAGCCATGTCAGTCCTTCTCAAAACAAGGGAAAAGATGGTCAAAGAAGCCAGATAACAGAGTGTTGCAGGGCATGATAAATCCTTTTCCTTGGTTCTGTGTGAGGCGGAGCATCACGGTAGAATGCAGGTTTAAACTTTTACACATTTAAATAAGTGTAAGTATGTGGGGGGCAGATTTTCTTTGAGAACTCATAAAATAATTTTTTATTTCCCATAGATGTTTCTCATTTAAGTAGAGTTTCCCAAACAATCTTTAATGGAGCAGCTTACTCTGTGCCCATCTGAGCTCTTACTTGTGTTCACACCTCCATATATTCCCACCTGTCTGCATTTTTTCCTATTTCCACTTCACTCTCCACAGTCCAGAGCTGTTTCCCTTGCTTGAAAATGGAGATAACATTCTGCTCAAGAGTGTTTTCCTCTTATAAAGAAAAATGGAACATGATATGCTATGCTTTTCCAGAACACATTCTCAGCTCTTTGTTCAGCTAAGAGAGGACATTATAGACAGGCCTAGAAAAGTATTTCAAAAATCAGTCAACTGCTTGCCTCATTCCAAATGCTACAGGGTTATTTGAAGTATGCAGGCATCTAGCTCTGTCCCAAGAACTAGTGAATCAAAAGCACAAGAGTAGATATTTTTAAAAATTTGCCATAAGGTTCTCTGACTATTACTGTTCTGCAACCACCACTAATCACACACAATCTGTGCAGAACTTCTGAAAAAAGGGGAAGTTAGAGTCCATGTGCCACACTAGGAAGCCTTTCCTTTCTGAACCAAAACAGCTTCAATCACTCTCTTAAGAACAGGGATTTGGAACTCAGACAAGCGAGTCAGGGGCTCCCAAAAGACTCTCAAGGGAAAATGCAAGGACAGACAAAAGTAGTTACCAACTTCAGAAGGGAAGTTATGCTCACCCAGGGAGAGCAGGTTCCTGTAGTTCTCCAACATCACGTCCCTGTACAAAGCCCTCTGAGCAGGGTCCAGGCATTCCCACTCCTCCTGAGAGAATTCTATGGCCACATCCCTGAAGGTCAACTGTCCCTGAAAGGAAAGCACATTTCACCACATGGACAGGGAGAGGGTTCTTATTTTGACACAAAATGGGAGAAGCAGAGATGTATAAGGATCAAATTGGCTGGAGTGAGTGTTCCCACTGATCTATGTAAGATAATTTTGAGCAAGTTATATTTCTCTATTATTTATAACTGAGGTGAAATTCACATAACATAAAGTTAGCCATTTTAAGATACAATTCGGCAACATTTACTACATTCACAACGTTGCACAAACATCAGCTCTATCCAGTTCAAAAACATCTTTATCATCCCAGAGGAAATCCATTACCCATTAAGCAATTGAATCCCATTCCTCTTCCCCTACCCCGCCCCCCATCCCTGATAATCACTAATATGCTTTCCATCTCTATGGATTTACCTATTTTGGATATTTTCATATAAATGGAATAGTATGAAATGTCTGACTTTTTGTGTCCAGCTTCTTAGAATACTCTTGGTTCATCCATGGTGTATTATGTATCAGGACTACATTCCTTTTTTTACTGCTAAATAATTTCATTGTATGACTATACCACATTTTATTCATTCACTCATCCATTGATGGACATTTGGGTTGTTTCCACATTTTGGCCAATGTTATTTGTACTACTATGAACTTTCATGTACAACTACATGTGTGAATACCTGTTTTCAATTATTCTAGGTATATAAATGGGAGTGGAATTGCTGTGTCGCATGGCTTAATTTTTTTAAGAATCTGCCATACTGTTTTCAACCACAGCTACACCATTTTACCAGCAAAGTATCAGGATTCTAATTTCTCCAAATTTTTACCAACACTTGTTATTTTCTGTTTTCATACGGCCATCCTACTCGGTGTGAAATGATATTTCATTGTGGTTTTGATTTCACATTTTCCTAATAACTAACTTCACTGAACATCTTTTCATGTGCTTGTTGGCCATATGTATATCTTCCATGGAGAAATGTCTATTAAAATCCTTTGAACATTTTTTAATTGGGTTCTTTGTATTTTAATTGCTGAGTTGTAGAGAGTTCTTCATATATTCTGGATACTAGACCCTGACCAGATATGGGATTTGCAAATAATTTCTCCCATTTGGTAGATTATGTTTTCACTTTCACTTATGTTTTCACTTTCACAATATCTGTCAAATGCACAAACATTGCTAATTTTGATCAAGACCAATTTATCTATTTTGTCTTTCTTTCTTTTGCTTCTGGTGTTATATCTAAAACTGCATCACCAAATCCAAGGTCATGAAGACTTAGCCCTATGTTTTCATCTAAGAGTTTTATAGCTTCACATCTTAAATTTAGTCTTTGATTAATTTTGATTGACTTATTTATATGGTGAAAGTTAGAGGTTCAATTTCATTCTCTTTCATGTGGATATGCAATTCTCCCAGCACCATTTAACAGACTATTCTTTTCCCACTGAATGTTTTTGGCACCCTTGTAAAAAAGGAATTGATTATAGATGTATGGATTTACTTGTGGATTCTCAGTTCTATCACTTTGATTATATTTCTATCCTCATGCTGGAACCACAGTTTTGATTACTCTAGGTTTGTGGTAAGGTTTGACACTGGGAATTTTAAGTCCTCCAACTCTGTTCTTTTCTTTCACATTTATTTTGGTTATTTGGGGTCCTTACCAATATGAATTTTACGATCAGGTTTCCCATTTGTGTAAAAAAGGCTGTTGGGATTTTGCTGAGGATTTAATAGCATCTTTATATTACTTTGGGGAGTACTGCCATCTTAACAACAGTAAATCTTCCAATCCAGCAACACCAAATATCTTGACATTTATTTAACTTTTCTTTAATTTCCTTCAGCAAGACTTTGTAGTTTCCCATGTATAAATCTTCCATTGCCTTGGATAAATTTATTCCTATTCTTTTTGATGTTCTTATAAATGGAACTGTTTACTTAATTTCTTTCAATTTGTTGACTGCTAGTGTACAGAAATACAACTGATTTTTGAGTGTTGATATTGTATTCTACAAGTTCAGTGAACTTATTGTCTCTAATAGGTTTTTTTTTTGAGGATTCTTCAGGTATTTCTAAATATGTGTCACGTATTCTGTGAATAAGAGATAGTTTGACTTCTTTTCCAATTTTGACACCTTTTATTTCTTCTTCTTATCTATCTTCTCTGGATAGAACTTCCAGTACAATGTTCAAGTATAGTGGCAAAATGGGGCACCCTTGTGTTGTTCTTGTTATTAGGGGAAAGTTTTCAGACTTTCCCCAATGAGTATGATGTTAGCTGTGGGATTTTAATAAATAGCCTTTTTCAGATTGAGGAAGTTCCATTTTATTTCTAGCACTGAGTATACTCTGTTTTTGTTGGATGGAGTGCTCTGTATATATCTTTAGGTCTAGTTGGTTTACAGTGTTGCTCAGTCCTTTATTTCCTTTTTGATTTTCTGTCTGGGTGTTCTATCCATTATTAAAAGGGGAGTATTGAGGTCTCCAAATATTATAGTAGAACTACCTCTCTCTCTTCAATTTTTGCTTCAAAAAAGGCAGGGCTTAGTTATTATGTGCATATTGTTCACAGTTTTCTATTCTTCATAGATTGACCTTTTAATCAACATATAATGTATTTCAACATATCTGGTAACAATTTTATGAGTTAAGTCTATATTTAGTCTTACAGTTGTATAGCTACCCAGCTAGGTTTGAATGGAACATCTTTTAATCTATTTGAGTATGTAAAATGAGCCTTTTGTAGACAGATATAATGCGATCATTTTTTTTTAATGACAATTCTTCCAATCTTTGCCTTTTAATGAAGAGTTTCTTTACATTTAAAGTAACAGCTGATAAGGGATGCATTACTTATGCCCTTTAGCTATGTGCTTTCTATAGGTCAAATATCTTCGTTTCATAATTCCTCTTACTTCCTTCTTTGTGTGTGTATCTCTGGTGTGCATATCATTTTGATTCCTTTCATATTTACCTTTCTCTATATTTTTTATTTTCTTAGTGGTTACCCTGGGCATTAGAGTTTACATAATAAATGAATAATATTTGAGCTTCAGTTGATACTAACTCAGCTTTAATAGCATACAACAACTGCTCCTAGAGTCTCCCTTTATATTGTTATTGTCAAAAATTACTTCTTTATAGATTTTGCATTCAACAGCAGACTTTAAGTCATGTTGAAGAAAATGAGTTAAAAACCAAAATACAATACTGGCTTTTGTATTTACCTATGCACTTACCTTTACCAGTGTCCTTTATTTGTTCCTACAGCTTTGAGGTACTGGTAGTGTCCTTTCATTTCAGCCTAAAGAACTAAATTTAGTATTTCATGTAGGATAATTATCAGCATAAACTCCCTCAGCTTTTATTTTTCTAGGAGTTTCTTAATTTCACGATCAGTTATGAAGATTAGTTTGCCTGATGTTAAATTCTCGGTAGACTTTTATCTTTCCCACTTGAAATATGTCATCTCACTGCTTCCTGGCCTCCATAGCTTCTGATGAGAAATAGGTTGTGAATCTCACTGAGGATCCCTAGACATGAGAAGTCATTTCTGTCTTGCTACTTTCCACATTCTTTTTTGTCTTTTAATGGTTGATTATGTGTTCTCAAGGATCCCTAGGTATTTATCATATTTGAAGTTCATGGGGCTTCTTGTATATGTAGATTCCTCTTTTCTATAAATTTGGGAGGTTTTCAGCTCTTATTTGTTCAAATATTCTTTCTGCCCTTTCCTCTTTCTCCTTTCCTTCTCAGACTCCTATTATGTGTATATTAGTATGCTTGATAGTGTCAAAAGATTTCTTATTCTCTGTTCATTTTTCTTCTTTTTTCCCCTTTCTTCTGCTCAGGCAGTATAATTCCAACTAACCTATGTTTAGGCTGATTGACTCTTTATTCTGATTGTTAATCTGCTGTTGAGACCTTCTAGGGAATTTTCAATTTTAGCTCCAGAATTTCTATTTCATCCTTTTTCTGTAATTTCTCTTTAATATTTTCTATTTGTTGTCCAATCTGGAGAAATCCTCAGATATCTGTAGTGAAGCTGGCCTGCTCAGAAGCAGCCACTATTGTATTCTTTATAACAGTAAAAAATCGTAAAGAACCCATGTGTCTTCATTAAGAAATACTCCAATGAGGATCTAAAAAGGCAAGTTATCGGGCCAGCCTGGTGGTGCAGTGGTTAAGTGCACGCGCTCCACTTCAGCGGCCCGAGAGTTCACAGGTTCAGATCCCAGGCAGACACCAACGTACCATTTGTCAAGCCATGCTGTGGCAGCATCCCATATAAAGTAGAGGAAGATGGGCACGGATGTTAGCCCAGGGCCAATCTTCCTCAGCAAAAAAAGAGGAGGATTGGCATCGGATGTTAGCTCAGGGCTGATCTTCCTGACAAAAAAATAAATAAAAGTAAAAATGCAAGTTATTGCTATGTTTACTAACTTGAAAACAACTCCAAGATATATGGTGTATCAATATTTAAATCTGCAGAATCAAATATCGTTAACAAAATTTTTACTGAAGAATATTTTCTAAAATCACATTACGATATATATGTGCATTTTTACAAGATTTGCACTAAGGAGAACTAACAGTGGTTCCTGACAGAGACAGTAAGTGATGGTGGAACACGTGACAGGGCAGGGGATATTTTACTCCTTAGTCTCTAAACTGCATCACTGTGTGGAACTGAACCACAAAAACACACACATGAAATATTTAATACAAAAAAGTATAACATTTAACAACAATTAGTGGAATCAGAGTTTGGCCCCAGCCTCTCTGGTGACAGGAAGTTCTGTTCCTATGTCTTGGCTAAATGCTAACCGTTTTTATCTAAAACATCCACTGCAGGAGAGTCCCTAAATGAACACCAGTGTCTTTGGGAGATGGATGTGCTGTGAATAATTTAAAGAACCCTTACTGTTAGACAATTAGGTTGATTCTACATTTTAAAACTAATTATGTAATAAAACACCCTCTCTATTCCTTATTTCTATTTCTGAACTTCACATTCTATTCCAAAGTATTAATATTTCGAAGTCAGAAACACACTGATTCACTTGTTTCACTTCAACTGCATTTATAACATCAGACAAAGCAGGTTTCCCCCATCAGTCTTCTTTTCCAGTTTCCCAGGTATTTGTGCACATAATACATCACTTACATAAGGAGTCTCTTCAACCCTGGTTTACAGAGCTGAACAGGCATCCAGAGGGGGCCCCCACACAATCTCTACTGTCTAGCCTCACTGACACCACAGAGCCTACTCCCCATCTCCAATCCATGCCTGGGTAGACAACCCTTCACAGGATGATCCCCTGAAAGGAGCCTCTTCCTAAGCTCCAGGTCATGGGTCACAATGAGATGGAATCTGCATAGAGATGAGAAGGGACCAACAGAAGGCCCTGTGGGAAAGTCAATATTTTAGGCAGGATACTTCAGAGACAGACTATATTAGTAAGTCCAAAATGTGGCAGTGTAGGAACGAGGGAACAGAAAAATCAATTAAGAATGTGACTTCTACCTGGGAAAGAGTCATTTCTTCCTCTTTCTTTCCTCTTCCTCTGGGCTTCTTTCTCAAGTAAGATTATTCTGTGTGACAAAAATATGTTGTTTAATGCTTAGAAACAACATACCCACCTTCTCTGCCACAGGTTCACATAACAGGGAAAACCTGAATATGGGAAAAAGATGATACTTTGCTGTCCACTGTAACAGGAGGGATGTAGGGACAATAAACTCTTATAAGGAGACCAGTGAGTGAGTTTTTCACCCATTTCTTCAGAAAGCCCTCTCCTCCTGCTGAAACCCACACACTCTGCTGCACCTGCACTGTCCTTTGTCCACTTGGCACTCAGCCAAAGGAAAGTGCCTTATCTAAGTCCTTGGCTCTCCCTGGGCAACCAGCCAGACTGGCTGATGCAGGATGCAGAATCCTGTCTTTTCCATCAATTTGGACCAACCCTAAAGGGCCATGCCAACTCCAGAGCTTCCTGCTGTAGATATACTGAGGAGTTTAGATTTTTGTCCTGAGGGTGATGGGAAACCATTAGAGGGTTTAATGCCAAGAAACGACACAATCAAACTTAAGATTTATCCATGATACAAACAGAAAGAAAGAGAAGCACGACTGTCTCTGAGCCTACACCCCTGCCTCTTTCTTAGTGGTTTTGATTATTTCGGAGGACTGTGACACATTTCCAATTCTAATTATCACTGAGCACCCTCTCAGACACATGCCCAACTGTGAAAATCATGTCAGGGATCCCATTTGCTCAGACTCAGAATTCCTGGTCTACTCTATCATTTCCATGTTACAGCTGGGTGCACTGAGGCTCAGAGGGGGAGAAAGTTTACCAAGTTACCCTGAAGAGGTCTGACTTCAGTGAGCAGAACGGGGTGTAAGTAGTCGCCTGGACAGGGCAGTAGAAAAGTTCTGTTCTAATTCCAGATGACATTTCACATTCCTGAGCAAGAGAAGATTCTCTTTCATGGGTTTAATCAAACTCAAGCATTTATTTCCTCTTTTCCAGAAAAGTATTTAAGAAATGAAGTTACAAATAGTTTTGGAAAACCTGGAAGAGGGTCACTTCACTTGGAGATGGGCTCTGAGCAATCTGTTCATCATGGACACATGAGCTGTGTGGGAACAAAGTTCCACATCCATCCAGCCCATCCTTCAACATCTGTACAGAAAGGACAAAGGGGACGTGAGGGGAACATCCACGTAGTTGGAGACTTCAGCTTGGAAGTCACTAATTTAACAGATCACTTTAGGGAAGGCATAAACTGTTGACTCTTTAACTAGTTAAACTAGGTTTTCAGTGTTAAAAGATTATCAACATCCTTACCAGATGCATAGTGAAATACTATAGTTATTCACAGACATCAAAGAACAGTTCCAGTATATAATAGAGGAGAAACCATATAAACCTCATTCTCTGAACAATAAAATTAAGTGTTGGCCCCACTCAGTTGCAACCTCCGTTTCAATCCCCGCATTCTTTATCCCTAAACTTTCTGGTGGCCTCTAACTCCATGTATTTCTGCTTCTTTCTCCCCATCTCTGTTCCCCCCTGCTCTCCCTGGAGGGGGGCGAAGGGCACATACCCACCTCCTGAGTGAGGACTGGACCACGCGGTTGGGCGCGGGTAGGGGAGTCGTGAGTCAGAGAAAGTTTCTGAGCAGGAAAACGACGCGGCGGGCGGTCGGGGTCTACGCGGACCGAAGGCAGAAAGGCTGGGCGGGCACCTGCCTCAGAGCGATTTTAACGGGAAACGGACGCGGACTCCCGGACGGCAGGGAGCTGCAGGACTCGGGACGTCTACGGCGACGCCGCGAGAGGCGAAAGCAACGAACTCACAGCCAGACGAACGAGCGGTTCAGGGATTTTGCTTACATGGCGACCGCCGAAACCTGGGTGAGGAGAATGGGGGCCTGAAGATTGCGAAGCACAGATACGAATCTGAAAAACCGAGAATAACTGACGGGACTGTGTCGGTAGCTCCACGCGATCCCTTCCCGCCTGTAGGACACTGCGCGTGCGCGTGCGCGTGCCCTTGGGGCGGGACAGGGGGCGGAGCCTCGGAGGGGCGGGTCGCGGGCAGCGGTCCGGACTGGGTGGGGAAAGGGCTGGAGTGGGGGCGGGGTTGACCCTCCCCACCGTCCAGCCCCTTCATGTTTCCTTTTATGTTTGTCCTCCTGCCGGACAGTCTCTGGTTCTCTGCTTTTCGCTTCCTTTGAATCTGTCTGGTGTCCTTTGGAGCCAGGCTAGGTACAGAATATGACGTGTGTGGGCCACTTATATTTCCTCTTAATAAGTTGAAGATGGTTTACGTGAAGGGTTTTTGAGGGGAGCGAATAGGGACGCGTGTCCTGCCAGCGAGGTGGAAGGAGCACAAGGACGGGGCGGGGGGAGGGGTGGGGACGACGACATGAGGGTCGTTGTGGGGCGGCGGTTGGATCTGGGAACGTCTGAGACCCTGGACAGTTACAATTTGTTTAATTAAAGGACAGTCGAAGTTGTCTGTGTAGGTGAGGGAAACTAGAATGTGACATGAAATGCAAACTGTGCCTATGCGGAATGTGCAATTTTATACTAACCCCACTAGAACATAATTTCTATTTTTGTTCCCCATTCACTGGAGAGGGAGAGACACAACCCTGGGCTGAGTTCCAGGGACTTTATGGGGCCAGGCTGTGTGGATGGAGGGCTGAGATGTTGCTTTAAAAGAACAAAAATTTCTGCTTCTGTGGATATAAATTAATTTTTCTTTTTAAAATTTGTTATTCTAATCCGCCCCTCTTGAGATGAATTAATAATTTAAATACGTTTGAGAGGTACTGGATGGCATCCTGTATTTTGCTGAAGTCATTAATTACTAAATATAATTACTATTTCAATTTTTAAAATCTTTTTTCTCAGTTATTTGGGAGAGTATTTTTAACTTGAAAAATAAATTAGAAATTTAATCTAACTTTTTGTTTTGTTTCTGAATGCTTTTTGTCACATGCAGATAATGAGGCTTGTAAATAAGGAGACTCTTTTGGAGATATTTGGCTTTACTTTTAAGTAATGAAATATTGATTTTGAAATATTTCCAGAGACATGTGATAAGGATCTGTATTCCATTAGTGAACAATAACAGCAAAACTAGTTTTTCACATTTGCAATAGCATCATGTACACCCTTAATAATTTTTTATTTGAAATATGTGAGTTAATAGCTCCTTTTCTGTTCCTTGTGGAAATTCTCAATGTGGTGCTGGCTGGACTTGGGATCAAGCAGATCACAACTGTACATGCTCCAGAAACTTTTCAAAGGTTATTTCCAATAAAGGGCACTCTTCTGTTTTCTCCAGAAATAATACCATTTTCTCAAACTTTTAAGGTGTTCTTTATTTTTATTTTTTTTTGTGAGGAAAATCAGCCCTGAGCTAACATCCATACTAATCCTCCTCTTTTTGCTGAGGAATACCGACCGGCTCTGAGCTAACATCTATTGCCAATCCTCCTCCTTTTTTTTTTTTTCCCCCCAAAGCCCCAGTAGATAGTTGTACCTCATAGTTGCACATCCTTCTAGTTGCTGTATGTGGGACGCGGCCTCAGCATGGCTGGAGAAGCGGTGCATTGGTGGCCTGGAATCCGAACCCAGGCCGTGTCTTAACATGAGTACAGCCGTGTTTGGCTGCTCCATTGACCTATGGCCACCAGTGCACAAAGAAATATAAAGCTGCTTTCTGTGTGGTGGGAACTGGCCTTTTCCTGGGAACTGTCCTTTCTCCCACAGAGAGAGTTGCAAGTGGTAACATTTCAAGGCTCTTGGAGCGTGGTAGCACGGAATGGACTGGCCATCTGTGCCGGGATAGGACGATAACCAGAGAGATCAATGCACGTACACAATTACTGGGCTGAGACGTTAGCCAGGGGGCTCAGTGCACATACGCCACTGATAACTATTTGTGCATGGAAACACTAAATGCTTGCTCTGCAAACTCTGTAATTGCTTACTCTGAAAATTATTGATGGTATAAAAACTGCTGGAAACTGAGACCTGGTGAGAGATCCACCTGTGGAAGGGATGCCTTGCCCAGGACGTGTGCTCCTTGCCCAGCCTCGTCGATTGACAGGACTCTCCCGGCAGTGGGATGTGGATATTGTGAGTAATTGATTTGATGTGTTCTCTTTTCGGTCAACTTGGTGTTTTTCCGGTTGATTTGTGTCATTTCTCTTCAGTCGATGTGGATGTTTCCCCTTTCCAGTCGAGCTGATGTTTTTTCCCTCTTAATATTTGACCTATTCGGATCTGTTTGCAGACTATCACCTTTACTATCCTCTATATAATAAAATATACCTTCAGTTTATTTGTTTGGAGTGGAGAGTGTCTTTTATGTCTCCGATCGAATCCCCGAACCTCTCATAACAGGCCGCCAGTAGCAGAGTGGGCGCACTTAACCGCTAAGCCATGGTGCCAGCCCTGTTTTTTTTTTTTAAATAAATGCTTAGACTGAAATGGATTGAAACTTTGGAAGACAAATTTCTCTTGGGTAAAAGAATAAGAACCTTTCTCCTGTCCCTCTCTCTACTCAGGCTCCATGGACTCGGCTCACTTCCCCTGAGCTCTGCTCACTCCAGGCAGAGGGATTTTGAGGTAGTCCTAGATTAAGGAGCCAGGACTGTGCACCATTGGGGGTCAAGAGATGCTGACATCTGAACTCCCCATCTGTTTTTTCTTTAGCCACCTTGCCTTACATGGGGGCCCCTAACCCACATTTTTAATCAAATATTTTCCTCCGGTATTTACACATAACATGTGCTTGGTAATTTTCCTGACCAAATGAAGTGATTTCTCTTGGGCCTAGACAGGAAACTTATTGGTTGGAGGATCCCATGCTCCCCAAGAGAAGCTGAGCCCATAAGAATGTGTCTGAGTAAACCAAGGTCTCCTTGACTCTCCTTTCCTGCCTGGGAATTAGATCTGATAACAGGTGAGGGGTGACAGTGCATTTTAGTATAACTTTTTCAATTTATATTTTTATTAATATTATAAGAAAAAAAGTCTCTAGGCAGTATTTAGAAAAACTGCCTCACGAAAGAACTAGGCCCCTTTTCAGGAGAAAGTCCCGCCCTCCATAAACACAAAGAAAGTTAGATGGAGGCCTCATGAGGGTCACTGTGATGGCCTACAGGAGCACAATGTGTGTAAGGGAGCCAGTGCCCACATCATTCCATGGAAATAACACCGTCCTCCTCCAGGTGCTGCCTGGACCTACCGCAGATGACCATCAACATCTATGTGGCCTTCCAGGCTGACAGCAGAAATTTGATGAGAGCAGAAATTGGTGAATCTGCTGTGAATGAAATCAGGGAACCTTAGAAGACGGAAGCAGTTTATGGGAATGGTTTAAGTTGGTGGAACAAAAGAGCTACAGTTTGGAGATTCTAATTCCCCTGGATGGGGACATGGCCATTGTCTTGACACGAATACAGCCATGTTTGGCCGCTCCATTGACCTACAGCCACCAGCACAAAAAGAAATATAAAAGCTGCTTTCTGCGTGGTGGGAATTGGCCCTTCTCCCACGGAGAGAGTTGCAAGTTGTAACATTTCAAGGCTCTTGGAGCATCATAGCACGGGATGGACTGGCCATCTGTGCTGGGCTAAGACGATAACCAAAGAAAACAATGCACGTACACAACTACTGGGCTGGGACGTTAGCAAAGGGGCTCAGTGCACGTACGCCACTGATAACCATTTGTGCATGGGAACACTGGATGCTTGCTCTGTAAACTCTGTAACTGCTTATATAAACTGCTGGAGACTGAGACCCGGTGCGAGTTCCACCTGTGGAAGGGACACCTTGCCCAGGACATGTGATCCTTGCCCAGCCGCGTCGATTGACAGGACTCTCCTGGCAGTGGGGCGCGGATATTGTGATAATTGATTTGATGTGAAGTAATTGATTTGATATGAAGTAATTGATCTGATGTGTTCTCTTTTCGGTCAACCTGGTGTTTCTCTTTCCGGTTGATTTGTGTCATTTCCCTTCAGTCGATCTGGTGTTACCCTTTCCGATGGATCTGATGTTTTTCCCTCTTATTATATGACCTATTCGGATCTGCTGCTATCTCAGCCGATGTGGATGTTTTCCCTTTCCAGTCGAGCTGGTGTTTTTTTGCCTCTTATTATTTGACCTATTCAGATCTGTTTGCGGACTATCGCCTTTACTATCCTCTGTATAATAAAATATACCTTCAGTCCATTTGTTTGGAGTGAAAAGTTTCTTTTACTTCTCCGATCGAATCCCCGAACCTCTCATAACATAATTGGCGCTGTGAGCAGGATTGGATTAAGGAGATGGCTTTCCTTTTCAAACAAAAGGTAACTGAAGCCAAGGTGGAAGAGATCCCAGGATGGGAGGACCCTCCCTTTTGCACTCTGGCTGGGGAGTTGACTTATAGGTCAGGATTATGTGAATCTTGGGATGTTCATCTGCGAGATATGAATCATTGGATGTGACCAAAACTTTGCAGACAGTAGAAAAAAAGAGATGATGTTTCTTTTCTGGCACGGCGAGGTTGGTGTTTATTGACTGCTTATGGTTGGGCTATGGAAGATAGGGATAAAATACAAAGGAGAAGGTACTCTTGGAAAAAGAAGTTTCAGATTTACAGGCCTGGCTGATGTCACCCAAAATAAAAACTCTTTCCTTGCCATGAGCCTGGCATTCTAGTTTTATTTGGCCCCTCTTAAGTGACAAATAGAGAGCCTAAATATGTATCCAATAGTAATTTGGCGAGCCAGCCAGGAGGCTCTTTGTCGGTGGCTCGGTGGCCCTGGGCTGGGTGGAATGTCCTGGGAAACAGTCTAGCAGCTGCCTAGGTGATTTGCCCTAGGGACTGCTCCCAGTGCTTTCCATCTGACCTGGCACCACTGACCCTGGGCACATTTTTCTTATGACAGGGAAACAGGCTCTAGAATTATTTGTTTGTTTGTCTATTTGTTTGTTTTTGCTTACACCAAAAACTCCCTTCCCCTCCATCTGGAGTCCTGTCTCTTTAAGAGGCAGGGCTATCCCTACTGGAGTGGGAATAATTGTAAGACTTTTACCCGGAATCTGTTAGATGCATCTATCTGTTCTGTTTGGGATCCCATTTGACTGTCTGTTCTGTATGTTTGTAATTTTGAAGGGGGGAAGTTCCATCTGTCCCCAAGGAGAGTCCTCTGGGCCACCTCTTGGCTAAATGGGCTATATTCAGCTAGGAGCCCATATCCGAGAAGATAGTTTTTTTCTTGTAACACCACATGGCCACAATATTCCATAGACTCCAGAGAGGAAAAGTGGCCAAAATGGGGCAATTTCAATTTACCAAAACTGATGTATTTGCTTATGCAATTGGAAAAAGCCAGCTAAAAAGTTAAACAACTAGTGGGAAGCCTGTTTTAATCTTTTGAGGTTTTTAAATAAAATCAAGAATACTGTACTGCCTCTTTAAGAGAAAATAATTAAGTAATTAAACATGCCGGCAGCCAAAGCTGAATCTGCTGCTCCCCTCCCCTCTCTTGCTGAGCTTCCCCACTTCAACTCCCCTGGAATTCCTGATCTGAAATTAAGCAAGTGAAAATAAGTAAACTTTTAAAGTAATTTGAAATTGTGATGGCCATTCTGGAAAACTTCTGTTTCAGATGAGTTCACCTTAAAGGTCACCCTTAAAAGAGAGGCTTCAAAACCTCTCACGATGAAATGCAATCTTTAATTAATACACAGAGACTTCTAGAAGACAAAGTTATTTCAAAAACAGCTTCCAAATTCTTTTTGGTAACTTGAAGCTTTAGAGTTTTGCTAAATTAAGTTGGTAAAAATTTATTGAGTCTCTGGGTCATTTCCACATAAGATAAAACATTAAAAATTGGTTACTAAACATAGATTTGTCTGCCTTTGGTTTCTTATCTCAGAGAAACTAAAAGATGCTTACGTTTATTGATAAACATGTTATGTGCATGTTGAGGAATTTTCTGTGAGAAAGTACACATTTCTGAAAAGTCTGTATATAAAAAGCAAAATGTATATTGTCCATAAAAAAGATATAGAGAATAGAGATATTTTTGTTTATTTTATTAAGAAAGATAAATTTGTCCTAAAGTTCCAAAAAAAGGAAAAAGGCATGGGACAAATTCTAAATGTAAAAAATAAGTGACAGAAGGTTTATGAAAGTAAAGCCCTGAGGAGTTGTGTACATGGTCAAGTTGGCTAAAGTAGGCTAATGAAAAATTAAAATTTGACTTTCTCTCTTATAAAGGTAATTTTCTTAAACTTTTAGTCTGCTCTTTATACAGAGATTAAAAGGTGTTCTTTTGAGTAAGTCTATGTAAAAGACAAAACACCTATGTTTTGTTAAAATAATTTCCTATGTTCAAAAGGACTGAAGTCTCTCCCTTAAGGTTTTTGTTTTTGTTTTTTGACTGTTTTAACTCTCTGTTTGCCTTTAACTGTTTCTGTTGTCAACTTGATTAAATAAATAACTAGGCATTGTTTCCTATTTGACCAAGTGTTTTAAAATCTTTTGATATTTTTGATAAACTTCTGCCAAAATTAAATTTTTAACTTAAAAAGAAATTACCAAAAGACATATGATTATGATGCCAAAATACAATTGTTACTGTATTTCATGTTGATGCTCACAGTTCTTTAATTTCTACAGAACAAAAGTATAACTCTCATGCTGATCAGCTGGTGCAAAGTCATGCAACGCACAATCCAGGCTTAGCACAATGGGTCCACGAAAAGAGTGGACACTTGGGAGAAGAAACTTCATACAGGTGGGCACAACAAAGGGAAATCCTTGTCACCCATGATGATATTGCCACTGCAGTACAACAATGTCAATTATGCCAACAGTTAAATAAACGGGGAGTTCCACACCCCTACCAAGGTCATATCCAAAAGGGATTATTTCCCGCCCATACATGACAAATAGATTTTATTGGACCATTGCCAAATTCTTGTGGATATACTTATGCCTACGCTGCTGTTGATACATATTCTGGTTATTTATTGGCTATGCCAGCTAAAGAGGCCACCCAACAGAGTGCCATAAAATTATTAGATACAATTAAGTTATATTATGGAACACCAAGGCAAATTCAGAGTGACAACGGTTCCCACTTTACAGGTAAGTTGATTCAAACTTATACCAAGGAAAATTATATAAAATGGATTTATCATATACCTTATTACCCCCAAGCTGCAGGCCTCATAAAACGAATAAATGGATTGCTTAAATAACAGTTGAGAAAACTCAGTCATGGCTCATTAAAGGGGTGGCACAACCATCTAAGTACTGCTCCTCTGTCAAGGTTATTACCAGCAAAGATTACAGAAGTGACAACTGCCACCCATGAGTTTATGACCTTAACCTATTGGCCCTTGACTCAATCTGCTCAACTGCCTTTTTGTGCCACAGCCGAAGCGCCTAGATTAGATTTATCTACTGTTTATTCTATTCAATTGCCCCCTAAGAAGCAGTCTATAGTCCCTACTGGGATAAGGATACAATTTTCCCAAAAACACCTTTGGTTTATTAAAAGGACGCTCTGGACTAGCAGCAAAAGGTATTGATGTACTAGGAGGAGTCATTAATTCAGATTACCAAGGAGAAATAAAATTTTATATTATATAATGGTAGTGACACAGTACTAACTATAGAGTCTGGGGAATGAGTGGGACAATTATTGGTGCTTCCCCTCCTGACTCCAAATGTGTCACAAGGACAACCTCCAAGTGAATTAACTAAAAGAGGAATGCAAGGATTTGGGTCTACAGATGGATGGAAACCTGGAGCAAAAGTGTGGGTGACACACCCACCCAATGCGGCTCCCCGTGCCGCAAAAGTAGTGGTCCAAGGGACCACTGCAACACTCATAGTTATGCATCCAGGAAATGAACAATTATATCATGTTCCTAAAAATTCTGTTTCTTTGCGTGAATAGATATTCCTGCTGTGCTCGCTATGCTATGCTGCACCTCCATGTCTGCTGCAGACCTCCACACCAACTAATGCCTCCATAGGACAACCTTTGACCCTGCACTGCTAGACCAACTGCTCTGCACCAGTGGGACCTATAACCTGGACTATGAATGGCCGAGAAATTTGGTCTAAGAAACATCAAACAACTTCTCAATATAAGATAATTTCTCTATTACCCTGCCTTCTGCTACCCTCTGTGATGGGGGCTGATCTGGACTTCTACAAGCTAGTTTGTTAGGCCTAAGTGTTACCTTATCTAATGTTATCTTTGATGCTGTACATAATTTGCAAGATCAAGTTAATAACATTTCATATTCTAAGGGGTTGTTTGATTGGTTACCTTGGGGTTTGGGTCCTTTATTGTGAGACAGTTTTATAATTATTATAGTCATTGGATTTTGGATTCTTGGATGTGCCTTATGTACTTGTGTACAAAGTTCATTGTCAGTGCATATGGTGTCGTATGGTTAATGGAGACGGCCACGGCCAAATATGTCTTGACACGAATACAGCCATGTTTGGCCGCTCCATTGACCTACAGCCACCAGCACAAAAAGAAATATAAAAGCTGCTTTCTGCGTGGTGGGAATTGGCCCTTCTCCCACGGAGAGAGTTGCAAGTTGTAACATTTCAAGGCTCTTGGAGCGTCGTAGCACGGGATGGACTGGCCATCTGTGCCGGGCTAAGACGATAACCAAAGAAAACAATGCACGTACACAACTACTGGGCTGGGACGTTAGCCAAGGGGCTCAGTGCACGTGCACCACTGATAACCATTTGTGCATGGAAACACTGGATGCTTGCTCTGTAAACTCTGTAACTGCTTATATAAACTGCTGGAGACCGAGACCCGGTGAGAGTTCCACCTGTGGAAGGGACACCTTGCCCAGGACATGTGATCCTTGCCCAGCCGCGTCAATTGACAGGACTCTCCTGGCAGTGGGGCGCGGATATTGTGATAATTGATTTGATGTGAAGTAATTGATTTGATATGAAGTAATTGATCTGATGTGTTCTCTTTTCGGTCAACCTGGTGTTTCTCTTTCCGGTTGATTTGTGTCATTTCCCTTCAGTCGATCTGGTGTTTCCCTTTCCGATGGATCTGATGTTTTTCCCTCTTATTATATGACCTATTCGGATCTGCTGCTATCTCAGCTGATGTGGATGTTTTCCCTTTCCAGTCGAGCTGGTGTTTTTTCCCCTCTTATTATTTGACCTATTCGGATCTGTTTGCGGACTATCGCCTTTACTATCCTCTATATAATAAAATATATTTTAGTTCATTTGTTTGGAGTGAAAAGTTTCTTTTACGTCTCCGATCGAATCCCCGAACCTCTCATAACAGCCATATGTAAGGCTGTCAAGAGGGAAGTTTGAGAATATCGTGGCTTCCAGTGTAGGAAACATGGGACAGGCATTTGTCCTTTGATTTTTGGTTCTCCTTTGATTTTGACCCTCAAGATGCTCATGCTCCAAGCTTGTCTCACACTTTTTTTTTATGAATGAAATTACATTTCTTGATTAATATTTTAATATTCTAGTGATGCAATGTTGGCTGGAGGTGAAGAAAACAATTCAGAAGTAGAAAGTGAAAATCTTTCTTCTCCTGCACCCAGTAGATAACCCATTGACATAACCAGGGTGAAGAGTTTAAGGAACTATGTTCTGAAACATAAAAAAAAAATTCACAGTGCTTAATATAATACACAATTCATATTGAGAAACATTTGGTAAAATAATGAAATAATACGGATGGTAATATGTTCCGTTGATTATTCCTTGTTTCATACTCATTTTGTAACAATATAAACCCTTCATTAGTGTGAGCTCTATCTTTCCAGACCATTTTATATACATTTAAGGTACAGAATAGTGCATATAATAATAACATACAGCACACTGTTATTCTGTACTAATAGTTTACATAAATACCACCAGTTGATTTTCTTAATCAAGAGCACTTTCTTGAGATATTTTCTAATATTAAAGAATATGAATGTACCAGAGGTTATTTAATAGTCTCATTTTAGACATTGTTGTTTTATTTTATTTTATTTTTTTTTAAAGATTTTTATTTATTTATTTTTTCCCCCCAAAGCCCCAGTAGATAGTTGTATGTTATAGCTGCACATCCTTCTAGTTGCTGTATGTGGGACGCAGCCTCAGCATGGCCGGAGAAGCGGTGCGTTGGTGCGCGCCCGGGATCCGAACCCTGGCCACCAGCAGCGGAGCATGCGCACTTAACCGCTAAGCCACGGGGCCGGCCCATGTTGTTTTATTTTATATGCTAGCTAGAATGTATAATGATTCTATTCTTGTACTTCTTGGATTTTTGAAGATGTGTGAGTATTATCTGGATGGCTCTGAAAAGTGGCACTGATGATGAAGAAAAGCAGAATATGTCGCCCAAAAGTGTGCCACTCTGGCATATTGATCATTTTGAATTAAAGTTACTTGAGAAACAGCTGGTGCAAGAAGGACAGTGTCCCCCTGAAAGCATGAAATAAATCTCCCCTGTGAAAGGTACCCTCCCTGTACCAGGAGGAAGGAAGACATTCTTATCACCAGAGATAGGGAATTTAGGTCTGAGAAGGCTGCCTTGTTACTTCCAGACTAATTTACTATCCCTAGCCCAAACTTCTTTGTCTTGTCAATTCTCCACAAATTTATTGTTTCTTTGTGTAAAAGGTATAAAAGCTCCCTGCCTGGGTCACTTCTTGGAGCCTCATATCTTCAGGGTTCCCACATGAACAAAATTAAATTTGGTTTTTTTTTTTCTCCTGTCAATTTGTATTATGTCAGTTGAATTATTAGACCAGCCAAAGAACCTAGAAGGGAGCAAGGGAAAAGTCTTCCTCCCCTACAGCTTTGGTGCCCAACATGGGGCTCTCCACTAGCTGAATAATGGTTGTTCCAGGGCTGCTGCAGCTGAGATGTCATAGGACCTCTGACAAGATCTGGCAGCAGGTAAGAATTTTTACCACCTCAGTCTCCTGGATCTCTGTTTGCAGGATCTGGTGGAAGCGAGAGTGGTAAGAGTCCTTTTGTTTTTCTAAATTGAGATTAGCAGGAGAGAATATTTGTATGAATTCGTTCCTTTGGTAAAGATTTGTAATGAGTCCTTATTTTCTATTGATCCCTTTCCTCCCAGAGATGGTCAGTGTTTTCCTTTGTCTCTGTCTTTTGTGTCATTTGTCATAAGGAGGAAAACCATAGGGCAGAACACAGGCATAGGTTATAAGCTTGTTGTTTGAGCCACCGTCACAGACTATTGTGTTCACTCTTCTCACAAGACCAGTGTCTGTTTAGACAAACTCTGCTGTGTAAAAACCAAATGAGCTTTTCCTTCCATCTTGCTCTATGTCCTGAAAGCTTGACTTTGTGATCAGTGAGAATATTCTCGATGGTCTCTGCCAGCCAGAAGATGCAAGTACCAGCTTGATTTTGGTGGCCAGTTCAATAGACTGGGGTTATAAGACACAAAGTCACAAAGAACATTCTCTTTGTCTGGCTGTGCCAACTCTCAGAGGAGTTTATCATAAGGGGTCCCAATCCATTAAGGGACTTTGTTGTCTCAACTTTCATTGTCTTGTTAGTGCTAGAAAAGTCCCATTCCAGTAGCAACTGCCCCGTATCATAGATTAGCAAGTCTGTGAGTCGAGGCATCTCACATTCCTGAGATGAGAGACCAGAGACACCGTTTTCACTACACCACTCTTAACCAACTGTGACAACAAACGTCTTTCCTTTCTTAGGCTAACTCTGGGAGTGAACTGTCTGCATCTTGTGAGGGCTGCATCATTTGCACTCTCTTTTGGGATGCCTCTTGTGCCCATGGTTAAGCCATAAAAAGCCTTATTGGTTTGAGTCACTATTGAGATTAATATAAGATCCTACTCATCAATGGCCAGATAATGGATCCTTTGAACTGGCTATATTTAAAGAAAAAAAATTAAAGAGCTCTCATCTTAAACAGTTGTCTTACTGGTAACTATGGAAACACCAAATTAAAAAGAGGACACAAAGGAATATAATGGCTAGCTTTAAGGACTCCGTTGACAAGATGAAATAACAGAAATTAGAACAAAAATTAAAGTCCACATCCAATGTAAAGTCTCTTTCTTAAAATCCAGCCCCATCTCCTCAGCAATCTCCCTTAACTCCCAAAACTCCTACAACTGTATTTTGTTGTTGAAGCTTCTTGGCAAGTCACCCTTTTCTGTTCCAAAAGGTGGGGGGGAGACATGTGATTCCCTGTTTTGGAACAGCTGTTAAAAAAAAAAAAAAAAAAAAACCAGGGCACCTCATAGTTAAGATGTCTTAGGGACTCTAAAGGCAAAGGAGGGGTTCCACCTGATCTAAAACTCTTTCTTTGCCTCCCTAAAAAAAGAAAACAAAACAAAACAAAACAAAAAAACACTCCTGCTTCATATATATATATATCCACTATGGACCAGGATCTTGTACTTTAGAAAAAAAAAAATCCCCCTTTCCCTGAACTTTTTCCCACTCCCTCTTCCTCAGAACCTATCAGAACCTGTTCCTTTAAAATTAAGCCTTCTGAGGATCCAAGGCTAAACCCTTAATTTCTTATACTGCCTGGACCAAAGCTGAACTTCGAGCCATAGTCAAAGATTTTCCCAAAGTAACTTAAGATTTGCTGAGGAATTTAATATAGTCATTCAAATTTATCAACCTGGCTTCTCTGATTTATATCAGCTAATTCATATGCCTGTCAGTGAAGGCCAGGCCCAGCATTGGATGAAAACTACTAATTGAGAAAATCCTGAAAGATCTCTAGAATTACCCAGGAGACCAACCCACTGATCTTTTGTATAATCAGACTTGAATAATCACTAGACAACATTTGGGCAATTCCTAGGGCTTTCCCAAAGCTAGTTGATTGGAACAAAATTCAGGATTGTGCACAAAAACTTGATAAACCTGTTCACGACTATTACAACCAACTTAAGATTGTTTTTAAAGAAAATTCTGGTCTTCCTTCAGATGTTGATTCCACCCACGCAGCTTTTAACTCTATGTTTATTAATGGGCTGAACCGAAACCTTTCCCTTTAGTAAAAAGGACCAGGATGGAATGGGAAACTGTGTCCTTCCAGATTTAGTTAATCTGGCAAACCAACTCTCTCCCACTCTAGATGAGTCACCTAAGGGAAAGACTATTAACATTCTTAATCATCAACTCTAGCAAGTGAAGGCCCCTAAACAAAACCAAAAACCTCCTAGTTCCTGCTATTATTGCAAAGAGCCAGGACGTTGGAAAAGAATTGTTACAAATTTAAGCACTTCAAGTGCCTTTAGCCCTCTAACTAGCCTTTCCAATGTCCTCCAAATTCTCAGTGATGGGGCTCTGAGGAACTAGAGGGGCTCTTCCCAATACTCCCTCTTAATCTGCTCAGAGAAACATTTCTCCGAATTGGAAATGAATCTCTTCCTGTCCTAACTGATACCAGAGTCACACTCTCGGTGCTCAACCCCACACTGCAAAGCAGCCCCTGCATCAGAGTACTAAAACAGTTCAAATAGTGGGGATTTCTAATAAACCTCAATAGTTTTCTGTCTCTGAACCTATTCCCTTTCGTCTAGGCCCTTTGAGAGACACACACTCTTTTCTCCTTAGTTCCTCCACCCCTATTTATTTATTAGGCCAAGACTTCTTGAAAAAGTATTATGCCAGAATTTCTTTCCCCTGAAAGGGGGAAATAATTCTACAATTTGACAGTAGTCATCAAAACAGCCAACCAGGTGAATTAAATGACACTTTGACATCTTTTATTTCCTCCGTCTCTAACAGTATTAGAGCTGATTCTGGAAACACTGATCACTAGTCCCTATTGAATTAGCTACCAGCCTCCTTATGGGCAAAATTTCCAACAGATATTGGTAAAATTCACAGTGCACCTCCCATCAAGATTCAAATAGATCCCTCAAAACCTCTCCCCAGAATTAATCAATACCCTATAAGTAAAGAAGCTCTTCAAGGTATAAAGCCCATAATAGAGGATTGTAAGGTTGAAGGCCTCATTATCCCTTGTACTAGTCCCTGTAATACTCCTATTCTACCTGTGAGAAAACCCAAGGGCAAGGGTGGAGGTTTGTCCAGGACCTCTGAGCAGTAAACAACATTGTTATCCCTGGACACCCTGTTGTTTCTAACCCTCATATGCTATTAACATCCATTTCCACTGGAAGCAAATTTTTATGGTAATTGATTTACATAATGCATTCTTTAGTATTTCAGTTGATGAAGCAAGTCTATACATTTTTGCCTTCACTTGGGAAGGAAAATAATTCACCTGGACAGTGATACCTCAGGGTTTTACTGAGAGTTTTTCTTATTTCTCACAAATCCTAAAGGCTGATCTGGATGATATAAAGTTCCCTAGGGGTTCTACTTGGTTGCAATATGTGGACAATTTGGTTCTTTGCTTCTCCTCCCAAGTCTCTTCACAGAAAGACAGCATCCACTTGCTAAAGCTTTTAGCCTTAAAGGGACAAAAAATCACCAAGGAAAAATTGCAGTTTGCCCAAACCCAGGTTCAATATTTAGGGCATCTGATATCAAAACAAGGGCCAAACCTAGATCCAGATAGACTTCATGATGTCCTAAGTTTCCCAAAACCCAAAACTAAGTGTCAATTGCAAGATTTTCTTGTGCTAGTTGATTATTGCCAAAATTGGATTCCAAATTTCTCCCTTATGGCCAAACTTCTATATGTTTTACTAAAGAACAACAACCCTGACCCCATTTTATGGGAAGAACAGGACGACATACCCTTTAAAGCCTTAGAGGAGAATTTGATGAACCCACTTACCCTTGGACATCCCAATTATCAGATTCCCTTTTTCCTTTTTGTATATGAAAAAGAAAGGAATGCCCTTGGGATACTCACCCAAAAACACGGGACTGCCATCAGCCCTTAGGGTATTACAGCCAGCAACTGGACCCTGTGGCATGCAGATACCCCCCTTCCCTTAGAGCCATTGCTGCCACTGCGTTTTTGGTTAAGGGCACCAAGAAAATATTGTGAGATCTTAACCATTTTTGTACTGCATGCTGTACAAGTCCTCCTGAATTCTCATCACACTCAACATTTTTTAATCAGCTGCTTTACTTCCTAAGAAATCCTTTTGTTAATGCTCCTTATATAACTCTTCTACATCGTAATAACCTTAACCCTGTTACTCTTCCCTCCATTACCAACGAAGTCCCTCACAACTGCTTAACACTGATGGATCACCTCCTGACTCCTCGTGATGATCTGCAGGAAACTCCTTTTAGTAACACCAACTTCTCATGGTTTACTCACGGTTCTTATTTAAAGGATGACAATGGCAAATACTGGGCTGGGTATGATATTGCAACTCCTTTTGATATTGTTGAGGCAGCACCTTTACTATGGCTACTTTGGCCCAACGGGCTGAATTATATGCTCTTTCACAGGACTGTACTTTAGCCAAGGGGAAAAAACTGCCAATATTTAAACCGAGAGTAGATATGCTTTCAGAGTAGCTCATGATTTTGGGATGTTGTGGAAGTAAGTGGCTTTCTTATTTCCAGCAGAAATAAAATTTAAAATGCCCCCCATATTCAGAAATTATTGGATGCTATACTTTTAGCTCCAGTTTTAGCTATTATTAAGATCCCAGGGCATTCTAAACTTCACCCTCTGGAAGCTAAAGGAAATCACCTTGCTGATATTTCTGCAAGGAATTCAGCCCTTAAAGGAACCAAGAGCAGCAAACCTTTGTCACAGAAGAAAGGGATATTTCTCCCAAATGATCATGTAGAAAAACTGGCTAGAGAAGCCCAAGAATTGGCCTTAGAAAAGGAAAAACAAGACTAACATTCAACAATTGTTGATTTGATAAAAAGAGAAAGCTCTGGTTTGCACCAAATAACAACCCAGTCCTACCAGAGTCTCTAAAATTCCCACTCTTAACCACTGTACATGCATTAATCCATTGATCAAAATGGTAGCATGATTGATTCATGAATCAATATTGTTGGAGAAATATTAACAAGGCAAAAAAAAGTGCCTACCTCACTTGTCCCACTTGTCCACAATACAACCCAGGGAAGCCTGTTCATAACTGCTCCTGGACATTTTAAACTGCCTAATGGACCATTCGAGGTTTGGCAAATGGATTTCATACAACTTCCCCTGTCTCATGGATATAAATATGTTTTAGTCATGGTCTTATGTTTTCTCCCCCGACTGAAGCCTTCCCTTGCAGACAGGCTATTGCCTCTTCTGTGGCTAAAGTCCTCTTGGAAAAGATTATGCCTACCTGGAGAACTGTTGAACTTCAGAGTGATCCAGAAACCTATTTTATTGGTCAGGTACTTCAACATGTCTGCACTGTTTGGCTGGTTTTACAACACTTTCACTGCACTTACCATCTTCAATCCTCTAGTTAAGCTGAATGCACTAACAACATTATTAAGATGCAGTTTGCAAAATTTTTAGAGACAAGCCAAATACCTTGGCCAAAAGCATTGAATTGATCCTTCTAAACCTCAGATCTATCCCTTTTGGGACCCATATACTCGCACTCTTTGAGACAGTCACAGGACACCCAATGCACTTGGCTCCTGCCTCTTGATTCACACCTGATAAAAGCAGATATACTCCAATATTGCAAGGTCCTAATTGCTTCTATTAAAAATAATCATGTTTTGGTAGAGCAATCTTTTCACAGCACGTTCTTGGGACACAGATACCTTAAGCATCACACTTTGCAACCTGGAGATTTTGTCTATTGGAAAAGATACCTCAGGAAGGGCTCTTTTTAACCTAGCCTGAAAGGCCCCTATCTGGTACTGCTAATTAACCCTTGTGCTGCCAAACTGCAGGACATGGACTCACGTGACACAGCTAAAGAAAGCACCAAACCCTGATGGGACCTGCATATCATCCGGTGACCTGAAAGTAAAAATTTCCCTAAATTGAAACAGACAACATCTAATGAGACAGCTTGCCCAAGATGTCTGGACCAGGACTGTTGGAAGTTTGTCTGTCAAACCTCTGATGATGTCATAACACTTCAGATGATCTCCAGTGCCTATGACCTTGATAACATATGAACTTTAGATTAAAAGTGCCTGAGAGTTCTCCCTTCTAACCCTCCTTGTTACTCAAATGTGGATACAATAGGTTTCCAATCTGTGCCCTTGCCCTCCAACATGGGACACAACATCCAGGAAAGATTCCTGGCATGGAGAGACAAAAGGCCAATGAAACCAGAAAAACCCAACTCCAGCAGTGATGTTTTCAAAGATCTCAATCCAAAGGGGGAAACGTATTAACAGAAACCTCATTAAAATGGAGTCAGGAGATCAAAAGGGGGCCCTCTCACACACTGTCAATAGCCAAGCCCAGCAAGAAGAAAGACTGCCTCTTCTTGACTGGCAAGAAGCTCAGCCAATGAAAAGCCACTACACTTGGAAGTCCCAGTCTCCTTCAATGGACTCTTTGTTTCTAATAGCCCCGCCAACTTCCTCTTCCTTTCTATAAAAGAGTTTCTCTTCCCCTTGTTGCTCTGGACTTGTGTGTGGCTCACCATGTTTGCGGCTCACCATGTTTGCAGACTCCAAATTGCAATTCTCTGCTGATCCTGAAGAAAGCCATTTTTGCTGGAGGAATAACTGGCTATTTGTTTAAGGTCAACATTTCCAACATAAGTGGCCCACACAACTCTAAGCTTTTACCTTAAAACTGCTTGAAACATTAACTTGAAATAGGTAGGAAGCAACACTTCTCCACAGGAGACAAAACAGGCCTGAGAAGAGCCGGGCCCAGTGAAGCCCAGGCCTCGCCCGCCGCGCCCCTGGGGCCCCGCGCGGCGCGCCTCACCCACTCCCAGTTCCCGCCAAGGCCCAGCGTCTTGCCAAGTCCCGCCTCCTGCCAGTCACGCCCAGGCCCCGCCCCCAGCCTGCCCCGCCTCTTACCTCTGCCTGGGCGCCCGCAGTTTCCTGCAGACCCGGAAGGGGATAGCGCAGAGCGAGGGTCACATTGCGGAGAGTGAGTTTCTTTCTAGTCCAAACCCGGGCTTCGCAGTCCTCCTGCCTCCCCCAGCGGGGTCTGATTTTCCCTACTGACCTTGAAATTCTCGCCCACACCTCTCCACGTCAAGTAAATTCAGATGTCGCCATAAGAGGCCAGGGGCGCTTCCCTTTCGGTTAAAATCGCTCTGAGGCTGGTTCCTGTCCTTGGCTTTTCTGCTTTCGTCCACGTAGACACCGCCTGTTGCGTCATTTTCCTGCTTAAAACCCTCTACTGACCTCTCAGCCGCGCCATGTAAAGTCCTCTTCTGCGAAGTGGATTTATTCCCTTCGTGGGCCCTTTGAGGGCAGCTCCTGCTGTCGCGCTCCAGGAGGTGCCATGTCCTCTCTCTGGTTTTGGGATTCTGCAGATTCCAACCCTCTTTTAGGACACCGCCCCCCTACCTGTCGCTCCACAGGACTCCTCCTCATAATTACGGCTTCTCCAGACCCTGCGTTGGGGAGGAGACTTGGCCCAGCCAAGTCTTGTGACCTTGTGTGTTCTTGGTCCCAAATTCCATCCCAGTGGAAAATATGCTTTTGCGGGGAGCGGGAGTCGTTCCATCCTCCTCCTGAATGTGTGGGCAAGGGGGATCAGGAGAAACAGAGAGAGAGAGAAATTGAAAAACTAAAAATAGAAATGAGGGAGATCCAGAAACCCATGGCAAAGTGGGGTGGGGGAGAGACCTGCAAAGAAACCGTAGGAATGAAAGAATAAGCTGTGAAAGTAGCAGGGAGAGAAGAAAAGATGGAGTAATTTAGAGAAAAGCAGAATCTCCAGAGAGGTGAAGGGGCGTGAAACAGGGAGATGTGTCCCTGGTCAGAAGTAGCAGTGGGGGCAACAAAGGGAGAGGCAGTTGGGATGGTGGGGTGGTGGGGGAAGGAGGATAAAGGAGCTGGAGCCATGTCAGACAGAGCAAGTTGGTGCTGGGACAGAAAGAGGTGGCAGTGTGTGACATAGAGAGGAAAGGGAGAAATAGCAAGTGTAGGGGAAGCAGGAGAATCCCCCTCTGCCCTTTCCCTTAAGGTTCTTATGGCTGGCCAAATAATTAACAAGACAGGTTAGCAGGAGAAAATAATACCAAGTTTACTAACATGTATACATGGAAGAAACCAGGGACACTGCGTTTCTCAACACAATAGCAGAAATGCTCGTCTTAAATACCATCTTCAGCTAAGGACAAAGGAGGATGTTGGGGGTGGGGGGAGTCAGTTATAGGAGATTACCACTAAAGCACAGTAAACAGGAGTAAGGTTATTATGCAGATTTAAGGCCTCACCTTCCACATTGATAAGTTTCGAGAAATGAGGTCATCCCCCCTCTTCCCAATACAGAGAGAGAGATACCTTTACAAATGGAGATTTCCCTTGTAAATGTAAATGTTTGTCTGGCAACTCCTCGAAGGGCCATCCAGGGAAAGTGGCCAGAGAGACAGAACTTCCAATAAGATGGGCTTGTTGGTGCCTTTTCTATTGTAACATCTGTCGGGGGTGGGAAGAGGGAGAATCCCCCTCCGCCCTCTTCCTTAAGGTTCTTCTGGCTGGCCAAATAATTAACAAGACAGGTTAGCAGGAGAAAATAATACCAAGTTTAATAACATGTATACATGGGAGAAACTCAGAAATGAGCAACTCGTCCCTCTGTCTCAGCTGCTTGCTTAAGTATTGCAGCTAAAGGCAAGGAGCGTGTTGGGGGTGGGTAGTGGCCTGGGACTTCAGAGGGCAGGAGGACAATTCTTTTCGGGGTCATCTATAGATAAGTGGTCAGGGAGAGACAGAGTTTTTTGATAAAAGGGGCCTGGTGCCCCTCCCATTGTAACATCTATTTTACATTATCTTTATAGCCATCATGATAGAAGATCTGTTCCAGGAATGAGCCACCATGTCAGATTTTTTTAGGCAGTTAGTGGGGGAGGTCAAATGTCCTTATTGTCTTCAGCTCGAAATAATCTGCATACCAGAGTGGTGCTTCCTGGGGCAGCTTGCCCTGAGCACCGTCAGTTCCCTCCTCTGAAACTTCCCTAGAAGTTTCACATATTAAAAGCTGAGCTGGTGACTGTGGAGAGAGAAATCATGTTAGTATCCGAGTGATAAGAAGTCTGCAAAGAGAGAAAAGAACGTAGATTAGAATGAGGATGAACAGGCAGGAAAGAACAAATCGGAGCACTTTTCCCCACACTCCATTAAACCAGTCCCCCAATCCTGGAAATAAGTCAGTCCAATAAAATGTGTGAGCTTCGTTTATCTGATGAAAAATGTCAATCTTCTCTTTTAATAGATTTAAGTTAGATATTACTTGACCTGTTTGATTCACATAAAAGCAACATTTTTCTCCAATGATTGCACATGCTCCTCCTTGCTGGGCAGTGAGCACATCCAGAGCACGTCGATTTTGGAGCACCACAGATGCTACGCTGTTAATCTCTGACTGGAGTATGTTCAAGGTTTGCATGGTGGTGTTGAACGCTTGCTCCATTACCATAGAGAGATTTAATATTGCCTTTTCCAACTCATAATCTCCAAAGCTGGGGAATAGGACTCTCAAGGCTGAAAAGAACTTGGAGTTGTGATACACAAGTGGATTTTCCACGATTTCTCGACTGGCACGTTTATGTGGCACAATCTTATGAACAAACGAACCCAAGTTTGTAATTTGGCTAGCATTTAAGGTGGAGTGTTTGGTGACAGAAGGAGCCAGGTATCCAAGTCCACATCGTCCTGACCAATTAGGTGGGAATCCTTTATACACTTTGTTGCCGCATAAAATGAAAAGACCAGTGTAGTTTAAAGACAAGGTTAGAATTGAGTCTGTAGTTCCCAGGATCTGGACTATTTCATGATCTGTGCCACTTGCACTGTTACTACCTAAACATCTCCATTTCCCATGAGCTCCTGTCAATCTGCGAGAACAGAACAGATTGCGGAATAGCTGGTACAGGAGGCCTGCAGTCTGATTTTGGCAGCTATAAAGCCTGGTCTTGTCACCTGACCAGGTGAGTCCAGATTTTTGATCCACCCATATATAGTCTGTGGCATTGGGCAGCCTAACCATGCGGATAGCTGCGATACCCCAAGTTGCACACGGGTGGCTCGTAAGCCATCCAGAGCACTTGGTGATTTGGCAAATGTTTGTGCCAGAGGGAGTAGTGATAGAGTCACTTACAATTCCCTTGAGAGTTCTGAAGATGCCACCTGCGGAATCAAACCACAGAGTTTGATTGCAATATTGTCTCGGTATGTCACCCAGGAAAGGTCCAGCGCCATGTTTACTTTCAATGCAGAGGGAAAAACTTTCACCTATTGCTTGTACTTGGGCAAGGGACAGTCCTTGACCTTCTAAGTAGTCTTTCTGGGGCCCAAGTGACTCACCAGGAGAAGAAGCAGAGTGAAGTTTCCCTTGTTGCGGATACCATACTCTGTTATTCATCCATCTTCCGTACTTAGTCCACCAGGTGTTCATATCAGCAGGAACAAAGACTAGTTCAGGTTCTTTTGCACTATCTAGCTGTTGACATAACCAACAGTCACACTGATTAGTTAGCGTGGCTAGGGCTTGGTAAACTGGCATAAGGGGGTGTTTGGTCTGTGCCCGACCTGTTGAAAAGGAGAGAGTTAGTAAAAGCAAGACACAGATCGGAAAAGAGCCCATAGCGGAGACTTAGAAAGGGAAGAGGTACAGATGATAGAGACCAGCACTCGCCAGTCAGCTTTCTAATAAGTGATTAAAAAAAAAATATATATATATATATATATATATATATATCCACTAATAGTTTGTGTGTGTGAGTGTGTATATATATAGGGAGTTTTGAAGCAAGGGGGACGAAATGGGTCAAAGTAGGTTTTCTTGATCCGTGATCTTGGGAAAAGCTGTCTACTTCGTGATGTCGGCTGCTTCTGGGGCCTGGGTTTTGGCCCTCGAAATCCTTAGTTTAAGGTCACCTGTGGGGATTATCTCCCAGTTGTCTTGAGAGCGATGTTCTGGGTCTATTTTGGTGTGGCTCGCATGGATCCAGGAAGATTTTTCCTTTATTTTGATGGCAGTGCAGGTCGTCAGTAAGACTTCATAAGGTCCTTCCCAGCGAGGTGACAGTGCGTGTTTTCTTCTAAAGACCTTGATGTACACCCGGTCTCCTGGTCGAAAGGGATGGCAAGGCTTGTCAGAAGGTGGTGGCCATGCCTCTTTTACCTGTTGACGATATGCTTCAAGTATACTAGTTAATTTTTGTATATAACAAGTCACAGCATCAAATTGTTCACTTAAGTTCCCATAATATTCATTTAATCCAGGAATTGAAGGTTTAGAGACGCCAGTAGGCATCGGACGTCCAAAAACTATTTCAAAAGGAGTCAGTCCATGCCTTCTATTTGGAGTATTTTGAATCTTCATAAGGGCCAAGGGCAGAGCCTCTGGCCATTTAAGTCCAGTTTCTTGACAGACTTTTCCTAGAGTTCTTTTTATATCTAGATTTTTATGTTCCACTTGCCCTGATGACTGAGGGTGATATGGGGTATGAAATTTTAATGAATACCCCAGAGTTTTTGCAAGCAAGTGGTTTATCTCTGCTGTAAAATGAGTTCCTTGGTCTGATTCAATCCATAAAGGAATGCCAAAGCGAGGAATAACTTCAGTTATTAATTTCTTTACCACTGTTGTGGCATCTGCATGTCTGGTCGGATAGCATTCAGTCCATCCACTAAACATGCAGACAATAACCAAACAGTGAGAGTAACCTCAAGCTGAAGGCAAGTCTATAAAATCCATTTGGAGTGCCGCAAAAGGCAGCGTGGGCCTGGGAGGACTTCCTGGATCACACTGATTTTTCCCAGAGACTTGGTAAGATTTGCAAGTTGTGCACTGGGAGGTGATTTGGTCAGAAATTTTATGGATGCCAGGGCAAAACCAATTGTCTTTTAGTTCTTTAACTATCCCCCGTTTGCACATATGTCCCATTTGGTGGGAGATAAGTGCAAGCCAAAAAGTCAAAAGAAAAGGAGCTACTGGAAGTCCATTTGGTCCAATGTATAATCCATCTGATAATCGTTTGGCACCCTTTTGTATCCAATTGTCTTTTTCAGATTGTGGGGCATTTGCCTGATAGTTAATAACATCAGTCAGGGATAAAGGCGGGTTTAAGAATTGGGTGGAAAACGGATAAGGGGGTCCATAGTGAGGGGGACTCACAATATCCCTGAGGTATTCGAGTCCATGTTAATTGTCTCCCTTTAAATGTAAATGCGAAAAGAAATTGTGAGTCAGGGTGTAATGGGATTGAAAAGAAAGCTGAGCAGAGGTCAACTACTGTAAAGCAAGCTGCATCAGCAGGTATTGAGGTCAGGATGACAGCTGGATTAGGGACCACAGGATGCCGAGGAATTACAAAAGAGTTTATGGCTCTGAGGTCTTGTACAAATCTATAGATTTGGTTCCCGTCTGAGTCAAATTTGCCTTCCTTTTTTACTGGCAAGATTGGAGTGTTACAGGGCGAGGAAGTAAAAAATAGTACACCCTGTTGCAAAAGGGAGTCTATTATGGGTTGAATTCCTCGCTCAGCATCTCTGGAGAGCGGGTATTGGGCTACTGATGGAAACGGTTTATTTTTTTTCCAAGTAACGTGCACGGGCTCAGCACTAAGCAACAATCCTACGTCATTTGCATGTGTAGCCCAAAGACTGGTTGGGACATTCTTTAAAGACTCATCTTCCTCAGAAGGATTTAAATCAGGACAAGTTTCCATCATGGAAAGTAGGAGACTTGGGGCTTGGTCAGAAGGCAAGGAGATAAAAACACCTTTTTCATTACAATTTATAGTGACATTGAATTTACATAACAAATCTCGGCCGAAGAGGTTTGCTGGTGAACAGTCAGAAACTAAAAAGGCATGATGAGTGTTAAGGGGCCTAAAGATATTGGAGTGGGCTTAGATATGGGCAGTGAAATAGGCTGTCCAGAGACTCCAACAGCTTGATAGAATCAGAGGTAACAGGTAGAGATAAATCCTTTGAACGGATAGTAGAGAATGTCGCACCAGTGTCAATTAAGAAATCCAGTTCCCGATCCTCTATTTTAAGCTTAACTGTAGGCTCAGGGGTGCGACTGAGGATCGGCTGACCCCATCATTTGAGGGAGAAATGCCCCTCAGGTGGAGAAAAATGAGCCTTTTGGGGGTGCTGGGGCCAAGCGGGAACATTTTTTAAACTTTCCCTCCTCTTAAGAGCGGGACATGCCCTTTTCCAATGCCCTGGTTTCTTGCAATACCTACAATTGTCCGAAGGCAAATAGGGAAACCTCTGAGTGGGCTTTAGTTTACTTTCAGGGTTGAATTTTTGCTTCTCAAAAGATTCAATTTGCAAAGCAAGAAGAGTTGTTTTTAATTCCTTTTTTTTTTTTGCTTTCTTGCTGACAATTTTCAAAGAATTGTGTAGCAGCCTCCATTATTACACTTAATGGTTGCCCTGCCCAACCAACCACACTGTTTTGAATTTGTTTCTTTATATCAGGAAGAAAATTTCCAACTAAAGCAGAAATTAGGAGATTCCTATGCTCTGGGGCTTCCGGATTCAGTGCAGTGTGTCTTTGGAAAGTCTGAATAAACCGTTCAACAAAAGCTTTAGGATGTTCTCCCTCGTTCTGAGTGCATAATTCAATTTTTGACCAATTAACTTCAGGAGGAAACGCCTCTAGAATCGCTCCTATTAAACCTTGAATATCAGCCTCTAGCTGTGCCACTTCCTGGTCATCTGCAGGAGGGCCTGGGAGAGGGTCTGGCCATCTATTTCCTCTATGAGGGGGGTTTTCTCCAGGGGGCCGTCTGGCCTGTCTGATAACTACAGTGTAGTCATGGGCTGGAAGAGCGCCCCTTAGCAGCCAGTCAAGTTCTCGGTGGGTGGGGCTATGAATAGCCACTAATCTTTCTAATTCTTCTCTAAATTTAGTAGGGTCTTCTGACAATGGAGGCAGGAGAGTTTTATAATTTAATAGATCAGCTGCTGTCCAGGGGACATGAATTCTCTGCAGCGGAGGTCCAGGATACATCCGCAATGGACACTGCATAGGAATGTCTGAAGCTGACAGAGCCTGATTACAGAGCCCTGGAAAGTAGGAGGAGTTGTAAGACACAGCAAAATGAACCTTCCTGCCCTTCCTGGGTGTTTCTACTAAATTTACTTCTTGGTTTTCAGCATTTACACAAGTAACCTGTATGCCCCTTGCTTGGAGGTCAGGCCTAAGCGCCCCCTGTAAGTCTTCAACAGTGAGAGAAGTTAAAACAGGCAGCGGAATGCCCTTCGGAGAAGTTGGAGTCCTGGGACTTAAGGGAACTGGCTGAGGAGGTGACTGAGGAGCTAAGTCTTGAGGGGGAGGATTTGGGCCAGGGGCCCAGAGATCCAAAAGATCTTCTGGGGAGTCAGGGACAGGGAGTTGGGGATATAAGGGAGTGTAGGAGGGAGGAGAAAGGGAATTTTCAGTAAATTTGACTTTCAATCTTTGTTCTAACTCCGACTTTTGTTCTTTCACTTTATTAAGAGATTCCCTAAGGCTAGCCGTTATACTTTTCTGGGTTTTCTTTTCAATTTGATCTTCCCATAAATACCAATAAGGCAGCTGCTTGGGATGAGAGCTCTCTAAAATATTTTTCAAATATAGATGTTTTTCCAATTCAAAGGATCCATCGTCTGGCCATTGACGAGTAGGATCTTCATTTGTATATTTATTCCAATAGTGACTCAATCCAATAAGCCTTTTTAAGGAAAGACCCGGAGGTAACTTTCCATGCTTAGAATAAATCTTCACCATGGACGCAAGAGGCATCCCTGGTGAGGGCGCAGATGATGTAGCCCCATGATGTAGCCCCCATGATCCACAGAATTCACTCCCAAAGATATTCAGAGAAAGTAAAGACCTTCGTTGCACAGGCGGTAAGGATGGTGTAGTGAAAACGGTGTCTCCGGTCTCCCACAATAGTGTGGGACGCCTCCAGTCACAGACCCGCAAATCTGTGACACCAGGCAGGCGATACTGGAATGGGATTTTTCCAGCACTAACAAGCAACGAAGGTTAAGACGACAAAAGCCCTTATGGACTGGGCCCTTTATGACAAACTCCCCTGAGAGCTTGGCACAGCCGGACAAAGAGACAGTTCGGAACCCCAGTCTACTCGACTGGCCACCAAGGTGCACCCCGGTAAATGCACCTTCCGTATGGTGGAGACCAAGGAGAATATTCTCACTGGTCACAAAGCCAAGTTTTCTCAGGACACAGAACAAGACAGAAGGAAAAACCTCATCCGGTTTTTTTTTGTTTGTTTGTTTGTTTTATGTGCACAATGACAGCTTTAGTCACGCCTTAGGTCTCTTGGAGCCAGAATAATACCTGGGAGGGAGGTGCTGCGGGGTTGGGGACTGTGTGCTTTTACAGAGTACCTCGTCGTTGCACGGACATTTTCTTGCAGTTGGCAGGGGACCTGTGTCATGTACCCCGTTCCGTGATCCAACTTATCCTGTCACGGGAGTCTTCTGAAAGTGGCGAGCGCCCTAATGGCTCTTAACTGCTCGACCCGCACCCACTTAAATTTGCGGCCTTTTTGGCTTCCAAGATGCCCTTGGCAATGACCTTCACTTCATGTGCATAATAACCCACAGCAAAGGTTGTAGACGCCGGTCTGGTGAGACTCGCAAACTCACAAGTCTGTGGGGCCGGCCCGGACAGCAGGCTTATAGGGCCTATGCCTGTGTCCTACCCTATGGTATTTCCTTCTTATGACAAAAGACACAGACAAAAGAGAAAAACAGAGACTACCTCTGGGAGGAAAAGGGATCAAGATCAAAACCAAGAGTACTCTACCAAATTTAAACCAAGAGTCACTAAAAGCCCAAGAAACTAGTTTCCCAAATATTTTCTCCTGCCAATCTAAATTTAGAAAGAGAAAAAATTCTCACCACTTCCTTCCGCCGGACTCCGCAGATAGAGATTCCGGGAGGCTGACGTGGTAAGAAGTCTTACCTTTTGCCGGCTTTCGTCAGGCGTTCCCGTATCTCATCATCTGCAGCAGTCCAGGGAGAAGGCAGGTCTTCCAGCCAGAGAAGGCAACTTGCCAGCCAGTGTGGCTCCTGGCGACTACGCCAAAACTGTCGGGGTGGGGGGGAAGAGGGAGAATCCCCCTCCGCCCTCTTCTTAAGGTTCTTCTGGCTGGCCAAATAATTAACAAGACAGGTTAGCAGGAGAAAATAATACCAAGTTTAATAACATGTATACATGGGAGAAACTCAGAAATGAGCAACTCGTCCCTCTGTCTCAGCTGCTTGCTTAAGTATTGCAGCTAAAGGTGAGGAGCGTGTTGGGGGTGAGTAGTGGCCTGGGACTTCAGAGGGCAGGAGGACAATACTTTTCGGGGTCATCTATAGATAAGTGGTCAGGGAGAGGCAGAGTTTTTTGATAAAAGGGGCCTGGTGCCCCTCCCATTGTAACATCTATTTTACATTATCTTTAGAGCCATCATGATAGAAGATCTGTTCCAGGAATGAGCCACCATGTCAGATTTTTTTAGGCAGTTAGTGGGGGAGGTCAAATGTCCTTATTGTCTTCAGCTCGAAATAATCTGCATACCAGAGTGGTGCTTCCTGGGGCAGCTTGCCCTGAGCACCATCACATCTATTTTACATTGTATTATAGCCATCAGATAGAAGATCTGTTCCAGGAAGGAGTTACTATGTCAAATTCTTTAGGCAGTTAGTGGGGGAGGTCAAATGTCCGTGGGAGAAAACAATCAAAGTAAAGAGATATATTTCAGGGTGGCCAAATCTTGATCTCCCACACAAGGATAAGCATAGAGAGCTGGGCAGGGCGCCAGAGCATGGAGACAAAGGAGGTGTAACAGTGTAACCACGGGCCCATTCAGAGCCGGTCTGAACAGACCCCATCTCTTATCAACAAAGTGATTAAGGACTGTCTTTCAGAAAAACTGTGAAGTCACGCAGACAGGGCATGTGCAAAAGAAGAAATCATGACCTGAAATGACCTCGGAACCAAAGAGCCTCCTTCTACGGAACCCAAGGACCCGGACATGACTGGAACTTGAAAGCCAGACTAGTATCAGAAGCAAGGGGTCCCTCATTCAGAAAAATCCGGTGTTAAAATTCCTTCCCAATTTCATCATAGATGTTTAGAACCTCATCATAAATGTTTAAAACCTTACCATAAATACCTGAAGCCCACCAATTGAAACCTGTCCCACCAGTGTTTCCACATGCCAACCTGTTCTCCCTAACCTCTTAAATTTTGTCCCAAATCCTGAATCTAGGAGACAGATCTGAGGGCACAGGCTCCCCCTGCCCACCCCCTCGCCCCCGCTGTCTCCCTGGAGATTGATCTTGTAGAATAAAAAGCTGATTTCTCCCCTCAAAGGCTGGTGCCATAATTAATTGACTCGTTTATGTGCATGGGGCAGGGCAGAGAACCCCAACTGTGTGCGGTAACAACAGGAAAAGAGCCAACTTAGGAGGAGGGGGGCAATACATGGAGATTGGGGACAAACCGAACGAATGGAGAGAGCAGTAAGTGGTAAAACAAGTTGCAAGAATGTAGCAGAACAAGTGTTAGAGAAAGGAATAGAGAAAAGGGGGGGACACAGCAGGGGGAGAGAGGAGCAAAATGAGCAGAAACCCAGGGGAAAAACACAGCAAAGCAAAAAAAGTATAAAGAAGAAAAATAGTCAATGGCACTTGTTCAAGATGAGAAGGTGGGTTTTATTTAGGACCATCCTGGCATGTACTGGGACCACGACAATAGAATTTTAGAGTGGGGGAGAGAGATTAGGCTCAACTCTGAATGGGGCAAGTGGGAATTTAGAGGCAAAGAGCAGAGTGGGTGTCAGTGGATGGAAAATTGCCAAGAGGAAACATCAGGGGTAAGTGCAGTTCTGGTTAAACCGGCCTAACTGGGTTCTTGCTAAAGATAGCCCAAGGTGATCAATATCAGCTTGGGGGCTGGTGGAGGATGAGGAACTTAATCAGATATGGAGGGTAGGAGCTTCTGATTAAACTAAATTTAGCAGGCTTCTTGCTAAAACTAGATTTTATAAGGAAGTGTACAAATGGGCCTAGGAGAAGGTTGAGGAGCCTGACTAAAGTTTGTTCAAGCAAAGAATCCTTGTCAAGAGACAGAGTAAGAGAAAGAAATAGGAGATAGAGATACAGAATAAGGGGAACACACAGTAGTGAAGAGGGGATCTGGTTCCAGATGATTGCTGAGTTGTTTGGATATGGATGATTTAAGTTGTGATATATTGATTTGTGGTTTTATAATCTAATAAATTTAAAAGGTATTTGTTTATACATATGAGGATGAGAATTGCAAAACTCCTGTCTATGAGGCTTGTGCGTTTTGTAATTATTTGTATCAGAAGATAACTTCCATTTGCAATCCCTATTCAGCCAGAGGGCAGTGACTTGATTCAGTCAGTTTGTGGGTCCCCCTCTCCTCTTTTCCTGGGATGGAGGAGGGGATGGGAGAGAGGAGAAGTGGGGCAAGAAATGGCTGACTCTGTCACTACATGGTACTTTTTAAAGGAACATCAAAAGTTGTTTTTTGTAATGGATTTACTTTTTTCTTTCTCATTTCTTTACATTTTAATTCATTGTTCTTTTTGAAAGTTGGGATAAATCTTAGTTCACTCAATTTCTACTTTTTTATAATAATTATTAACTTCTGAAATGAGCTTTGGTGGCATCCTATAGTCGACATCCTATAGTTGAAAGTTTTTTAAATCTTTACCTACATAACTCATTAGCGTTTAAAAACATGTCCAAACTTTCTTTTTTAAGTTAATTGTATCTTGTTCAGATTGAGGCCTGCTGGCTTTCTACTGTTTATCACATATTTTGGAAACATTCTTTGTACCTAATATAAAATTTTAGACTATTTCAATTGGTACTTGCTAAGGATATCAATGGTCTTTTATCTTAACACTCAAAACCTAGTTTAACCAGTTAGTCTAATATTCAATTTTCTTCTCTTTTATGTGATCTGTTAAAATAGTGAGCTGTGAGCTACTAATTTCCTCACGTACCCCTTGTCCATTCTCTGCAAATGTTGAAGGATGGGCTGGATTGACTTGGAACCTTTCTACAGCAGAGCCCATGTATTCATAATGAAAAAATTTGCTCAGACCTTATTTCTGTAGGTGACTCCCTTTCAAGATTTTCAGCATCAATAGCTATGTGTTCACAATTTTGTATTTTATAAAAATGTTACTGTGACTTTCTGGAAAAGAGGAATTAACTGCTTGGGATCAATGTGTTCGAAACTTTGGAGAAGTTTCTTTTGTTCAGACATATGATTTTCCTGGAATTTTTAAGATGGAAAAGTGATAAAGACAAACTCTGCCTATTGGCCTTCCCAAGCTACTATATGAGAATTCAGTTATACCCAGTTCTCCTCATTCATCATGGACCTTCTCATGGTAACTTGGCCCTTTCTCCTCCTTCAGGTTTATGCTCAGAAATGTCTCCTTACCCTCTCCTGCCCCATCACCTAAGTTCTATCCATCATGCAGACTTTAATCACATAACTTAGGTTTTATTGCCTCCATATCAATCACACATGTCAGAAATGCCTTTCTTCATTGCTTACTTTGCATCTTTCCTGTTCTCCTTCCATTGGAGGGTACACAGTCACCATCTCCTTCTCAGGACAGTTGCGGCACCTTACTTTGGGGTTCTGTTTAGATGGTAGGGGCTGTGGGTTGAGCCAAGAGGCTAGAGCAAGTGATGAGAATGGGTGCCATATTTCTTCTGGAAATTTCAATATTAATTGATCTAAACCTCCTGTGGCTACTTATTTTACTCAAAATAAGAGCAGAAGGATGCAAAGAGGCCTACAAATCCCTACAGAACTGTGTCCTCAACCAGTGTGCTGAGATGTCCCTATATTTAGCTTGCTGTGTCCTGCTCCGCTATACCTCCCAGGTCTTCCAGGGTCTGCACACCACCAGGGATCAGTTCCCATATTGGGCAGAAGATGTGCCTTCCACCAGGCGATCTGCTCCGAGTCAGAGACCTGGTTTCACTTCAGGGAGGGTGCAGAGAAGGTTAGGAGCCTGAGGGGGCATGAAGGAGGCACTCTAGGGAATCTGCACTTTGCTTTGAGTGGAAAGAGGTGAGAATAGTGGAACATTGGGGCCTAAGGCTTATGTGGCACATGGTTTTCATTAGAGAGGGCTTGCTGTGGGTGGCTTTATGGGCACAACTCCAGAAGGAGGGGTTAAAAAAGACTGTGACTTAGGAAAAGATTTTCCCAAGAATCAGAAAGCAAACACCATCACGGTGACCTGCAGCACAAATGCTTATCCTTGGGATTGTCCTTGGGAAGATAACAGGTGCCACTTCCATCCTGCCACGCTAGTGGTAGTTACTCTCTACTGAACACACACACAGTCACAAGGCAGCTGAGGTTGGAAGGGCAAGATGTTTTAAACTAAACATGGAACAAGGATATTTCTGCAATGAGCCTTTAGGTCCTGGGAAGGGAGTTTGGAAAGAGGATGGGGAATACTGTTTGGAGCTTACAGCCCAAGTAGTGGTAGGGAGACTCAGGAACCGGATTAAGGAAAAGCTTTGTTCATCCTCACTTGGTGACTCCATGCTCAGCAGTTACTAGAACAGAATGGGATGAGCTAATGGGGTCACATTTAGAGAAAGGATCTTGTCTTTCCACGAAATACACACTCACCCTCTGTCGCACTTCTCCCTTTCTCCATTGTCTTCTCTAGAATGGCAGTGTTGGTGCCTCCCCGGGGTTGGTGACTTGAGGAAGGAAAGTGGTTTGTCTCTTGGTGCCTCTCCTGTGTCACCTCCCTCAAATCTTCTACCTTCCTCTCTAATGATCTGTTCAGACACACACTCGCTGCTGTTCTTCTACTATCAGTTTCTACAATCCCAACACCCATCTAAGACACTAGGATTTGGTTCTGTGAATATTTAAGCCAATGTTCTGCAAAGGGAGAAATTTCAGACACCAGGAACTTTTCTCCAGTGAGAGGTCCGGGCAGCCAGGAAGTCTCTCCTTTGGGCTGAGTTTAGGATCTTTTCACAAAGTGATGTTCTCAGCTTCAGGCAGCTACCCCGTGGATAGCTCACTGTTTCTGATTGAATTACACTTGCCGTCCCCTAATGCTGAGGGCAAGGACAGTGGTCTGAGTGAGGGATCCATGGCTGTACTCTCCTCTGCTGCTCCAAGTCCGCTCTCCCTCTCACACATGATGAAGACTATTTCAAGGACAGACAGGACCCCTGCACACATCAGTCCCCCCAAATGGAGGCCATGCCAGAGGGTGTACTAGTATCACTTTGTGTCCTCGTTCATTAATTTTTTTCACTACATATGGAGTATATACTATATTTCAGGGCTTTTTTTTTTTTTTTTTTTGGTTTGCATCAGGAATAAGAATGGTGAACCAATGAATTATACACCCCTACCTCATCCAGGTTATTTTTAAATGACGGAGACAAACATACCCTTTCAGCTACTTATAGCCATGCAAGTCAAATGCCCCAAAGCAAAGGACTGATGTTCATTCTCCCACATGCCCCCTACTTCCTTGCTTCTCCCTGACCTCGTCATTACATCCAACTCTGCCTCCTCTGTGTCTGTCCCCATGTGGCTACTCACAGTTGGAGAAAAACATACACCCAAACTGACTGGTCTCACTTAATTCCTGGCCCTGTTCCTCTTGCATTTCCCTATTTGTCTATCCATATCTGTCTTCTAGAGCCCCTCAGAAGTCTAACTCATCCTCTTCCATCTTTTTTCTCAAAGACCCTGTTTCTTCTTCAGGTGAGCTCCTTGAGCAAAGGGAAGAGATCTTCTCCAGCTGGCTCACCCCCTGCCTCAGGCCCTGTGCTCTCTACTCAGTATTGACCAGGAGTGGTCTGTCCCTGCTCCTGGCTGTTGCTGACCCTGCAATTGGGCCCCACTTGCCAGCCCCAGTCACAGTGTCGGGACGGTATGGCATCCTTCCACCGCTGCATCATATATTTTTACTTTTTCTGATTTATTTTGATCAGCATACATAATAGTGGTATTTCCAGCTTACACACACACACACACCAAAAAGCTTTGTAGTCACTCTTTTCTTCCATCTTTAAAACAAAAAATTCTCTATTAACTACATTTCTTCCTCTAGTAAGTACTCCTTTTCTGTGCTCCCTTTCAGAGAACAACACACTAAAAACTTGTTTATATTCTTCCAATCTTGCTTCCAGTTGAACCCCTCCAATCAAGCTTTCACATCCACATTCCACTGATACTTTCTTTGTCAGAACCACCAACGACCTCCCCATTTCTAAATCCAGTATTTAATTTCCTGTCTTCATCTTACTTTTCCTGTCAGCAGCATGTGACACAGGTGATCCTCCCTCTTCCTTGAATCACTTTTACTCTTGGCTTTGAGGACAATCCACTAACCTTTATAAACTTATCTATTTGTTTTGTTTCTCACTTCCCTGATCACCTCTCAGTTTCCTCTGCTGGTGTCTGCTGAACTCCCTGGTCTCTGAATGTGGGAACATTCCATGGCTTGAACCTCTTCTCTTCTCTTCTACACCCACTGCCTTTCCTCTTCATTGCATCCTACAGCTTTCAATACCACTACATGTCTCCCAATTTCACCTCTTCAACCAGACTTCTGCACTGAACTCTATATCCTGTGTTCAGCTCGACATCTCTGCTGGGATGTCTAATGGGCATCTCCACCTTCATTTGTCCAAAAATGGTCTTGACCTCCCCCAATCGCATTCCCCCTGCAGGCTTCCACATCTCAGTTAAGAGTGACTCTATACTTCCTGGGGCTTAGATGAACATTTTGTCATGTATATCAAATATGTAAGATATTACATTATTTGTAAGTATTTTGATGTATAAGTTGAAGAAAAAATTAGATGTTTATTTAAAATGAGTAAGGGAATACATGGTTTCTAAAATTCTTTAGAAGAATTCTTCAATTTTTTTGGAAGAAAGATGTTTGAAGACCAAGGCCCTTCCTGATCAGCTTCCCCCAGTGCCTCTCTGCCCTCCTACCCTGCTTGTCTCCTCCTCCTCACCCTGCTCTGGCCACACAAGTCTCCTTCCTTTTCCTGGGGCCAAGGCTGCTACTACCTCAGGGCCCTCACAGGGGCTCTCCCTCTGCCTAGAACCATCTGGATCCTCAGATGCAGATGACAAACAGCCTTCTTCCCTCAGGTTCTTGTTCTGATATCACCTTCTCTGACCCCCCTCCCATTTAACATGCCAGCCACATCCTCACCCCCCCCCCCCATATTGCCTGCTCTGTATGTTTCTTTCTGCTCCTTCCTGTTCTGCTGTCTGGGTCCTGAAGACAACAAGGCTCCCATAGGGAGAAAAGAGCCACAAAGTGGGAGGTGTGCTGGGCTTGCCCTCTCTGAGTGGTGCTCATCCTGGCTTCACGTCAGATTGCTGAGGCATAGTGCAAATACATCACTTGTGCCCAGTCCCCAGAGATTCCCTTCAAGTAGTCGAGGCAGGGCCCAGGCTCAGTACTCTAATGTTTAAAGTGCCCCAGGTGATTGTAGTCTGTATCCAGCATTGAGCACCAAGGCTCTGGGTCCTCCATTTCTGAGGATGAGATCAGCCTGTGATCCAGGGAGAGGTGAGGGGGCTCTACTCTGCGTGGGGTTTGATCAGGGCCGGGTCTGACCTGAAGGGGGAGGGTCAATCTAGTTCAGATCCCCACTGCTACAGTGTATGTGAGGGCTTCACCAGAAAGGGAGCAAGTTCTGAAGAAAGAGGTGGAAAAACTCACTTGTTGGTCTCCATGTAGGATTTTACTGTCCCTGACTTCCTCCTGGGGCAGTGGGCAGCAGAGACCTTCTTTTCCACATGATGAGGTCTTCCCTGTGTATGTGGTTGTGACATAGGAAGGGTGTATGTTGATTCTGAGCATTAAACAGCATATTTTCCACATTCAAGATTGACTTCTAAGAAAGACTCATGTTGACTGAGGAAGAGGCCCGGAAGAGGAGGAAGAGGAAAGAAAAGGAGTCAGGAATGGCTCTTTCTCAGGTCAAGTCATATTCTCAGTTGATTGTTCTACCTCTCCTTCCTGAAATGCCCTTCTTTGGACTTGCTAATCTTCTCTGACTCTGAAGTATCCTCCCTGACACCTATTTGTTCACACTCACCCAGGGCCTTCTCTCAGTCCTTCTCTTCTGTGCTTAGATTCTATCTCATCATGACCCAGTGACATGTAACTTCTGAAGAGGCTCCACTGAGCGTGGTCCTGGGAGTGGTTTCACACCTATGGATTGGAGATGGGTGTGGGCCCTGTGGTGTCAGTGCAATTGGGCAGGAGAGATTGTTTAAGGGCCGCATCTAGAAGCACTGTCAGCTCTCTGTGGACCAGAATGAAAGAAGGTGCACGTGGAAATTAATGTTAATATGCACAAATATTTGGTAAATTCTGGACAAGGAGACCACTGAGAGGAAATCTGTGCTACTAAAGAGGGAATATTGTTTTCAGTATATTGTTATTAGTTCTTATACTTCAATGCCATCCTCTGTCTTGGTCGCAATCACGTGATCTGTGAATTTTAACCAGATCCAACTCTTTGACTCTCTACCCTCTCCCTTTTTTCTTTCACTTTTTCTCTCTTCTACTCCTCTCTTCTCAGGCATCCTGTGCAGTGGTGAATTGCAGAGAGGCTGGCTAGCCCCTTTTCTCTGCGTTGATTTAGAGGAAATACATCCAGTACTTACTATTGATCATGATGTTTGATCACCTTTGATCACAGGTGTTTTTTTCTTTCAAGTCTCCTTTTTTGCATGATTTTTAATTATCCAATAATTTTTCAGGTGTCTACTGCTGCAATACATATTTTTTCTATCTTATTCTGTTAATGTGTACCACTAATAAATTTTCTAATCTTAAATCATTGTTTTATAAGTGGAATGAACTAATAAACTCCATTTGGCATTTTTTTAATGCCTAAATATATAAATGTAAGTGGATAAATTATATTTATATATATATATATATATTTGTGTGTGTGTGTGAGAGGAAGACTAGCCCTGAGGTAACATCCGGTGCCAATCTTCCTCTTTTTTGCTGAGGAAGATTGGCCATGGGCTAACATCTGTGCCCATCTTCCTCTACTTTATATGGGACACCACCACAGCATGGCTTGACAAGCAGTGCATCGGTGCGTGCCCAGGATCCGAACCTGAGAATCCCGGGCCGCCAAAGTGGAACACGTGTACTTAAGCGCTTTGGCACCGAGCCAGCCCCTATATTTATATTTTTGATTATATGTATTTAATAGAGATTCGAGTTAAAGTTTTCTATGTGTATTTTTTTATGTTGTACCACTTTTTTTCAGGCATGATGTAGAATAATGTTGACAAACTTAACTCACTACAGTTTATATATTTTCATTGACCCAGACGGACTGAAATACACATGAACAAAGTGAAGATGAAAAAATTCATCCAAAATATATGTTATTGAGAGACAACTCCTCTCATTTCAATTAAGTGTGTGAATGGATGCACAAGCCCATGGTTTTTATAAAAAACACATCAAAAATAAGTTTTATATTTTTTAACAGTTGAAATTACATCCTAAATCTTTTCCATGGCTTAAGTTTTTTTACACTGTTAGGCTAATGATTTAAATAGTAGTAAGAATAGTAACGTATTATGTTCATGCTTGTGTGACCTTTCATGCAGTTTCATGTTATTACCTTGAACTTATTTCAAGTTTCCTCAGGGAATCTTTTGATGCTGTATCTGTTAACTGTTTGATTTTTAAGTTCAATTCTAAAGCCCATACATCTGGGATCAGGAGCTTGCTGTATCATTTCTTAGCTGTTTGATCTGGGGCAAGTTTCTTAGAGTGTCCATGACACAGTTGTCTCTTCAGTAATTTGGGAACAAATCTTTCTCTAATGGGCTATCCTGTTGTTATAGGAGTTAGTGCATGTAAAGCATTTTGAGTAATGCCTAGCACATAGGAACTGTTCAAAAATTTTGTCATTGCTGTTATCATTATCATCACAATTTTTAGATTCTGACCTTTCTTTAAAGCCACTGTAGACTTTGTCATCTCTGAAGATACCACTCATGCTCCAACTCACCTAGATATTGAATATTACTTGGTGTGTAGAACATAATAATTCATATTTATATATAGATATGATATCTATATAGATATAAATACTGTGTTGATCCTTTTTTTTGTATATGTTATATACTGTGCACAAAAAATGAGAAATCCACACTGATTTGGAGGATATCATTATCTCATATGGAAAAGTGTGATAACCAAAATTAGGGACTTATAACTTGCTCAAAAATGCCTTATGTAGATCTGTAAGAACACTCACTTCAACTGAATCAATCCTTACCCTTCTCTACTCTTCTTGTTTTATGTGAAGAAAAGAACTCTACCCATAGCCCCTTGGTGAAATGTGTTCTTTCATTCCAAGTACAGTTGACATTCAGGGATGTGGCCATCGAATTCTCTCAGGAAGAGTGGGAATGCCTGCAGCCTGCTCAGAAGGCCTTGTATGGGGTCATGATTCTGGAGAACTTCAGGAACCTGCTCTTCCTGGGTGAGGATGATTTCCCTCGAGAAGTTAGGATCTGCCCTTTGGGTATCTCAGCATTTTCCCCTGTTTGCTGCTTGGGAGCCCCTACAATGCTTGACTGAGATCAAAGCCCGGTTGACTCAGAAATGAAAAGCTTCACGATGCGGCATCTGAACTTTAAATTCCCTTTCTTCAGATGATCTGCCCATTTCCTGATACATCAGGGGTGCTTCAAGAGCACATAAAACCTATGACAAACTTAAATATCCAATTCTTTGATTTCTACCCGTGCTTTTGATTTAGTAGTTCTGAATCCCTTTACATTTACTGAGATTTATTTTATGGCTCAAAAATGTGATCTGTCTTGGTAAATATTTTGTGTCCAGATAAAGATCAACATGCAAAAATGAATAGCTTACCAGCATACTAACAATAACCATCTAGAAAATGTCTTGCAAAAAACAGATAAAGATTAATATCTCTGAAACCTATTTTTTTTTTTAGAGATCAGAACAAACAAAATAACACAAAGGATTTGATTAGCCAATTCATGGAATACAAATGGGTAATAAATACATTAAAATATGTTCAAAATCACCGGTAATAATACAAGTAAAAATAATAGTAAAACTAATTCTGATAGTACTTATTAAATCATAAAATATACACACACACATATCAGTGGTTCTTCTCTTTGATCTTCAGTCCTACATCAGAAGCATATTTCAGTCTTTTAGGCTCTTAGCTTGGGGCTGGGGGCAGAGCAGAGTACCATCTCAAGATCCCACAAAATCTGACCCCCTTATTTTGTATTTTTCTCTCTCTTCCAGTGCTCTACCTGGTCTGGACCTTGGCTCGGGGCCGGCCCTGTGGCGCAAGCAGTTAAGTGCGCACGCTCTGCTGCCGTGGCCCGGGGTTCGCCAGTTCAGATCCCAGGTGCGCACCGACGCACCACTTGGCAAGCCATGCTGTGCCGGCGTCCCATATAAAGTAGAGGAAGATGGGCACGGATGTTGGCCCAGGGCCAGTCTTCCTCAGCAAAAAGAGGAGGATTGGCAGATGTTAGGTCAGGGCCGATCTTCCTCACACACACACACACACAAAAACAACAAACCTTGGCTCTTTCTTATTTTGTATTCTCTTAAGTATTATGATTTTGCTTCTGGTACTTGCTTTTGATATGATCATTCTTAAGATCTGAAATGTCATTCTTTCTTGCTGCTGTGATAATCCACCTCTAGGTGATGGACAACTTCTGTTGGACTCTCCCTTGGAGTTGTTTACATGGTAACAGAAAATTCTTGAAGGAGAACACTTTGGCTAATATGTTTCCATGACATCTTATTACAGGTGTGCCTCTTGAAGCCACTGAGTAGAGTGGTCAGCATGTCTGAGGATGCTAAAATAGAAAGTATCACAGGACTGACTAATAAGTGTTTCAAGTTGTCCCTTTTTTAAAAATTTTATTCATTTTTGATATATAAAAATCATAAATATTTAAGGTGTACAATGTTATGTTTTTACATGTGTATTGATGGTGCTCAGGGCAAGCTACCCCAGGAAGCACCACTCTGGTATGCGGATTATTTCGAGCTGAAGACAATAAAGACTCAGAGAACTCAGGAAGAATATTTGAGTTTCCCCTCCCAAACTGCCTAAAGAATTTAAAACAAAAGATCTGTTTCAGGAAGGAGTTATTATCATGACTGCTATAAAGATAATGTAGGATAGAGGTTACAATAGAAAAGGCACCAACAAGCCCATCTTATCGGAAGTTCTGTCTCTCTGGCCACATTCTTTGGATGGCCCTGCGAGGAGTTGGCAGACAATCATTTACAAGGGAAGTCTCCATTTGTAAAGGTATCTCCCTCTCTGTATTGAGAAGAGGGGGGATGAGCTCATTTCTAGAGACTTATCAATGTGGAAGGTGAGGCCTTGGGGCTGCATAATAAACCTTACTCTTGTTTACAGTGCTTTAGTGATGATCTCCTGTAGCTGACACCCCCACCCCCAACATCCTCATTGTCTTTGATTGGACATGGTATTTAAGACGAGAATTTCCGCTATTGTGTTGAGAAACACAGTGTCCCTGGTTTCTTCCATGTATACATGTTATTAAACTTGGTATTATTTTCTCCTGCTAACCTGTCTTGTTAATTATTTGGCCAGCCATAAGAACCTTAAGGAAAAGGGCAGAGGGAGATTCTCCCTCTTCCCCCGACAGTATATGTTGTGAAATGATTACTGCAATCAAACTAATTAACATATCCATCACCTCTCATAGTTACTTTTTTTTTTCTGGTGAGAACACTTGAGATGTACTCTCTTGGCAAATTTCAAGTATATAATATGTTATTAACTATACTCACCATGCTGTACATTAGCTCTCCAGAAATTATTCATCTTAGAACTGAAATTTTATACCCTTTGATCAATATCTCCTCTTTTCTCCCATGTCCTATATATCAGATTTTCTTTATCCATTCATCTGCTGATGGACATGTAGGTTGTTTCCATCTTTGCTACTGTGAATAATGCTGTAATGAATGTGGGAATGCAAATATCTTTTGAGATAGTGATTTTATTTCCTTTGGATATATACTGAGAAATGGGATTGCTGGATTACGTAGTAGATCAATTTTTAATTTTTTGGGGAACCTCCATACTGTTCCATAATGCCTGTACCAATGTACATTCCCACCAACAGTGCACAAGGGTTCACTTTTCTCCATATCCTTGCCAAACTTGTTATCTTTTGACTTTTTGATAATAGCCATCCTAACAGGTGTGAGATGATATCTCATTGTAGTTTTGATTTGCATTTCCCTGATAATTAGTCATGTTGAGCATCTTTTCATATATCTTTTGACTATTTTTATGTTTGCTTTGGAAAAATGTTTATTCACATCCTTTGGCCATTTTTTAATTGGGTTATATGGTTTTTTGCTATTGGGCTGTATAGCTTCCTTATATATTTTTATATATTAATGCCTTATCAGCTATAGAGTTTGCAAATACTTTCTTGCAATTCATAAGTTGCCTTTTCATTTTGTTGATTGTTTCTTTGCTGTGTGGAAACCTTTTAGTTTGATGCTTTTTTTGCCTATGTTTTTGGTGTCAATTCTAAAAAATTATTGCCAAAACCAATGTTAAGGAACTTTTCACCTATATTTTCTTCCAGGAGTTTTATAGTTTCACACCTTACTTTTAGTCTTTAATCTATTTGAGGTTGATTTTTTTTTTTAATTTTATTTATTTATTTATTTTTTCCCCCAAAGCCCCAGTAGATAGTTGTATGTCATAGTTGCACATCCTTCTAGTTGCTGTATGTGGGACATGGCCTCAACATGGCCGGAGAAGTGGTACCTCGGTGCGTGCCGGGGATCCGAACCCGGGCCGCCAGCAGCGGAGTGCGCACACTTAACCGCAAAGCCACCGGGCCGGCCCTTTATACTATCTTTTGTGTGTGTGTGAGGAAGATAGGCCCTGAGCTAACATCTGCCAATCCTCCTCTTTTTGCTGAGGAAGACTAGCCCTGGGCTAACATCTATGCCCGTCTTCCTCTACGTTATATGGGACGCCGCCACAGCATGGCTCAACAAGCGGTGCAACGGTGCACGCCCGGGATCCGAACGGGCGAACCCCGGGCCGCCGCAGCGGAGCGTGTGCACTTAACCGCTTGCGCCACCAGGCTGGCCCCCTTGGGGTTGATTTTTGTGTATGGTGTAAGATAAGGGACCAGTTTCATTTTTGTGCATGTAGATATCCAGTTTTCCCTACACCATTTAGTGAAGAGACTATCATTTTCCCATTATATATACCTAACAGACATTTACAGAACTCTGAGATAATAGAGAAAATATATAATTGTCTCTGCCCCCAGTTCCTAGCACAGAGCCCTAAAACCCTTGTAATTTCCTAAGTGATAAGAGCATGAGGAGCATCTTTTGTTCTGTTGAGGTGACTCTAATGGGGGCTGGTCACCAGAAAGATCAAGCCATGATTAAAAGCTTGGAATTTTTAGCTCTACCCCATATCCTCCAGAGAGGGGAGAGGGTCTGGAAACGGAGTTAATAATAGTCAATCATTCCTGTGTGAGGATGCCTCCATAAATCCCAATAGTAGGGGTTCAGAGAGCTTCAAGGTTGGTGAACACATCCACACTGGGAGGGTGATGCACCCCAATTCCACAGGGACAGAAGCTCCTGCACTTGGGACCCTCCCAGACTTCACCCCATGCATCTCTTCACTTGGCTTTTCATCTATATCCTTTATCCTATCCTTTAATAAACCAGTAAATGTAAGTAAGTGTTTCCCTGGGTTCTGTGAGCCACTCTAGCAAATTACTCAAACCCGAGGAGGGGATCATGGTGGCCTCCAATTTGTAGCCAAATTGGACAGAAATTGTGGGTAACCTGGGGATCTACTACCTGTGATTGGCATCTGAAGTGGGGTGGAAACAGTCTTGTGGGACTGAGCCCTTAACCTGTGGGATCTGACACTATCTCCATGTAGATAGTGTTAGAATTGAGTTAAATTATAGGACACCCAGCTGGTATCATGGAGGATTGCTTGGTGGATGTATCAAATAAAACCCCCAGACATTTGGCGATCAGAAGTGTCAGAAGTGAAGTGTTCCATGTAAAAGAAAAGGAGACACACAGTAAGGAAGAACTGGGTTTTTCCCTACACAGGAAAGACAAAACTGAGTTTTTCTAATGCAGTAACCCTGTTAGCAACACAACCCAGCTCTTATATCTCTCTCGAAGTATTTCTTTCTAAGCTCCTGGTATTTGCTGTGACCTGTTGTTATTTGTACTACCTGATTGGGCAGTTGTGATTATGTACATAGTGTCTGCAGGTCCAGGGTTAAATCCTGTTTTTTTCACTTACATTCTGTGTAAATTAGGATTAGATAAATAAACCCTGTGGGTCCACGGTCCTTATTGGAAAAATAGTGGTAATTTACCTCAAGGTTTTTAAGACAAGTGCTGTTAGATTGCTTAGAATATTGCATGTTTTACAAGAAAAACTCAAAAGTTCCTTTGTTTAATAAGATATATCAACTCTCTCTCATGTTTATAATGAGATGGTCCTTTGCCTGTGTTTACTCAGCTTGGACTGCCATAACAAACACCATAGGCAGGGTGTCTTAAACAATATAAATTTAATTCTCACAGTTTTGGATGCTGAGATGTCTAAGCTCTAGATGCCGGCTGATTACATTCCTGGTGTGAGCCCTCTTCCTGGCTGGTGTAAACCAGCCATCTTGTTGCAGTGTCCGTACATGTTGGAAAGAGCAAGAAGTAAGCTGTCTTGTGTGTCTTCTTATAAAGGCATTATTTAATCCCTTTCATGAATTGTCTACCTTCATTACCTAATTACCTCTCAAAGGCAATACTGTCACTTTGGAGATAATACCGAAACATATGAATTTTGGTGGACACAAACTTTCAGACACTAGTAGCCTCCATTATATCTTGCATGTTTCGATTTTGCAATTTCAACAGACAATGCTGTCTCTGACCTTAGTTAATAAATTTTCCAAGCGCAGACTCTATATCACAAATATTCTGTGGCCAATGAACTGGATACAGTAGTCCCTCCTTACCCACAGTTTCACTTTCTGCAGTTTCAGTTACCCACAGTCAGCCATGATCCAAAGAAGAAGAGTAAGTACAGTACCATAAGATATTTTGAGAGAGAGAAAGACCATATTCACATAACTTTTATTATAGTATATTATAGTTGTTCTATTTTATTATTAGTTATTGTTGTTAATCTCTTACTGTGCCTAATTTATAAATTAAACTTTATCATATAAATTAAACTTGATCATAGGTATGAATGTATAGGAAAAAACATAGCATATACAGGGTTCAGTACTATCCGGGGTTTCAGGCATCCGCTGGTGGTCTTGGAATGTATCCCCCACAGATAAGGGGGGACTACTGTGATTAAAAGGCACTCACTAGTTAGGGAGTTCCCATATTGATTGGTTGTTACATAACTGCAGGCAGTGTTTCAGCATATATTATCAATTTAACTGACATGCACCGCTTTTTAATGTTGCAAAATGCCTATTCTACATGAGCATAGTCTTATAACAGGTATTGAGGAAAATATTTTATTTTTATAATGTTTTATTAAATGCTTACTTATTTTCCCATTGCTGTTTTTGATTTGCTATTCTACATTGACATTTATTTAGATTATTCATTAGATAATGTTAGTATAGATTATTTGCCTTTACAATACATGGTGCCGTGCTTTAGCATTTATTAATTCACAATAAATATGTAGTAAATATGTATAATATTTTTCACCTTCAAATAAGACACAACCATATGTTTACTGACAGTTGTGTGTGCTCTGGGGTTATGGTGGAAAAATACCCCCTTTTCAGGGTTAATATGTTTCCACAATGTGTTTTGGTCATATGTTGTTTGAAACTAGGCTTCCCTAAAATTAATTTGAATTATAAGTAATCACCCTTTCTTTATTAAAAAATCCTATTTCATTTGTGTTCCTAAAAATTGAAGATCATGGTTGAGAAGTTTTTAAACTCTGTTCAATATAAGTATTACTCTTGGTGAAATATTATATTTTTCAATATGAAATATTTATTTAACAACTGTAATTAATACAAAATCTATGGTGCTTTACATCTTGTAGATTTCTCTCCTACACATGTGATCAAGAAATTACAAACTAAAAAGAACAGTAATACAGCAGAAGTCTTCCAAACAGCAATGTTGGAAAGACGTGAGAGCCATGAAATCAAAGATTTTTACTTTGGGGAAATCCAAAAAAATATGCATGACTTTGAGTGTCAGTGGAGAACTTATGAAAGAAATTACAAAGGAGTGCCTCTGACCCATAAAAATAATCTCACTGGTAGAAGAGACCAACATGGTAGAAGGGATGCGGGAAACATGCCAATTGAAAATAGGCTTGGATTAAGCTTTCAGGATGAACTGCAGATATTTTGTCAAACTGAAGGGAAAATTTATGAATGCAATGCAGTTGAGAAGTCTATCAACAGTAGTTCCTCAGTTTCACCACTTCAAAGAATTCCTCCTTGTGTCCAAACCAACATTTCTAATAAATGTGGGAATGATTTTATGCATCCTTCAATACTGACACAAGACCAGAAATCACACAGGGAAAAACCTTGCAGATGTAATGAATGAGTGTGGCAAAGCCTTTTATCAATGCACACACCTCACTAGACATCAGATAATCCATACTGGAGAGAAACCTTACAATGTGGCAAAGTCTTTAGTCAAAATTCAAGCCTTGCAAGTCGTCAGAAAATTTATCCTGCAAAGTAACTTTACAAATGCAATGAGTGGCAAAACCTTTATCATGAGTTCAAGCATGAATTGACATCAGAGTGTCCATACTAAACAGAAATTATAAAAATGTATGTGGCAGAACCTTTATCCAGGCCTCACAACTCATTAGACATCAGAATATACATTTTTGATGAAACTACACAAATGTAACGTGCATGCTAAGGCTTTTACCCAAAGATCAAAGCTGGAATATCGGAAGACTCACACTGGAGAGCATCCTTACAAACGTAATGAATGTGGGAAGGCTTTTTATCAAACATACATGTCTTTGATGCCATGAGAAAATTACACTGGAGAGAAAGCATAGAACTGTACTGAACCTGGAAGGGGCTGTAAACAAGGGTGGTGGGTCCTCAGGATTGACCAAAGAATTCATACTAGAAAGAAACCTTATAATGAATATAATAAGTATATGTACTATAATGAATATAAACCTTATAATGAATATAGTAAATTTTTTAACCAATTCTCACAATGGACTCCACATCAGAGTATTCATACAAGGAATAACTAAGTCTCTAGTTCTCCAAGATTAACCCAAGGTATTACATACTGCAGAATAATTGCAAGTCAAAATATGTTAAAATTCATGACATATGTCAAAGGAGGAAACATGTGGAAATGGCCGATTATGTTCTGTTTATAAGGTATTTTATTCAATTATGTGAGCTTCATTATTTATGACTTTTAACTTGAAATTTGAAGTCTGTTGATATTATGCCTTCCTTACAGGCCTTTCATCATGGTATCTGGGAAGGTCCTACTTCATTAGTTGAGGTTCATTCATATCCATGTTCCTTTTAAAATTAAACATTGTCTGAATTAGAGAGCATGGAGGAGGGGTGGAGAATGATGTAAAATGATGCTGTATGTCATCATGCTTATCGTGGGGTTCTGTTCTCCAGATAGAGGGTCACTGTGGTTTATAGGAAAGGAATGCTCTACCAAATGACCATAAAATGGAGCAGGCCAAGATGTTAGGAGACTGGGATTTATATAGGAGAAGAGTGATACGTTCCTTGGGACTGATTATGTGGTAGAAACAATGCAGGGGAAATGGTGGCCACATTCTCCATTGGTTGGTAATAGCTGTTTTATATCAAAAATTAATGAAAAATTAACTTTATTCTTGGCAATTGAAGACAGAAAAGTTATCGGAGAGGGGAGTTTAATTAAAAGAACCATAATAGTATGTGCATGTGTATGATTCACATTTAATTGCTGATGTAACTTTTGCTACTCTTGGGGTTTTTTTTTCAGCTTTGTTGAGGTATAATTGACAAATAAAATTGTACGATATTTAAAGTGTACATTGTGATGATTTGATATACATATATGTTGTGAAAGGATTTTCCCATCTAGTTAATTATCACATCCATCACTTCACATAATTTCCTTTTTGTGTGTGTGTGTATGCGAACATTTAAGTTCTACTCTCTTAGCAAATTTCAATTATACAGTACAGTGTTATCGACTATAGTCGCCATGTTATACATTAGCTCCTCAGACCTTATTCATTTTATAACTGAAAGTTTGTACCCTTTTACCAACTTCTCCCTATTTCCCCCATCCCCCAGCCCCTGGCAACCACTTTTCCACTCTCTCTTTCTATGAGTTTGACTTTATTTATTTATTTATGCATTTGAAGAAGCAAGCACCTCTTTCAGTCTTTCCAGACTGGTTTAGGTGGGTAAAAACCTTCTCCTGCTAAATCCTCAAACTGATGGAATTGCCTCTGGGATTGTGGTCAAGCAAAGGCTTAAGCCAGGTCACATGGCTCCTATCTCATCCACTGTCCATCTGTGGTTGGCATGCCTGTTACCAGGGGCACAGTTCCTGCCAGGTGCCCAGGTGGATGGGACTGCCTCAGGCACAATGGTTAAGCAGGGATGGAGCCAGGTCACGGGCCTGCTTTCAGTCTGCAATCTGGTCCTGTCAACAGGTATGTTACCAGGGGCACAGGTGGGTGTGTTTGCTGTGCGGTCCATGGGTGCACAGGACTGCCTCTAGGATTATATTTGAGTGGGGCTGGTCCTGGGACACAAGGCGGCTTCCGGGTCTGCAGATGGTGAGCCTGTTACCAGGGGTATGAACAGATGCAGCTGTCTCCAGGCTCCTGGGTGTGCTCCTGGCAGGTCCTTGGGTAGGCAGAACTGCCTTTGGGACTGCAGTAGAGTGGGGCTGGGGCTGCGTCAGAGCCTGCAGTTGGATCCAAAGGAGGGGGGGGGTGTTACCATGCTAGGCATGGCTCCTTCCAGGTCTCTTGGGGGATCAGGCTGCTGGCAAGACCACATACAAGTGGGGCTGGAACTGAATTCACAGAGGGATGGGGCTACTTCCTGTCCATAGCCAGGACAAAGGTTGATGGACCTGCCTTCTCAAAGTGGCCCTCCTTGGTTTTGGGCTCTGCAGGGGGTTTACAACCACCTCTATGGATCCTAAAACTCCCACAAAGGCACTTCTACCACTGGATGGCTGCCTTGTCATTGTTTCTGTAGCAGGACATGGGCTGGATTAATGCTTATTCAATAATAAAACTTCTTTCTCTACTACCTTTGTGGAGAGCATTTCTGGGTTGAGAGATTTTGTTTTTATTTTTAATTATATTTCCCCAACAGTGCTAATGTGGAATAAAGAGTATTTCTTGGATAATTCTATTCAGTTAGTATTAACTAGTTTAGATGTGCTAAATCCTCAATAGGTCCTCACTGCGGGATTACATGAGGACCTTCTAACAGGTATACGGACGCAAAGAGTTTTAAGGTAATATCCAGTTCATCCACATCTGTATGTACTCTCTATATATCCAATCTGAATGAGAATTCACCTACAGCCTTCTCCCCAGGTCACAGAAAACAACACACCTTTCTTCACTTTAATAAAGAAAAGCTTATTTCTCATCAGCTTATGTCTGTAATGGAGCAAGACAACTTCCCCTCCAACTTGTCTTCAGCAGGGCTAGTAAAAGAGGGAATGCCAAGAAAATTTAGATTAAATTTTGAATGTAAACGAGTGTGACATTTTCTTTACTGCTTGTATTGTCTAATCATGACCAGAAAATTCATAATCTCTCTGCAGATTTTTTTCCATGATCAGCAGAAAAATAGCAGAGAGAAAAATATTTTTCTTAATATAACCTCCAGGTTTTTGTTCTATTTAACAGTTACACAGACCCCTGACTTTGGTGATTTAGAGCAACATCTTTCTACACTTAATGATGTCTCTTGTGTGTGACAGAAACAGACACAATGACATGCAGGGCCCTTCAATGCTATTCAAAACCATATAGGCACAGATTCCTGTATTATAAGTTTTAGTTTAAAGTTTCTGATGTTCCATTTTTCAACCATAACGTGTATTTATTATTTTTTGAATTTTGCTTGGTGTCATATTCTGTAGTGACAATGGTGGACTTTACTCCGACTCTGTAACTCTGGAAAATGGCAAAGGTAAAAGAACTCTTTCCCTCTTTTGTGTTGAAGGAAACAACTTACTTGCTGAGAACCACTCCATTAATGTCAATAGGACTCATGATAGGCCCCTTGTTTCCCTAGGAAAAGCCCGATACAGACCCTCCAAATCTCCATCCTTTGCCCCATCAATGATTACCGAATTGTTTGTCCCCCCTGATCCATAGGAGCAATGCTTGTTAACAAGACTTAATCAAACTTTATTTAAGCTTCTCTCCTCTCCCAAGGCCCCTGAATTTTGGGCCACTCTTGAGCATTGTAATCCAGAGTAGATGGCTTTAGGGTAAAACATTCCCTGATAAACTGTGGGGTCATGCCACCTGCTCCTCCACTCCCCCATAAGGGATTTTTTCTAACCTTGTTTATCCCTGAGTATAAAAGAAAAGCTCTCTTCTGTCTGACTTTTGAGACATTTGCAGGTCTTGTTGTTGGAGCATTCTCCCCACTGTAATGATCCTTTTGAATAAAATCTCTCTAAGTTTGACAGTGGTGAATATTTTAGTTGTGCCATCTATACCTGAAAATGTATATTCTTTATTTTTCTAGCACAGGTTTTAATACATATACACAGGTCAAACTGGTTCCTTGTGATTTTTCACATTTTGAATCATTAATAATTCGCATCTGTTTCATATATATATTACAGGGAGATATATGTCAAAATCCTGTGATTTAGGAAATATCCTTTTTTTTCTTATGAATATGTCCATTTTGCTGCCTTGAAAATTATACAAACAATAAAAATACTCCCCATAAACAAAATAGATTCACAACTTTCACTTATAATCAGCTTCTCCTTTACTGCTTTGTGTTTAATGAAAAGTTTCACCACTGACTCATTTCTTTGCTTGAAATTATGGAAGTTCATACTGAAACTTCTTTCTTGCCAACATGGCTAGTTAGCAATATTGCATAATACAGAATAATCTACCTTTAAAAGATCCCAAAATCTGTTCCAGTCACTGCATCTTTTAAAAATGTGATGATGGGGGCCAGCCTGGTGGCGTAGTGGTTAAGTTTTCACATTCCGCTTTGGCAGCCCAGGGTTCGCAGGTTCGGATCCCGGGTGTGGACCTGTGCACCACTTATCAAGCCATGCTGTGGCAGGCATCCCACATATAAAGTAGAGGAAGATGGGCACAGATGTTAGCCCAGGGCCAATCTTCCTCAGCAGAAAGAGGAGGATTGGCAATGGATTTATCTAAAAATATTTTAAATATGCTATCTAAACATATATTTCAATTGATTTCCTTTGCTCTATGGATGAAATCTTACACATGTAGGGATGAGAGGATACATACTTGTAGCAGATGTTAAGTAACAGATATTGCCATAAAAAATATTTAGGGTAAAACTGATTAAAGATTTGAAGCTATGTCCTGAAACCATAAAACTCCCAGAAGAAAACATAGGCAGTAAGATCCTTGACATCAGTCTTAGCAATATTTTTTCTGGATCTGACTCCAAAGGCAAGGGAAACAAAAGCAAAAATAAATGGGACTACATCAAACTAAGAAGCTTCTGCACAATGAAGGAAACCATCAGCAAAACAAAAAGGCAACATGCTGAATGGAAGAAGAGATTTGCAAATCATATATCTGATAAGGGGCCAATATCCAAAATATGCAAAGAACTCATACAACTCAATAACAGAAAAATAAACTGATTAAAAAATGGGCAGAGAATCTGAATAGACATTTTCCCAAAGAAGACATACAGATGGACAACAGGCACATGAAAAGATGCTCGACATCACTAATCATTAGGGAAATGCAAATTAAAACCACAATGAGATATCACCTCACACCAGTCAGAACGGCTATTATCAAAAAGACAAAAAGAAAACAAGTGTTGGCTAGGATGTGGAGAAAAGAGAATTCTCATGCACTGTTGGTGGGAATGTAAATTGGTGCAACCACTGTGGAAAACAGTACGGAGGTTTCTCAAAAGATTAAAAATAGAATTACTAGGGGCCGGCCCGGTGGCGCAAGCGGTTAAGTGCGCGCGCTCCGCTGCGGCGGCCTGGGGTTCGCTGGTTCGGATCCCGGGCGTGCACCGACGCACTGCTTGGTAGGCCATGCTGTGGCGGCGTCCCATGTAGAGTGGAGGAAGATGGGCACGGATGTTAGCCCAGGGCCGTCTTCCTCAGCAAAACAAAAAGAGGAGGATTGGTGGATGTTAGCTCAGGGCTGATCTCCTCACCAAAAAAAAAAAAACAAAAAAAAAAATAGAATTACTATATGATCCAGCAATTCCACTTCTAGGAGTCTACCTGAAGAAAATGAAAACACTAATTCACAAAGGCATATGCACTCCCATGTTCACTGTAGCATTATTTACAATAGCCAAGATATGGAACAACCTAACTGTCCACCGATAGATGAAAGGATAAAAAAGATGTGGTATATGTACAATGGAATATTACTCAGCCATAAAAAGAATAAAATCTTGCCATTTGTGACAACATGGATGGCACTTGAATGTATTATGCTAAATGAAATGTCAGATAAAGACAAATACTGCATGATTTCACTTATATACGGAATCTAAAAAACAAACAAAATCCAGACTCATAGATACAGAGAACAGATTGGTGGTTACCAGAGGGGAGGACAATTGAGGGGTTGAAATGGGTAAAAGGGATCAAGAGGTACAAACAAACTTCCAGCTATAAAATAAATGTCATGGGGATGTAATGTACAGCATGGGGAATACAGTTAATACTGTATTAACTATGTATGGAGACAGATGGTAACAAGATTTATTTTGGTGATCACTTCACAATGTATACAAATATTGAACCACTATGTTGTACACATGAAATTAATATAATATTGTATGTCAATTATACTTCAATAAAAAATTATTGATGGTAGAAATTGTCAACCTTAAATAATATAATTGACAAATTATAAAAGCAACGTTGAGTTTATTCAGGAATAGCAGAGAAATTGCAATTCGGGACAAGCAAACTATGATGAACCATAGGCAAGTCCAAAGAGACAAAGGGAAGGCCAATTTTTATCAGGTTTTAGGAAGAAATTGGGGAGAGTTGTTTTGAATAAAAGTTCACTGGAGAAGGACTAGAGTTAGATGTTGCTGTGGTTTCTTAATGGCTGCAAGTGTTGATTACTGCATTATTGTTGGGGCAGCAAGGGATCTTCCTTGCCTAAAAGCAGGAGATGAAATTCCTATGTGAAAAATGTCCTCCCCTTTACCAGAAAAAAAAACAACATTCTTATCATCACGGATAAGAAGTTGAGACCAAAAGATTTTATACAAAGAATTCTATACAAACAGACCTTGTAAAAATACTACTTATCTTCCCTCTTCTTGCTGGTTACGTAGGCTGTAAGTGTAAGCCTTGCAGTGGGTGACAGCTCCCCCTTCAGGGCTTCCTGACTCCATTTAAAATGAGGTTTTCCTTTATTTTCACAAAGTGAAATTACTGGCTATTTGATAATATAGTTTTACTTGCTTTAGAGTTCATATTAAAGAGAATATCCCTCCTTACTAAATATACCCTTCCAAATATTACAAAACTGACTATTCTTTAGGTGAAAATAAAACCCTATGTCTTCTAAAGACTATATATTTCACAGGCTTTGTTAGCCACACCTGACAGAACATTCAGAAATAGACGGGCCCGCCCTGTGGCTTAGCAGTTAAGTGCGCGCTCTCTGCTGCTGGCGGCCCGGGTGCAGATCCCTGGCGCGCACCCAGGCACCGCTTTTCCGGCCATGCTGAGGCTGCGTCCCACATACAGCAACTAGAAGGATGTGCAACTATGACATACAACTATCTACTCGGGCTTTGGGAGAAAAAAAATTTTTAAAAAAAAGAGTAAAAAAAAAAGAAATAGACAACAAAGAAGAGAGCTAAAATATATTACAATTTTTAAATAAAAAATAAACTTTCTAATTACTTTCACAATGAACATATAGTGAAAGTACAGTATATTATATTTAGATATTATTGACAAGTATATTATGATGAAAGCAAGTTTCTCTCAAATGTATTAGAAGGCAATTCATCTCAAGTGTGGAACAGAATAACAATTATAAAAAGCGCAATTTATAACAATTTTTAAAAAAGTTATTGCTCTTTTTAATGCAATTGTTAGTGACCTAAGTAATCACATGCCTTAGTCCTCCAAGCCTCATACCCCAGGTCTTGTCCCTATGAAATTTTCTGGAACTGAGCAATGTTGAGTTTGGCATGCTGGTTGAATGCGAAATAAAATTCTGTTGGGTGTCACCACGAAATTGCCTATTCTATCAGGGAAAGTTTTGTATTTCACATTCTAGTTTGTAATGCCTACAAAGAAAACTCCAGTTCTTCTTTAATTAAACTGCTTAAATTCATTCTAATTGCAGGAAATGTTCCTGGATCCAACCACCGCTCCACATCGACCCTCCATTGAGATCCCAGTTCCCAGACCGCTGAATTGCTTCAGCCTCACTAGCAGGACGTGTCTGCAACCCGCTGGCAAAATAGCTTTTGACTTAAACCGTTTTCAACTTAAGAGGAAAAGATCTTAGTTTTCAACATAAGCGTCCTACACAACCTAAGGTAAGCTTTTACCTTAAAAATGTTACAGAGGATAACTTAAAATACGCAGGAAGCAACGCGGCTCCACAAGACACGAAAGACGCTCAAGCATTTCTAAACCCTAAGAGACATTTTGGGAGCGAGGCGGAGGGATGCACAGGCCACGCCCCTGAGGCCCCGCCTGCTCCGCCCACAAGGTGTCGCCTCACCCTCTCGCGGTCATGGCGCCGGCTTGGCCTCTCTCCACGCCCCGCCCCCAGACAGTAGCGCCCCGCCCAGGCCCCGCCCCCAGCCCGCCCCGCTTCTTTCCTCCGCGCGCGCGCAGTTTCCCGCAGACCCGGAAGCGGAGGGAGCGGAGCGAAGGTCAGTCTGTGCAGCGTGAGTTTCCGTCTTTCTAGTTTAAACGTGGGTTTCGCAGTCCTGCCTCCTCCACGCCCCGGGGGCTGGGGCTCGCTACAGACCTTAAAATCCCCGCACCCGCCTCTCCACCCCAGGTAAATTCAGACGTCGCCGTGAGGGGCCGGGGGCTCGCTTCCCTTTCGGTTTGCAATCGCTGAGGCAGGTCTTGGCCCTCGGTTTTTCTGCCCTCGATCCACGCGGACACCGCCTTTCGTATCGTTTTCCTGCTTTTAAATCCCTGTACTGATCTTTCTGCCCGCTCCGCGCCATGTAAAGTCCTTTTCCGCGAGGTATATTTGTTCTCTTCGCGACCCCGGAGCCTCGCCCTTCTCGGCCCCTGGAGGCTGCGCCGGTCGCCCGGCCCAGGAGAGGTCGCGTCCTGTCTCCGGTCCTGGGATTCTGGACCCCATCCCTCTCCTGAGACACCCTCCCCGCCCCTTCCTCGCTTCCTCCTCAAGCCAGTCCTTCTGCTCCCCAGGCCTCGCCTTCATAGTGACCCCTTCCCCTGACTCCGCCTTGGGGAACGTGACCTGGGCCTGCCGTGTGACACCCATTGTTCTTCCGTCCCAAATTCCGCCCCAGTGGAAGAAGGTGCTCTTCCAGGAGGCGGGCGTCCTATTCCTTAGCCATCTCTCTGAATTTGTGGGCGAGGGAGATCTGGAGAAACCGAGACAGAGAGGGGCTGAGAGAGAAATAGAACAACTGAGAAGGAGAAAGGAAGAATGAGTGAGAAGAGATGGCAACTAGAGGACGGATGAGGGGCTTGCAAAGAGACAGTACAGAGTGAGAGTAAGCACAGAAAGTAGCAGGTGGATAAAATGGAGAAGTTTAGAGAAAAGCGGATCACCAGGTTGATGAAGGTAAGGAAAATAGGAGACGGGCCCTTGATCAGCGGTAGGCGCAGGGACAACAGTGGTGAGGCACTTCAGACGGGGGATGGGGAAGAGGATAAAAGAGTGGAGCCATGGCCAACAGAGCCAGCTCGTGCTGGGACAGAAAGAGGACAAGGGGTGACAAGGAGAGCAGAGGAATAACAGAGCAGGAAGGAAGTATAGCCACCTGGGGGTGCCAGAGAGTGAAGACAGGGAGTGTAATAGGGATATAAGGAATGTCACTGGGAGAGCAGAGAGGGAGCAGGGGTGGGGGAAGCAACAGGCAGAAATACATGGAGATTTAAAACAATTAGAAACGTTTGGGAGAAAGAGCAACAAGAGGGGAAACAAGTTGCAGAGTGGGGCGGCACAGAGAGAAAAAACAGAAGGGCAGAAAGAGCAGGAGAGTAGAGGAGAACAAAAAAGACAAATAGGGAGATAGATATACAGAATGAGAGAGGAAGACACATCATAGTGAAGAAAGAGGGGTGACTCAGATCCAGATGAGTTGATTGGATATGAATGATTAATTTGTGATATATTGATTCATGACTTTATAATCTAATAATTTAAAATTTTGCTTAAATTATATAGATGATGATGAGAATTGCAAAATTCCTCTGTATCAGACTTGTGCATTTTGTAATTATTTGTATCAGAAGGTAACTTCCATTTGCAATCCCTATTCAGCCAGAAGGCAGTGACTTGACTCAGTTAGTTGTGGGTCACCCTTTTGCCTTTGGGATGGGGGAGGGAGTGTGTTTGGGTGGCGGGGGAGTGGAGGAAGAAACAACTTGGTCACTACATGGTACCTTTTTAAGGGAACATTAAAATAACTTGTGTTTTTTTTGTAGTTTTTTTTACGTTTAATTCATTATTCTTTTTGTAGCTTGAGATAAATCTTAGTTCATTCAATTTCTACTTTCCTACAAATAATGAATAACTTCTGAAATAAGCTTTGGTGACCTCCTATAGTCAACTCTTTATGTTTTTCTAAATATGATATATTCTCAATTTTTTTTTCCACTTTGACACCAGAATTATTTAGATTTTAAAAAAATTAAAAATTGTTTCCCTATTAAATTTGTTTCTGATTTAAATTTCTTTCTCCTCTTTATCTTATATGTTGGAAATATTCTTTGGTAACTAGTAAATAATTTTAGACTATTTTAATGAGTACTTGGTAACAATGTCAATAATCTTTTATCTTAACAGTCGAAACCTAGTTTAACCAGTTAGTCTGATATTCAGTTTTCTTCCCTTTTATGTGATCTGTTAAAATAGTGAGCTGTGAGCTACCAAGTAGATGTTCCCCTCAAGTCCCTCTTGTCTGCTCTCTGCAAATGTTGAAGGAAGCCTGAATTGACTTGGAACCTTTTTCCGATAGAGCCCATCTATCTGTGATGGAGAAATTTACTTAAAAAAACAAAACAAAAGAACCCTCAATAAAGCTGAAATAAAAAAAAAATTTGGCTCAGAGCTTATTTCTACACCTGACCCTCTTTCAATGTTTCCCACACCAATAGTTATATTTTTGCGATTCTGTATTTTAAAAATATTTTACTGTGATTTTTCTGGAAAAGAGGAATTAAGTGCTTGGTATCAATGTGATCAGACCTTGAAAGAGAAGTTTCCTTTGCTCAGGCATGTGAAAGATGATCCTGGTGTTTTAAGTGGAAGGGTACTAAGGACAAACTGCTCACTGGTTCATCCAGCCACCATTTTAGAGTTCAGTTACAGCTAGTTCTGTTCACTCAACTCAGAAATGTCTGCCCCTCTGGGCCTCAGTGAGCCCATGTGTAACATGAAGATGAGAGATTAGACCAGAAACTCTGAGCAACACTGATCTCTGAAATAATTGGCCAAGTTGGGTGTGTGTCTATGTGGCGATTCTTCTTGGAGGGAGTGCCCAGTTGTAATTAGAATTTTAAATAGGTCCCAGTCCTCCAAAAATGAAAAACAAAAACACTAGCGTGGAGTCAGGGACATAGGCTCAGAGTTAGAGAGACCATCATGAGATGTCTTTCTCTGCATTAAGGTAAACTTGAAGGGAGATTGTCACTCCTTGGCCTCCACTGGCTCCTATCATCATCAGGATAAAATCCCATCTCCTCACTGTGGCTACACAGCCCTGTATCACCTGGACCCTGCCAGTGTCTCCAACCTCGTCCTGAGAGCTTACCCTCTTCTCGTGGCTCACTATGCCCCAGTCACATTTGCCATTTCTCTGTTCCCAAACACCAAACCTTTTCTGTTTCAGATCTTAGTTCCTGGTCTTACTCTCTGTCCCCGAATCATCTTGGCTCTGGCCCTTTCTCCTCCTTCAGGTCTAGGCTCAGAGATGTTTCCCTGCCCACTCTCACCCATCGTCTAAAGCTCCCTTGACCAGTCAATGTCTGTCACTTTACTCAAGTTTATTGCCTCCATATCAATCACCCACATCAAAACTGCCCTTCTCCATAGATTATTTTGAGTCTTTCCTGTTTTCCCTCCATTGGAGAGCACACAGTCTCCATTTCCTTCCCAGGACAGCTGTGGCACCTTTGAGGTTGTATTTAGATGGTAGGGGCTGTGGTTTGGGCTGAGTACTCCTTAGGGAAGACCAAGAGGCTACGGCAGGTGATGAGGATGATCCCCTTATCTGTTCTAGATATTAGAACTCTAATTCATATAAACCTGCTGTGGCTACTTATTTACTCAAAATAAGAGCAAAAGGGTGTACTTTTTTTTGTAGAGGCCTCAAAAGGTCTACAGAACTGGTGTCTTCACACAGTCGGCTGAGATGTCTCCATGTTTAGGCTGCTGTGTCCTGCTCCCCTGTGCCTCCCAGGTCTTCCAGGCTCTGCACATCCAGGCACCAGTTGCCATCTTGGGCAGGAGCTTTCCCTTCCAGCAATTCATCTGCTCAGAGTCCGGGATACTGATTTCACTTTGGTAAGGAAGGGGAGAAGGTCAGGACCCGAAGGGGGCATCAGAGAGGCCCCCATTAAAGAGCTATGGTATCTTGAAATTTGCTGTGAGTGGAGAGAACAGGAGACAATGAGATCTGGGGCCTTTCTCTTTTTGTGACATCCTCACTGAACTCAATCCAACCAGTCCTCAAATGCCTTTAAAACTGGACTGCATGATGTCCCCATTTGCTGGCAGATTTTATAGGAGGGCCCACTAATTGATCTCCACACTGAAGGCCCAGTGTCTTTCCATTTGCAGCTTGTGTCCATTCCTGTTGCAATGCCTGGTGCCTCTGTCCCTTTGCCTTTTAGCCCCATTTGCTCATGCACGCACGGAGGAGAGGGAGAAAAATGGGGAAAACTGGACGAGAGCCTGTAGAAGTCTGCAGGAGGGCTGTGGAAGCAAGTGTGGGCCTCTAGATGAGCCCAGTGAATGGTGTGTGCGCCGGTCCCAAGTGTGGATGTGGGATCAAGGGGTATTTGGAACTGTTGGAAAGAGATGTCTCAGGCTTGGCTGGAGCACCTGGAAGTGGGTTTATGGGTGGTTGTGAGGCTGCATGAATGGGTTTGGGGTGTCATAGTGTCTTAGCTCAGGTTCCCTGGGACACAGATGCTGAGACTGAGGTTTGCATGCATGTGTTTAATTGGGAAACTCATGATCTCACCTGAGGAGGAATGAAGGCAGTGGAATTAGACAGAGAAACGTCCTGCAATGTAGTTAGCACCAAGGCCTGAGCTGAGCCCACAGGGAGCTCTAGCTGCAAGAAAATGGGTGCCTTGGTCCTGAGGGGGTGGATCCAGGAAGTGCCCCACAGCATCCACTCCACGTGGTGGCTTCTGTGGGGACTTTTGGGAGAGCAAGAATCATCATGCAACCCGTAGAGTAATTATAGGGAAAATCTCAGAGATCCTTTTGTAGGTTACCTTTGGTATTTTGGGGGTATTTTGAGTCACAAGTGAAGAAAGTTTTAGATGCATTTTGGAAGATACAAAAGAGAATTTGGAGTGTTTCCTTGGAAGATGTTGGGGTCTCATTGGAGCATGTGCATCACTGCAGACATTTCTCTTTTATTAGTAGATTTTGGAGGTGACGGTGTTTGGGCTGGGGATGCTGTGAATGAAAATATGGGTCTTCGGTCTGGTTCGTCCTTGTGTGTCTTCATGTGTATTATTCCATCATGAATGCATGAGTTATTGGGGCTTGGAATGGTTTGTGGGATTTCACAACAGGATGGGGGGACCATTATGGGGTGTTTGGGGAGTGTGTCAGACCCCATGGGAGTTTGTAGGTTTCTTTGAGCCCAGAAGGGAAACTGGATCCTAAACCTCAGAGGACAGAAGGTTTTCTTTAGGGAGGGCCTGCTGGGGCTGGGTCTGTGGGTACAACTTGAGAGGGGCTGTAAGGGCCCATGACTTAGGGAAAGATTGTTCCAAGAATCAGAGGGCCATCAACACAACAGGGACTTGCAGCACAAAGGCTTGTCCTTGGGAAGATGCAGCTGCCACTTTCGTGTTGCCAGGCCAGCTGTGGTTACTCTGCTGTCCTCTCCCTGTCTGTCCCAAAACATGTGTGCACACACCTACACACACACACACACACACACTCACAGTGACAAGGGGAGCAGAGGGACAAGTTTTAAACTAAAGGTGGAACAAGGATACTTCTCCAATGAAGAGGGCTACTGTGTTCTGGAAGGGGAATTTGGGGACAAGAATGGGATCACTCTTTGGAAACTTAGAGCCCTAGTAATGGCAGGGAGACTCAGAAGCTGAATCAAGGAAAAGCTCTGTTCATCCTTAAACCAGGTGACCTCAAGCTCAGCACTTATTAGAATAGAATGGGTGAGCTAATGGGGTCACATTTAGAGAAAGGATCTTGTCTTTCTGGCCAACACACACCCTACATACACTTCTCTCTTTCTCCATTGTCTTCTCTAGAATGGCAGTGTTGGTGCTTCCCCAGGTAGGTGACTTGAGGAAGAAAAGTGGTTTGTTTGTTGGTGCCTCTCCGGTGTCCTCTCCCTTATCTTCCATCTTCCCCTCTACTGTTTGTTCAGACACACAGTTTCTGCTGTTCTTTTGCTGTTGGTTTGCACAATACCAACACCCAATCAGATCAGCATTTGAGGCTGTGAATTTTTAAGCCAATGTCATTGAAAAGTGAGAAATCTTAGACACCGGGAACTTTTCTCCATCAACGGGTCTAGGCAGCCAGGAGGCCTCTCCTCTTTGCTGAGTTTAGGCTCTTTTATTGCCAAAGTGGGAGCGCTCAGCCTCAGGCAGCTACCCCATGGGTCAGCTCACCACAGTTCTAGTTGAGCTTACTCTTGCCTTTCATTCCTGTTGAGGGCAAGGACAGTGGTCTGGGTGAAGGACTCATGGCTCTACCCTCAGCTGCTGCTTCTGGTCTCCTCCCTTCTCATTCATTCCAGGGCAAAGAACTCCTGCACACATCACTCCCCCAAAATGAAGACTGTGCCAGAGGGCGTGCTAGTTTCACTTTGTGTCTTTCTTGTTCATTCGTTTATTCACTACATATGAAGTGTATACTGTACTCCAGGCTTTTTTTTTTCTTTTTGTCTGCATTGGGGATAAAATGGTAAACCAGTGGAATATACTCCCCTACCTCATCCAGGTTATTTTTAAATGATGGAGACCAACACACCCTTTCAGTTACTTACAACTGTGCAAGTCAAAATGCTCCAAAGCAAAGGACTGATGTTCATTCTCCCACAGGCCCCCACCTCCTTGCTTTTCCCTGACGTCATCACATCCAACTCTACCTCCTCTGTGTCTGTCCCCATGTGGCTGATCACAGCAGAAGAAAACATACACTCAAACTGATTGATGTCATTTCAAATTCCTGGCCCTGCTGCTCTTGCATTTCCCTGTTTGTCTATCCATACCTCTCCTCTAGAGCCCCGCAGAAGTCCAACTCATCCTCTTCCATCTTTTTTCTCAAAGACCTTGTTTCCTTTTCATTAAGCCCCTGGAGCAAAGGGAAGAGGTCTTCTCCCTCAGGCCTATCCACCTGCCTCAGGGCCTGTGCTCTCTACTCAGTATTGACCAGGAGTGGTCTGTCCCTGCTCCTGGCTGTTGCTGACTCTGCAGTTGGGCCCCAGTTGCCAGCCCCAGTCACAGTGTCAGGATGGCATGGATCCTTCCTCCACTGCATCATATGTTTTTGCTTTTTGGGATTTATTTTGATCAGCATACACAAAGGGTAGTGTTGTCTATCTTATGCACAAATGGTGGTATTGTTTGTCTTACACACAGACACACACACACACACACACCCGGAACCTTTTTATGCACTCTACCATGTTTAAAAGAAAACTTTCTCAATTACTTATGTTTCCCCCATTTACTCTTTTTCTATGGTTCATTTAAGAGCACAATACACTAAAAACTTGTGTATACTCTGTCTTCAATTCTTGCCTCCAATTCTCGTTTGAACTCCATCCAATCAAGCTTTCACATCCACCATTCCTCTGACCTTTTCTTTTCTAGAGTCACCAATGACTCGCTCATTTCTCAATCTAATAATTTATTTCCTCTTCTTATCTGACTTGTCCTGTTTGCAACACATTGCACAATTGATTGCTCTGTCCTCCTTGAAAGACTCATTTTCTTGGCTTTGAGGACATCCCATTAACCTTTAAAAATCTATTTACTTTAATTTTCTTCTCGCCTCCCATTCACTTCTCAGTTTCCTCTGATGGATTTTCCTGAACTCCCTGGTCTCTGAATTTGGGAGCATCCCAAGGCTTAGCCCTTTAACCTCTTCTCTTCTTTGTCTACACCTACTGCCTTTCCTCCTCATCTCATCTCATGACTTTCAGCACCACCTACATGTCTCCCATTTTCTCCTCTCAAGACCAGATCTCTCCCTTGAAGTCTAGTGTCCTGTTTCTAGATATTTCTGCTGGGACATCTAACAGGCTTCTCCACCTTAATATGTCCAGAACTGATTTCTTGATCTCCCCCAATCACGTTCCCCCAGCAGTTTTCCACATCTTGATTTAGGGTGACCCTGTACTTCTTGGGGCTTAAGATGAACATTTTATCATGTATATAAAATATGTAAGATATTATATTATTTGTAAGTGTTTTAATAATGAGATAAAAAATTACATGTTTACTTAAAATAAGTGAGGAAATACATGGTTTCTATAATTCTTTTGAGATATGGAAGAAGAATGTTTGAGGGGCCAGCCTGGTGGCGCAAGTGGTTAAGTGCACGTGCTCCACTGCAGTGGCCCAGGGTTTGCCAGTTCGGATCTCGGGCACGCACTGATGCACTGCTTGGCAAGCCATGCTGTGGCAGTGTCCCATATAAAGTGGAGGAAGAGGGCACGGATGTTAGCCCAGGGCCAGTCTTCCTCAACAAAAAAAAAAAAAAAAAGAGGAGGCTTGGCAGATGTTAGCACAGGGCTGATCTCCTCACACACAAAAAAGAATGTTTGAATACCATGGCCCTTCCTGATCAGCTTCCCCCAGTACCTCTCTGCCCTCCTCCCCTGGGTGTCTCCTCCTCCTCACCCTGCTCTGGCCACACAAGTTTCCTTCCTTTTCCTGGGGCCAAGGTTGCTGCTGCTTCAGTGTGCTGGCAGAGTCTGTAGCTCTGCCTAGAACTGTCTGGCCCCTCAGATGCAGGTGGCAAACACCCTTCCTCCCCCAGGTCCTTGTTCTTATATCACCTCAGTGGAGCCTTCTCTGACCCCCCTCCTATTTAATTTGTCAGCCACACCGTCACCCTCACTTCTGGTCCATATTGCCTGCTTGGCATGTTTCTGCTCCTTCTCCTTCCATTGTGTGGCTACTGGGGACAAAGCCCCAAGGAGAGAGCAGTGCCAGAAGGTGGGAGATGTCACACCTGTTAGGATGGCAATTAGCAAAAAGACAAGAAATAACAAGAGTTGATGAGGATGTGGAGAAAAGGAAACCCTTGTGCACTGTTGGTGGGAATGTAAATTGGTACAGCCATTATGGAAAACAGTATGGAGGTTCCTCAAAATGTTAAAAATAGAACTATCATATGATCCAGCAGTCCCACTTCTGTCTGTATATTCAAAGGAGATGAAATTAGTATCTTGAAGAGCTGTCTATACTCCCATGTCTCTATTGCCATTATTCACAACAACCAAGATATGGAAAAAACCTAAATGTCCTTTGACAGATGAATAGATGAATGAATAAAGAAAATGTGGTATATACGTACAATGAAATATTATTCAGCCATAAAAAAGAAGGAAATCCTGTTCTTTGTGACACCATGGATGAACTTGAAGGACGTTAAGCTAAGTGAAATAAGCCAGACAGAGAGAGACAAATACTATATGATCTCGCTTGTATGTTGGATCTAAAAAAGTTAAACTCATAGAAACAGAGAGTAGAGTGGTTAGCACTAGGGGCTGAGAAGTGGGGAAAATGGGGAGATGCTGGTCAAAGAGTATAAATTTTCAGTTGTAAAATGATTACATTTTGGGGATCTAATGTACAGCATGGTGACTATAGTTAATAATACTGTATTAGATGCTTAAAATTTGCTGAGAGAGTAAATGTCTGTCACCACACAGACACAAAAAATGGTAATTGTGAGGTGATGAATGTGTTAACTTGATTATCATAATTTTTTCATAGTGTGTAGGTACTTCAAATGATCATGTTATACACCTTAAATATACACAATTTTCATCGATCAATTGTGCTTTAATAAAGCTGGAAAAGAAGGTAGGAGGTGTCCTGGGCTTGCCTCCTCTGAGTGGTGCTCAACCTGGACTTCACATTAGATTGCTGAGGCATTTTGCAAATACATCTCCTGTGTCCCCTGACCAGAGATTCTCCTGCCAATAGTTGGGGTGAGGCCCAGCCTCACTAATATTTAAAGTGCCCCAGGTGATTCCAGTCTGCGTCCAGCATTGAGCACCAATGCTCTGAGTCCTCCCATTCATGAGGGGTGAGATCTGGGCTGAGGGTCAGGGGGCTCTGCTCTGCATGGGATTTGATCAGGGCCAGGTCTGTGACCTGAAGGGAAGTGTCTGGTCCAGCCAAGGTCCCCACTGCTGCAGCATATGTGTGGGATTCACCAGGTGGGGGGTGAGTTCTGAAGAAAGTGGTGGAAAGACTTACTTGTTGGTCTCTGTGTAGGAGTTTACTGTCCCTGAATGCCTCCTATCGCAGTAGCAGCAGAGGACCTTTTTTCCCATGTGTTGAGGTCTTCCCTGTGTGTGTGGTTATGACACAGGAAGGGGGTGTGTTGATTCTAACCATTAAACAACATATTTTCAACTTTCAAGAGCTCTAAGACTAATGTTGCTTGAGGAAGAAGCCCAGAAGAGGAAAGAAGGAGGAGTCAGAAATGGATCTTTCTCAGGTAAAGTCATGTTCTTGCTTGATTGTTCTGTCCTTCCTGAAATGCCATTCTTTGGACTTGCTAATCTTCTGTGACTCTGAAGTATCCTGCCTGACACCTGTTTCCTCACATTCACTTGGGGCCTTCCCTCAGTCCTTCTCATCTCCACTTAGATTCCATCTCACTATGACCCAGTGACATGGAACTTGTGAAGAGGCTCCACTGGGCATCGTCCTGGGCAGAGCTTCACGCCCATGGATTGGAGATGGGTGTGGGCCCTGTGGTGTCAGTGCAGTTGGGCAGCAGGACATGTTTAAGGGCCCCATCTGGATGCACTGATAGCTCTCTGTAGACCAGGATGAAATAAGTTGCACATGGAAGTCATGTATTAATGTGCACAAATATCTAGTAAATTCTGGAAAAGGAGACCAATTAGGGGAAATATGTTCTGCCTGTTTTTATAATACATTTGAAGGCAAATGAGTGAGTCACTGACTTCAAAGTCTTAATGATTGGGGAAGCAAAGTTCTGAAACAGACATAAGTGATAGTGGATCTTTTATTCCATCATCGATTTTAGAATACAAAATCAACCTAAATGTCTAACAGTTGGAGACTCTTTAAATCATTTTCATCACATCTATTTCTGGGAGGTTGCCTTTTCACTCTGTTGATTGTGTCCTTTGACATACAGAAGTTTTCACATTTGACGCAGGTAAGGTTCCAGGCTCATTCTTTTGCATGTAGATACCCAGTTTTCCCAGCACCATTTGTTGAAGAGACTGTCCTTTCCCCATTGTGTAGTCTTGGCACCCTTATCAAAAATCATTTGAGATATATGCAAGAGTTTATTTCTGAGCATTCTATTCTGTCCATTGGTTTATGTATGTGTTTATGCCAGTACCACACCATCTCGATCACTCTTGCCTTGTAATATGTATTGAAATCTAAAAAAGTGAGGCCTCCAACTTTCTTCTTGTTTTTCAAGAGTGTTTTGGCTAGTTGGGGTCCCTTGAGATTCTATATAAAGTTTAGCATTTTTTTTCTATTTCTGCAAAAATTGCCATTGGGATTTCGTTACAGATTCCATTGAATCTATAGAAAACTTTGGATAGTATGGGCATTTTAACAATGTTAAGTATTTCAGTCCATGAATATGGGATGTCTTTCTAGTTATTTGTGTCTTTTTAAATTTCTTTTAGCAATGTTTTGTAGTTTTCAGTGTACAAGTCTTTCACCTTCTTGGCTAAGTTCATTCCTAAGTATTTCATCCCTTTTGATGCTATATTAAATAGGATTATTTTCTTAATTTCCTTTTTAGACTGTTCATTGTTAGTAGTATATAGAAATGCAACTGATTTTTGTGTGCCGATTTTGTATCCTGCAACTTTCTAAAGTTGTGTTTTCGTTGTAACAGTTGTCTTGTGTTTCTACATATAAGATCTTGTCATCTGCGAAAAAGATAATTTTACTTCTTTTACAATTTGGGTAACTTTTATTTCTTTTTCTTGTCTAATTGCTTTGGCTGGGAGAGTGTGCCTGCTTGCCTTCTTCCTTTCCTTCTTAGAGGAAAAGCTTTCAGTCTTTCACCACTGAGTATGATGTCAGCTGTGTGCTTTTCATATATTGCTTTTATAATGTTGAGGTAGTTTACTATTCCTAGTTTTTTGAGTGTTTGTGTTTTGAAAGGTTGTTGAATTTTGTCAGATGCCTTTTCTGCATCAATTGAGATGATCATGTGTTTTTTTTTCTTTCATTCTATTAATGTGGTGTATTACATTGATTGATTTTTGTATATTGAATCAACTTTGCCTCACAGGAATATATTCCACTTAGTCATGATATATAATAATTTTAATATGCTAGTGAATTTGGTTTGCTAGTATTTTGTTAAGGATTTTTTCATCAATATTTATTAGGGATATTGGTCTGTACTTTTCTTTCCTTCTTGTGTCTTTCTCTGGGTTTGGTATCAGAATCATGCAGGCTCCATAGAAGGAGTTTGCACGTGTTTCCTCTTCAATCCTTTGGAAGATTTTTAGCAGGATTAGTCTTAATCCTATAAATGTTTGGTGGAATTCTGCAGTGAAGCCATCTGGTCCTGGGTTTTTCTTTGTTGGAGATTTTTGATTACTGCTTGAATCTCCTCTCCAGTTATAATTCTGTTCCCATATTTTATTTCTTTATGATTAGATCTTAGTGGGTTGTATGTTTCTAGGAATTTACCTGTATCTTCTACATAATGTAATTTGTTGGCATAGTACTCTCTTAAAATCCTTTTTTAAAATTTCTATATCATAGTACTTTCTTATAGTTCCTAAAATTTCTGTAACATCAGTTGCAGTATCTCCTCTTTCATATCTGATTTCAGTTATTTGAGTTTTCTCTTTTTCTTAGTCTAGCTTAGGGTTTTTCAATTTGTTAATCTTTTCAAAAAACCAACTCTTGGTTTGTTCATTTTATATTGTTTTTCTATTTTCTATTTCATTTATCTCTGCTCTAACCTTTCTTATTTATTTCTTTCCTTCTGCAAAACTTAGGTTTAGTTTGTTCTTCTTTTTCTACTTCCTTGAGATATGAAATAACATTTCTGATTTGAGATCTTTCTTTTAATTTAAGCATTTACCACCATAGACTTCCTTCTTAGTGGTGCTGTCACTGCATACAGTAAGTTTTGCTATTTTTTGTTTTCATTTTTATCCAGATATTTTTTGAAATCCCTTGTGATTTCTTCTTTAATTCATTGGTTGTTTAAGAGTGAGTTGTTTAATATCCACATTTTGTGGATTTTTCCGTTTGCCATCTGCTTTTTGTTTCTAGTTTCATTTCATTATAGTTAGAGAACATGTTTTTTATGACTTCAGTCTTCTTAAATTTGTTGATTTGTTTTGTGGCTTGACATGTGGTGTATCATGGAGAATGTTCCATGTGTGCTTGAGAAGAATGTGTTTTCTGCTATTGTTGGGTGAGTGTTCTGTATATGTCTGTTAGATCAGTTGGTCTGTAGTGTTGTTCAAGTCCTGTGTTTCTTTCTTTATCTTTTGTTTGGTTCTTCTATCTATAATTAAAACTAGGGTATTGAAATCTCATACTGTTAATATGTTGCTGTCTGCTTCTCCCTTCATTTCTGTCAATGTTTGCTTCATATATTTGGAAACTTTAATGTTTGATGCTTATAGATTTATAATTGTTATATCTTCCTAGTGAATTGACCATTTTATCATTATGTAATGTCCTTTGTCTCTTGTGACAATTTTTGTTGTATAATCTGTTTAGTCTGATGTAATATAGCCATCCCTGCTCTCTTTAGGATCTTATTTGCATGGAATATCTTTTTCCCTTCTTTCATTTTTAGCCTATTCTTGTCCTTAGATTTGTGAATTTTAAGAGTTCCAGCTCTTTGGGTCTCTCTCATTCCTGCTCTGTATTTTTCTTCCTTTTCCCTCTTCTACTGCTTGGGCTCAGGCATCCTGTACAGAGGTGAATAGCGGGAACCCTGGGAAGCCCCCTTTTCTCCACTGTAATTTCAGACAAAATGCACCCAGTGTTTTCTGCTGATCATGATTTTGGTGAAATGTTCTTGCTTAATAAGTTTTTTTCTTCCTTTTTCCTTTTTTCATGATTTTTCATTATTGAAGAATTTTTTCAGGTATCTACTGCTGTGATAATTTTTTTTATCTCTTTTATTGTGAAGAAGATTAGCCCTGAGCCAACATCTGATGCCAATCCTCCTCTTTTTGCTGAGGAAGATTGGCCCTGGACTAACATCCATGCTCATCTTCCTCTACTTTATATGGGACGCCCCCACAGCATGGCTTGACAAACAGTGCATTGGTGCACGCCTGGGATCTGAACCTGCGAACCCTGGGCCGCCGAAGCAGAGCACACGCACTTAACTGCTATGCCACTGAGCAGGCCCCTAATTTTTTTTTTATGTTAGTCTGTTAAATTAATGTATAACACTAATAACTTTTCTAATCTTGAATCATTGTTTTATTATGAAATGAACTCTGGCTTTTGTTAATGCCTATGTATCTGCATTTAAATGGATAAAATTGTATTTACATTTTGGAATATAGGTATTTTATAGAGATTAGAGTTTAAGTATTCTATTTTTTTTCATATTGGTACAATTTTTTTACTAGCGTACTATAATGGTGGCAAACTAAATTAAGAACAATTAATACATTTTTATTGTCCCAACCATGCTGAAATACACATGAATAAAAATAATAATGAAACAAATCATCCAAAAATATGTCATCAAGGGAAAACTCCTCTCATTTCATTTAATTTGCATGCTTATGTATGTACATGAGTGCATGGGTGTGCAACTCTATGGTTTTTATAAAAGACATAATCATTTCATAAGTTTTATATTTTTTACCAGTTGAAATTACATTTTAAATATATTCCATGACCTTAAATTTTTCCTACACTATCACATTAATGATTTAAAAGTAGTAAGAATCATAATGTATTATGTGTAAGAATGTGTATGTATGTATGTATATAATAACTTTTTATGTAGTTTTTTGTTGCCGGCCTTGAATTTATTTCACATTTCTCAGGGAGCCCTCTATGAATGTACTTTTAATGTTCTGTTACTTAACTGTTTGGTTCTTTAGGTTCAATTCTAAAGCTTGACCACCTGAGGTCTGTGCTTGCTGTGTCATTTCTTAGCTGTTTGACATGAGGCAAGTTTCTTAGAATGTCTATGACAAAGTTTTATCCTCTATAAGATGGAAACAGATCTTTCTCTAATGAGCTATTACATTGATAACAAGTTAGTGCATGTAAAGCATTTAGAGTAATGCTTAGCATATAGGAAGTGTTCAAAAATTTTTAGTCATTGCTGTTGTTATCATCACAATTTTTAGATTCTGACCTTTCTTTAAAGCCTCTGTGGACTTTGTCATCTCTGAAGACACCACTCATGCTCTAGCTCATCTAGATATTGAATGTCATTTGGTGTGTAGACCATAATATCTAACACTTCTGTATAGACAACCCAGTATTGAATTTTTATTTGTATATTTCATGTATTGTCCACAAAAATGAGAAATTCACACTGATTTGGAGTATATCATAGTATCTTATGGAAAAGCATGAGAAATTAAAATTAGAGACACATAACTTGCTCAAAATATCTTTTACATGGATATGTCAAAACAAACAGTTCAACCAAATTCATCTTTACACCTCTCTACTCTTCTCATTTTGTGTGAAGATAAGAACTCTCTTCATGACCATTTTGGTGAAATGTGTTTTTCATTTCAGGGACGGTTGACGTTCAAGGATGTGGCCATTGAATTCTCTCAGGAGGAGTGGGAATACCTGGACCCTGCTCAGAGGGCCTTGTACAGGGACGTGATGTTGGAGAACTACAGCAACCTGCTCTGCCTGGGTGAGGATAACTTCCGTCTAGAAGTTGGGATCTGTCCTTGGATATCTTTCCATTTTCCTTTGTATCCCTCTTGAGAGCCCGCGCCTTGGTTGACTGAGATCAAAGCCCTGGTGACTCAGAAATGAAAAGGTTCATGATGCGGCATCTGGACTTCAAACTTGCCCTTTCTTCAGGTGATCTGCCATTTCTTGAGACATCAGGGGTGGTTCCAGAGCTTAAATATGCATAAAACCTTATGACAAACTTAAAATATCCAATTCTCTGTTTTCTGCCCCTGTGCTATTGATTCAGTAGTTCTTGGAAGAGAGCTAGGTATCTGCATATTATACTGTTCCGTATATTCAGAAAGAGTCAAGCAGTAGATGAGATTGTGAAATATTTTCTGAACTGTCTGTAATGTCCTCCTCAGCTGAACAAAGAGCTGGGATTCTGGAAGCCACAGCACATCATGTTCTTTTCTTCTTATAAGCAGGAATTTCTGTTTCTGATCTGATTATTGTCTCCATTTTGGAGCAAGGGAAAGAGCCCCAGACTGTGGAGAGGGAAGTGAAAATAGCAAAAAACCAAATGGGTGGGAAGGTACCAAAGGTGTGAAAACAGATAAGAGCTTAGAAAAGGGAGAGAGGAAGCTGCACCATTAATAGTGTTTGGGAAACTCTTCTCAAGTGGGACAGTTCTATGGGAAAACAGAAGTTTATTTTTTATGAACTCCCAAAGGAAAGTTTTCTTCCTCCCCAATTTATCACTCTGTCCTTCAACGTGTAAAATTTATCCTTTCACCCTCCAGTGGTGCCGCAGCTTCAACAGAGACAAAGGCAAATCTTTATCGGGACCTACAACACTATTATCTGGCTCTTGTGAACTCTTTGTTTCCTTGACTTTGAGGATCATGGGGTGGGCTGTTTTAAAGGCATCTCTTTCCCTCTTGGTCTCTCCTTCTGTACTTGATTCCGTCAGATGCTCAGTTCTCCGTCCATATAGATCAGAGCTGAGGCTTCCATAGGCCTAATCCCTGGAGCTATCCCGATTCCATCCCCTTTGGCTGTCCTGGGAAGACCTAATCAGAAGATGGCATAACCTTAGCTGCCCTTCCATTCCATCTGGTGCCCCAGAAACTGCATGGAGCACTCAAACCCTGTCTGCCTGTTCATATCCTCAGCCATTTCTTGTGTTGTGCTTTTGCTACATACTTCAGGGGTTTGTGTAATGGCGAGGTAGGTTGGATCTTGTGCAATTGTTACTTGGGAAAACTACAAAGACAGTAGACAGAGATCCTCTTGTTGATCCCCAGTCCTACACGGGGAGGATTTATCAATCTCAGGCTCTTAGCTTGGCATCTGTGGGTAGAACACATGGTCCCATCTCAAGATGCTACAATATCTGATCCCATAACGTGTATTTTCACTCTCTTCCACCTCTCAACCTAGTCTGGGAATATAGAGTCTTCCTGATTTTATATTCTTTTAAGTATGTATGATTTTGCCTCTGAAACTTGCTTTTGAAATACACATTTCTAGGGTCTGAAATGTCATCCTATTTTTTGTTGTGTTAATGCACCTTTAGGTGATGGACAACTTCTGGTGGATTCTCTCATGGAGTGGGTTTACTTGGTAACAGAAAATTCTTGAAGGAGAACACTTTGGCTAATATTTTGCAATATTATCCCACTGCATACAGAAGCACCACTTGAAGCTACTCAGAGTGGTCAGCTTGCCCCTGGATACCGAGATCGCATGTATCATGAGAGCCTAAGTGATAAGTGTTTCTAGTCTTTGCAATTTTGAGGAGTGTCACAAATGCATCTCTCAAGGGCACTGTGACAATGTTGATCACATATACTAATGATCATCCCCTTTGAGCCACAATAAATGGTATAGGAATTTCTCCTGGGAAAACATTGTCCAAGTTCACATCCCCATTTCTCTGAGGCTGCCGACTAAACTATTATTCATGCCACATTTTCCATCCCCTGTGAATGCTATTGTTCATTCTACCTCAACAAGTACAACTTGGAAGCATCTTAGTGAGGGAGCTTATGAAGTTGCATGAGGTCTTCAGTAAAATCTACTGTAATTTTTGTTTAAGCCACTGCTACTTTCATTTTGTATATTTCTTTTTTTTTTTTTGGTGAGGAAGATTCGCCCTGAGGTAACATCTGTGCCAATCCTCCTCTCTTTTTCATATGTGGGGTGCCTCCACAGCATGGCTGATGAGTGGAGTAGGTCCACGCCCGGGATCTGGACCCATGAACCTGGGCCGCCAAAGCAGAGCACATGCAACTTTAACCACCTGGTCCCAGGGCCAGCCCCTCATTTTGTATATTTCTATGCATTATACATGAATTTAATTTTATGTATTTGACTATCAGTTCCATGTTTTTGATGATGCTCTTAGTATTCTTTGTTTTACATTTTCAATGTGTGGAAGATTTGAATTGGGGAATAGATACTATTTCATATATTTTACATTATTTCCTTCTCTAGTGTTGAGGGTATGGCTCGGCAGCAGTTTCCCTAAATCCTACATGAAATCCAGAATATTTTGAAAAGATAGCTTTAATCATTCCTTCTGCTTCTTTTCACCTGACTTAGTACCTAATATTAAGTTATATTTTTGTCAATTAAATTAAATATTACAGTTTTTAAATTGGGAATTTTTGGTATCTTGAGAATATATATATAATATAATTATTTTTATATATATATATATATAGTATATTATTGTTATTGCCTCTTCCCAGAAGTACCATTAAAAGGACTTGCGATAATGTGTTATATAAGATTCATTGCTTCTTCTATAGTGTTTTCAGTTTTCTATGCATAATTTGTTCAGTTTTATGTAAATTTCACTGGGTTTTTATTTCTTGGTATAACCACTATATTCTAATAATTACTCTCCCTGTCTAGATTCATCATATCCATGTTGGTACACTGAATTGATAGTTAAATATCTCATTGTATTTTACGGGAAATTTAGCCCATTTCTTGCACTTTATAAACTTTGTCTCCACTGTTGTCGCTAACATTTATATTTTCTCCAGAATTTCTAAAGCTCTGGATATCGCATTCTTGAGTGAACACATGACAATTGTCTTGTTCCCTGGCTTTCTTTCCATCTGAACTTCATATAGAGTGCACCTGGTTCCTGTTGTCCCACCTGGTGGTGCTGTCCTGTTCTCTGGCTCTTATTTGCTGCCTATGTTGCTCACCACCTCTCTGCACATCAACCTTCTCCATGGGTCTTCACACCACTGCCAGACAATATTTCTGCACATAACTGCTGACACAGCTCCCTGTAATACAAGTCCTTCCCTACTGCATGTCATGTATTATTTTCAAAAGGTTACCTATGTTCTTCTGATGATATTTATGAAGTCTAATTTATTAATTTTGGATAAGTGCACATTGTTTCATTGATTCATAATAACAACTATGTATCTACTAATACATACAGTAGGAGCACCCCTGACCTCATGTCTCTTTTTTATTCTGTCAAATAACTTTCATAATATCTTAGATCATTTGAGCTTAGCAGAGTTAATATATGCCATATTTTTTTTATTATTTGAATATAGATTCAATTGATTACCATGAGTATTTAAATTCACTTGATTTCTTCCTATTTTCCCCTCTCCCCAGCTTCTGGCAAACACCATTCTTCCTTCTATTTCTATGAATTGGACTATTTTAGGTACCTCACATAAGTGGAATCTTACAGTATTTGTCTTTTTCGTGACTGGCTAATTTCACTTAGTACAATGTCTTCAAAGTTCATCCATGTTGTAGCAAATGACAGGATTTGTGTCTTTTTTTCTTTTTGGTGAGGAGGATTGCCCCTGAGCTAACATCTGTTGCCAATCTTCCTCTTTTTGCTTGAGGAAGATTGTCCCTGAGCTAACATCTATTGCCAATCTTCCTCTTTTTGCTTGAGGAAGATTGTCCCTGAGCTAACATCTGTGCCAGTCTTCCTCTATTTTGTATATGGGATGCTGCTACAGCATGGCCTGATGAGCAGTGTGTAGGTCCATGCCCAGGATCTAAACCCACAAACCTAGGCTACTGAAGCGGAGTGTGCAAACTTAACCCCTTAATGCCACCAGGCCAGCCCTGAGGATTTGTGTTTTTTTTAAGGCTGAATAAATTCCATTGTGTATATATACCACATTTTCTTTATCCATTCATCTGTTATTGGACACTTAGGTTTTTTCCATATCTTGGCTCTTCTAAATAATGTTGCAGTGAACATGAGAGTGCAGATATCCCTTCGAGATAGTCATTTTATTTTCTTTTGATATATACCCAGAAGTGGAATTGCTGGATCATATGGTAGTTCTTTTTTTAATATTTTGAGGAACCTCCATACTGTTTTCCATAGTGGCTGTACCTATTTACATTCCTACCAACAGTGCAAAAGGGTTCCTTTTTGCTATATCCTCACCAGCACTTGTTATCGCTTCTTTTTGATGATAGCCATTCTAACAGGTGTGATGTGATACCTCATTGTGGTTTTGATCTGCATATCCTAAGGGAGGAGCTGGGAATTGGGAAGCTTCCTTCTGTTCAATCTCACTGCAACATGCCAGAGAAGGAGTGAGTCAAAGGCGAGCATATTGCCATGAACTTTTCTATACGTTTTTATTCATTGTTTTGAGGGTAGGCATTTGTTTGAGTCCTGAAGCTACTTACCTGGTTTCTAGAGTTTTCCCAAAAGATTTTTTGTTTTTATATTGTTAACTTGGTATCTCCCAGGGGTAATGAGTGCCTGGAGATTACTGGTCTGCCATCTTGCTGACATCACTCTTCATGTCTTTTTTATTGCAGAGATGTATTAAGAGATCCAGTGATACAATTTCAAGTAATTAGAGAAGGCTGCCAAAAGCGATACTATTATTTTTAATAACAAAGGAGTCTTAGCCTAAAAAGTTAATATACCAAAATTGTTAAATATCTTTTTTAAAAATATATTATGTAATTAATGTTTTAGTTAGTTAGATTCTTTTTTTCTTTTTCATCTAATGTGATCACATCCTTAAAATGCTCAGATTTTGGCAACAACTTCCTGCTAGCTTTGTTTCCCCAAACAAACTCTCTGCCCACCCAGCTAGGAGATCATGATTCTGAATCCATGGTCTCCCTACTTGGCTTACCGTTGGTAAGATTTTATTGTATCTGCATGTATATGTACAGAATAAATTCATTCATCTCCTATTGTTGGCCGTTTCCTGTTTTTTCTTTCCCAGTCCTACTGAGAACATTCTTGTATGTATCTCTTGGAATATCTATGTATGTTTTTCTTGAATGTATGCCTAGAAATGGAACTCATGGGAGATTCAATTTGATAAATTTCATAGCAAATGTGGTAAAAAGACTTAAACCTGCTTTTTCCCTACATCATCACACTCTCTCCCTTTTTAAATCTGCCATTTTTGTTCCATACCCATAGTATAATTCCCATGGTTAAAAATGGGACGGTATTAGGGCTGGCCCTGTGGCGTAGTGGTTAAGTTTGTGTGTTCTGCTTCAGCGGCCCAGGGTTTGCAGGTTTGGATCCCAGGTGCAGGCCTACACACTGCTCATCAAGCCATGGTGTGGCAGGGTCCCACATACAAAATATAGGAAGATGGGCACAGATGTTAGCTCAGGGACAGTCTTCCTCAAGCAAAAAGAGGAAGATTGGCAACAGATGTTAACTCAGTGCCAATCTTCCTCACCAAAAACAAAAGGGATGCTATTATGCTACTTGCTAAACTAATTCTTCTTTTCTTCCAAGGTCGGTATTTTAGTTGCCCTCCTACAGTCATATGCCCACAGATCTGCAAGCACAAGCTCTGCTCCTGCATGACCATTACTTCCTGTCCTCCACTTTTGTCCTTCCCCAGTGCTGACCTGTCCTCACATGGTATCTTGATCTGGATGGAATACACTGTTAGTTCCTAGCATAGTAAGTTTGCACTCCTCAACTCCCCAATTTCCACAGCATTCCTTTACCCTCACCGCCCCTCCTCCACTACTAACACTGTAAAAGATGCCCCCTGTTCTTCTATGGGACAACTTTGTCAGGACACAACCTAAATCAACAGGTGCAGGAGTAAGGACTCAGAAACCATTTTCCGGAGGGGGATGGCTGAGTAACTATTATAGTGACTTGGCTCAGCTCTTGTATCTCCCTTGAAGTATTTCTTTCTAAGCTCCTGATATTTGTTGTAACCTTTTGGAACCTGTACTGCCAAGATAGATAGTCATGCTTAAGAACATGTCTGAGTCTGTAGGTCCAGGTTCAAATCCTGTTTCTCTCACTACTTTCTGTGTAAATTGGGTTATGTTCGTAAACCCTGTGAGTCTACTGCCCTTATTTAAAAAATAGTGGTAATTTGCCTCAAAGGTTTTAAAACAAATTAGTGCTATTAGATGGCTTAGAATATTGCACAATTTATAGTAAAGACTCAAAAGTTACTTTTGTTTAATAAGATATATCAACTTTCTGTCATGTTTCTTAAGAGATATCCTTTTGTCTGCATTATATTTTGTGTTTTTATTTTGCAATTTGTTCTCAATGTTTTCTCTGACGTTAGTTAATAAATTTTCAAAGCATGCACTCTGTATTACGTATATTTGGAGCTGATGAACTTGATAATTAAAGGGCACTGCATAGACAGGGAATTGCTCTGTTGATTGGCTGTTATATAACTGTAGTCATAAAATTATAATTGTGACTTCTTACTTCTTTCTCCAATTCCTGTTTTTATAATGTTATGTATTTTCCTGAATTGATATTTCAGAACTCAGTGATCTCAACATATTTCCAATTCTCATATTGTGGGTTCTTTCTAAAATAGATCCTTTCTTTAGCCTTAAGGGGGAATGTTTAGAGTTCCACAGAGTATAATTTTGTATAATATGGTTACTTATTATTTACTGCTGGTTTTATCATGGATGACTAGAACATTGTATTTATTAATTTTTATTGTGATTTACAGATGATAGTCTTTCAGCATGTATTATGCAATATAACTGACATGCACCACTTGTTAATGTTGTAAAATGCCTATTCTTCATGGGTACATAGTTTTATAACAAATATTTAGAAAAATATTTTATTTTTTAAACATTATTTTATTGAATTCTTCATTTTTCAATGCTGTATTTGTTTTGAAATTCTAAATTGCCATTTATTTAAATCATTCATTAGATAAGCTTGTTTTGGATTATTTACCATTACAATATATTGTCTGTTCTTCAGCAATTTTTTTGTACAATAAGTATGCACAATATAAGTATAATATAATATTTTTTCTCCTCACTTATGAGACAGCAATATGTTTACTGCCAATTGGTATGTGCTTTGGGGTCATGGTGGAAAAATACCCTTTCTTTTTGAGAGTTAACATAAGTTTGCACAATATGAGTGTTTCTGTCATAGAGTGTTTGAAACTAGGCTTCCCTAAAATTAATTTGAATTATATATGATCAATCTTTCTTCAGTAAAGAGTCAGTTCCTTTAGTGTTCCTAAAAATTTGAAGATAATGGTTGGGAAGTTTCATAACTGTTCAGTATAATTATTACTTTTGGTGTAATATGTTTTCAACATGAAATGTATATTTATGAACAGTAATTAATATGATATCTATGTTTGCTTATATCTTGTAGATGTCTCTCCTACACGTGTGATCAAGAAATTACAACCAAAAGAGAACAGTAGTACAGGAGAAGTATTCCAAACATTGATGTTGGGAAGACATGAAAGCCAAGAAATCAAAGATTTTTACTTCAGGGAAATCCAGAAAAATATGCATGAATTTGAGTGTCAGTGGAGAAATGATGAAAGAAGTTACCAAAGAGTGCCTGTAACCTGTAAAAAAAATCTCACTAACAGAAGAGATCAACATGGTAGAAAGGATGCAGGAAACAAGCTTTTTGAGAATAGGCTTGGACTAAGCCTTCAGGATGAACTGCAGGTGTTTCAAATGGAAGGGGAAACTTATGAATGTAATCAGGTTGAGATGTCTAGCGACAATAGTTTTTCAGCTTCACCACTTCAAATAATTCCTCCTAGTGTCCAAACCAATGTTTCTAATAAATGTGGGAATGATTTTATGCATCCTTCAATACTGACACAAGACCAGAAAGCACACAGAGAAAAACTTTACCAATGTAATGAGTGTGGCAAAACCTTTAATCGGGGCTCACACCTTACTAGACATCAGATAATCCATACGGGAGAGAAACCATATAAATGTGATATATGTGGCAAGGTCTTTAGTCAAAAGTCAAACCTTGCAAGTCATCAGAGAATTCATACTGGGGAGAAACCTTACAAATGTAATGAGTGTGGCAAGGTCTTTAGCCAAAATTCACACCTTGCAAATCATCGGAGAATACATACTGGGGAGAAGCCTTACAAATGTAATGAGTGTGGCAAAGCCTTTAGTGTGCGTTCAAGCCTAACGAACCATCAAGTAATCCATACTGGAGTGAAACCTTACCAATGTAATGAATGCAACAAGGGTTTTTCCCAAAGTTCCAAACTTGTAAAACATCATAGAATTCATAGTGGAGAGAAACCACACAATTGTAATGAATGTGGTAAAGCTTTTATCCAAAGTTCAAGCCTGGTTGCCCATCAGAAAATTCATACTGGAGAGAAACCATACAAATGTAATGAATGTGGCAAAGCTTTTAGTTTGCATTCAAGCCTAACTAACCATCAGGTAATCCACACTGGAGAGAAATCTTACCAATGCAATGAATGTGGTAAGGCTTTTATCAAGCGTTCACACCTTAGGCATCATGAGAGAATTCATACTGGAGAGAAGCCATATAAATGTACTGAATGTGGCAAGGCCTTTAGGCAATGGTCTGACATTAGGATTCACCAAAGAATTCATGCTGGAGAAAAACCTTTCAAATGTACTGAGTGTGGCAAAGCCTTTACCCAGGGCTCCCACCTCACTAAACATCAGATAATCCATACTGGAGAGAAACCATATAAATGTGATATATGTGGCAAGGTCTTCAGTCAAAATTCACACCTTGCAAGTCATCGGAGAATTCATACTGGGGAGAAACCATACAAATGTAATGAATGTGGGAAAACCTTTAGTGTACGGTCAAGCCTAACTTACCATCAGGTAATCCACACTGGAGAGAAACGTTATAAATGCAATGAATGTAGCAAGACTTTTATCAAGCATTCACATCTTAGGCATCATGAGAGGATTCATACTGGAGAGAAGCCATATAAATGTACTGAATGTGGCAAGACCTTTAGGCAATGGTCTGACATCATTATTCACCAAAGAATTCATGTTGGAGAGAAACCTTTTAAATGTTATGAGTGTGGCAAAGCTTTTACTCAGAGCTCACACCTCACTACACATCAGATAATTCATACTGGTGAGAAACTACATAAATGTGACATATGTGGCAAGGTCTTCCGTCAAAATTCACACCTTGCAAGTCATCATAGAATTCATACTGGAGAGAAACCTTACAAATGTAATGAATGTGGCAGAGTCTTCAGTCAAAATTCACACCTTGTAAACCACCGGAGAATTCATACTGGAGAAAGACCTTATAAATGTAATGAATGTGGTAAATCCTTCAGTGTATATTCAAGCCTAAGTAAACATGAGGTAATCCATACTGGTGAGAGACCTTACAAATGTAATGAATGTGGCAAGGCTTTTAGCAGGTGTTCACACCTTAGGCTTCATGAGAAAATTCATACTGGAGAGAAGCCATATAAATGTATTGAATGTGGCAAGGCATTTAGACAATGGTCTGACCTCAGGATTCATCAAAGAATTCATTCTGGAGAGAAACCTTACAAATGCCATGAGTGTGGCAAAGCCTTTACTCGGGGCTCTCACCTCACCAATCATCAGATAATCCACACTGGAGAGAACCTTACAAATGTACTGAATGTGGCAAGGTTTTTAGGTATTGCCTTAAACTCAGGGTTCACCAAATAGTTCATTCATACTTACAAATGCAATGCATATGACAAAGTTTTAAATTAGTGCTCACTCTTCAATAGATATAAGAATATATATCCTGTAGAGAAACCACACAAATGTAATCTGTGTGGTAAGGATTTTACCCAAAGGTCAAAAGTGGGGGTACATACTAGAGCAATACCTTACAAATGCAATGAGTGTGGAAAAACCTTTACCTTGAGTTCAAGTATTATGCAACAACAGAGAGTCCATATTGAAGAGAAACCATGTAAATGTATGTGGCAGAGGCTCTATCCAGGCCTCCCAATGCACTAGGCATCAGAATATACATCTTTAAGAGAAACCACATAAATGTAATGTGCATGCTAAGGCTTTTACTCAGAGATCAAAACTAGTACATCAGAGGATTTATACTGGAGAGCAACCTTACAAATGTAATGAGTGTTGTAAGGCTTTTCATCAAGTGTCTATACCTCTTAAGTAATGAAAGAATTCATGCAGAACAGAAACTATGCAAGTATACTGAACATGGAAGTACCTTTAAGAAACTGTGTGTCCTCAGGATTCACCAAAGAATTTATATTGGGGAGAATCCTTACAAATGTAATGAATTGGTAAATGCTTTGAGCAATTCTCAGAATAGTCCATAGATCCGAGAATCAATACTAGGAATAAATAAGTCTCTAGTTCTCTGAGATTAACCTGAGATATGACATGCTGCAGAATAATTACAAGTCAAAATATGTTAAAACTTATGACACAGTGTATATCACAGGGACAAGGACGTGTGGAAATGGCCCATTATCTTCAGTATATAAAGCATTTTATTTAATTACTTGAGTTTTCTTGAAAAAGCTACATTTCTATTTAGGACCTTCAACCTGAAGTTTGCAGTCTGTTGATCTTATGCCTTCCATAGAGGCCTCTCACGATGTTCTCAAGGAAGGAATCAATATGATGAAAGGGTCTACTTCATTAGGTGTGGTTCATTCATATCCATGTCCCATGGAAAAACAAGGACATTGAATTGTCAAATTCAATATTGTATAAATTAGCATCAGGGAGGAGCAGAGAATAACGTAAAACTATTGTATGTCATCAGGCTTATTATGTTCAGGGTGCCCTTCTCTAGTCGTGCTACTGTGGGTCATAGGAATGAATGCTTTACCAACTAACCATGAAACAGAGCAGACCAGGACATTAGGGATTGGGCTTTTCATTGGAGGAGAATGATAGGTTACTAGGGACTGATTATGTGGTAGGAATAAAGCAGAGGAAATGGTGGTCACTTTCTCCATTGACTGGCAACAGCTGTTGTATATCAATGATTAATAAAGTTTAGTCTTGTTCTTGGAAATTAAAGAACAGTTACCTGAGAAGGGAGTTTGGTCAAAAGAACCAGAATTGTATGTGCATGTGTATGATTCACATTTAACTATTGGCATTACATTTTGCTACTGTTTTAAAAACTTCAGAATGTATCATAGATACTATGTTTTAATTAATAAAATTTAACCATTTTTTTCATAATCCTGAATGAATTATGTTCCTTCTACCAACACAGTTTCATCCCACCTTAGTAGAATACTTCATAACATAAACTAACAATGCACCATTAGGCTCTCAAGGTTGAAGGAATCTATAACAATTTCTTTCCATGATGGAATCAAACGACATGCAATTTTGACATTATATACTCTAATTTGTACTTGAGTTCTTCTCTACACACTCTATCCCAGGGTATTATGTGGTTATAGCAGTGCAATTTCAGACTCATCCCCTAAAACCTGCCCCCTTTTCATGAACATGCACCATATGATTATATTTCTTCGTATCCTTTTTTGTGCCCAAATAAAACCCATGGCATGGATCTTGCTTTACATGAAGTGAAAATAAAATTTAGTAAGCATATGACAAATATTAGGAAATGAAAGAAAATTTCAGAGATAAGAATAAAAATACAATCTTTTTTGTGCTTGGAGTGCTCCGTGAAATAATTTAAAAAGATCAGTGTTCATGAGTTTCCTCATAAGAATGAACAATGTACAAAAGGAACTTTTTTGTTTGATAGATAAACTGGAAATTTCATATATTCACTCCCAAAACATTTTGTTGTTGCTAATTTGCACTTGTGGCCATCCACTGGAACAGGATGGAACGCTACCCAAAATTTGGTTTGGATATCAAGACTGATGCCACACACTAAAGTGTTATGAGAATGTTTGTTATATAATGAAGCTTTCCAGGGATAGCAGGGTAGACTAACAAGCTGGTCAAAAAATGGCTTGAAAGGACAGAGAATGGTGACTGGCTTGGTGTGTTATGGTGATTACTGGGTGTGGCTGGGGTGTGGGTACCTGCCTGTGGTTTGAACTTCCAATGTACCAAAAGAGGGAGCACTTGGGCTTTTTTAGCAGCTTGCCCATGTAGGGAGAATAGGAAGGGGTTGTAGTGAGGTTTAGAAGGTGTCAGTAGTCAAACATCAAAAAATGGAGTCAGACTCTAATAAAACACTGGATGTTTACTCTTGAAATTCCTGATTTCTTGGTTGGGAAACACCACAATTTTTTTCATGCTAATTATTACATTCCTCTTCCTGCTGCACACATAGGTTCCACTGTAGTATATGGTTGTTAAAGATGCTTTAAAATACTATTCAGATAAATTGCCTAAGATATTGCTACACTAATGAAAATTAATATAATTAATATTAGGAAATGTTTACCAGATAATAAATATTACTAAACAATTTTACAAGTGGAATTTCCCAAAGGATATTAAAATGTCAATTTCAAATTATGGTATTAAGCAATGTGTTACGTGGTTCATTTTCAACTGGATTAAAATTTCTTTCTTTTTTTTTTTTTTTTGTGAAGAAGATCAGCCCTGAGCTAACATCCATGCTAATCCTCCTCTTTTTGCTGAGGAAGACTGGCTCTGAGCTAACATCTATTGCCAATCCTCCTCCTTTTTTTTTTCCTCCCCAAAGCCCCAGTAGATAATTGTATGTCATAGTTGCACATCCTTCTAGTTGCTATATGTGGGATGCGGCCTCAGCGTGGCGGGAGAAGCGGTGCATCGGTGCATGCCTGGGATCCAAACCCGGGCTGCCAGCAGCAGAGCGCGCGCACTTAACCGCTAAGCCATGGGGCCAGCCCCTGAATGGATATTTAAATAAGATGCCATTACACTGATTACCACGTAATCCTACAAGAAAGATTATCCAAGATAAGGCTGGATTTGTTGAGACAAGAATGCTTCACTATTTTGATGGATACAAGAGATATGTTTCCTTTTAGCCAGCAACAAGAGTAAAATGATACCAACTACTGAAATAATTGCAACAATATTGTGGCTAGCTAAGGTTTAGAAACAAAACATGAGTAAGATAAAACTTTTTAGGGTAGATACTGAATTATTATTGATTACAGATCATATAATTATTAATATAGGGCTACTATGAGAAACTATTAGAAATAATGTAATAATTATTGAAATAGACTCAAAAGATATACATGTAAAGTTGCATCTAAAAGCTATGAAAGTGGACACATTAAATAAGTTGAAACAGTAGACAGATTTGTAGTGAGCCTAGGAATGAAAGTGAACTTTAAAAAAATAAGTTTATTGAGATATAATTTACATACCATAAAATTGTTTCATTTTAAGTATAAAATCCAATATTTTTTTAGTACATTTACAAAGTTGTGAAATCATCTCCACAATCTAATTTTAGAATATTTCTATCAGCCCACCCCCAAAATACTTTTTACCAAAAAGAAATATATATATATCACATGATATATTTGAAAGGTAGAAACTGCTGAAATACCTGACCACCACCCCACCCCCAGCCTTGGTTTGAAACCCGCATTGATGATGTTAACATTTTCTAAAAAGCTCACTTAAACTCAAGAAGGAAATTATTTTCATCATAGTCAACACACCACCAACGTTTTCTTTCTAGATACAATTACTGTCTCTATTAAGCACATCATATGTCCAGCACTAGAGAAAAGACACATATTCTACCCATTTTCACTAAGACACATAGTTTCTCTACATAACTAGACTATTGTATTAGTTCCATCTTTTAAAATGTGTGACTATTTCTGGTTTCTCTGTTCTGTTTCATTGATCTATGTGTCTGTTACTCCACCAATACCACATAGTCTTGATTGTTCTTAGTATATTAGAAATCTTGAGATCATGTGGAGTGATTACAACCACTTTATTGTTTTTCAGATATTTTAGCTCTTCTAGTCCCTTTGCCTTTCCATATCAATTTTAGAATTATCTCATTTGTCTACAAAATATCTTGATAGGAAATGCTTTAAATCTATATGTCAATCTGGGGTGAATTGACATTTCTATATTGTGTCTTCAAAGCAATGAATATGGTATATTTTTCTTTTTATTTAGGTCATCTTTGATTTCTCTCATCAGCATTTTGTGGTTTTCAGCATAAAAGTCCTCTCCATATTTTGTTAGCTTTACACATATTTATTATACCTTTTCTTTTTTGAGCAATCATACGTCGTATTGCATTTCAAATTTTTTTCCACGTGTAAATTGCTAGTGTAAAGAAATGTAATAGGGGGCTGGCCCAGTGGTGCAAGTGGTTAAGTGCGCGCATTCCGCTTCGGCAGCCCGGGGTTCGCAGGTTCGGATCCCGGGCACTCACCGAAGCACTGCTTGTCAAGCCATGCTGTGGCGGTATCCCATATAAAGTAGAGGAAGGTGGGCATGGATCTTAACCCAGGGCCATTCTTCCTCAGCAAAAAGTGGAGGATTGGCAAGGGATGTTAGCTCAGGACTGATCTTCCCCACAAAAAAAAAAAGAGAGAGAAATGTAATAGATTTTTGTATGTTCTTATGTCTTGACACCTTGCAAATTTTACTTTTTCTAGAAATTTTTGTAGATTCCCTTGGATTTTCTACATACACCATTTTCTTTTCTTTTGCTGCTGTAACAAACTACCACAAACTGAGTGGCTTACCAACAAAAATTTATTCTTTTACAGTTTTGGAGATTAGAAGTGTAAAGTGGATCCACAGCACTGAGCTCCTTCTGGATACTCCAAGTCGGAATTCATTTCCTTGCCTTTCCTGGGTTTCAGAGGCCACTTACATTCTTTGCCTCTAGTCTCCTTCCCCTACCTTCAAAGCCAGCAAGCTAGCATCTTAAAATCTCTTTATCTCAGTCCCTCTGCTTCCATCATAACACTAACTTCTAGATGACTCTAACTCTACCTGCATCCTTCTTATTTTTAAGGATCCTTGGGATTATATCACATTTACCAGATCATCCAGGATAATCTCCCATCTTACTATCATAACTAGATCACATTTCCAAACTCCTTTTAACATTTAAAGTAACACTGTATAAAGATGAGGACATGGATATCCTTTGAGGGTGCATTATTCAGCCTACCAGAGTCATAGCTGTCTTCTGTAAATGGGTACACTATTATACCTTCCTGTCCTTTAGCGCTTTTATTTACTCTTCTTCCCTTATTTCACTGGCTACATCTTCTAATACAATGTCAAATAGCAGTGGGTAAGAGTGGACATCCTTGTCTTGTTCCCAATCTCTGGGGAAAAGTATTCAGTCTTTCACCATTAAGTATGATTTTGCTGTAAGTTTTTGTAGATGTCTTTATTGAGTTGAGGAAGTTTCCCTCTATTCTTAGTTTTCTTAAAGTGTGTATCATAAATAGGTATTCAATTTTGTCACTTTTTCTCCATGAATTGATAGGATCATGTGTTTTTTTCCTTCAGTCTGTTTACATTGTGGATTAGATTGATTGGTTTTTGAATATTGAAACAGCCTTCTGTCCCTCAAATAAACACTATTTGGTCATGGTGTACAATTCTTTCTTTGTATCATTAATTTCTATTGCTAATATTTTGTTAAGAATTTTTTCATCTTCACGTCGAATTTACTTGTAGTTATCTTCCTTTTGTTTTCCTTTTTTTTTCCCCCCTAATACTTTTGTCTAGTTTTGGTATCACGGTAATACTGGCTTAATAAATTGAGTTGGAAAGTATCCCCTCCTCTTCTATTTTCTGAAAGAAACTGTGTATAATTGCTATTAATTCTTTATACATTTGATAGAATTGTCTGGTTTCACTGTTTTGACTTTGTTAAATCAACTTTTGTTAAGAAGCGCCCCCAGGCGTCAGTGAGCTGGGGTTCAGTAAAAGACTGCAAGGGAAGGTGAAAGAGAGACATTTATTACTCATGGGTCCTGAAGGAGCTACAGGGCACACCTCAAGGGGCCATGTGGGGAAGTCAATGAAAGGTACAGGCAGAGAGCTAGGGGCAGGACCTGGGGCACTTGTTTTTATTAGGGTCCAAGAATGAGGTGCTTTGGTGTTGCCGGGCTGTCCAAATTCATCAATTCAAACCAAAAAGAGCAAGGTTTGGTAATTTTTTTTTTGGTGGGGGTAGTCTTATCTAAAGGGCACATAAGGGGAAGGCCCTGGGAGACAGGGGAGAATGCTTATCACAAGAGCAGTTGGGGGAGTCATATTAGGGACTTATATTTACTTGTGACTCTGTGGGCTGTTATCTAGGGCATGTGCTCAATGGAGGGGCTAGTGTCAGTTTAAGTCCCTGTAGACCACTTGGCCACATAAAATTGATGCCAAGGCAGCAATATTATGGAGTACTTGAGCTACACTCTCAACAATCACCATCTGTCTCTGCAGAATCATTTCCGTGGGGGTGGGGGGGTGGGGTACATTTTAAAATTACAAATTCATTTTGTAATTCAAAGTATTTATTCTAATTATCTGTTTCACATTGGTGATTTATGGTAGGTTGTACATTTAGAGGAATGGGTCTATTTCATATAAGTAGTCAAGCATATGTGTGTAGAGTTTTTGTAATAGTCCCTTACTATCCTATTCATGTCGTCAGGTTCTGTTTTGTTTGATATTAGTAATTTTACCTGTTTCATTTTCTCTTATTTTCTTTGGTCGTTTTGCTAGTTGGTTGTCAATTTTCTTGATCTTTTCAATGAATCAGTCATTTCATTTATTTCTTCTATTTTTCTGTTTCCAATTTTATTTCTTTTTCTTCTTGCCTTTATTATTTCCTTCTTTCTGCATGGTTTGTGTTCATTTGTTTTTGTTTTTGTTTTTCAGATTTCTTAACTGCAACTTAGATTTTTCTGGGATACTTTCTGCCTTTTCTAGTGTAAACATTGAATGCTATAAATTTCCCTCTCAGTACTGCTTTAGTGTAACTAAAGCACATGTCACAAATTGTGACATGTTGTATTTTCATTTTCTTTCAGCCTGTGTGTTTCCATTGAGCCTTCCTCTTTGACCCATGGATTATTTAAAGTTATGTTGTTTGGTTTCCAAGTGTTTGGAAATTTTCCTGTTAACTTTCTGTTTTTGATTTGTAGTTGGATTCCACTATAGGCAGAGAACACACTCTGTATGATTTCCATTCTTCTAAATTTGTTGAGGGGTGTTTTATGGCCCATGATATGATCCATTTGTCATATGTTCTTGAAAAAATATGTGTAATCTGCTGGTTTTGGATGGTGTTCTAAAAATGTTGATTAGATCCTGTGATTTGATGGTGTTGTTGAATTCTTCCATGTCCTGCTGATTTTCTCTTGTTGTTGTTCTATCAATTACTAAGAGAGATGTATTGAAGTCTCAAACTATAATTGTGGATTTGTGTATTTCTCTTTTTTGTTCTCTCAGTTGTTGCTTAACATATTTTGCATCTCTGTTCTTTGGTACATATACACTTAGTTTTGCTAAGTCATCTTGGTAGATTGACCCTTTTATCGTTATGTAATTTCCCTCTTTTTTCCTTGGCAATTTTATTTTCTCTGGAATCTGTTTTATCTGTTAATATAGACACTCCTGCTTTCTTTTTTTTTTTTTTTTTTATTTTTATTTTTTCCCCCCAAAACCCCAGTAGATAGTTGTATGTCATAGCTGCACATCCTTTTAGTTGCTGTATGTGGGATGCGGCCTCAGCATGGCCGGAGAAGCGGTGCGTCGGTGCACACCTGGGATCCGAACCCAGGCCACCAGTAGCACAGCGCACACACTTAACCACTAAGCCACGGGGCCGGCCCTCCTGCTTTCTTTTGACTGATGTTTGTATAGTGTAACTTTTTCTATGCTATTGACATTGGGGGTTGATAATTATTTGTTGTGTGAAGCTGTCCTATGCATTGTAGCATGTTTAGCAGCATCACTGGCCTGTGCCCACTAGATACCAGTAGCACCACTCCAGTTGTGAACATAAAAATATGTCTCCAGATATTTGCAAATGTGTCCTAGGAGGGGTGATCCCACCTAGATATCACCTGCACCAACACAGAGATCAGGAAAGTGAAAGATAGTAACATGCCATTTTGTTTTCAACTGCATTGGACACAATATTACAATAAAGACTTGACATTTGAAATGTGTGAGCTGATTTGCAAGCAAGATTTAAGGGTGTAGGGCCAGCTCCCATGGCCTAGTAGTTAAGTTTGGTGTGCTCCACTTAGGCAGCCGGGATTTGGTTCCCAGGCATGAACCTATACCACTTGTCTGTCAGTGGCCATGCTGTGATGGTGGCTCACATATAAAAAGAGGAATATTGGCAGCAGATGTTAGCTCAGGGTGAATCTTCCTCAGAAAAAAAAAGAAAAAAGATTTAAGGGTGTAACTGTGTCTCATCTCCTACTGGTAAAACTTACCATTAAGAAATACTTTGAGGGGGCCGGCCCTGTGGCCTAGTGGTTAAGTTTGGCCTGCTCTGCTTCGGCAGCCTGGGTTCAGTTCCTGGGCACAGACATACACCACTTGTTGCCAGCCATGCTGTGGAGGCAACCCACATACAAAATAGAGAAGGACTGGCACAGATGTTAGCTCAGGGTGAATCCTTCTCAGCAAAAAGAAAAAGAAAAAAAAAAAGAAATACTTTGAGGATCAAGTGCAAGTTAAAATTCACAATCATGGCAAAATCTAAATGAAGGACATGGCCCTAGTGTGTCCTTTGAAATAACCTGCCAGTTGCTTAAAGTGGCTCCTGTGAAATTGCTCCTCTTGGACAAAATGGTTTAGTGAACAGAAAGTACAAGTGTGACTCACCTAGAAAGGCCTGAGAAGCTCAAAGACCCTAGGATAAATCTAAAGAGCAGGCATATCTTGCTAAAAATTGTGGTTTTATCTAATGGAAAATGTAGCTGTTTGGTATCACATAAAGTGTTATTTTTTAAAATATTTTACTGTTGAGAGTTCTAAAAGTGTGTGCTATAGAAAAACTGTGACATCATAGACATGATAATCTTTCAGACTGTAAATATTTATGGGAAGGAAGTAGCAGGGGAAAGTTGCTTATTGCTCAAGGAAGGCATAGTTTCTCATACTCTATTAGATGTAACTACGTGAAGTTAAGAGGAAGAAAACACAGAGGACTGGATATCCATTCTCAGGAGAAGAACTGGAGCCAAGAAATAGATCAGTCCTCATTTCTGCCCCCATGGAGTAGGGCCCTGACTACATCTGCCCAGCAAAACTGCACACTTGCTGTGGACCAGAGACTACTGGATACCTCCTTTCTTTTTCTTTTCAAAATAGGAAGGTTTATTGAGATTTTATTTCTTTGTTCCACCATAATGTATTATGAGTGAGGAGGACTCCACATAGGGGTCTGAATCACGAGGAATTTCATGAGACTCTTATGAGATCCTCTTTTGTGATTGAAATCATGTTTGGGTAGGACTTTTAAATTTTCTTTTAGGACAGAGGTAAATGTATTTGCATGAACAAAGGAGGGACAAATTATTTCTGATAGAAGATACATTATCATATATTGTAATATTATTTCCAATTAATTATAATCCTCCTATGAGATTATATATCTCTGCCCTTTGACATCAAGTTTGGACACTTGACTTAGCAATTCTTTTTTCCTTTTGAAAGGATTGTACTTCTGTGCCTATTTTATGGCAAGTTTAGCTCTGTGAATTCCTTGGCCAATTTGGTGTGAGTAGAGAAGGCATATTTTAATTTTAAATGGAAGCTCTAAAAGCCTTTGTTTGCTTCTTCTAACCCTCTCTTCTCTGTGCTGCAAGAATGGTATGTCCCGGATAGACTGAAATTTTACCCTAAATCCCAGAATCAAATTATAGAACCAAGCAAGAGCTGAATAATGGTAGATGTAATATGAGACAGAAATAAAAGTTTGTTGTGTAAACCAATGAGAATTCAGGGATATTTGTTAAAAAGCTAAACTCCCAGAAAGCTCACTAGTGTACTTTCAATGACCTTTTCCATTTTCCTTACCCACCTTTACCTCCTAAAGTCAAGGTTATAGATGGGGGATCATTATCTCCAGTAATTGTGCCACCTTGGAAATCTTGATTTCAAGAATTCCTTTTCCATGTTCTTACCTTCATTTCTTCTATTTTGTATTCTCTATTTCCATTAGAATGCCCATATATTTTTAATTCATCTAGATATATATTGCCTTTTATTGTCTAACTACTCTAAATGGACTATGTGTCCTGAGTTATAACATTTCACCCTGTTTATCATAATCAAATATTTGTAAATAGCCTCAAGAAACTTACCCTTTTTCACCATGCTGCCTTCACCTGAGTAAGGAAGCCTCAGAACTGGATGAGCTCAGTTACCAACTTAAGTCCCAGTACAATCAGGAAGTTCACAATGATGTCCAAAAAACCCAAGCAAACAAACAAAAAAATTGAAAGCGTCCTTAGGCTTATAGGTGTTTTGTTAAATTGCTGTCCCTATTCCAAGTGTGCCATTTTCAATTTCTCCTGCTGGAGTGGTAAATGACAAATGTTCTGTTTTCATTTTCATTCAATTCAGAATACATTCTGATTTCCTTTCTAATTGCTTTTTTGTCCACAGTTAGTCACAAGTAGGTTATTTTCCAAATATTTGAGGGTTCTACAGAGATTTTTCTGTTATTGATTCTATCTTAATTCCATTGTGGTCATAGACATATTTTGTATGACTTGAATTTTTAAAATTTATCAAGACTTGTTTGATGGCCAGAATATGGTTTATCTTGGTAAAGTACTGTGTGCACTTTTAAAGATTGTGTATAACTCTTTTGTTAGGTGGAGTGTTCTTATAAATGAAAAACTCAGTTTTCCTCCTCCTGTGTAGCAAAAAATCCAGTTCTTTCCTACTCTGTGTTTCGTTCCTGTCTCCTTTACTCACATATTACTGCAACACTCACACAGAACACTTCACTTCTGACACTTCTGGTCACCAAATGTGTGGAGGTTTTTCCCCACACCAAACAATCCTCTGCAACACCAGCTGAATGTCCTATAATTTAACTCAATTCTGACACTATCTACCTGGAGATAGCATCAGATCCCACAAGTTAAGGGCTCAGTCCCACAAGACCTCCCCCTGCAAACACACTTCAGATGCCAGTCACAAGTCCAGGTTATCGCCTGTGTTTCTGACCAAGTGGCTATAGATCAGAGGTTCCAACAGCCCACTCCTTTGGTTTGATTAATTTGCTAGAGTGGCTCACAGAACTCAGGGAAATACTTAGGCTTACCAGCTTATTAAAGGATATGATAAAGGATACAGATGAACAGCCAGATGAACTGATACATAGGGTGAGGGCTGGGAGGGTCCCAAGTGCAGGAGTTTCTGTCCTCATGAAGCTGGGGTGCATCACCCTCCCAGTATGGATGTGTTCACCAGCCTAGATGCTCACCAAACCCCATACAATTGGGGTTTTATGAAAGTTTCCTCATTAGGCACAATTATTAACTCTGTTTCTAGCCCTTCTCTTTTCTCTGGGGGATGAGAGTTAAAGCTGAAAATTCCAAGCTTTTAATCATGGCTTAGCCTTTCTTGTGACCAGGCCTATCTTGGAGCCACCCAGGAGGCTACCTAGCGTCAACTCAATAGAACAAAATATGCTTCTAGTGCTCTTATCACTTAGGAAATTACTAGGGTTTTAGAGTCCTGTGCCAGGAACTGGGGGCAGAGACATATATATTTTGTATTATCTCAGAGTCCTGTAAATGTCAGGTCAATTTCATTCATTGATAGTATTGTTAGAATCTTCTAGGGCCGGCCCCATGGCTTAGCGGTTGGGGTGCGCGTGCCCCGCTGCTGGCGTCCCGGGTTCGGATCCCAGGCGCGCACCAATGCACCGCTTCTCCAGCCATGCTGAGGCTGCGTCCCACGTACAGTAACTAGAAGGATGTGCAGCTATGACATACAACTATGTACTGTGGCTTTGGGGGAAAAAATGAATAAGTAAAAAAAAAAATTATATAAAAAAAGAATCTTCTAAGTACTTATTGATTTTCTGTCTACTTGTTCTATTATTGAGAGAAGAGGCATGGAAATCTCTGACCATAAATGTGGATTTGTTTATTCTTCATTGCAATCCTGTCAGTTTTTTTCAGGGATTTTGAAGTTCTGCTGCGAGGTGCATAGCTTTTATGATTGTAATGTCATTTTGATACATTTATCCCTTTATGATTATGAAATATATTTCATTATCTCTGGTCATATTATTTGCTCTTTAATCTACTTTGATCTTAATATAGCCACTCTATTTTGAATAGTGTTAACATAGTTTATCTTTTTTCCGTGTTTTTGTCTTTATTTTTTAAAGTATATATCTTGTAGGAAACAGACTGTTGTCTGTCTTACAAAAAACCCAATTGACAATTTTAACTTTTCAATTGGGGTCTTTAAACCATTTCCTTTTAAAGAGAGTATTTTATAGTAGATTTATTATCTTGCTACTGGTTTTATATTGTCCCCTTTGTTCTTCCCTTTTCCCTCTTTTTCTGTCTTCTTTGGAATAACTGAATTTTTGGGGGGTTTTATCTCCCTTTTTGGTTTATTAGTGTTAGCTGTAACTAATTTCTCAGTGTTTATTTTAGAAGTTACACTATACAACTTATCACAGTTTACCTTCAAGTGATTTTATACTCTTTAGAGCATCAGACTCTTGCACATGTCTGCTTCCATTTCTCCACGCCTGCTCTGTGCTATCATTATCATAGATTTTACTTTTATATATGCTATAACCCCATACTATAGTCATACACAGCATACTGACATTTCAGTCAATGACAGACCGGATATACAATGGTGGCCTCTAAGATTATAATGGAGACAAAAATTTCCTACTGCCTAGTGATGTCATCGTCATTGTAACACAAGGCATTACTCATGTTTGCGGCAATGCTGGTGTAAACAAACCTACTGCACTGCCAGTCATATAGAACAAGGATATAAAGAAAGAGAATATTTTTGTACAGCTAAACAATGTATCAGTGTTTTAAGCTAAGTGTTTTTACTAGTTAAAAAGTTTAAAAATTAGAAAAAATATAAATTAAAAAGGTTACAGTAAGTTTATTATTGAAGAAAAATATTTATAAATTTAGTGTAGAATAAGTGTACAGTGTTTATAAAATCTACAGTAGTGTAATGTCCTAGGCCTTCACATTTACTCACCACTCACTCACTGACTCACCCAGAGCAACTTCCAGTCCTGCAAGCTCCATTCATGCTAAGTGCCCTCTACAGGTGTACCATTTTTTATCTTTTACACCATATTTTTACTGTATCTTTGTGTTATAATTGTCTACAGTATTCAGTATAATACCATGCTGTACAGGCTTGCAGCATAGGAGCAATAGGCTATACCATATAGCTTACGTGTGTAGTAGGCTATACCATCTAGGTTTGTGTAAGTACACTCTATGATGTTTGCACAAAGATGAAATCACCTAATGACACATCTCTCAGAACATATCCCTGTCGTTAAGCGATACATGACTGTAGATTGTTCGTTTTTTAAACAATTATATTTTAAAGAGATTTAAAAATAAGAAAGACATTTTTAATTTACCCATGTAGTTACTATTTCTGGTGCTCTACATTCCTCTGTGTAGATCAGGGTTCTAAGAACATGAGCCAAATACACCCTATCATCTGTTTTTAAATGATCTTTAATTGGAATACAGCCACACCCATGTTTAGGTACTGTTGATCCAACAAGGCCAGAGTAGAATAGCTGCAACAGAAACAGTATGGCCTACAAAGAATAAAATATTTACCATCTGCCCCTTTATATAAAAAGTTTGCCACCTTCCCACGTAGAGTTACATTTTCTTCACATATCTGAATTACTACAAAATGTGGCATATAAAGCACACCGAAGGCCATGAGACCAGTTCTGCCAAATAGGCTGTGAGTGGAAGTAATGCATTACTCACCTGAATGACCAAATATATATTTCTCATAAATCACAATATCATACCCAGCAATTTCACTTTTACAAATATACCAAGGAAAAATGAAAACATATATCCTCAAAAACATTTTGTAAAAGACTGTCCCTAGAATCGTTTCTTATAATAGCCAAAATGTGGAAAGAACCCAAAGCTCCATCAAGTGAGTGGGTAAACTAACTGTGGAATATTACTCAGCACTAAAAAGTTATGAAGCACTGATAAATGTCACAACACAGATAACTTTGAAAACATTATGCTAACTGAAAGAAGGAAGCAATAAGGCCACATATTGTATGAATTAATTTATATGAAATGCTCACAATAGTCACACCCATAGAGACAGAAAGGAGCTTATAATTTGCTTGTGGTTGGGGGGGGTATGTGGAGTAGGGAATAACTGCTAAAGGGTATGGAGTTATTTTAGGGGAGGTGAGAAAAAATATTGCAGTTGTACAACATTGTAAATACAGTCACGCATTGCTTAACAACAGGGATACATTCTGATAAGTGTCACTAGGCAGCTTCACTGTGTGAACACAGTTTCACTGTGTGAACAGTAAGTACACTGTGTGTACTTACACAAACCTAGATGGTATAGGCTACTACACACCTAGGCTATATGGTACTAATCTTATGGGATCACCATTGTATGTGTGGTCCATTGTTGACCAAAATATCATTATGAAGAGCATGACTGTATAATAAATCCCTCTGTATTGTACATTTAAGTGTGAATTGTTGTATGTAAATTATATCTCAATAAAACCCTAATTTCTCCATATTAAATTTAGAAAATAGTTCTGATCTACTGACCAGTCTACAAGGCATTGGAGATGAGTTCCAGTTTCCATTTTAATAATGGAAGAATAATGATGATGGCAATGGTAATAGTAAGAAGGGGAGGAATTGGAGAAATACATTTAAAGGTAAAATTAACATATCATGTTTCCTAAATCCTAGTGATACACTTGCACATTAGCAACAGGTCTCTTGCTTCCACGTTATGAGACATTCCAACTCTCTCACTGAACTTGAAATGTAAGGACACTCTTTCTTCATGTTTACAGAACACATACTTTGCATCCATCACTCCTCTACATACGTTTTCATGCCACACAAATCTGAAAACAACCCTTCATTTATGTATCCTCCAGGTTTTTCACTGAAGCAAAAAGAAAGATATGTAATATAATATATAAATTGGGCTAAACAGTATTTCAAAAAATAATAAAAATATGATTAACAAAATGGAATTTTACTATGGTTGAGAAATCAAGAAATGTAATGCTTATTACAATAACTTCCAATAGAGATATTAACAGCCTTTCAAAAATGGCTCTTCTGAAAAATTACTGAATCATATTTATTGTCTGATAAACATGTCCACACATTTTCATGAAGTGTTAAGATTATGTTAGGCAATTGATCTAAACAGCACTTCACAAACACTTTCAAGAATCATATTGTGCAAAGGGATCTGTGTGCATCAGAAAGAGGAATGTACTATATCATTAGCATGAGGACAACTGTGGTCATTCCCAACCAAACTAACAAAAAATGTGTTGAACAGTGAATATATGAAATTTGTAGTTTATAAAAAAAAAAAATCCCTTGTGTATTTTCATTTTTAAGAGGAAACTCATTAAGTTTCAAGAGTAAAATTTCAATTTTATTTTAAAGAGTCTAATTCCATTTTTGATGCCTGATTACTGACACCCTTTAAGCCTCTCTACACCCTCTTCCTATTCTGTCCATCTGGGCAGGGCAAGCCAATAATAAAGCCTGAGTGCTCCTTCCCTTTCCACTAGCAGTAAGTTCACACCACAAATGAGTACCAGCACCCGAGCCTCACCTGGTATCCACCATAACTCAACCAGTCATGATTCTGCTAGCTCTGTCTAGCCATTTTTGGAACATGAGAAGTCTACCCTGCTCTCCTCAGAAAGCCTCATTATGTGAAAAAATCATTCCCAAACACTTTAGTGTATGGAGCCATCAGACTTGACATCCAAACTAAATTCTGAGTGGGGTTCCATCCTGTCCCAGTAGAGTAAGCACAGGTGCAAACTAACAAAAAATGTGTTGAACAGTGAATATATGAAATTTCTAGTTTATCAAAAAAAAAAAAATCCCTTGTGCATTTTCATTTTTAAGACGAAACTCATGAACACTGATCTTTTCAAATTATTTACCTAAGTACTCCAAGCACAAAAAAGGCATTGTGTTATTTTTATCCTTATTTCTGAAATTTTCTTTTATTTCCTAATATTTGTCATATGCTTACTATATTTTTATTTTCATTTGATGTAAAAGTGCAATCCATGGTTCTTATTTCAGCACAAAAAAAGGCATGTAGAAATCATATGCTATATATTCATGAATGGGGAGGCAGGTTTTAGGGGGGAGAGTCTGAAATTACGAATATATATTTCCAAAATTGTAATTTGTTTGAATCTACGAAGGGATGAAATTGTTACAGATGCCATTTAACCTAGAAAGCCAAATGATGTATCATTAGGGTTCGTTATGAAGTGCCCCAATGAGGCAGAATATGCTTGGGTTGATGAAGGCACATGATTCATTCAGGACTACAAAAAAAAAAAAGACTACACTTTACTTACTGAGACATGAGAAGTATGATACATTCTATATAAAATGGTATAAAAATGCAATTTCAGTGGCCAAATTTGTATCCTTCAAAAGCACTGTCACTATGGTTCTTTTCATTCAACTGTCCTCTATAACTTTGTCTTTTCAGTTTCAAAATAAGACTAATTTTCATTCATTTATCATATACAATGCATATAACCTTTAAAAAGAGGAGACCATCCTTCCCCCTCCATTCTTTCTACCACATATGCCATCCTTAGTAACCCATCATTCTATTCATGGGAAAACGTCATTTTCTCAAAGTCTTGCCCTTCTGTTTCATGATTATCTAGTACAGCAATCCTTTCCTACAACCATCAACAGAGGCCCCGTCATACCGACAAATACATAGAAGGGGCTGTGACCACAGAACACGTTAATTTAGATAATAGTTTTACATCTATTCTCTGCCACTCCCCATGCTCTCAAATTTATACCATACTGTACTTTAAAATTAGTGTTCTAGTTTTTCCAAGTTCCATAAACCCCACCTAAAGAAGTAGGTCCTTTCATCTTACCAATCCCTTCCCTGAGACCATCATGGTGACAAATGAAAAGCATGTATCAAAGTATAACATCAACAGATTTCAAACTACAGGTTGTAAGTCATCAATAATGTAGTCTTTTCAAAAAACCTCAAATAACTTAAGATTTTATAAACTGAAAGTAATTAGACCTTTCCACAGATGACCCTGCTCCATGGACACACATCATATGAGTTTTAAATAATTTTAATTTTTAATTCACTGTGGAAATTAACATCTGAGGTTGGTTAATATTAAAATAATAGTTCCCTCTAGTATGAATTTTCTTACATGTATTCCATTGACAGGAGTGGTTAAACAATCTATCACCTTCCTTACATTTGTCCTATTTCTGTCCAGTATGAATTCCTTGGTGTATACTGAGGTCATTGTTTAAAGACCTTGAGATATATGTATGGTTTCCATCTTATATGAATTCTTTCATAACCACAAAGGTGTACATTTTTGATAAAGCTGATGAAACTTACATTCGTAAGGTTTCTAATAAGAATTCTGCTATGTTCCACAAGGCTTAAACTTTGGATAAGTCTTGTCATATATTACAGTTGTGTGGTTTCTCTCAAAGATGTATATTCTGATATCAAGTGAGGTATGAGCCCTGGTTACTGGCTTTGACACGCCCATTACTTTTACATGGTTCCTCTCCATGATGGAGTCTCTGATGTTGAGTAAGGCTTGAACACTTGCGTAAGTTTTGTGTCAATCATTGTATTTGTAAGGTTTCTTTCTACTATAAATTCTGATGATCCCCAAAGCTTGAGCTTTGAATAAAAGCATAGCCACATATATTAGATTTATAATGTTTCTTTTTAGTATGTATTTTCTCATGGCTTGTAAGTTTTGCAAATTGGATAAAAGCTTTGCCACACTCATTACATTTGTAAGGTTTCTCTCCAGTATGGATTTTCTTATGTTGAGTAAGATTTGAATTATCGGTAAAGGCCTTGCCACACTGGTTACACTTGTAAGGTTTCTCTCCAGTATGGACTTTCTTATGTTGAGTAAGATTTGAATGCTCCATAAAGGCTTTGCCACACTCATGACATTTGTAAAGTTTCTCTCCAGTATGCCTTCTCTGATGACTTGCAAGGTTTGAATTTTGACTACAGACCTTGCCACATACATTACATTTATATGGTTTCTCTCCTGTATGGACTCTCTGATGTCTAGTAAGGTTTGAGCACTGATTAAAGGCTTTGCCACACTCACTACATTTGTAAGGTTTCTCTCCAGTATGAATTTTCTGGTGTTGAGTAAGATTGGAACGTGCTGTAAAGGCTTTGCCACACTCATTACATTTGTAAGGTTTCTCTCCAGTATGAGTTCTCTCATGACACCAAAGGTGTGAATGTTTGATAAAAGCCTTATCACATTTATTACATTTGTAACGTTTTTCTCCTGTATGAATTCTCTGATGTTCCATAAGGCTTGAGCTTTGGATAAAAGCCTTGCCGCACACATTACATTTGTGTGGTTTCTCTCCAGGATGTATATTCTGATGTCTAGTGAGGTGTGAACACTGCTTAAAAGCTTTGCCACACTCAATACACACGTAAGGTTTCTCTCCAGTATGGATTCTCTTATGCTGCGTAAGGCTTGAACGCTCAGCAAAGGCTTTGCCACATTCATCGCATTTGTAAGGTTTCTCACCAGTATGAATTCTCTGATGTTGAATAAGTTTTGAAGACTGATTAAAAGCTTTGCCACATTCACTGCATTTGTAAGGTTTCTCTCCAGTATGCATTCTCTGATGACTTGCAAGGTTTGAATTTTGACTACAAACCTTGCCACATACCTTACATTTATATGGTTTCTCTCCTGTATGGACTCTCTGATGTCTAGTAAAGTTCGAGCACTGATTAAAAGCTTTGCCACACTCATTACATTTGTAAGGTCTCTGTCCAGAATGAATTCTCTCATGATTCATGAGGTTTGAGTTTTTGCTAAAAACCTTCCCACACTCATTACATTTGTAAGACTTTTCTGTAGTGTGTGTTTTTCCATATTGTGTAGGTAACAAAGGATATTTTACAATCTTCCTATATTTATTACAAATATTTCTGACACTAGGAGGAATTCTTCGCAGTGGTGAAACTGAGGAACCATTGTTGACAGACTTCTCAACTTGACTGTATTCATAAATTTTTTCCTCAGTTTGAAATCTCTGCAGTTCAGCCAGATGTGCCTGCCAACTTAATCCAGTTCCGTTTTCCAAACACTTCATATACTTGTTTCCAGCCTCGCTCATGTTATTTTTTAGTTTTAACAAACTCCTCATAAATGGTTTGTCATGCATGAAATATTGGTATGTATTATTTCTTACAGAAACATTCTGCTTTTGAGGAAAATTAATTGAGGATTTATTTTGTTTTTGATCTATTCTACAAGTGAGATTTTTGTTATGAGTCAAAGGGACTCCTGTGTAATTTCTTACATCATATCCCCATTTATTCTCATGCTCATGCATATTCTCCAAGATTTCCCTGAGGTCAAAATCCTTGATGCCATGGCTTTCATTTCTTTCCAATATCTCTAGATGGTATAATTCTCCTTTATCAATGTCCCCTCTTGGTGATAATTCCTTTATTCCAAATCCAGCAGAAAGGCTTCCTATTAAATAGAGATGGAAAATAAATATTTTACATTGAATTACATAATTACACAAAAAATAATACTTATAATGAACATAGTCATAAAGTTTCTAAAGCATGGTCCTCAAATACTATTGTGATACACAGATTTTAAGAATTTTTAAATAATTTTTTCTGTATTAATGTCTTATCTGACCTTTGATCCTAAATTTTCAAAGAAGGGGCCGGCCCGGTGGCGCAAGTGGTTAGGTGCACGTGCTCTGCTGCGGCAGCCCAGGGTTTGCAGGTTCGGATCCCTGGCATGCACGGACGCACTGCTTGGCAAGCCATGCTGTGGCAGCGCCCCATATAAAGTGGAGGAAGATGGGCACGGATGCTAGCCCAGGGCCAGTCTTCCTCAGCAAAAAAAGAGGAGGATTGGCAGATGTTAGCACAGGGCTGATCTCCTCACACACACAAAAAAAAACCTAAATTTTCAAAGCACATGATATACACTATACATATTTTTTGTCCATATAACTGGAGAATTAAATATACTCGATAGATAGGGAATTGATTTATGTACTACCATATAACTGCAAGCATGAAATTATAATCGAGATTTCAGACTGTCTTCCCCACTCCTTATTCTTTATAATAATGTGCATTTACTAATATGTGTATTGGGGCTGGCCTGGTGGCTCAAGTGGTTAAGTGCGCATGCTCCACTTCGGCAGCCCAGGGTTCGCAGGTTCAGATCCCGGGTGTGCACTGACGGACCACTTGTCAAGCCATGCTGTGGCGGCATCCCATATAAAGTAGAGGAAGATGGGCATGGATGTTAGCCCAGGGCCAATCTTCCTCAGCAAAAAAAAAAAAACAAAAAAGAGGAGGATTGGCAACGGATGTTAGCTCAGGGTTGATCTTCCTCACACACACACAAAAACCTGTGTTTAATAACATGTGTTGATATGATGCAAGAAAAAAGATACTAAAAAAATTGTATATTATTATTGTGATATACAGATTTTTGATAGTACTGTGTTAGTAACATTTTAGTAACCCATGATAAATCTAGCAGGTACATTAATAAGTAACTACAGTTAGGGGCCAGCCTGGTGGTGTAGTGGTTAGGTTCACACACTCTGCTTTGGCAGCCCAGGGCTCACAGGTTTGGGTCCTGGGCGCAGACTGATGCAGTACTCATTAAGTCATGCTGTGGTGGCATCCCATATACAAAATAGAGAAGATGGGCACAGATGCTAGCTCAGGGCTAATCTTCCTCAGCAAGAGGAGGAGGACTGGCAATGGATGTTAGCTCAGAGCCAGTCTTCCTCACACACACAAAAAAATAAGTAACCACAGTTATACAAACTAATAGCCTCCGGAATTCTAAAGAATTCTTCCTAAAGAGCTAAAGAAAGAATTTACATTCCAGAAGGGGCACACAATAGGAAAAAAGAAAAATATGTTGAGAATCAGTGAATTTTGGAATATCGGTTTCAGGTAAACACACATTATTATAAAGATTAAGAATTAGGGTAGATTATCTGAAATCTCAATTATGATTTCATGCCTGCAGTTATATAATAGCCAGTACACAGATCAACTCTCTAACTATGGAGCATCATTTAATTATCCAGTTGTAAGTTCAAAAATACAGATAGTATATAGGATGTGCTTTCAAAATTTATTATCTAAGGTCAGAGAAAACATTAATATGGAAAAATTACAGTAAGAAAACATACAAGATATAACGCAGGCCAAGGTCAATATCATAATAAATAAGACAGAAAATTGACATATCTTATTAACTAAAGGTAACTTTTCAGTCCTTACTACATGCCATACAATATTTTAAGCTCTCTAACAGCATTAACTTATTTAGCTATTCTTGAGGTAAATCATTACAATTTTTAATATAAAAAAATGGTCCATGAGGTTTATATATCTATCCCTAAGTCACACAGAAAGCAAACTCAAGAGCCAGGATTTGAGCCTGAGTGTGAAGACTAAGATGGCATGTTCATAAGCATTAAGCACCAGTGCCCATCCAGGCATACAGATGACAACAGGTCATAGCAAATACCAAGAGCTTAGGAAGAAATGTTTCAAGGGAGATACAGGACCTGAGTTGTGTCACCTACAGTGTGACTGTCTCTCTATTCCCAGATGACAGCATGAGTCATCATGTCCTGCACATGTTGGTGCAGTGACTAGAGCATGTTGCTGTCCTGAACAAGCTGTCATGTGTAGGAGTAGGGGTCTTTCCTTATGCAATGTATGCAGTGTGCAGGAGAGCCAGCCCCGTGGATACTGGGGTGCACAGGTGCTCACAATCAAGACACATGGAGGTACCAGTAGAGTTCTTTTAGAACAATGAAAGATCTGTGGCAAGGCCAGGACTGGGAATTAGAACAGGAAAAGTGAAGGGAAGGGAGTAATGGGCAATGTGGGATCAGTGCTTGTGCTTGCAAATCTATGAAAATATGATTGTGGTATGGCAGTTAAAATCCTCACCTTGGAAAAAGAGAGGAACTCATTTAGCAAGACACATAATACTGACTCATTCTGTAGGAACTATACTTTGGGGATGAGGCAAACAAGGAAGAGATCAAAAAGGGAGACAGTGTGGTGTTACGGGAAGAATGTAGATTTACTCCAGTATTTGCTCTAAAAAGGATCAAACTAAATAGCCCAAGAATTAAATTTCTATGCATATACTTAGTCAAACATATCTTCCAGAACACATGTACAAGATTGTTCTCAGTAAGACCCAAAAGCAAAAAGCTGAAAATGGCCATCAAGAGGAGAAAGGATGAACTCACTCTGTACAAACATATGTGGATGCAATAAAACCCTCTCAAGGGTCCAGCAATGGAGGGTGACCATGGGTGCTAGATGATGACCTCTGACTGGGGGCATAGAGGCTGTATGGTGGAAACAAAGTTAGCAGGAGGCTTTCCCCAAGGTTTCAACTCTTCAGGAATGTGATTATATTTGGTAAAACATAACTTATGAACTATATTATATATTTTTAAAAATAGAAATTTATCAATTTTGACACATCAGATTTGTTAGTCCAAGTGTCCTTGTTTGTTATATAAAAATAAGAGTATTTTTTTGCTAGAATTTTTTAATTATTTGAAATCATACCCTTGGATCTTTTGACATTACAATTCAAAACATATAAAAGATATCAGCTGAAAAGTGCTCTTACTATGTGCAGTAGTAGATAGTTATCATTAAGAATCAATAGAAATTAGTATTGATTAAAAGTGAATGATTTCTGATTTCATAAACATCATCAGAAAATAATACCCTTAAGGAACATTACTAAATGACATAGAGCACACAACTGTTGATATGGAGGGGCAGTCAGTAGCAGCATGTAACTCTAGAAGCAATTTTTGGCAGTGCCATGGCAATCCATGGCAGAGGTCTATAAGCAGCCAATAATAGGCAGAATATTAGGACAGCAATGGGATGTGCGTCAATAAGGACCAGGTGACTTTTTACGCAATTCACTGAAAAGGAGGACAGGGAACAAAACAGGCTTCATACATTAATTGAAATATGCAATTCCAAGAGCTTAAGAAATTGTCTGGAAACACAAGTGTCAGAAACTGGAGTAACGAGGAAACCACAGAGTGTAAAAAATTGCCTAAGATTTCTACTAAATGAAATGAGATATTGGAAGATGAGGTTAGTATATCAAGACATGCATGACAATCTAGACAGGGAGAATAATTATTAGAATAAATTATTTGTAGCAAGAAAAAAATTCAGTGCATTTAAGATAAAATTCAGAAGTTATTTTTATAAAAGTAAATATATATGGAAAAAGCCAAGTATCGTATATAAAAACCTATGGCAAACCAATTGAGTGGTATTTCTGTGACTAAGACACTAACTTAATCTAAAATGTGTTTTTAAGGTATCAAAAATTCTCAGTTTAAAACATGCAATAGAGGAGCCAGCCCGGTGATGTAGAGGTTAAGTTCGTGAGCTCTGCTTTGGCGGACCAGCGTTCATGGGTTTGGATCCCAGGTATGGACCTACACACCACTCATCAAGCCACACTGTGGTGGTGTCCCACATACAAAATAGAGGAAGACTGGCACGGATGTTAGCTCAAGGACAATCTTCCTCAAGCAAAAAGAGGAAGATTGGCAATGGATGTTAGCTCAGGGCCAATGTTCCTCACCAAAAAAAAAAAAAAAAGCAATAGATTTAAGCTAAAAAAGTGTAAAAATGAGATGCAACTGTACAATTAAGACAGTGGTCAAAACGTAAAACAATGACACCACCAACCACTGATGAGGATGTGGACCAACAAGAACTCTTTCGTTGCTGGTGGGAATGCAAAATGGTAGAGCCAAATTGGAACACAGTTTGCAGTTTCTTACAAAACTAAGCATACTCTTATAATACAATTTAGTAATCATGCTTCTTGGTATTTACCCAAATGAGATAAAAAACTTACGCCCACACAAAAAGTTGCATGTGAATGTTTACAGCACCTTTAACCATAATCTGCAAAACTTGGAAACTACCAAGATGTCCTTAAGGTGGTGAATGGATAAATAAACTATGGTACATACAGACAATGGAAATATGAGTCAGCACTAAAAAGAAATGAGCTATTAAGCCATGAAAAGAAATGGAGGAAACTTAAATGCACATTACTAGGTGAAGGAAGATAATCTGAAAAGGCTATCTACTATTTGATTCCAAGTATATGCCATTCTGGAAAAGGCAAAAATATGGAGACAAAAGAGATCGGTGGTTGCATGGGTTACGAGGGAGGGAGAGATGACTAGGTGGAGCAGAGGATTTTTAGGTCAGTGAAATTACTCTGTAAGATATGTGTCATTACATATTGGACCAACCCATGGAATGCACAACACCAAGAGTGAACTCTTAAGGTAAAGATGGACTTTGGGTGATAATGAGGTGTCAGTGTAGGTTCATGAATGGTATCAAATGTAGCACACTGGTGTGGGATGTTGATAATGGAGAGGGTCTACAAGTGTGGAGGTACGAAATATATGGGAAATCTCTACCTTTTGCTCAATTTTTGTGTGAAACTAAAACTGCTTGAAAAAATAGTCTACTACAAAATGAAAGTGTACGTTAATAGCAGGTATGAAGTAATATGAAACAGAAGTAAAAAGAACAACTAAGACTATCTTTTCAAAAAAACTCTGGGGCCGGCCCAGTGCCACAGCAGTTAAGTGCGTGCACTCTGCTGCAGCAGCTCAGGGTTCACTGGTTCGGATCCCAGGCGTGCACTGACGCACCGCTTGTCATGTCATGCTGTGGTGGTGTCCCATATAAAGTAGAGGAAGATGGGCATGGATGTTAGCCCAGGGCCAATCTTCCTCAGCAAAAAAGAGATCAGGGCTGATCTTCCTCACAAAGAAAATGAAAAAAGAAAAAATTCTGGAGGTTACACAGGTTTTGGGGAAATGTTGAGTCATAAACACTCAAGAAAGAAATTCTATAAAATATATAAAAGTCTTCATTCCATGACCTCACCAATTGCAAATGTAAAACAAAGAACACTATGGATATCATCAAAAATATGGAACTGGTAATTAAACAAATAAAAAATGTTATTTATAACAATGAAATTAGCAAGATGACAGTGGCTTAAACAAAAGAAATTACAGTAGACTTAAAAAATGTAGGCATTATTCGACTTTATGAACTTCCTCAATAGGATGTGTCAAAATTGTATTTGTTGAGGGTGAATGAACAAGAGCACACACAGGGGATAAACAATGTGGCATACACAGTGGTTTAGTCAATAGTCTCATAGATACTAGGTTGTGAACCTGGACAGCGTTTTCTTTAGTTAAGTTACTACACCTTTTATTGTGGGCTCACAGGAGATGATCATATTATCTGATCAACTATGTCACACTGCCTTAGGGAGGCATTGTTAAATTCCAAAAAAAGCAGAAAGACAACTGGAGGCACTTATCAGTTAGGCTCTCCCAATACTTTCTATGTCAGTATCCCGGGACATGCTGACCACTCTCCCCGGGGGTTCAATAGGCACTTCTGTATGCAGCAGGATAATACTGTAACATATTAATCAGTGCTCTCCTTCAAGAATTTTCTGTTACCCAGTAAACACCCTCCACGGGAGAGTCCACCAGAAGTTGTCCATCACCTAAAGGTGGGTTATCACAGCAGAAAAAGAGGATGAAACTTCAGACCCTTAGAATGTGTATTTCAAAAGCAAGTTTCAGAGGCAAGATCTTAGAGGAGAATAAGAAATCAGGAAGACCAAAGTCTTTCTATGTTCCTTGACACAGCAGAAAGAGGGAGAAAAATATAAGGTATGGGAGTAAAATCAGAGAGTCAGGTTTTGTGGGGTTCTGGAGAAGGGGCTGTGTAATGTGCCTACAGTCTGCGGGGTGAGTGCCTGCAAGACTGAGATATACTCCCATGTAGCAATGGGGACCAAAGAGAGGATCTCAATGTCTAGTCTTTATATTACTGCTCAGTAACAACAATCTCAAATCCTATTGCTCTTTCCACACGTGTGGCAAAAAGAGAACTGACGAGATGGCTGAGGGGCCTAAACAGGCAGGCAGGGCTTGACACAGCCCAGGGAGTTTCATGGAACCCCAGACACTATGGAACAGCAGCTATTTTGTCTGTCTATCGCCAGAGAAGATCTCCCAAGGACACAAAATGTGAATGCAAACTGAATAGGTCAGGACTACAGAGGCCTCAGCTCTGATCTCTATGGACTGAGAAGCAAGAGAGATCAAGGGGAAAGAAGACTCCATAGAGACAGCCATCTTGGTCTCCCTCAAACCAAGGGACCAAAGTGGTCAGAGGGGCCAGATATTAGTGTTGAATGTCATGATAAATCTTTGCCTGCCTCTGCAGGAGACGGACCATCATGGTAGAGTGTGATTTTAAACTTTTACACATTTGAATAACACAGTAGTGTGTGTGTGTGTGTGTTGGTGTTGGCAGGGGAGAGATTTCCTTTGAGAGTTTATAAGAAATAAACTTTTATTTTCCCACAGATCTTTCCCAGCTGAGGAGAGTTTCCCAAACAATATTTAATGGAGCAGCTCACTCTGTGCCCATCTGAGCTCTTACTTGTGTTCATACCTCCATACATTCCCATCTATCTGCATTTTTTCCTATTCTCCCTTCACTCTTCAGAGTCCAGGGCTGTTTCCCTTGCTCCAAAATGGAGATAATATTGTGCTCAAGAGAGATTTCAACTTACAAAGAAAAAAAGAACCTGATGTGCTATACTTTTCCCAGCTCTCCGCTCTTTGTTCAGTAAGAGAGGACATTATAGACGGGTCTAGAGAAGTATTTCAAAAATCAGTCAGGTGATTGCTTCCTTCTGAATGCTAAGGGGTTATTTTAAGCATGCAGGTATCTAGCTCTCTCCCAAGAACTACTGAATCCAAAGTACAAGGGTAGAACCACAGAATCAGATATTTTTTAAAATTTCCCATAAGATTACTTATGTAATCATAAGTAATCCCATAAGATCATTTATGACTACTGGTGTTCTGCAACCACCACTAACCAAGCACAACATGTGCAGAACTTCTGAAGAAAGGGGAAGTTAGAGCCCATGTGCCACACTAGGAAGCCTTTCCTTTCTGAATCCAAACAGCTTCAATCACTCTCTCAAGAACAGGGATTTGAAACTCAGACAAGGAAATCAGGGGCTCCCACGAGACTCTCAAGGGAAAACACAAAGATATACAAAAGTAGTTAACTTCAGAAGGGAAGTTATCCTCACCCAGGGAGAGCAGGTTCCTGTAGTTCTCCAACATCACATCACTGTACAACGCCCTCTGAGCAGGGTCCAGGCATTCCCACTCCTCCCGAGAGAATTCTATGGCCACATCTCTGAAGGCCAATCGTCCCTGCAAGGAAAGCACATTTCACCATGTCAACAGGGACAAAGTTCTTATTTTGACACAAAGGGAGACAAGGAGACATGCGTAAGGATTGACTCTGCTGGAGGGAGTGTTCTCACTGATCCATGTAAGATAATTTTGAGCAAGTTATATTTCTCTATTATTTGTCACTGAGGTGAAATTCACATAACAAAGTTAGCTATTTTAAGGTACAATTCAGTGGCTTTTAGTATATTCACAATGTTGTACAAACCTCACCTGTTTCTAGTTCAAAAACATCTTTATCATCCCAAAGGAAATCCATTACCCATTAAGCAGTTGATTCCCATTCCCCTTCTCCCTCAGTCCCTTGTAATCACTAATATGCTTTCCATGTCTATGAATTTACCTATTCTGGATATTTTCCTATTAATAGAATGGAATGAAATGTGACCTTTTGTGTGTGGCTACTTGCACTTAGAAGAATGTTTTTGGTTCATCCATGGTGTAGTGTGTATCAGTATTACATTCCTTTTTTGTGGACAAATAATACTGCATTATATAATTATACCACAGTATATTTACTCACTCATCCCTTGATGGACATTTGGGTTATTTCCACATTTTGGCTAATCTTAATAGGGCTGCTATGAACTTTCATGTACAAGTGTGTTTCTGAATACCTGTTTTCAATTATTTTGGGTATATACATGGGAGTGGAATTACTAAGTCACATGGTTTAATTTTTTAAGGATCTGCCACACTGTATTTCACAGTGGTTACACCATTTTACTAGCAATGTATCAGGATTCTAGTATCGCCACATCCCTACCAACACTTGTTATTTTCTGTTTTAGTATAGTCATCCTATTGGGTGTGAAATGATAGCTCATTGTGGTTTTGATTTTGCATTTTCCTGATGACAAATTTCAGTGAACATCTTTTCATGTGCTCGTTGGTCACCGTATATCTTCTATGGAGAAATGTCTACTAAAGTCCTTCGACCATTTTTTAATTCAGTTCTTTGTACTTTGGTTATTGAGTTGCGGGAGTTCTTCATATAGTCTGGATACTAGACCCTGACCAGATATGTGATGTGCAAATATTTTCTCCCATTTGGTAGATTATGTTCTCACTTAGTAACAGTGTTCTTCAATGCACAAACACTTTTTATTTCGATGGAGGCAAATTTATCTATTTTGTCTTTCTTTGCTTTTGGTGTCGTATCTAAAAATACACCACCAAACCCAAGGCTATCAAGATTTACCCCTATGTTTTCATCTAAGAGTGTTATAGTTTTAGCTCTTATATTTAGTCTTTATTTTGAATTGATTTATTTACATAGTAAAAGGTAGAGGTTCAATTTCACTCTCTTTCATGTGGATATGCAATTCTCCCAGCACCAGTTGAGACTATTCTTTTCCCATTGAATGTTTTTGGCACCACTGTAAAAAAGAAATTGTCTATACATGGATGGGTTTACTTGCAGACTCTCAGTTCTATCACTCTGATCTATATTTCCATCCTCCTGCTGGAACCACAGTTTTGATTATTCTAGGTTTGTAGTAAGGTTTGATGTTGAGAATTATAAATCCTCCAACTTTGTCCTTTTTCATGTTTATGGTCTTTTGGCATCCTTACTAGTGAATTTTCAGTTTCAGTTATTTTACTTTTCTGCTCCAGAATTTCTATTTCATCCCTTTTCTATAATTCCTCTTTATTGATATTTTCTATTTGTGGAAACATTGTTCTCCTACTTTCCTTTAGCGCTTTGTTCATGGTTTCCTTAGCTCTCTAAGTATGTTTAAGATAGTTGATTTAAAATCTTTCTTTAGTAAGTGTTTCCTCAGGAACACCATCATTAACCCAGCAAACCATGGTCATACTGCCCAACTGGAAAAATCCTCAGACATCTGTAGTGAAGTCGGCCTGCCAGAAGCAGCCCTAAGGCATTTTTTACAACAGTGAAAAACTGTAAATTACCCATGTGTCTTCATTAAGAGAATGTTCCAATGAGGATATAAAAAGCAAGTTATCTCTATGTTTACTATCATGAAAACAACTCCAAAACATATGACATCTCAATATTTAAATTTGCAGAAAAATCTTAACAAAACATTTACCGAAGAATATTTTCTAAAATCACATTATGATATGTAAATGCATTTTTACAAGATTTGCACCAAGGAGAACTAACAGTAGTTCCTGACAGAGATAGTAAGTGATGGTGGAACATGTGACAGGGCAGGGGATATTTTACTTCCTAGTCTCTACACTGCATCACTGTGTGGAACTTAACCACAAAAACACACACATGAAATATTTAATACAAAAAAGTATAACGTTTAACAACAATTAGTGGAATCAAAGTTTGGCCCCAGCCTCTCTGATGACAGGAAGTTCTGTTCCTATGTCTTGGCTAAATTCTAACCATTTTTATCTAAAACACCTACTGCAGCAGAGTCCCTGAACGAATACCAGGGTCTTTGTGAGATGGATGTGCTGTGAATAAAGAACCCTTACTGTTAGACAATTAGGTTGCCTCTACCTTTTAAACACTAATTGTGTCATAAAACACTCTTTCTATTCTTTATTTCTATTTCTGATCTTCATATTCTATTCCAAAGTATTAATATTTTGCAGTCAGAAACACAGATTCACTTCAAGTGTTTATAACATCAGACAAAGCAAGTTTCCCCCATCAGTCTTCTTTTCCAGAGGTCTCCAGGCACTTGTGCACGTTAATACATCACTTACTTAAGGAGTCTGTTTTAATCCTGGTTTACATAGAGCTGAAAGGGCATCCAGAGGGGTCCCCTACACAATCCTTACTGTCCAGCCTCACTGACACCACAGAGCCTACTCCCCATCTCCAATCCATGCCTGGGTAGACAACCCTTCACAGGATGATCCCCTAAAAGGAGCCTCTTCCTAAGCTCCAGGTCACGGGTCACAATGAGATGGAATCTGCATAGAGATGAGAAGGCAAGGCCTTGTGTGAGAGTCAACATTTTAGGCAGGATACTTCACAGACAGACTATAATAGTAAGGCCAAAATGCGGCAGTTTAGAAAGGAGAAAACAGAAAAATCAACTAAGATTATGACTTTTACCTTAGAAAGAGCCATTCCTCCCTTTTTCTTTCTTCTTCCTCTGGGACTCTCAGGTTAGATTATTCTGTATGACAAAAACACATTGTTCAATGCTTAGAATCAACACACCCCCTTCCTCTGCCACAAGTATACACATAGGGAGAACCTCAATACAGGGGACAGACGGCCCTTTGCTGCCCACTGTAACAGGAGGGAGCAGGGGCAATAAACTCCATACAGAGACCTACAAGTGAGTTTTTCACACAGTTCTCCAGAAAGCCCTCCTCTCCTACTGAAACCCACACACTCTGCTGCAACTGCATTGTCCTTTGTCCACTTGGCACTCAGCCAAAGGAAACTGCCTCATCCAATTTTTTTTAGCTCTTCCCTAGACAGCCAGCATTCAATGATTGGTTGATGCAGGATATGGAAGCCTGTCCCTTCCCTCAATTTGGAACAATTCTGAAGAGCCACCAAGCTCCAGGGTTTCCTGAAGTAGCTACTCTGAGGAGTTCAGACTTTTTGTTCTGAGGGTGATGGGAAACTATATGAGGGTTTAATACCAAAAGATGATACAATCAAACTTAAGATTTATCTGTGATACCAACAGAGAGAGAAGCTGAAAGAGAAGCATGTCTCTCTCTCTGAGCCTCTGCCCCTGCCTTCTTAGTGGTTTTCACTTTTTTTGGAGGACTGGGACACATTTCAAGTTCTAAATATAACTGGGCACCATCTCCCAGAGAACTGCCAAATGCAGACACATGCCCAATTCCGAAAATCATTTCAGGGATCCCATTTGTTCAGACTCAGAATTCCTGGCCTACTCTATCATCTCCATGTTACAGGTGGGGGCACTGAGGCTCAGAGGGGGAGAAAGTTTACCAAGTTACCCTGAAGAGGTCTGACTTCAGTGAGCAGAGCTGGGTGTAAGTGGTGGCCTGGATAGAACAGTAGAAAGGCTCTGTTCTAATTCCAGATTGCCTTTCATATTCTTGAGCAGGAGAAGCTTCTCGTTCATGGGTTTAATCAAACCCAAGCATTTAATTTCTCTTTTCTAGAAAAATATTTAAAAAATATGAAATTAAAAATAGTTATTAGGCCTGAAAAACATGAAAAAGGGTCACCTGGAGAAAATGAGTTCTGAGCAATCCGTTCATCATGAACAGATGGGCTCTGTGGGAAGAAAGTTCTACATTAATCCAGCCCATCCTTCAACATCTGCACAGAAAGGACAAAAGGGTCTTGAGGGGAATATCTACCTAGTTGGAGACCAGTTCAGAAGTCACTAATTTAACAGATTATTTCAGAGAAGAAAGAACCTATTGATTACTAAACTGGTTAAATTAGATTTTGAGTATTAAAAGAATATCAACATCCTTACCAGATGCATAGTGAAATAGTGTAAAGTTATTTACAGACATCAAAGAACAGTTCCAATATAAAACAGAGTAGAAAGCATATGAAATTCATACTCTGAACAATAAAATTAAGAGAGAAAATAATTTGGAAATTAAAAAAAATGTCCATTAGATTCTGAGATTAAAGGTAAAACAAGTGTGAGGATACGTCACACTTAAAAAGAATGACATGAGCCGCAGGTGACAGAAAGTCCTCCCTCATTTCTTGAAAGGGAAGAAGGTGACCTGGAATTGACTGAGCTAAGTCTCTGCCCTCAGGGTGAACAGGGACTGCAAATGGAATCCTCTTCTGATGCAATAATTAGAAAATGCAGACTCCTCAAACACCTGCTTTTGTAACTCTCATTCTCTTCCGCATAATTTAAACATTTCAACAAATCTGAAATTAACTAGGTTATAAAGCTACAAATCAGTACTACTTCACAACTTACTATCCCATATCCAATCCACTCAATACTCGCCCGGGTTTGGGTCCCTAACTTTCTCCACCGCTGTGTGTTTTGTTCTCTGTATTTGCCTCTCTCTGAGTCCATCTGGTTCTCTTGTCTCCTTTGTGCATTTCTGTGTTTCTCTCCGTTTCTCCTCATCCTTTTGCTTCCTTCCCTCTCTATTCCTCCTCCTACAGAGAAAACCTCTGTTTCAATCCCTGCGTTCTTTCTCCCTAAACTTTCTGGTGGCCTCTTACTCCAAGTAGTTCTGCCTCTTTCTCCCCATCTCTGTTCCCCTCTGCTCTCCCTGGAGGGGGGTGAAGGGCATGTACCCACCTCCTGCGTGAGGACTGGACCACGCGGTTGGGCGGAGTGAGGGGAGTGGGCGTCAGAGAAAGGTTCTGAGCAGGAAAACGATGCAGCAGGCGGTCGGTGTCTACGCGGACGGAAGGCAGAAAAGTTGGGCGGGCACCTGCCTCGCGGCGATTTTAACCGGAAACGGACGCAGACTCCAGGACCGCACGGAGCCGCAGGACTCGGCACGTCTATGGCGACGCCGCGAAAGGGACGAACTCACAGCGAGAGGGACGAGCGGGTTCAAAGATTTTAACTTAGGGGGCGACCCAAAACCCGGGTGTGAGGGGCGGGGGCCTGAGGACCGGAAAGCGCAGGTACGAACCAGAAAAACAGACTCACCGGCGTGCGTCCGTTGTCACGCACGATCCGCTTCCGGGTCTGCAGCTAACGGTACGTGCGCTTGCGCATCGGGGCGGGGTGGATTCGGGGCGGGGCCTGAGGGCGTAGCTTCTGGCTTTCTCCTCCGCCCCTCAGATTTCCGGATCTGTTTGTCATTCCCGTAGTGTTGAATCTACGTGGTGTCCTTTTGAGCCGTGCCACGGAGAGAAGTAGAGATGTGTTGGCCAGTTATACTCGAAGCAGAGCTATTTCTTCTTACCAAATCTAAAACGAATGACGTGAAAGCTTTTTGACAGCGGATGGAGCCGCCTGTCCTGTGAGGAGGCGGCTGGGGCGCTGGGCCCTGTGGGGGCGGGGCGGGAGGCTGTGGGGGGCGGTGGATCCAGGAAGGTCTGAGACGCGGACGGTTACAACTTCTTTAAGCAGAAGGCGGAACTGTCTGTGTAGGTGAGGGAAACTAGAATGTGACATGAAATGCAAACTGTGCCTGCGCAATTATACTAACCCCAGCAGAGCGTAATTTCTATTTCTGTTCCTCGTTCACTCGGGAGGTAGACACAACCCTGGGCTGGGTTCCAGGGAGTTTATGGGGCCAGGCCCTGGGCTTTGGGGGCAGAGAGCTGAGATGTTGCTTTAAAAGAACAAAAATTTGGGGGCTGGCTGGGTGGCGTAGTGGGTAAAGTTTGCGCGCCCTGCTTTGGTGGCCCCGGTTTTGCTCCCGGGTGAGCACCTTCGCACGGCTCATCAAGCCGTGCTGTGGCGGCAACCCACATACAAAATAGAGGAAGATGGGCACAGATGCTCCTCAGCGCCCATCTCCTTCATGAAAAAAGAAAAAAGAGAAAACAAGAATTTCTTCCTGTATGGATATAAATTAATTTTTCCTTATTTAAATTTAAATTGTTATTCTAATCTACACTTCTGGAGATGAATAATAATCCAAATGTGTTTGAGAGGTACTGGATGGCATCCTGTATTTTGCTGAAGTCATTAATTACTAAATATAATTGCAATTTCAAGTTTAAAAATTTTATTCTCAGTTAATTGGAAGAGTATTTTTAACTGGAAAATTAAATACATTGGCTATGTTACCTTATCTTTGTTTTCTGTTTCTGAATGTTTTATGTCATGTGCAGATAATGAGGCTTGTAAAAGGTAGACTTTTTGAGAGATATTTGGCTTTTCTATAAACTAATGCAATCTTAAGTTTGAAATATTTCCAGAGACGTGAGATAGTGATGTCTATTGCCTTACTGAACAATAAATCCAAATAGTAAAACTAGTTTTCACGTTTGCAACTGCATCATTTACACCGTTAATAGTTTTATTTTGAAATATGTGAGTTAATAGCTCTTTTTCTGTTCCCTGTGGAAATTCTGAAGATGATGCTGGCTGGGTTTTGATCAACCAGATCACATCTGTATGTGTTCCAGAAATTTCTGAAAGATTATTTCCAATGAACAGCACTCTTCTGTTTTCCTCAGAACTAATCCCAGTTTCTCAAACTTTTAAGAGTTTTTTTTCCTCTTAATATTTTGCTGAGTTTTTATTTTTTTAAGTAATTAAATGCTTGGACTCAAACGGATTGAAACTTGTGCAGATAAATTTCTCTTGGAGAAGAGAACAGAAGCCACTCTTGTCCTGTCCCTCTCTCTCCCCAGGCTCCCTGTGTTGAGCTCACTTCCCCTGAGCTCTGGTCACGCCATGCAGACGGACTTTGAAGTGGATCTCCATGAAGGAGCCAGGACTGTGCACCATCTGGGGTCAAGAGGTGCTGATATCTGAACTCTCCATCTAAATTGTTTTCAGCCATCTTGCCTTACATGGGGACCCCAATCCACGTTTTTTAATCAAATATTCTCCTCCCACATTTACACATAACATGTACTTGGTAAGTCTCCTGACCAGCTGAAGTGATTTCTCTTGAAGTTGACAGGAAACTTATTGGTTGGAGGCTCCCATGCTCCCCAAGAGAAGCTGATTATAAGTTGGTGTCTGAGTAAACCAAGGTCTAGCCTCCACCTTGTTGGCTTTCCTTTATTGGCCGGGAATTAGCTCTCATAAGAGTTGAGGGCTGAAAACACTGAGAGTGCATTTTAGTATAACTTCGTCTATTTATATGTTTTATTAATATTGTGATAATTAATAAAAGAAAACCTCATTTAAAGTGGAGGCAGGAGGCCAGAAGAGGAAGCTGCCATGCAACTTGAGGTCAATTATAGGAAAGATAGTCAATTACAGACCCCAACAGAAAGAACTCATCAACAGGAAGATAGACAGTTACAGACCCCAACAGAAGACTCAACAGGAAAGAATTATTAATTATGGGAAGAAATGTACATTGCATCCCAAACAGAAATCGACTACCCCAGCAACTGGGCCCATGAGAAACTGTCACCCTGAACTCTTGGTTTTTTCCAATGGACTTTCATTCAAAACAATCCTTCCCAATTTCCGCCTTTTTCTCTATAAAATAACATTTCTCTCTCTTATTTATTGGATTTCCCTATGGTTTGATGCAGCCTGCACATTCTGAATTATAATTCTTTGTGTATTCCTGAATGAACTTGTTTTGCTGGTAAAACAACGAGCTGTTTTATTTTTAAGGTTGACATATATGGCATCTGAAGTGGGATCCGAAGGAGGTAACTCCCGAAAGTTGGAACCCATGGAAGCTAGCAAGGTACCTGCACCAAGCCCCTTGTGCTCATTGCTTCCATGATTTTTTTGAGCTCAATTTGGTTTTTTGAGTCTCTTCTTGAATTTCAAGCTCTGCTGCCTTTGTGTTCTGAGCTCTCTGACTTTTATTTGGAATAGGGAGAGGCTTTGTCCTCCCGGTTTAAGGCTCTGTCCTTGAGTTCAAGACATCATCTTTGGTGAGTACTCAGTTGTTTTCTGATGGGAGCACAGTTCCTTTTGGGGCTCAGCCCTGGTGAAAATACAGGAGTTTTCTTTGGTTTTCAGATTCCTTTTGGAATCATGGCTGGGAATCCAGCAACTTTCTTTTGTTTTTAGATTCCTTTGGGGATGAGGGCTCGTATTGTAGTATCTTTCTTGAGCTTTCAGAGGAGATTTCAGAAATAGAGTCCCAGTCATCTAAATGTTCTGAGGAAACCCTTCAGGTATCCTGGCTGGCTGGCTGTGATTTGGGCTGAGTACTTCTCAGAGAAGAGCAAGAGGCTAGGGCTGGTGATGAGGGTGATTCCCATAATTGTTCTGAAAATTACAACTCGAATTTATCCAAACCTCCTGTGACTAGTTATTTATTCAAAATAAGAGCAAAAGGATGGACTGAGCCCTTTTGCCCCAAAGCAAAGGACTAATATTCTCCCAAAGGATCCCTACTTCCTTGCTTCTCCCTGACACCATCATCACGTCCAACTCTGCCTCCTCTGTGTCTGTCCCCAAGTGGCTGCTCATAGTTGGAGAAAAATACACACCCAAACTGACTGGTCTCGCTTAATTCTTGGCCCTGTTCCTCTTGCATTTCCCTATTTGTCTATCCATACTTGTCTTCTAGAGCCCCTCAGAAGTCCAACTCATCCTCTTCCATCTTTTTTCTGGACACCCTGTTCTTCCACTGAGCCCCTTGAGCAAAGGGAAGAGATCTTTTCCAGCTGGCTCACCCCCTGCGTCCAGCCCTGTGCTCTCTACTCGGTAGTGACCGAGAAGGGTCTGTTCCTGCTCCTGGCTGTTGCTGCGGCTGATTTGCCAGCCACACTCACAGTGTCGGGATGGTAGGGCATCCTTCCTCCACTGCATCATATATTTTTACTTTTTCACTTTTATTTTGATCAGCATACACAAATGGTGGTGTTATCTATCTTACAAATGGTGGTATTTTCTATCACACACAGATACACACACATTCCCCAAAACCTTTTTATGCTGTCTACCGTCTTTAAAAGAAAACTTTCTCAATTAATTATATTTCCTCCTCTATTAAATAACCTTTTACTATGATTCATTTCAGAGCACAATATACTAAAAACTTGTTTATAGTCTGTCTTCAATTCTTACCACCAATTCTCACTTGAACCCCATCCAAAAGGTTTCACATCAACCATTCCTCTTATATTTTATTTTACAGAGTCACCAATGACCTCATCATTTCTGAGTCCAGTAATCTATTTCATCTTCTCATCTTACTTGTCCTCTTAGCAGCATGTTGCACAGTGGATGACTCCCTTTTCCTTGAAAGACTGATTTTCTTGGCTTTAAGGACATCCCATTAGTCTTCAAAAATCTATTTGCTTCAGTTTTCTTCTCACCTCCCTCTTCATTTCTCAGTTTCCTCCAATGGATTTTCCTGAAATCCCAGGTCTCTGTATGTGGTAGCATCCCAAGGCTTAGACCTTTAACCTCTTCTTGTCTACACCCATTGCCTTTCTCCATCATCTCATCTGATGACTTTCAGCACCACCTACATGTCTCCCATTTTCTCCCTCTCAAGACCAGATCTCTCCCTTGAAGTCTAATGTCCTGTTTCTAGACATTTCTACTGGCACATCTAACAGACATCTCCGCTTTAATACTTCTAGAACTGATTTCTTGAACTCCCCCAGTCACGTTCACCCTGCAGTCTTCCACATGTCAGTGAAGGGTGACCCGGTACTTCCTGGGGCTAAGATGAACATTTTGACATGTATATAAAATATGTAAGGTATTATATTATTTGTATTTTAATATATAAAATAAAGAAAAAATTAGATGTTTACTTAAAATGAGTGAGAGAATACATGGTTTCTAAAACTCTTTTGAGATATGGAAGAAAAATATTTCAAGACCAAGGCCCTTCCTGATCAGCTTCCCCCAGTGCCTCTCTGCCCTCCTCCCCTGCTTGTCTCCTCCTCCTCACCCTGCTCTGGCCACACCAGTCTCCTTCCTTTTCCCGGGGCCAAGGTTGCTACTGCCTCAGGGTGCTGACAGGGTCTGTCCCTCTGCCTAGAACAATGTGGCCCCTCCGATGGAGGTGGCAAACACCCTTTCTCTCCAAGGTCCTTGTTCTGATATCACCTTCTCTGACCCCCCTCCCATTTAACATGCCAGCCACACGCTTACTCCCACCTCTGCTCCACATTGCTGCTTTGCATGTTTCTTTCTGCTCCTTCCCCTTCCACTCTCTGGATCCTTGTGACAATGAGGCCCCAGGGGAGAGCAGAGCCACAAGGAGGTATCACACATTTTAGGATGACTATTGGCAAAAACACAAGAGATAACAAGTGTTGGCAAGGGTGTAGAGAAAAGGGAACCCTTGTGCACTGTTGGTGAGAATGTAAATTGGTACAGCCATATAGAAAACAGTATGGAGTTTTGTCAAAAAATTAAATATAGAACATTCATATGATCTAGCGATCCCACATCTGGCTACATACTTAAAGGGAATGAAATCAGCATCTTCAAGAGATATCTCCACTCCCTTGTGCATTCTGGCATTATTCACAACAGCCAAGATGTGGAAACAACCTAAATGTCTGTTGACAGATGAATGGATAAGGAAAACCTGTTGTGTATATATATATGATGAAATATATTCAACCACAAAAATGAAAGAAATCCTGCCATTTACAACATGGATGAACCTGGAAAACATTACACTTTGTGAAATAAGCCAGACAGAGGAAGACAAATATTACATGATCTCGCTTATATGTGGAATCCAAGAAAGTCAAACTCATAGAAACACAGAGTAAAATGGTGGTTATGAGGGGCTAGGAGGTGGGGAAAATGGAGAGATGTTGGTCAAAGGGTACAAATACAGTTGTAAAATGAAAAAGTTCTCAGGATCTAATTTATAGCATGGTGACTTTGGTTAATAATAGTGTATTATGTACTAGAAATTTGCTAAGTTAGTAAATCTTGAGTGTTCTTTCTGTGCAGACACACACAAAAATGGTAATTGTGAGGTGATGGATGGGATAATTAACTAGATTGTGATAATTATTTCACAGTGCATATGTATTTCAAATGATCACATTGTACACCTTAAATATACACAATTTTTATTTGTTAATTATACCTCAGTAAATCTGGAAAACAAAAAGAAAGTGGGCGGTGTGCTGGGCTTGCCTCCTCCGAGTGGTACTGAACCCAGGCTTCACATTAGATTGGTGAGGCGTTTTGCAAATACATCTTTTGTGCCCCCTGGCCAGATTCTCCTGCCAATAGTTGGGGTGAGGCCCAGCCTCAGTAATATTTGAAGTGCCCCAGGTGATTCTAAACTGTATCCAGCATTGAGCACCAAGGCTCTGAGTCCTTCCATTCCTGGGGGCTGAGATCTGGGCTAAGGGTGAGGGGGCTCTGCTCTGCATGGGGTTTGATCAGGGCCAGGTTTGTGACCTGAAGGGGAGGGTCAGTCCAGCCCACATCCCCACTGCTGCACTATATGTGAGGGCTTCACCAGGAGGGGAGTGAGTTGTAAAGAAACTGGTAGAAAAACCCACTTGTTGGTCTCTATGTAGGTATAATTTGCAAGACTGTCTTCTAAAGACTCATGTTGCATGAGGACAAAGCTCAGAAGAGGAAAGAAAAGGAGTCAGGAATGGCTCTTTCTCAGGTAAAGTCATATTCTCAGTTGATGGTTCTGTCTCTCCTTCCTGAAATGCCCTTCTTTGGACTTGCCAGTCTCTGACTCTGAAGTATCCTGCTTGACCTATGTTCATTCCCAGTCACTCAGGGCCTTCCCTCAATCCTTCTCATCTCCACTTAGATTCCATCTCACCATGACCCAGTGACATGGAACTTGTGAGGAGGCTCCATTGGGCGTGGTCCTGGGCAGGGCTTTATACCCATGGATTGGAGATGGGGTGTCAGTGTGGTTGGGCAGCAGGGATTGTTTAGGGGCCCCATCTGGAGGCACTGTGAGCTCTCTCTAGACCAGGGTGAAAGAAGGTGCACATGGAAGTCACATATCAATATACACAAATACTTGATAAATTCTGGAAAAGAGACCAATAAGGGGAAATCAGTTCTGACTGTTTGTTTTTATAATACATTTGAAGCTAAATGAGTGAGTCACTGGACTTCAAAATATTAATGATTGAGAATGGAATGGAAAGTTGAGAAACAGATGTTAGTGACAGAGTGTGTTTTATTCTATCATCAGTTTTAAAATATGAAATCAACCTAAATATGTGACAGTTGGATTCTTTAAATTATTTTCATCACATCCATTCCTCAGAGCTCACTTTTTCACTCTGTTGATTGTATCCTTTGACACGCAGGAGTTTTTATGTTTGATGCAGGTAAAGTTCCAGGTTAATTCTTTTGCATGTAGATATCCAGTTTTCCAAGTACTGTTTGTTGAAGAGACTCTCCTTTCCCCATTGTGTAGTATTGGCACCATTGTCAAAATCATTTGGCACATGCAAGGGCTTATTTCTGAGCATTCTTTTCTGTTCCATTGGTTTATGTATCTGTGTTTATGCCAGTACCACACCATCTTGATCACTCTTGCTTTGTAATATGTTTTGAAATCTAAAAAAGTGAGGCCTCTATCTTCTTTTTCAAGTGTTTTGGCTATTTAGGGTCCCTTGAGAGTCCATATGAATTTTAGCATGTTTTTTTCTATTTCTGCAAAAAGCACCTTTGGTATTTTGATACAGATTCCATTGAATGTGTAGAACACTTTGGGCAGTATGGACAATTTAACAATAAGTTTTCCAATTCATGAGTATGGGATGTCTTTGTAGTTATTTGTATCTTCTTTTACGTCTTTTATGAAAGGCTTGTAGTTTTAATTGTACAGGCCTTCCGCCTCCTTGGCTAAGTTGATTCCTACATATTTCATCCCTTTTGATGCTATGTTAAATAAGATTGTTTTCTTAATTTCCTTTTCAGATTGTACATTGCTAGTGTATAAAAATGCAACTGATTTTTGTGTGCTGATTTTGTATCCTACAACTTTTCTAAAATCATGTTTTCCTTATAACAGTTTTCTTGTGGAATCTTTATGGTTTTCTACATATAAGAGATCTTATCATCTGTGAAAAAAGATAATTTTATTTCCTTTCCAATTTGGATGACTTTTATTTCTTTCTCCTGTCTAGTTGCGCTGACTAGGACTTCTAGTACTTTGTTGAATAGGAGTGCAGAGAGTGTGCATCCTTGCCTTCTTCCTGATCTTAGAAGAAAAGTTTTCAGTTTTTCACCATTAAATATAATGTTAGCTGTCTGCTTTTCATATATGGCTCTTATTATGTTGAGGTAGTTTACTATTCCTAGTTTGTTGAGTGTTTCTATCTTGAAAGGCTGTTGAATTTTGTCAAATGCCTTTCTACATCAATTGGGATGATCATTTTTTTTCCCTTCATTCTGTTAATATGATATATTAACATTGGTTGATTTTTGTATATTGAATCATCCTTGCCTTACAGAAGTAAATTCTACTTGGTCATGATGTATAATTGTTTTAATGTCCTGTTAAATTTGATTTTCTTAAGGGTTTTTTATCAATATTGATCAAGGATATTGGTTTGTAGTTTTCTTCTTGTGTTTTTCTCTGGATTTGGTATCAGAATCATGCAGGCTCTATAGAAGGAGTTTGCAAGTGTTCCCTCTTCCACTCTTTGGAAGATTTTTAGCTGGATTAGTATTAATTCTTATGTAAATATTTGGTAGAAATCTGCAGTGAAGCCATCTGGTCCTGAGTTTTTCTTTGTTGGAGGTTTCTGATTACTGCTTGAATCTTCTCTGTAGTTATAATTCTGTTCACATTGTTTATTTCTTCATGATTATGTCTTAGTAGGAATTTTGTTTATAGGCATGTTTCTAGGAATTTACCCATATCTTCTAGGTGACGTAATTTGGTGGCATATAATTGTTCATGGTATTCTTTTATAATTCTTTTAAATAATGTCTGCGACATCACTTTGCAATGTCCCCTCTTTCATTTCTGATTTTAGTCATTTGAATCATCTTTTTTTTTTGTTAATCTAGCTAACAGATTTTCAATTTATTAATTTTTTCAAAAAACGAACTCTTGGTTTGATTTTTATATTGTTTTTCTTATTCTATTTCATTTATCTCTGTTCTCATCTTTCTTATTTACTTCTTCCCTTCTGCTAAGTTTGGCCTTAGTTCCCCTTTTCCTACTTCCTTGAAGTGTAAAAATAGATTTCTGATTTGAGATCTTTCCTCTTTTTTAATGTAAGCATTTACCACTGTAGATTTCCTTCTTAGTGCTGCTTTCATTACATTCCATAAACTTTGGTATATTGTATTTTTATTTTTATTTTCATTCAGATATTTTAAAAATTCCCTTCTGATTTCTTCTTTGACTCATTGGTTTCTTAAGAATAACTTAAGATCCAACATTTTGTGGAATTTTCTGTTTTCCTTCCAGTATTTGCATGACATTTCATTTCACTGTGGTTAGCCAAGGTACTTCTTATGATTTCACTCTTTCTAAATTTATTAAGATTTGTTTCATGGCCTGACGTGTGGTTTATCATGGAGAATGTTCCATGTGTGCTTGAGAAGAATGTGTTTCCTGCTGTTGTTGGGTGAGTGTTCTGTATATGTCTGTTAGGTCCAATCGGTCTATAGTGTTGTTCAAATCCTCTGTTTCCTTATTGATCTTCTGCTTGGTTGTTCTATCCATAACTAAAACTGGAATATTGAAGTCTCATACTATTACTGTGCTGTTATCTACTCCATTTCTGTCAATGTTTGCTTCATATATTTGTGAGCTCTAGTGTTAGATGCACGTATATTTATAATTTTTATATCTCTATGTTGAATGAATCTTTTATCATTATAATTTCCTTTGTTTCTTGTGACAGTGTTTGTCTTATAGTCTGTTTTGTCTGATATAATATAGCCGCCCCTGCTCTCTTTAGGATCTTGTTTACATGGAATATCTTTTTCTCTTCTTTCATTTATAGCCTATTCTTGTTCTTAGGTTTGTGAATTTTAACAGTTCCAGCTCTTCGACTCTCTCTCGCTCCCGCTCTGTATTTTTCTTCCTTTTCTCTCTTCTATTGGTTGGGCTCAGGCATACTGTACAGAGGTGAATTGCAGGAGCCCTGGCTAGCCCAATTTCTCCACTGTAATTTCAGAGGAAATGCATCCAGTGTTTTCTGCTGATCATGATGACTGGTAAAATGTTCTTGCCTAATACCAGTTTTTTTCCCAAATTACATTTTTGTCATGATTTTTAATTATCCTACAATTTTTGCAAGAATCTACTACAGTGATATATTTTTTATCTTAATGTGTTAAATTACTGTATAACACTAATAACTTTTCTAATCTTCAATCGTTTATTAGTTGAATAAACGAATAACCTCTGGCTTTTGTTAATGCTTACATATCTAAATTTAAATGGATAAAACTGTATATTTTCGAATACAGTTATTTTATTGATATTGGAGTTAAAGTATTCCATACTTTTTCATATCTATACTAGTTTTTAATGAGTCTAATATAGAATAATGTCGACTAACTAAATTAAGTACAATTGATACATTTTCATTTTCCCAAGGATGCTGAAATACATGTGAATGAAAATAATAATGAAAAAAATCTTCCAAAAAATGTCATTGAGACGAATCTTCTAATTTCAGGTAATTTGTGTGTTTATATTGTGTGCATGAATGCATGGATGTCCAAGTCAATGGTTTTTATAAAAGACATCATCATTTCGTAAGTTTTATATTTTTTAGCAGTTGAAATTATATCTTAAATGTATTCCACAGCCTTAAATTTCTTCTACACTATTAAAATAATGATTTAAGTAGTAGTAGGAATAGTAAAAAAATATGTGCATGCATGTGTATGTGCACATATATAATAACCTTCTATGCAGTTCCATTTGGTTAACCTTGAACTTGTTACAAAATTTCTCAGAGAACCCTCTGTCAGTGTTCTTTTAATGCTCTGTTACTTAACTGTTTGATTCTTTAGGTTCAGTTCTAAAACTCCACCACCTGAGGTCAGGTGATTGCTGTCATTTCTTACCTATTTGATCTGAGGCGAGTTTCTTAGAGTGTCTCTGACACAGTTTTCTCCTCTGTAAGATGGGAGCAGATCTTTCTCTAATAAGCTATTATGTTGATGAGAAATTAATACATATAAAGCATTTAGAATAATGCTTAGCACACAAGAAGTGTTGAAAAACTGTCAGTCATTCCTCTTGTTATCACAATTGAAGATTCTGACTTTTCTTTAAAGCCACTGTGGACTTTGTCTTCTCTGAAGACACTACTCATGCTCTACCTATTCTAGATATTGAATCTCAGTGTGTAGAGCATAATACCTAACACTTTCTCATACACATGGTGAATTTTTATTTATATATTTCATGTATTGTCCACAAAAATGAAAAATCCACATTGATTTGGAGGATATCATTTCTTAGGGAGAAGTATAAGAAATTAAAGTTAGAGACACATAACTTGTTAAAATACCTTTACATGGATTTATCAGAACACACGCTTGAATTAAATTGATACTTACACCTCTCTCCTCTTCTCATTTGGTGTGAAAATAAGAACTCCCCCCATGACTCCTTTGGTGAAATGAGTTTTTCATTTCAGCGATGGTTGACATTCCAGGATGTGGCCATGGAATTCTCTCGTGAGGAGTGGGAATGCCTGGACCCTGCTCAGAGGGCCTTGTACAGGGACGTGATGTTGGAGAACTACAGGAACCTGCTCTCCCTGGGTAAGGAAAACTTCCCTCCAGAAGTCAGGATCTGTTCTTGAGTGTCTTTGCATTTTCCCTTGTTTGCCTCCTGGGAGCCCCTACATTGCTTGACTGAGATCAAAGCCCTGTTGACTCAGAAATGAAAAGCTTCATGATGCGGCATCAGGAGTTTAAACTTGCCCTTTCTTCAGGTGATCTGCCCGCTTCATGAGACATTAGGGGTTGTCCCAGAGCTTAACTATTTATAAAGCCCTACTGAAACTTTTAAATATCCAATTGCCTGTTTTCTACCCATGCTTTTGATTCACTAGTTCTTGAAAGAAAGGTAAGTATCTGCATGTTACACTGTTTCTTATGCATTCTAAAAAAGGGAGGCAGTGGATGAATTGGTGAAATATTTTTCTAGATCCATCTGTAATGCCCTGCTCAGCTGAACAAAGAGTTGGAATTCTGAATAAGCACAGAATATCATGTTCCTTTCTTCTTATAAGCAAGAATTTCTGTTTTTCATCTGAATATTATCTCTATTTTGGAGCAAGGGAAGGAGCCCTGGACTGTGAAGTGAAAATAGCAAAAAACCAAATGAGTGGCAATGTACCAAAGGTGTGAACACAGGTAAGAGCTCAGAAAAGGAGAGAGGAAGCTGCACTGTTAATAGTCTTTGGGAAACTCTCCTCAAGTGAGACAGTTCTACGGGAAAACAGAAGTTTAGTTTTTGTAAACTCGCAAAGGCAATTTTTCTTCTCCTCAATTTATCACTGTTGTCCTTCAACATGTAAAATTTATCCTTTCACCCTTGAGTGGTGATGCTGTTCCAACAGAGACAAAGGCAAAGTCTTTATCATGATCTACAACACTTATCTGGCTCCTGTGAACTCTGCTTCCCTTGTAACTCTGCAGGCTATTACAAAGGGTCTCTTTCCCGCTTTGGTCTCGCCTTCCATCAGATGCTCAGTTCTCAGTCCATACAGATCAGAGTTGAGGCCTCCATAGGTCTAATCCCTGGACCTATCCCAGTTCCATCCCCACTTGCTGTCCTGGGAAGACCTAATCAGAAGATGGGATAACTCTAGTTGCTCTTCCATTCCATCTGGTGCACCGGAAACTGCATGGAGCTTTCAAGCCCTGCCTGCCTGTTCAGGTTCCTCAGCCATTTCTTCTCTTCTGCTTTTGCAACACACTTGAGGGGTGTGTGTAATGGGGAGGTGGGTTGGATATTCTATAATTGTTACTTGGGAAAACTGTAAAGACACTGGAGAGAGAGATCCTCTCTGATTCCCAGTCCTACACGGGGAACATTTACCAATCTTTCAGGCTCTTAGCTTGGCATCTTGGGTAGAGCACATGGTCCCATCTTAAGATTCTACAATATCTGACCCCCATATCTTGTATTTTTCTCTCTCTGCCACCTCTCTACTTGATCTGGGAACGTAGAGTCTTCCTCATTTCATATTCTCTTAACTTTCCATGATTTTGCCTGTTAAACGTGCTTTTGAAATACATGTTCTGGGGCCAGCCCCATGGCGTAGCGGTGAAGTGCACACACTCCACTGCTGTGGCTCGGGGTTCAGATCCTGGGCACGCACTGATGCACCACTTGTCAGGCCATGCTGTGGCAGCATCCCATATAAAGCAGAGGAAGATGGGCACAGATGTTAGCCCAGGGCCAGTCTTCCTCAGCAAAAAAAGAGGAGGATTGGTATGGATGTTAGCTCAGGGCTGATCTTTGTCATAAATAAATAAATAAATAAATAAATAAATAAATAAAAAAAAACATGAAATACATGTTCTTAGGGTCTGAAATTTCATCCTATTTTTTTTATTGTAATAATCCATCTTTATGTGATGGACAACTTCTGGTGGACTCCCCATGGAGTGGGTTTACTTGGTAAGAAAATTCTTAATAAACAATACTTTGACTAATATGTTGCAACATTATCGCACTACATACAGAAGCACCACTTGAAACTACTCAGTAAAGTGATCAGCATGTCCCAAGATACTGAGATGGAATGTATCCTGACAGCTTAAGTGTTAAGTGTTTCTAGTTTTCTTTCTGGTTTTGAAGAGTATCAAGAAAGCATCTCTATTTCTTTATTTATTTTTCCCCCCAAAGCCCCAGTAGATAGTTGTATGTCATAGCTGCACATCCTTCTAGTTGCTGTACGTGGGATGCGGCCTCAGCATGGCTGGAGAAGCGGTGCGTCGGTGAACGCCCGGGATCCGAACCCGGGCCGCCAGCAGCGGAGCGCGCGCACTTAACTGCTAAGCCACGGGGCCGGCCCAAGAAAGCATCTCTAAAGTGCACTGTGATAAGATTGATCACACGCTAATGCTCGTCCCCTTTGAGCCACAATAAATGGTATTGGACTTTCTCCTGGGAGAACACATGTCCATGTTCACATCCTCATATCTCTGAGGCTGTTGACTAAACAATTATTCATGCCTCATTTTCCATCCCCTGTGAGTGCCATTGTTCATTCTACTCCAACACATACAACCGTGAAGCATCTTATTGAGGGAGCTTATGAAGTTGAATGATGCCTTCAGTGAGGTCTACCATAATTTGTTTTAAGCCATTGCTACTTTAATTTTCTATATTTCTATACATTATAAATGAACTTGAACTTTACTTTCATTTACTCATCAGTTCCATATTTTTGATGATGCTCTTAGTGTTGTTTTACATTTGCAATGTGTGCGACGGTTGAATTGCAGAATAGATATCAGTTCATCTATTTTACATTATTTCCTTCTCTAGTGTTGAGGGTATGGCTCAGCAGCAGTTTCCCTAAATTCTACACGAAATCCAGACTATTTTGAAAACGTAGCTTTAATCATGCCTTCCATCTCTTTTCACCTGACTTAGTACCTAATATTAAGTTACACTTTGTCAATTAAATTTATTATCGTTTTCGAATTGGAAATTTTCAATATCTTGAGAATATATAGTTGTAATCTCAGAAATACTATTTCAGTGACTTGCCATAATTTGTTATATAAGATTTATTGATTTTTCACAGTATGTTTTCAGGTTTCTGTTTTGTGTACATTTCACGGAGTTTTTATTTCTTGGTATAACTAGTATATTCTAGTAATTACTCTCCCTGTCTAGATTAATCATGTCCATTTTTTTTTTTCCTTTTTTTTTTTTTTTGTGAGGAGATCAGCCCTGAGCTAACATCCGCCAATCCTCCTCTTTTTTTGCTGAGGAAGACGGCCCTGGGCTAACATCGGTGCCCATCTTCCTCCACTTTATATGGGACGCCGCCACAGCATGGCTCACCAAGCAGTGCGTCGGTGCGCGCCCGGGATCCGAACCAGCGAACCCCGGGCCGCCGCAGCGGAGTGCGCGCACTTAACCGCTTGCGCCACCGGGCCGGCCCCTAATCATGTCCATTTTTGTACACTAAATTAATACTTAAATATCTCACTGTATTTTACAAGACACTTAGCCATTTATGTGCTTTATAGACTTCCTTTCCACTGTTGTCTCTAACGCCTGTATTTTCTACAGAATTTTTAAACTTCTGGAAATTGCATTCTTGAGTGAACACAGGACAACAGTCCTGTTCTCTGGCTTTCTTCTCATCTGGACTTCACAAATAGTACACCTGGTCCCTGTTGTCCCACTTGCTGGTGCTATCTTGTTCTTTGGCTCTTATTTACTGTCTATGATGCTCACCACCTCTGCACATGAGCCTCCTCCATGGGTCTCCATGCCACTGCCAGACAATGTTTCTGCACATAACTGCTGCTACTTACAGCGGCCTTTAATACAAATACTTACCCCTGAGGGTCATTTACTTATTTTCTCTGAAAAGTTACTTATGTTCTTCTGATGATATTAATGAAGTCTAATTTATTAAATTTGAATAAGTGCATATTGTTTCACTGATTCATAACTATGTAGCTACACAAACAGTAGGAGCACCCTGACCTCATCTCTTTTTATTGTGTCAAATAAGTTTCATAACATTTTACATCATTTGAGCTTAGCAGTTAAAATAGACCATATCTTCCTTGTTGTTTGCGTATAGATTCTGTTGATTACCATAAATATTTAAACTCACTTGTTTTCTATTTTCCACACAGTCCGACCCCTAGCAATCACAATTCTACTATTTCTATGAATTCTACTATTGTAGGTACTTCACATAAATGGGATCATATAGTATCAGTCTTTTCAGTGGGTGGCTCATTTGACCTAGCATAATGCCATTAAGGTTATTCCATGTTGTAGCAAATGACAGCATTCATGTCTTTTTTAAGGCTGAATAATATTCCATTGTATGTATATATCACATTTCATCTGTGCATTCATCAGTCAGTTGACATTTGGCTTGTTTCTACCCCTTGGCTGTTGTGAATAATGCTTCTGTGAACATAAGTATGTGAATATCTCAAGAGTCTGCTTTCGTTTTTTTTAATATATATATAGGCATACTTCATTTAATTGGGCTTTGCAGATATATATATTTTTAAAAGACCCTCCAGCAATAAGATTATGACTTGCTGATGGCTGAGGTGGTTAGCACTTTTTAGCAATAAAATATATTTTAATTAAGGTATGTACATTATTTTTTGTAAACATAACGCTATTGCACACATAATAGGCTACAGTATAGTGGAAATATAACTTTTATATACACTGGGAAATCAAAAAATTTGTGTGATTTGCATTATTACAATATCTGTTTTATTGCAGTAGTCTGGAACCAAAGCCACAATATCTCTGAAATATGCCTGTATGTGAAATTTATATTTTATCTATCAAGAAATTCCCATTGTGCATATTCATTCTTAAGAAGAAACTCATGAACATTTATCATCTTTTCAAATTATTTTCCTGAGTGCTGCAAGTGTAAACAATTGTTATTGGGCCGGCCCCGTGGCTTAGCGGTTAGGTGCTCGCGCTCCGCTGCTGGCGACGCAGGTTCAGATCTGGGTGCGCACCGACACACTGCTTCTCCGGCCATGCTGAGGCCACGTCCCACATACAGCAACTAGAAAGATGTGCAGCTATGGCATACAGCTATCTACTGGGGCTTTGGGGGAAAAAAATAAATAAATAAAATTATATAAAAAAATAGATTATTTTATCCTTATTTCTAATATTTTATTTCCTAATATTTTTCATATGCTATGTTTCTATTTTCATATCATGCAAAGGTGCAACACATGGATCTAATTTCAGCACAAAAACACGTAGAAATATAATCATATGGTGTATATTCATGAATAGGGAGGCAGGTTTTAGAGGGGGAGATTCTGAATTTGCACTAGTATGGTAATTTCATTATAGCCACAGAAATAATCTGGGATACACTATGGAGTGTGTAACTCAAATGCAAATTATGAATATATAGTTCCAAACTTCTAAGTTGTTTGAATCTAACATAGAAAGAAATTGTTATAGATGCCATTCCACTAGAGAGCTTAATAATGTATCATTAGTGTTCATCATGAAGCACTCCAATGAGGTGGGATATGCTTGGGTCAATAGAAGACACATGATTCATTCAGAGTTATAAAAAAGGGTTATATTTTACTTATTTAGAATGAGAATATATGCTAAATAAAGTAGTAAGATAATGCAATTTCATTCACACAATTTGCATCCTTCACAAGCACACTCTACTCTGGTTCTTTTGATTAAACTGTCCTCTATAACTTTCCCTTCAGTTTCTAAAACTAAGACTAATTTTCATTAATCTATAATATACAACACCTATTACCTGTCAAAAGAGACAGAGACCATCATTCCCCCTCCATTTTTCTACTACATATGCCATCTCTATTAACCCATCATTCTACTCAGTGAAAATGTCATTCTTTCAATATCCTGGCCTATTCTGTTTCATGATCATCTGGTAGAGGAATACTTTCCTATAATTATCATCGAAGGCCCACAGTCATACCAACAAATCTAGACAAGGGGCTGTGACCACAGAAAGCATAATTTAGATAATACTTTTACATCTATTCTCTACCACTCCCCATGCTCTCAAATTTCTACCATATCATACTTTAAAATTAGTGTCCATGTTTTTCAGGTTCCATGGATATGAATAAACTCCACCTATTGAAGTAGTTCCTTTCATCTTACACATCCCTTCCCTGAGACCATCATGATGACAAAAGCACGTAATAAAACTATAACATCAAAGGATTTCAAAGTTCAGGTTGTAAGTTATCAATAACTTATAAGAAGCCTCTAATAACTGAATAAAAACATTTTATAAACTGAAGATAGACTTTTCCACAAATGTCCTTGCTCCATGGACACACATCATCACATGAGTTTTAAATCATTTTAACTTTCAGTTCACTGTGGAAGTTAACATCTGAGGTTGGTAAATCATCAGATTAAAAGGCTTAGTTCCCTCTAGTATGAATTTTCTTATGTGTAGTCCATTAAGAGAACTGGTTAAAGAATTTATCACCCTCATTATATTTGTAATATTTCTGATCAGCATGGTGTATCACGAGGTCATTGCTTAAAGGCCTTGACACATTTGTATGGTGTCTGTCTCATGATTTTTTCATGACCACAAAGTTGTACATTTTTGATAAAGCTGATCACACATTTATAAAATTTCTCTCTAGTAAGAATTCTGTTATGTTCCACAAGGCTTAAATGTTGGATAAGTCTTGCAATATGTTACATTTGTGTGATTTCTCTCAAAGATGTATATTCTGTTATCAAGAGAAGTTGAGCCCTGGTTACCAGCTTTGACACATACATTACTTTTCTATGGTTTCTCTCCAGGATGGAGTCTCTGATGTTGAGTAAGGCTTGAACACTCGCATAGGTTTTGTCTCAATCATTGTATTTGTAAGGTTTCTTTCTCGTATATATTCTATAATGATTCCCAAAGCTTGAGCTTTGAATAAAAGCACTGCCACATATATTAGGATTATAATGTTTCTTTTCAGTTATGTATTTTCTGATGCCTAGTAAAGCTTGAACACTGAGCAAAAGCTCTGCCACATTCATTACATCTGTAAGGCTTCTCTCGAGTATGGATTTTCTGATGTTGTGTAACACGTGCAAATCGAGTAAAAGATTTTCCACATTTATTACATTTGTAAGGTTTCTCACCAGTATGAATTCTCTGATGAACTGCAAGGTTTGACTTATGAATAAAGCCTTTGCCACATTCATTACATTTGTAAGGTTTCTCTCCAGTATGGATTTTCCTATGTCGAGTAAGATACGAACGCTGTGTAAAGGCTTTGCCACACTCATTACATTTGTAAGGTTTCTCTCCAGTGTGGATTTTGCTATGTCGAGTAAGATACGAACCTTCCGAAAAGCCTTTCCCACACTCATTACATTTGTAAGGTTTTCCTCCAGTATGGATTCTCTTATGCCACGTAAGGCTTGAATGCCCAGCAAAGGCTTTGCCACATTCATCACATTTGTAACGTTTCTCACCAGTGTGAATTAACCGATGAATTGCAAGGTTTGACTTTTGACTAAAGAACTTGCCACACTCATTACACTGGTAAGGTTTCTCTCCAGTATGGATTTTCTGATGTCGAGTAAGAGATGAACCCTCCATAAAGGCTTTGCCACACTCATTACATTTGTAAGGTTTCTCTCCACTATGGATTTTCTGATGTCTTCTAAGGCTTGCAAATCCGGTAAAAGATTTCTCACACTGATTACATTCATAAGGTTTCTCTCCACTATGGATTTTCTGATGTCTTCTAAGGCTTGCAAATCTGGTAAAAGATTTCTCACACTGATTACATTCATAAGGTTTCTCTCCAGCATGGATTCTTTTATGCTGAGTAAGGCCTGAGTGTTCAGCAAAGGCTTTGCTGCATTCATTACCTTTGTAAAGTTTCTCTCCAGTATCCATTCTCTGATGACTGGCAAGGTTTGACTTTTGATGAAAGACCTTGCCACCTACATCACATTTATATGGTTTCTCTCCTGTACGGACTCTCGGATGTCTACTAAAGTTTGAGCACTGATGAAAAGCTTTGCCACACTCATTACATTTGTAAGGTCTCTGTCCAGAAGGAATTCTCTCATGATTCATGAGGTTTGAGATTTTGCTAAAAGCCTTCCCATATTCATTACATTTGTAAGATTTTTCTCTACTGGGTGTTCTCCCATATTGTGTAGGTAACAAACAATATTTAAGAACTTCCCTATATTTATCACAAATGTTTTTGACACTAGGAGAAATTCTCTGAAGTGGTGAAACTGAGGAACCATGGCTGACAGACTTCTCAACTTGACTGCATTCATAAATTTTCTCCTCAGTTTGAAATCTCTGCATTTTAGCCAGATGTGCCTGCAAACTTAATCCAGTTCTATTTTTCAAAGAATTTATATACTTGTTTCCAGCATCGCTTACATTATTTTTCAGTTTTAACAAACTCTGTATAAATGTCTCATCATGCATCAAATACTGATATATATTATTTCTTACAGAAACACTCGGCCTTTGTGGAAAACTAACTGAGGATCTGTTATGTTGCCGATCTATCCTACAAGTCAGATTTTTGTTATGAGTCAAGGGCACTCCTTTGTAATTTCTTGCATCATATCTCAATTCATTCTGATGCTCATGCATATTTTCCCAGTCTTCCTTGAGGTCGAAATCCTTGATGTCATGGCTTTCATTGCTTTCCAATACCACTAGATGGTATAATTCTCCTTTCTTAATGTCTTCTCTTGCTGATAATTCCTTTATTTCAAATCCAGCAGAAAGGCTTCCTATTAAATAGAGTTGGAAGATAAATATTTTATACAGAATTAGATAATTGGACAAACAATATTTATACTAAACATAGTTATGAAGTTTCTGAAGCATACTCTTCAAACATCACTGCAATATATGGATTTTTCAGATTTTCTTTTTAGAATTTTTTCCATATTTTCTCTTACCTTTGATAATAAATTTTCAAAGCACACATTATATACTATACATACTGTTTGGCCGTATAACTGGATAAATAACTGATACTCCATAGGTAAGGAGTCTTCTCTAACTCTTAATCTCTACAATAAGGTGTATTGATAGGATGCAAGAAAAAGATACTAAGAAAAACTGTATATCACAATAATAATAAATAAAACTTCTTCATTAACCCATAATAAATATAGCAGGTAAGATAATGAATAACCACACTCATACAAAATAACGGTCTCTCGAATTCTAAAGAACTAAAGAAGGAATTCAAATTCTTTCAAAAGGAGCACACAATAGGAAAAGAGAAAAATATGGTGAGAATTAGTGAATTCTGAAATATCAGTTTCAGGTAAACACACTTTATTATAAAGATTAAGAATTAGGGAAGACTGTCTAAAATCTCAATTATGATTTCATGCCTGTAGTTATATAATAGCCACTATATAGATCAACTCTCTAACTACAGAGTATCATTTAATTATCCAGTTAAAAGGTCAAAAAATGTGGACTGTATACAGGATGTGCTTTCAAAATTTATTAGCTCAAGTCAAAGAAAACAATAATATATTAAAAAATTACAAAAAGAGTACACAGAAGATATAATGCAGTGTACGTAGTGTGGGGAGGGATGGGTCCTATGAAAACTGGGGTGCCTGGGTGCTCAAAATTAATATACATGGAGGTACCAGTACATTTCATTTAGATCAACCAAAGATCTGAAGAAACGCCACTACAGGGATTTAGAACAAGAAGAGGGAAGGGAAGGGAGTAATGGGCAATGTGGGAGCAGTGCTTGTGCTTGCAAATTTATGAGAATATGACTGTACTACAGCAGTTAAAATCCTATGCTTGGAAAAAGAGGGGAAGTCACTTAATAAGAGGTTTAATACTGACTCATTCTTAGGAACTATACTATGGGGATGAGGCAAACAAGGAAGAGATTAAAAAGGAAGACAGCGTGGTGTTATGGGAAGAATGTAGGTTTTGATCTATTCCAGTATTTGCTCTAAAAATGATCAAACTGAATGTCCCACAAATTCCACTTCTAGGCATATACTTAGAAAGTTATATATATGTATATTCCAGAAGACATGTACAAGAATGTTCTTGGTAAGACCCAAAAGCAAAAACCTGGAAAGGATCACCAAGAGAAGAATGGATGAATTCACTCTGTACAAACTCATATGGATGCAATAAAACCCTCTCAAGGGTCCAGCAATGGAGGGTAACCATGGGTGCTGGATGATGAGCTCTGACTAGGGGGTGTAGAGGTTCTGTGGTGGAAACAAAGTTAGCAAGGAGGCTTTTGCCAAGGTTTCCACTTTTTGGGGATGTGATTATATTTGGTAATAAATAACTTCTGAACTAAATTATATAAATTATATATTTTTTAAAATAGAAATTATCACTTTTGGACACATTAGAGTTATTAGTCCAAGTGTCCTCATTTGTTATACAAAAATATGAGAGTCCCTTTTGCTGTAATATTTTAATTATTTGAAATCCTATCTTTGGCTCTTTTAATATTACAATCCCAGACATATAAGAGACAGCAAGTGAGAAGTGCTCTTACTATATGTATCAGTAGATATATAGTTATTATCATTATGAATTTATAAAAATTAATATGCACTTTTCCAAAAGTAATGAATTCTGACTTCACAAACATCATCAGTTAGGAGTATCTTTAAGGGGCATTACTAAATAACCTAGAGTACAGAATGGTTAGTATAGAAAAACAGTGTTGGTAGCAGCAGTGAAGTGTAGAAACAATTTTTGGCAGTAGCATGGTGATCTACGGCAGAGGTCTATGTGCAGAGATGTGGTCAGCAATGTAAGTGTCCAGTAATACCCAGAACAGGACAGCAATGGGATATGTGTCAACAAGGAACAGGTGACTTTTTATGGAATTCAGTTGAAAAGGAGGACAGGGAACAAAAGAGTTTTCATGGGTTAATTGAAATATGTAATTCCAAGAAATTAAATTGTCTGGGAAACACAAGTCTCGGAGTAGATGAGGGAACCACGGAGTGTAAAAACTGCCTAAGTTTTCTATTAAATAAAATGAGATATTTAAATATTAGGTCAGTATACCAAGATGTGCATGACGAATCTAGACAAGGAGAATAATTATTAGAATAAATTATTTGTAGCAAAAAAAAAAAGTCAGTGACATTAAAATCAAATCCAAAAGTTATTTTTTGAAAACTACATATACTGTGTAAAAAGCAATGTATTTTATATAAAAAGAAAAACTATGGCAAATCAATTGAATGGTATTTCTGTAGCTAAGTAACTTAATAAAGTGTTTTGAAGATATGAAAAATTGTCAGATGAAAAAATGCAGCTGATTTGAGTTAAATGTATAAAAACAATGAGATACCACTACACACATATGAAAATAGACAAAATCAAGAACAGTGACAACACTAAATACTGGCAAGGACATGGAGAAAGAAGAACTCTCATTTGTTGCTGGTGGGAATGCAAAATGGCAGTCACATTGGAAGACAGTTTGCAGTTTCTTACAAAACTCAATGTATTCTTACAACACAATGTAGCAATCACCTTCCTTGGTATATATCCAAATGAGCTGAAAACTTATATCCATATAAAAACTTGCACATGAAAGTTTATAGCAGCTGTATCCATAACTGCCAAAACTTGGTAGCAATCAAGATGTCCTTCAGTAGGTGAATGGATAAATTGAGGCACATCCAGATAATGGAAGTATTATCCAGCACTAAAAAGAAATGAGCTATCAAGCCACGAAACAACATAGATGAATCTGAAATGCATATATCTAAGTGAAAGAAGAAAATCTGAAAGGGCTATATATTGTTTGATTCCAAGTATATGACATTCTGTAAAAGGCATATGAAGATAGAAAAGAGATCCATGGTTGAAGGGGTTAGGAGGGAAGGAGAAAGAGCACAGATTTTTAGGACAATAAATTAATCTGTAAGATACTATTATGGTAGATATGTACCATTATACACTGGTCCCACCCACAGAATGTACAACACAAGAGTGAACTCTAAGGTAAAGATGGACTTTGGGTGATAAAGATGTGTCAGTGTAGGTTCATGAATGATAACAAATGTAGCACACTGGTGTGGGATGTGATAATGGGGGAGGGTCTGCATGCATGGGGGTAGGAAATATATGGGAAATCTCTGTACCTTTTGCTCTATTTTGCTGTGAAACTAAAACTGCTCAAAAAAATTAAGTCTATTAAAGAAAAGCATATGTTAATGCTACCTGGCACTAAGTAATATGAAACAGAAATAAAAATAATAACTAAGTCTATCTTTTCAAAAAATTCTGGAGGTTATACAGGTTTTGGAAACAGTAATGTTGAGTTATAACCACTTGAGAAAAAATCCCATAAAATACATAAAACAATATTCATTTCATGACCCAAGAGCCACAAGTAGTACATACAAAACAAAGAACACTCAGGGTATCATCAAAAACACAGAGCTGATTAAATAAATAGAAAACAAGGTCATGTATAACAATGACATTTGCACAATGAGTGTTATCAGTGGCTTAACAATGGGGCTGGCCCAGTGGCGTAGTGGTTAAGTTAGTGCGCTCTGCTTTGGCGGCCCAGGTTCAGTTCCCGGGCATGCACCTGCACCACTTGTCAGTGGCCATGCTGTGGCGGCAACCCACATACAAAATAGAGGAAGGTTGGCACAGGTGTTAGCTCAGGGCAAATCTTAATCAAGCAAAAAGAGGAAGATAAGCAACAGATGTTAGCTCAGGGTGAATCTTCCCCAGCAAAAAATAGAAATAAGATGTGTCAAAATCATATTTGTTGAAGGTGAAGGAACAAGAGCACACACACGAGATAAACACTGTGGCATAAAAAGTAGTTTAGTCAACAATCTCCTAGATATTAGGTTGTGAACTTGGACAGTCCTCTCCTTAGGTTAAGGTTCTACACCTTCTATTTATTGCTATCTCAAAGGAGATGATCATATTATGTCTGAACAATATTGTCACACTGCCCTTGGGAGACAGTGTTAAAACTCCTCAAAAACCAGGACAACTGGAAACACTTATCAGTCAGGCTCTGCTAATACTTTCCACCTCAGGATCCTGGGACATGCTGGCCACTACCCACTGGCTTTTAGAGGCACTTCTGTAAGTAGCAGGAGGATGTTCTAACATTATTAATCAGCGTTCTCCTTCAAGAATTTTCTGTTACCCAGTAAACACCCACCATGGGACAGTCCACCAGAAGTTGTCCATCACCTAAAGATGAGTTATCTCAACAGAAAAAGAGAAAGAAACTTCAGACCCATGGAATGTGTATTTCAAAAGCAAATGTGTATTTCAGAGGCAAAATCTTAGGAGAATAACAAATCAGGAAGACAAAGGTCTTTCTATGCTCCCTCACAGGGAGAATAGGAAAAGGCAGAAAAATACAGGATATGGGAGTAAAATAAGAGAGTCAGATTTTGTGGGGTTCTTGAGAAGGGGCTGTATGCTGTGCCTACAGGCTGTGAGGTGAGTGCCTGAAAGACTGAGATACACTCCCATGTAGCAATGGGAACCAAAGAGAGGATCTCAGTGTCTAGTCTTTATACTACTGCTCAGCAACAAAGTCAAACAATCTCAAATCCCATTCCTCTTTCCACACGTGGCAAAAAGAGAACTGACGAGATGGCTGAGGGGCCTGAACAGGCAGACAGGGCTTGATAAACCCCCAGAAGTTTCATGGAACCCCAATTACAATGGAAGAACAGCTATTTTGTTTATCTATCTCCTAAGAAGTTCTCCGAAGAACATAAAATGTCAGTGCAAACTGAATAGGTCCTAGGGTCAGGACTACAGAGGCCTCAGCTCTGATCTGTATGGACTGAGAACCAAGAGAGATCAAGGGGAAAGAGGACTCCTCTCCTTAGAGACAGGCATCTCAGTCTCCCTCAAAACAAGGGACCAAAGCGTCAGTGGTCAGATAATACAGTGTTGTAGGGCATGAAAAAGGTTTTGCCTGGATCTTCATGAGCTAGTGCATAATGGTACAGTGCACGCTTAAACTTTTATATAGTTGAATAACAGAGTGGTAAGTGTGTATGTGTGGTTGATGGGGGGAATTTCTTTTGAGAGCTCATAAGAAATAAACTTTTATTTTCCCACTGATCATTCCCAATTGAGGAGAGTTTCCCAAACAATATTTAATGGAACAACTTATTCTGTAACCATTTGAGCTCTTACTTGTGCTCATACCTCCATACATTCCCATCTGTCTGCATTTTTTCCTATTTCTACTTCATTCTCCTCAGATCAGGGCTGTGACCCTTGTTCCAAAATGGAGATAATTTTCTGCTCAAGACAGACATCAACTTACAAAGACAGACAGAACATGATATGCTATGTTTTTCCAGAAGACATTCCCAGCTCTTTGTTCAGCTAAGAAGAAAAGACATTATAGATGTGTCTAGAAAAGTATTTCAAAAATCCATCAACTGACTGCCTCCTTCTGAATGCTAAGGGGTTATTCTAAGTATGCAGGTATCTAGCTTTCTCCAAAGAACTACTGAATCAAAAGCACAAGGGTACAACCACAAAATTGGATATTTCAAAAAATTTGCTAGAAGGCTTTCTGACTACTAATGTTCTGAAACCACAACTAATAAAACATGAATGTAGAACTTCTGAAGAAAGGTAAAGTTTAAAGTCCAAATGCAACCTTATGAAGCCTTTCCATTCTGAGTCAAAATAGCTTCAATCACTCTCTTAAGAACAGGGATTTGGAACTTGGACAAGCAAGTCAGGAACTACCAAGAGACTCACAAAGGAAAACGCAAAGATATACAAAAGTAGTTACCAACTTCAGAAGGGAAGTTATCCTCACCCAGGGAGAGCAGGTTCCTGTAGTTCTCCAACATCACATCCCTGTACAAGGCCCTCTGAGTAGGGTCCAGGCATTCCCACTCCTCCTGAGAGAATTCTATGGCCACATCCCTGAAGGTCAACCGTCCCTGAAAGGAAAGCACATTTGACCACACGGACAGGGACAGAGTTCTTATTTCAACAAAAAATGAGAGAAGCAGAGACATGTAAGGATTGACTTGACTGGAGTAAGTGTGCTCACTGATCCATGTAAGAAAATTTTAAGCAAGTTATAGTTCTCTTATTTTAACTGAGGTGAAATTCACATAACATAAAGTTAGCCATTTTAAGTTCCATTCAGTGGCATTTAGTACATTCAAATGCTATACAAACATCACCTCTATCTTGTTCAAAGGCATCTTTATCATCCCAAAGGAAATCCTTTACCCATTAAGCAGTTGCTTCCCACTGCCCTTTCCCCCGAGTCCCTGGTAATCACTAACATGCTTTCTTTCTCTATGGATTTACCTATTTTAGATGTTTTCATATCACTGAAAGGGTATGAAGTGTGCAATCTTTTGTGTCTGGCTTCTTTCACCTAGAACAATGTTTTTCGTTCATCCACAGTGTCTATGTGTGAGTACAACATTACTTTCTTCATGGCTGAAGAATTTCATGGTATGACTATACCACATTTTATTTATTGACTCATCCTTATCCTTTCACGGACATTTGAGGTGTCACCATCTTTTGGCTAATGTTAATAATGCTTCTATGAACATGTGTATGAATATCTGTTTTCAGTTCTTTTGGCTATATACCTAGGAGTGGAATTACTGGGTTACACGGTTTAATTTTTTAAGGGTCTGCCACAATCTATTCCACAGCATTGACATCATCTTCCACCAATGTATCAGGATTCTAATATCTCCACATCCTTAGCAACACTTGTTATTTTCTCATCCTAGTGGGTGTGATAAATCTCACTGCAATATTGATTTTGCATTTTCCTGATGACTAATTTCATTGACCATCTCTTCATGTGCTTGTTGGCCATGGTATATCTTCTATGGAGAAATGTCTACTAAAGTCATTTGACCATTTTTTAATTTGGTTCTTTGTATTTTGGTTGTTCAACTGCAGGAGTTCTTCATATATTCTTGATACTAGACCCTGACCAGACATGTGATTTGCAAATACTTTCTCCCATCTGGTAGATTGTGTTCTCACTTAGGTCCTTCAGTGGACAACCATTTTTGATTGTTATGGAGACCAATTTATCTATTTTGTCTTGCTCTGTTTGCTTTTGGTGTCATATCTAAAAATCCACTGCCAAATCCAAGGTCAGGAAGATTTACTCCTATGTTTTTACCTAACAGTTTTATAGTTTTAGGTCTTACATTTACACTTTGGTTCATTTTAAATTAATTTTTTATATGAGGAAAGGAAGAGGTTCAATTTCATTCTCTTTCATGTGGCTATGCAGGTGTCCCAGCATCATTTAAGAGACTATTCTTTTCCCATTGAATGTTTTTGGCACCCTTTTAGAAATGGAATTGATTACAGATGAGGGAATTTATTTGTGGACTCTCAGTTCTATTGCTTTGATTTACATTTCTATCCTTATGCTGAAACCACAGTTTTGATTACTCTAGGTTTGTAGCAAGGCTTGACATTATTATTATTATTATTTTGGTCATGTGGGTCATTACCAAACATAAATTTTAAAATTAGGTTTCCTATTTATGTAAAGAAGGCTGTTGAGATTGTGGTGGGATTTGCATTGAACCTTGATAATACTTTGGGGAGTACTGTCACTTAAACAACACTAAGTTAACATTTTACATAGAACCCATCAAAAATAGAGACGATTAACAAGTGTAAAACGTGGCATTTTAGGAAGGAGAGAATAGAAAATCAACTAAGAATATGACTTTTACCTTGGAAAGAGCCATTCCACGTTTTTTTACTGTTCTTCTGAGATTCCCAGGTTAGATTATTCTGCATGACAAAAATATGTTGTTCAGTGCTTAGAATCAACATACTCCATCCTCTGCCACAAGTATACTCATATGAAGGACCTTAATACAGCACATAGATAGGCCTTTGCTACTTATTGCAACAGGAGGGATGCAGGGAGAATAAACTCCGTACAGAGACAAATAAGTGAGGTTTTCACCCATTTCTTCAGAAAGCCCGCCCCTCCTGCTGAAACCCACAGACTCTGCCGCAACTGCACTGTCCTTTCTTCACTTGGCACAAAGCATAAGGAAACTGCCTCATCCAAGTACCTCCCTACGCAGCTCGCATCCAATGCCAGGTTGATGCAGGATCCAGAAACCTGTCGCTTCCCTCACTTTGGACCAACTCTGAAAGGCCACCCAGCTCCAGAGCTCCCTGCTGTAGATATACTGAGGAGTTTAGATTTTTGTCCTGAGGGTGACGGGAAAGCATTACAGGGTTTATTGCCAGGAGACGACACAATCAAACTTAAGATTTACCCATGACACACAGAGAGGGAGAGAGTGAAGCTGAGAAGCATGCCTCTGTCTCTGAGCCTCTGTCCCTGCCTCTTTCTTAGTGGTTTTCATTATTTTTGGAGGACTGGGACACACTGCAAATAACTGGGCACCTTGTACCAGAAAACTGTCCAGTGCAGACACACGCCCAATTTTGAAAATGATTTCAGGGATCCCATTTGCTCAGACTCGGAATTCCTGGTCTACTCTATCATCTCCATGTTACAGGTGGGGGCACTGAGGCTCAGAGGGGAGAAAGTTTACCAGCTTACCCTGAAGAGGTCTGAGTTCAGTGAGCAGAACGGGGTGTAAGTGGTGGCCTGGATAGCGCAGTAGAAAAGGTCTGCTCTAATTCCAGGCTACATTTCACATTCCTGAGCAAGAGAAGATTCTCTTTCATGGGTTTAATCAAACCCAAGCATTTAATTTCTCTTTTCCAGAAAAAAATATTTAAAAATGTTTAAAAAAATGAAGTTACAAATAGTTATTAGTCTTGAAAACATGGAAAAGGGTCACCTGGACATAGGCTCTGAGCAATCTGTTCATCATGGACACATGGGCTCTACTGGAACAAAGTTCCACATCCATCCAGCCCATTTTTCAACATCTGCACAGAAAGGGCAAAGGGGACTTGAGGGGAACATCTCCTTAGTTGGAGACTTCAGCTCAGAAGTCACTAATTTAACAGATCACTTTTGGGAAGAAAGAAGCTCTTGACTATTAAACTAACTGGTTAAACTAGGTTTTCAGTGTTAAAAGATTATCAACATCTTTACCAGATGCATAATGAAATACTGCAGTTATTTACAGAGATCAAAGTTCCAATATATAACAGAGTAGAAAGCATATAAACCTGAACAATAAAATCAAGAGGGAAAATAAGTCGGAAATTAAAAAAATACTAAAATTAAAACAAGTGTGAGGTACATCAAATTTAGACAAAAGTGACGAACCACAGGTGACAGAAAGTCTTCCTCCATTTCTTGAAAGGGAAGAGGGTGACCTGGAATTGACTGAGCAAAGTCTGTGCCCTCAGGGTGACCAGGGGCTGCAAATGGAATTATCTTCTGATGTAATAATTACAAAATGCAGTTGCCTCATACACCTGGTTATGTAACTCTCATTCTCTTCTGCAAAACATTAACAGTTAAATCGGAAATTAATTAGGTTATAGAGCTACAAGTCAGTACTTCACAGCTTAATATTCCATATCCAATCGACTCAATACTCGCCTGGATTTGGGTCCCTAACTTTCTCCACCGCTGTGCGCTTTGCTCTCTCTCTGTATTTGTCTCTGTCCTTCTGGTTCTCTCCTCTCCTTTTGGCCATTTCTGTGTTTCTCCTTATCCTTTTGTTTCCCTCTCTCTCTATTCCTCCTCCTACAAGAGTGTTGGGCCCCACTGTTTTGCAACCGCTGTTTGAATCCCCGCGTTCTTTCTCCCTAAACTTTCAGGTGACGCTCTAACTCCATGTATTTCTGCCTCTTTCTCCCCATCTCTGTTCCCCTCTGCTCTCCCTGGAGGCGGGGGGCGAAGGGCACGTACCCACCTCCTGAGTGAGGACTGGACCACGCGGTTGGGCGGGGGGAGGGGAGTCGGGCGTCAGAGAAACGTTCTGAGCAAGAAAACGACGGGGCGGGCGGCGGTGTCTACGCGGACCGAAGGCAGAAAGGCTGGGCCGGCAGCTGCCTCAGAGCGATTTGAACGGGAAACGACTCCCGGACCGCACGGAGCCGCAGGACTCACGAGGAACGACTCCCGGACCGCACGGAGCCGCAGGACTCACGACTTTTATGGCGACGCCGCGAAAACCGAAAGGGACGAACTCACAGCGAGAAAGACGAACGGGTTCAGGGATTTTAACTTAGGAAGCGACCCCGAAACGTGGGTGTGAGGGGCAGAGCCTGAGGACCGGGAAGCGCAGGAACCGGAAAGACAGGCTTGCCGACTCACCGGGGCTCGCCGGTTGCGCCGCGTGATCTGCTTCCGTCTCCAGGAAACTGCGCATGCGCGTGCGTATCAGGGCGCGGCCCGCACAAAGGCGGGTGGGGCTCGGGCGACGTAGGGCGGGGCTGGGCCCGGTGTCTGGCGCTCTCCTCCGCCCTTCAGGTTTCCCTGTGTGTTTGTCCTCACGCCCAACAGCCCCTAGCCCTCTGCTTTTGGGTTCCTTTGAATCTGTTGTCTTTTGAAGCCGGGCTTCCCACAGAATTACAAGTGTGTCGACCACTTATCCTGGAAGCCGAGATATTTCCTCTTAACAAATTGACAACGAATCACGTGAAAGCTTTTTGACGCGCGGATGGAGCCGCCTGTCCTGTGAGGAGGCGGCTGGGGCGCTGGGCCCTGTGGGGGCGGTGGATCCAGGAAGGTCTGAGACCCGGACAGTTACAACTTCTTTAAGCAAAAGGGGGAACTGTCTGTGTAGGTGAGGGAAACTAGAATGTGACATGAAATGCAAACTGTGCCTGCGCAGAGTGTGCAATTTTATGCTAACCCCAGCAGAGCGTAATTTTCTCTTTCTCTTGCCCCATTCACTCGGGAGGCAGAGACACAACCCTGGCCTCCTTTCTAGGGACTTGGTGGGGCCAGGCCCTGGGCTGTGGGGATGGAGGGTTGACGCGTTGCTTTAAAAGAACAAAATTTTCTTCTTGTATGAATAGAAATTAATTTTTCTTTCTATATATTTAAATTGTTATGCTAATCCACACTCCTTGAGATGAATTAATAATCTAAATACATTTGACAGGTCCTGGATAGCATCCTGTATTTTGCTGAAGTCATTAAATAATATAATTTCAATTTTCTAAATTTTTTTCTCAGATATTTGGAACATTATTTTTAACTTGAAAATTGTATTCGATAAATCAGGTATTTTAACATCTCTTTTTTTTTAGTTTTCTGAATGTTATGTCATGTGCAGATAATGAGGCTTGTAAAACGTGGACTCTCTTGCAGATATTTGGCTTTGCTTTTAACTAATGAAATAGCAGTTTTGAAGTACTTCCAGAGACGTGATAAGGTTGTCTATTCCCTTAGTGAACAATAAATCCAAATAGAATGACTATTTATTCACATTTGCAATAGCATCATTTACACCTTTAATAATTTTTAATTAGAAATATACGAGTTACTAGCTCCTTTTCTGTTCCCTGTGGGAATTCTGAAGGTGGCGCTGAGTGGAGTTTGGATCAACCAGATCACAACTGTACATGCTCCAGAAATTTCTCAAAGGTTATTTTCAATAAACAGCACTCTTCCGTTTTTCCCAGACCTAATACCAATTTCTGAAACTTTTAAGGGTTTTTTTTCCTTTATTATTTTACGGAGGTTTTATTTTTTTAAGCAATTAAATGCTTGGCCTCAAATATATTGATTTTTGCAAGATGAATTTCTCTTGGGGAAGAGAACAGGGCAACCCTTCTCCTGTCCCTCTCTCTCCCCAAGCTCCCTGGGCTGAGCTCACTTCCCCTGAGCTCTGGTCACTCCATGCAGACAAACTTTGAAGTGGATCTCCCTGAAGGAACCAGGACTTTACATCATTTGGAGTAAAGAGATGTTGATATCTGAACTCTCCATCAGGATTTTCTTCAGCCACCTTACCATACATGGGGGCCCATAATTCACATTTTTTTTTTTTTGTCAAATAGGCTCCTCTGGTATTTATACATAACATGTGCTTGGTAATTTTCCTGACCAGCTGAAGTGATTTCTCTTGATGTTGACAGGAAACTTCTTGGTTGGAGGCTCCTATCCTCCCCAAGAGAAGCTGAGCCCATAAGATGGTGTCTGAGCAAATCAAGGCCTAGCCACCACCTCATTGCCTCTCCTTTTCCCGGGTGGGATTTATGTCTGGTAAGAGGTGAGGGGTGAACAAGGTGAGACTGCATTTCAGTGTAATTTCCTCTACTTATATTTTTATTAATATCATGATAATTAATAAAGGAAAACTTGTTTAAAATGGAGTCAGGAGGCCAGAAGGGGAAGCTCCCCTGCAGTGCCACCTGAAGTCAATAATGGGAAAGATAGTCAATTACTGACCCAGTCAGAAAGAAGTCCTCAACAGGAAGATAGTCAATGATAGACCCCAACAGAAATGTCAACAGGAAAGTATCAGTAATTACAGGAAGAACTGTACATTGCATCCTAAACAGAAATTGATTACCTCAGCATCGGGACCCATGAGAAACCGTCACTGCCCTTAACTCTTGCTTTTCTCCAGTGGACTTTCGTTCAAAACAATCCCTCCTAATTTCTTCCTTTTTCTCAAAATAATGTTCCTCTCTCTTATTTGTTGAATTCCCTATGGTTTGCCATAGCCTACACATTCAGAATTTTAATTCTTTGGCTATTACTGAATAAACTCATTTTGCTAGTAAAATAATTGGGTGTTTTATTTTCATTTTTAAATTTTATATATTTTTTGGTAAGGAAGATCATCCCTGAGGTAACATCTGTGCCAATACTCTTCTATTTTGTATGTGGGACGCTGCCACAGCATGGCTTGCTGAGTGATGTGTAGGTCCACACCTGGGATCTGAAACCCCAAACTCTGGGCAGCCGAAGTGGAGTGTGGAAACTTGACAAATATGCCACCAGGCAGGCCCCTGGCTGTTTTATTTTGAAAGTAGACATATATGGTGTCTAAAGTGGAGTCCAAAGGAGGAGAACCCCAAGAGATGGCAACCCCTAATCTGGTGAGGTACCCACACCAAGCCACTTGTGTTCATTGCTTCCATGAGTCACTCCTACTTTCAGTCTGGTGACTCTCCTCTTGTATTTTGAGCTCTGCTCCCTCTGTGTTCTGACTTTCTTTGGGATCAGGAGAGGCATTGTCCTCTCCCGAGATGGACTTTGTCCTTCCAGTTCAAAGCTCTGTTCTAGGGTTCCAGAAGTCACTTTGGTGAGTACTCAGTTGTTTTCTGAAGGTAGTACAGTTCTTTTTGGGGCTTTTGCTTGCTGAAAATCCAGGAGTTTTCTTTGATTTTCACATTCCTTTTGGAATCAGGGCTGGGAATCCAGAAACATTCTTTCTTTTCAGATTCCTTCAAGGATCAGGGCTAGGACTCTAGTAACTTTCTTGGGTTTAGGAGGAGATTTCAGAAATGGGATCCCAGTGATCTAAATGTTCTGAGGGAAAACCTTCCTCAGGGACCCTGGCAAGGTTTATGTTTGAAAACTTTGGGCCTGCTACATGTGCATTTTTAACTAAGTGAGCCAAACGGACCAAGAGTAGTCTGAAATTACAGTGGTCATCATAGGGAAATTTAGACCTGCCCAAACTCATTTTTCTTAAAACCAAATTGAGGAAGACCACGGCTTTAACATGAAGCAAAGTGCATGGTATGTTTATTTTAATTGGGACCTTGAGGCTTCCAAATGTGCAGAAAATTCTAAAACTGCCTCACTACAAGGTACCACATTTAAATTACCAAAAACAACTAAAAAGCTGAGGGAAGACAAAATGGCTTCTAAGGCCTCCCTTTCCCTTCTCTTGTTTCCTTTGTCTTATGATCAGGACCCACCTCTGGGTGGTGCCACCTTCCTCCTTCCCTTTTGCACCACCTCTAGTGCTGAAACTTTCACCATCTGAGCAAGTAACTTTAACTTATTCCATCTTCCAGAAACACAATTTGGATCCAACTATTCCATTGAATTTTGTAGCTGAGACATGGTTGAAATTTCTAAAACAAAAACTATAAGGTCTCTTTGTCTATGTATATGTTATATATGTCTATGTATATATGTGATATGTTTTAGCTCCAGATTGTAAGATTGATTGATTTGTAAAAGAGCTGTATTTAATTGGCTTGAGATTAAGTGCTTATAAATGAAGTATTCCTAAATCTCAGAAATACAATGGAAATTAACCCAAAATTTTTAAGATTATGTGATCTAGGATTAATTTTTAGTACATGAAAGGTAGCTTAAAGTTGTTATTTTAATTGAAACAGACATGTCTTTAGAGTTATCAATGCTGAATAGAATGCAGACATTCAACTTTCATTCCATATGGGTTTATTAAGCTCATTTTATATCTATCAGCAAAAAAGGAACTTAAGATGATGTTTGCCTATTTAATGTAAAATGGAAGCATGATTGTTAAAAGCACTTAAGTTAAATAAGTGCAAATAAGATGAAAGTTTATACTAAGGTAAACTAAATAAAGGATGGTCTTTGAATATCTAAATCATTTCCAAATAAGATGAACATTAATTACTCAACATAGGTTTATCTACTTTTGGCTTCCTATTGCAGAGAAGCTAAAGATATTTGACTTTATTAGTGAACATGTTTTATGCCACATTGAGAAATTTACTTTGAGAAAAGGCCTACGTTTCTACAAATATATGAAAGGTATTTATAATTTGGCCAAGTTGCAAAATGCTAATATAGTTCACGATTGCTTACTTCTTAGGTTTTCACTAGGAATTAAAGATTCTAAGGGTTAAGAATTCTAATAAGTATATGTAATAATCAGGGAAACTTCTCTGTATGCAAGGAAAGTATGATATTTCAATAAAGGCAGGTATAAGGAGTGGAAATGCATTTTGTTGAGGGAAAAGCAAATAATTTTATCCTAAAGCGATGCTAGCTATTTCAGAATGGGAAAGAAGAAAATATAGGACAAAATCTAAATGAGAAAAAGTGTAGAAGGTTTGTTGCTGGAAGGAACTTTGGGAAAGGAATTTTAATGTGTGGTCAAGCTGGCTAAGATTAAAATAAATTTATTAAAATGAGTTTTAATACCTAAATAAATGGATGCAAAATTAAAAATTGGCTTTCCTTTCTGTTGAAAGCAGAAGGTTTTCTTAGGCTATTGGTCTGCTTTTAATAACAGATTGTGAAGGCTTCTTTATCTTTAAGTAATATGCATAGAAAATAGAGATTTTGTGTTTTGTCAAAATAAATTCCTGTGTTGTTTCTCTAAGGTCTTCAATTACTTAAGAGAACTGAGTCTTCTTAGTAATAAAGGACTTAAGTTTCCCTTACAATTATGTAATCTTTTATATTTGCCTTTGAAACCTTTTAGTTTTACTTTGGTCAAATAGATACTTAGATATTATTTCATAATGGTCTGTGATCCTATTTGGTCAAGTGTCCAAACGTTTTGATAGTTTTGATAAGCTTCCCCAAATATTCAAATTCTAAATGAAGTCTTTTCAACTTGGATGTAACATTTGCGTTTTCCAGAAGGCATCTGAGATAGCTCAAAAGATTTTTTCCATTTCCTTACAAAAAGAGAGATATTACACAAATTAGGCTTATTTGGTATATTAAATTACATGAGAAGCATGACTGTGTAAACCCTTTTAGGTTAGATTGTATAGGAGCTTGTTACTAAGAAGTAGTCTAGAAATGGTATAAAATTCTTAAATATCTAACTTGTCCTACTATAATGTTATTACCTGTAATTCTATTTACTATTCAAAATGTGTCACAAAAATACCCAAATTTCCTTATCAATTGCATTTACCTATTGCCGTTTTTAACAGTCTTTTGTCAGTTACAGACAGTTATTCTTCTACTGTTACACTTTTGCAAATATATTGTACTTTCAAAGACATTCATGGAAAAGACTGACAACTATTCTGGAATACAGATTTTGATAAATTTAAGATCATAACATTGAACTGGGTGGAAATTTCTGGAACTCAAGTGGAGGACTGACTGCTTTGATGTTTTCTTTTCCAGATGTTAAGGAGCCCTTTTTGTCCTCTCCTTTAAGCTATCTATAACTTAAACAGCAATTTGGTAAAGTGTGCCTTTGCAACAAGGGTTGAAACATTTATGTTTTGCTCTCTACCTGATCCCTCCAGAACTCAAAAACTCTTAAGTATTCTTTTCATAACAATATATGTATGTGCATCAGTGAAGGTCTGTTCTTCTAAGAGGACACAATTGGAAATATTGACTACAGTACCAAGTCTTTGACTAGAATGTTATATTCAAGAAAGATATATGGAGACTCAGAAATGACAGGACAGTTTTAAGGAGCTGCTTGGGAAAATCAGCCTAGTACCTTGCTTATGAGGTTTCAGCAAAGCAATCTTAAAAAAGAGCTTATATGATCAATCACTATTTTTGCTATATTTATGTCAAAAATCTGGCCAAGTTTAGTAGGAATAAAGTCCTTTTACTATGATTATCTCTAATAAAAATTGGGATAATTGTGGAGAGAGAAATTATGTTTTCATCTTTGTGGATATTAAATTCTAGCCCTATTTATTGTCTCTAAGGCTTTCTTATATACCTGTAAGCTAAACTGGATCCTAAATTCTAGTTTTGTTAAATGTTTGGCTATGATACTCCAAACTAATGTTTCCCGTTTTTACTCCCCTTGAAATATCCTTGGAAGGGACTATACTAGGCCCTCTCAGTACCCAGATACTCAAACTTCAGAGACTCATGCCTTGGGCACACATCTCACAGCTAGTTCTATACAAACGCTGGGGACCTCCAAGTCAAATTGACTAGGAAGAGAAGCAGCCAACTTCTGAGGCAGACAGCTTTCCCAAGAGGTCTGGACCAGGCCTGTGTGCTTTTCTTTCACTGCTCTCTCTCACTTTGTTTCCTGCCCCCCTTCTACGGAAGGATAACACTCTTGTCCTTATTCCCAAACCCTCACCAAAGGGGGAAACCTCTCTGATGACTGGATTTGCCATCAGAAACCTCAGTCCCTTGAGGACAAATGACACTTTAGTTCATCCTATAAGAAATTTCACTGGAATTCCAGAAGCCATTATATGTTTAAATTGTTCTGCAGACCTGTTTTATCAAGTCAGGGTACTAACTGCACCTAAGTTCATTTCTTCCTTCAATTTAACCCAAAGTTGGGAGGGAAAGAAAAGATTTTATGAATATTTCTATCATAAGTTCTGTGGGATGGCCAATGTTAATCGGATCATTTGTACACTTGGTATACCCATATAGTTCAGCAGTCTTTCAAAATGTTAACAGCACAATGACTGAGCCTTGGTTAAATGGTGGTAATGCATTAAAAATGCAATTTCAGTGGCCAAGTTTGATAAGCATACTCTTCTCTGGTTCTTCTGATTAAACTGTCCTCTATAACTTAGTCTCTTGAGTTACCAAAAATAAGACAAATTTTCATTAATCTATGATATACAATATCTATTACCTTTCAAAAGAGAGGGAGACCACCATTTCCCCTCCCTTTTTTCTACCACATATGCCATCCCTAGTAACCCATTATGCTATTCATGTGAAAATATTTTCTCAATGTTCTGGCCCACTCTGCTTTGTGATCATCTGGTAGAGCAATCTTTTCCTATAATCATCAATGAAGGCCCTTAATCATACCAACAAAGCTACAGAAGGGGCTGTGACCACAGAAAGCATGATAATTTAGATAATTTTACATCTATTCTCTGCCACTCCCTATGTTCTCAAATTTATACCATATTGTACTTTAAAATTAGTCTCCTAGATTTTCCATCTACCATGGATATGAATAAACCCCACCTAATCAAGTAGTTCTTTTCATCTTACCCATCCCTTCCCTGAGACCATGACAGTGACAAATGAAAAGCATGTAATGAAAGTATAACATCAACAGATTTCAAGCTTCAGGTTGTAAGCTATCAATAATAATGCAGCCTTTTCAAGAAACCTCAAATAATTGAATAATACAATGTTAATATAAAATGTTTATTTTATGAACTGAAGATTAGACTTTTCCACATATGTCCCTGCTTCATTCACAACATCATCATCTCATGAGTTGTAAATGATTTTAACTTTTAATCTTTTGTGGAATTTAACATCTGAAGTTGGTTAATCTTCAAATAATAGACTTAGTTCCCCAGAGTATGAATTTCGTTGTGTGTGACCCACAGAGAGAAGTGGTTAAACAATTTATCACATTCCTTACATTTGTAATGTTTCTGTCCAGCATGAATTATTCGGTGAATCATGAGGTCATTACTTAAAGGCCTTGACACATTTCTGTGGTTTCCATCTTATATGCGTTTTTTCATGACCACAAAGTTGTACATTTTTGATAAAGCTGATCACACTCATTACAGTTGTAAGGTTTATCGCTTGTAAGGATTCTGTTTTGTTCCAAAAGGCTTAAACTTTGAATAAGCCTAGCCATACATTAATTTGTGTGATTTCTCTCAAAATGTATATTCTGGTATAAAGTGAGGTGTGATCCCTGGTACCAGCTTTGCCACATGCATTACTTCTATATGCTTTCTCTCCATGATGGAGTCTCTGATGCTGAGTAAGTCTTGAACACTTGCATAAGTTTTGTTTCAATTCTATTTGTATGGTTTCTTTCTGCTATGAATTCTCTGATGATCCTCAAAGCTTGAGACTTTGAATAAAAGTAGTGCCACATATGTTAAGTTTATAATGCATTTTTTCAGTATGCATTTTATGATGCCTAGTAACGTTTGCAAATTGGAAAAAGGCTTTGCCACACTCATTACTTATGTAGGGTTTCTCTCCAGTATTAGTTCTCTCATGACCCCAAAGGTGTGAACATATAGTAAAAGCCCTATCACATTTATAAAAGTTATAAAGTTTTTCTCCTGTATGAAATCGCTGATGTTCCATAAGGCTTGAGCTTTGGATAAAAGCCTTGCCGCACACGTTACATTAGGGTGGTTTCTCTCCAGCATGTATTTTCTTATGTCAAGTAAAGCTTGCAAATTGGGTAAAAGCCCTGTCACACTCATTATATTTGTAAGGTTTCTCTCCAGTATGGATTTCCTTATGCTGAGTAAGATTTGAATGCTCAGCAAAGGCTTTGCCACATTACTTACATTTGTAAAGTTTCTCCCCAGTATGCATTCTCTGATGACTTGCAAGGTTTGATTTGACTAAAGACTTTACCACATTCATTACATTTGTGAGGTTTCTCTCTAGTATCCATTCTCTGATAACTTGCAAGTTTTGAATATTGATGAAAGACCTTGCCACCTACATCACATTTATATGGTTTCTCTCTTGTATGGACTCTCTGATATCTAGTAAGGATTGAGCACTGATTAAAAGCTTTGCCACATTCATTACATTTATAAGGTCTCTGTCCAGAATGAATTCTCTTGTGATTCATGAGGTCTGAGGTTTTGCTAAAAGCCTTCCAACACTCATTATATTTGTAAGATTTTTCTCTAGTGTTTGTTCTCTCATATTGTGCAGGTAACAAAGGATATTTAAAAAACCTTCCTATATTTATTACAAATGCTTTGACACTAGGAGGAATTCCCTGAAGTGTTGAAAATGAGGATCCATTATTGATAGACTTCTCAACTTGATTGCATTTATAAATTTTCTCCTCAGTTTGAAATATCTAGAGTTCAGCCAACTGTGCCTGTTAACTTAATCCAGTTCTATTTTCCAAACATTTTATATCTGTGTTTCCAGCATCACTTACGGTTTTTTTTTTTTAGTTTTTAACAAATTCCTTATAAATGGCTTGTCAGGCATGAAATATTTTTATTATTATTTCTCATAGAAACAGTTTGCTTTTGAAGAAACTTATTTGTGGGTTTATAATGTTGTTCATCTTTTGTATGACAGATTTTTATTATGGATCAAAGGCACTGTGTTGTAATTTCTTGCATCATATGCCAATCCACTCTCAAACTCGTGCATATTTTCTGAGACTTCCTTGAAGTCAAAATCCTTGATGCCATACCTTTCATTTCTTTCCAATATCACTAGATGGTATAATTCTCCTTTGTTAATGTCAACACTTGGTGATAACTCCTTTATTGCAAATCCAGCAGAAAGCCTTCCTATTAGAATTGGAAGATAAATATTTTATATTGAATTAGATAATATTAAAAAATCATACTTATAATAAACAAAGTTTTTGAAGCACAGTCTTCAAACACCATTTTGATATATAGATTTGCAAAATTTTCTTTTCCTGATTTTTCCATATTAACATTTTCTCTGACCTTTGATGATAAATTTTCAAAGCACACATTATATACTATCCACATTTTTTTGCCTTATAGCTGGATAATTAAATGATACTCCATAGTTAGTTGATCTGTATACTTGCTCGTATATAACTGCAGGCATGAAATCATAATTGAGATGAGACTGTCTTCCGTAATTCTTAATCTTTATAAGAAAATCTGTTGATATGATACCAGAAAAAGATACTAAAATATCTGTGTAACACAATAATAATAAATAAATCATTTTTGTAACCCATGAGAAATCTAGCAAGTAAGTTAATAAGTAACCAGAGTATTACAAGATAATAGTCTCTGGAATTCTAAAGAATTCTTCCTAAAGAACAAGAGAAGGAATTTACATTCAAGAAGCAGCACAAAATAAGAAGGAAAAATATATTTAGAATCACTAAATTTTGAAATATCAGTTCCAGGTAAACATACATTATTATAAAATTAAGAATTAGAGAAGACCGTCTGAAATTCAATTTTGATTTCATGCCAGCCGTTATATAATAGCCACTACATAGATCAACTCTCTAACGATGGCGTATCATTTAATTATCCAGTTAAAAGGCAAAGAAAACTGTGAATAGTATACAGGATGTGCTTTGAAATTTTAATATCTAATGTCAAAGAAAATATTAATGTAGAAAAAATTACAAAAAGAAAACATAAAAGATATAATGCAGTTTAGTGTGGAGGGGCAGTTCTTGTGGAAACTGGGATGCCTAGATGCTCAAGCATAATATGCACAGGGGTGTCAGTATAGTTCACTTAGATTGAGGAAAGATCTGAGGAAAGGCCTGGATAGGGATTTAGATCAACAAGAGTGACGATCAGGGAGCAATGGGCAATGTCGGAGCAGTGCCTGTGCTTGTGAATCTCTGCGAATATGACTGTGCTACAGCAGTTAAAATCCTGATGTTGGAAAAAGAGAGGAACTCATTTAGCAAGAGGTGTATTACTGTCTCATTCTGTAGGAGTTATACTATGGGGATGAGGCAAACAAGGAAGAGATTAAAAAGGGAGACAGTGTGATGTTATGGGAAGAATGTAAGTTTACCTCTATTCCAGTGTTTGCTCTAAAAATGATCAAACTGAATATCCCATGATTCCCATTTCTAGATGTATACCTCAAGAGAGTCACACATATGTTTCAGAAGACACATACTAGAATGTTCTTAGTAAAAGCCAAAAGCAAAAGCCTGGAAATGACCTCCAAGAGAAGAATGGATGAATTCACTCTCTACAAACTCATATGGATGCAACAAAACCCTGTCAAGGCTCCAGCAATGGAGGGTGACCATGGGTACTGGATGACCTACGACTAGGGGTCATAGAGGCTGTACGGTGGAAACAAAGTTAGGAGGAGGCTTTTGCGAAGGTTTCAACTCTTTGGGGATGTGATCACATTTGGAAAAACGTAACTTATAAACTATATTATATATATTTAAAAATAGAAACCAAGGAGGATGCACTAATGTTTTGTTTTTCAAGATTTAAAAAAATCTTTTCTCCTAAGCTATCAATGATTTGCTAAGATATACCTTCATGAACAAGGATGAAACATTTACGTTTTGTACCTACCTGATCACTTCAGTATTCAGAAACTCTCAATGAGTATTCCTATTTTCACTTACATAAAAAAATCAGATCAAATTTTTAACATAAACAAATTAGTTTTACTGTGTTTATCTTTGTAAAAGAAATGAAAGTAATTGTAGAGAGAAAAATTATGTTATACCTTTGTAGATATTGGATTCTAGTCCCATTAATTGTCTTTCAGGTTTTGTTATATACCTATAGACTGGACTCTCCTGGCCTAAGGTATTGCCTTTGGTCTCATCGACTGCTTGCAATGCTCCCTTTGGAAAACATGAACTGACCCCACGTGGGATGAGCACTGGCAGATCAATGTTTGATGGTGTACAAGCTTCTGCTGATCCCTTGTTGTCTTATGCTAGTATGACTACTGTAAGTCTGTAATGTCTTATGCTCAAGCCTACCATCAACAGATTAAAGAACCTTTCCCAGATTCAAATTTAAAGGATGCAATTGATCACAGTCTAGAGCATGTGACTGGGTATCCAGAAACATCATCAGAGGAAGACAGCCATTGAGGCCCATTAGAAAGGGCCTTACCAGCTCCTTAAGATGACTGGAAATGCACTCTGCTCTCAGACACCACAATAAAGCTGACTCACAATAACAACTTCCAGGAAGAGAAGTTGCTGACATCTGTTGTAGACAGCTGTCCCAAGACCCTGGACCAGGCCTGTATATCCACTTCCACAACTATTTAATATTACCATTGTCATAGTGTTCAAATGTCATTTAAGATATTTCTGATACTGTGTGTGTTTGTATTTGCAGTCCACATCTGAATGGGACCCAGCTAGCAATATCCTGTTAAAATGGGCTCGTTCCTTTGCTACAGAGATAAATCTGTCTAAATGTTGGATATGTGGGCAACTCCCTCTTTCTAGTTCATCTGGGTCACCTTGGTAGATTTCTCCCCTCCAGGACACAGACTGGAAGCTTTGAAACAACTTATTATGATGGAAAGATCTAGTTCAAGCAATCACAACACATCTGACAATTCTAATTCTATATATACATGTATATATTTTTTGTTTGTTTGTTGTTTTGTGTGGAAGATTAGCCCTGAGCTAACATCTGTCACCAATCTTCCTCTTTTTGCTGAGGAAGACCGGCCCTGGGCTAACATCTATGCCCATCTTCCTCCACTTTATATGGGATGCCGTAACAGCATGGCTTGACAAGCAGTGCATCGGTGTGGGCCCAGGATCTGAACCCCGGGTTGCCGCAGCGGAGCACACACACTTAACCGCTACGCCACTGGGTCGGCCCCAGACATTTCTAATTTTGATGGTGACACCTGGCCACTAGCCCTTCCTATTAATGATACGGTGTATAACTACTTTTTTTTGGTTTCCCAAACCACTAAGTCATCTCAACAACTTGCAAATAAACAAAGAAACTACATACAGTGATGAGAATCGTGATAGGTTTCACTCAGATCTTGGATGGATATATTTGACTGACTCATAGCTATGGAACTTTGGACATACTGGCACCCTTATGATGAGAACAAAGAAATGATTCCAGACAAGGTCAACCTAACTGCACTCGAGACATGGGGTGGAGATCCTGAGTCATGCAAAAATACCATTAGCCTTAAAGAAAGTGACTGGTTTGGGACAGACTGGTCTCGCCAACCAGGCATTTACTGGGTGAACCAATAACAGAATTCAATGGTCATGTGGAACAAACCTTTGGCTCTGGCTTCCACCTGGCTGGCTAGGGCATTAAACGCTGCTTTCTTTGGGATGCAAGGAAGGACTCACCCCAAATAACTATCATTAATCTCCCTTTCCTCAAACCCAGATGGATTCACGTAGTTTTTCATTGGTATGATCACCTAGCTACAATATTTGTTTCTTCTGTAGGATTAGAGGATCTCATTAAAGTATAGGCACATCCCATTGAATTTGGCTTTCCTCCATGTTGTCTGCACCATTGCTCAAATATGGCCCTGCATAACAATAAATAAGAGATTACATGTATAACCTCATTCCTATTTCCCCATTCATGCCTTGCAGATCTTTTTAGTTGGTTACTCTCAAGTCTGGGCTCACTCTTAAGATTGGGTTTCCAGGTCCTCATGTTATCATTGGTTTTAGGACTAAGCATCTGATTGTTCTCTAAAATAATTCTGGCTTGCTTCCACACATGCCTCCATGAAAATCCAACCTGAATCATGGTGACTCAACATCTTCTGACCCTAGATGCAACCATCACTGGAACCTCCAGAAACTTCCACTCTGGGACCTGAATTGACCTATAATCGGTACCTGGATGGACCCCTAACTTGCATGGCCAAGTCACTCAATTGGATAACTAAGGCCCACTAAGACCATGAGTCCCTCTGTGAGCCTAGAGGGACCTGAGGTAGGCGGAGGCCACCTCAGCACTGAAGCAGAGCAAACACCAAATTGAACATCAATGCTTCCTATGGCAGGTTCCAAACAAAAGTGGAAAATATACAATTAAAATTATAAGAAAAGAGAATCTCTAAAAGAGAAAGATAAAATTGACTCTGTCGCTAACTGGCACCTAAAACAAAACAGTTTAAGCTGACTTGAAAATGGGAAGGTGCAGTCATGTACTCTGTTTTCAGAAAAACCACAACTTTTGCCAGAAACCGGGCATTCCTTCCCGACACATGGCCAGAAGCCTGATATAACTGATTTTAGAACACCAGTATCTATAGGGGAACCAACAAATTAGAGGGCTTTGAAAATAATCCCTCTGGTCTACGGTTGTGTCTATAAACACTGCCTTCCAACAACCCCCCTGGAGCGTACTTTCTATTTGTTCTGGAGGCTGCATCTCCCCAGTTTACAAACTATATGAGCAGTAAGGCTTTCATAAGTAAATTCTCTTATTCCAGATAATTTTTGTTGACAATACTATTGCACACTTGATAGGTTACAGTGTAGTGTAAACATACCTTCTATACACACTGGGAAACCAAAAAATTTGTGTGACTCATTTATTGCAATATTCACTTTATGGCAGTGATCTGGAAACAAAGCCACAATGTCTCCCAAGTATGCCTGTATATGAAATTGCTGGTTTATACATCAAAAAAATTCCCATAGTGCATATTCATTCTTAAGAAGAAATTCATGAACATTAACCTTTTGAAACCATTTTCCTGAGTGCTCCAAGCAAGAAAAGATTATTTGTATCCTTATTTCTGAAATTTATTTTTATTTCTTAATATTTTTCATATGCTAACTATATTCCTATTTTCAAATGATGTAAAGGTGCAACACATGCATCTTATTTCAGCACAAGAAAAGCATGTTAGAAATATTATCAAATGGTGTATATTTATGAACAGAGAGGCAGGTTTTAGTTGGGGAGAATCTGAAATTGCACTACCACTGTATTTTCTTTATAGCCACAGGAATAACTTGAAATAGATCAAGGAGTGAATAACTCCTAAGCAAATTATGAATACATATTTCCAGAAATGTAAGTTGTTTGAATCTAACATGGAAAGAAATTGTTATAGATGCCATTCAACTAGAGAGCCTAATGATGTGTCATTAGTGGTCATCACGAAGCACTTCAATGAGGGGGCATATGCTTGGGTCAAGAGAAGACACATGAGTCATTCAGGGTTACAAAAATGGATTACACTTTATTTATTTAGATGTGAGAAGCATAATACAAGCTAAATAAAGGGGTATGAAAACGCAATTTCAGTGGGCAAATTTGCATCCTTCACAAGCACACTCTAATCTCGTTCTTTTGATTAAACTGTCCTAACTCTGTCTCTTCAGTTTCCAAAACAGAGACTAATTTTCATTAATCTGTGATATAAAACATCTATTACCTTTTAAAAAGAGAGGACAGCCCCATGGCGTAGCGGTTAAGTGCTTGCGCTCCGCTGCTGGTGGCCTGGGATCGGATCCTGGGCACGCACCGATACACAGCTTGTCAGCCCATGCTGTGGCGGCATCCCATATAAGGTAAAGGAAGATGGGTGCAGCTGTTAGCCCAGGGCCAGTCTTCCTCAGCAAAAAGAGGAGGATTGGCATGGATGTTAGCTCAGGGCTGATTTTCCTCACAAAAAAAAAAAGAAAAAAAAAAGGTTCAAAAGAGAGGGAGACCACCGTTCCCCCTCCATTTTTTTCAACCACATATGCCATCCATACTAACCCATTATTCTACTCAAGTGAAAATACCATTCTCTAATGTTCTAGTCTACTCTTTCTCATGATCATCTCATAGAACACTCTTTCCTATAATCACCAATAGAGGCCCACAGTCATAGCAACAAATCTCAAGAGGCTGTGCGCACAGAAAGCACAGTAATTTAGATAACATTTTACATCTATTCTCTGCTACTCCCCATGCTCTCAAATTTATACCATATTAGACTTTAAAATTGGCATACTAGTTTTTCCAGGTTCCATGGATATGTATAAACCCTCCTAATGAAGTAGGTCCTTTCACTTTACTGATCCCTTCTCTGAGACCACCATGGTGAAAAATGAAAAGCATGTAATGAAAATATAACATCAACAGGCTTCAACCTTCAGGGTGTAAGTCATCAATAATAATGTAGCCTTTTCAAGAAATCTCAAACAACTGAAAAAAAACATTTTATAAACTGAAGATAGACATTTCTACTGATGACCTTGCTTCATTGACACACATCATCTCATGAGCTTTAAATAATTTTAACTTTTTATCCTGTGTGGAATTTAACATCTGAGGTTGGTTCATCATCAAACATAGTTTAGCACTTACAGCAAATCAGTTCCCTCAAGCATGAATGTCATATGTATTCCAATGAGAGAATGGGTTAAACAATTTATCACCTTCCACTCGTCATATTTCTGTCCAGTATGAATTCTTTGGTATATACTGAGGTCATTGCTTAAAGGCCTTGACATATTTGTATGGTCTCCAGTTTATATGAATTCTTTCATGACCACAAACTTGTGCATATTTGATAAAGCTGATCACACTCATTACATTTATAAGATTTCTCTCTAGTAAGAATTCTGTTATGTTCCACAAGTCTTAAACTTTGGACATGCCTAACATACGTTACATCTGTGTGTTTTTCTTAAAGATGTAAATTCTGATATCAAAGGAGGTCTGAGCCTTGGTTACCAGCTTGGACATATACATTACTATTATGTGATTTCTCTCCACAATGGAGTCTCTGATGTTGAGAAAGGCTTGAGAACTTGCATAAGTTTTGTTTCAATCACAATTGTAAGGCTTCTTGCTCCTATAAATTTTCTGAGGATTCTCAAAGCTTAAGCTTTTGAACAAAAGTACTGCCACATATATTAGGTTTATATTTCTTTTAGGTTTATATTGCTTTTCAGTATGCATTTTTCTGTTGCCCATAAAGACTTCCAAATTGGGTAAAGCTCTGCCATACTAATTACATCTTGTAAGAGTTCTTTCTACAACGGATTCTTTAATGCTGAATAGGGCATGAAAATGGGGTAAAAGATTTGCCACATTAGGTACATTTGTACGGATTCTCTCCAGTATGGATTTTCTTATGCTGAGTAAGGCTTGAATGCTCAGCAAAGGCTTTCCTGCATTCACTACTATTGTAAGGTTTCTCTCTAGTACGAATTCTGTGATGAATTGTAAGGTTTGGCTTTTGACCAGAAACCTAGCCATATTCATTATATTATAAGGTTTCTCTCCAGTATGGATTTTCTTATGTCTTTTAAGGCATGGAAATTGGGTAAAAGATTTACCACGATCATTACATTTCTAAATTTTCTCTCCAGTATGGATTCTCTTATGCCTAGTAAGTCCTGAACCATCAGCGAAGACTTTGCCACATACATTACATTTGTAAGGTTTCTCTCCACTATGGATTCTTTTATGTAGAGTAAGCACTGAGCGTTGAGCAAAGGCTTTGCTGCATTCATCGCATTTGTAAGGTTTCTCTCCAGTATGAATTCTCTGATGTATTTTAAGGCCTTCGTAAAAGGTAAAAACTTTGCCACACTCATTACAGTTGTAAGGTTTCTCTCCCGTATGGATTCTCTTATGCCTATTAAGTCCTGAACAATCAGCAAAATCTTTGCCACACACATTACATTTGTAAGGTTTCTCTCCAGAATGGATTCTTTTATGTACAGTAAGCATTGAGCGTCGAGCAAAGGCTTTGCTGCATTCATCGCATTTGTAAGGTTTCTCTCCAGTATGAATTCTCTGATGTATTTTAAGGCCTTCATAAAAGGTAAAAACTTTGCCACACTCATTACAGTTGTAAGGTTTCTCTCCAGTATGGATTCTCCTATGTTGAGTAAGCATTGAATGTTGACGAAAGGCTTTGCTGCATTCATCACATTTGTAAGGTTTCTCTCCAGTATGAATTCTCTGATGAGTTGCAAGATTTGACTTTTGACTATAGACCCTGCCACACTCATTACATTTGTAAGGTTTCTCTCCAGTATGGATTCTCTTATGTTGAGTAAGCTTTGAGCGTTCAGCAAAGGCTTTGCTGCATTCATTACATTTGTAAGGTTTCTCTCCAGTATGGATTCTTTTATGTTGAGTAAGCATTGAACCATGAGCAAAGGCTTTGTTGCATTCATCACATTTGTAAGGTTTCTCTCCAGTATGAATTCTCTGATGAGTTACAAGATTTGACTTGTGAGTACAGACTTTGCCACACTCATTACATTTGTAAGGTTTCTCTCCAGCATGAATTCTCTGATGTATTTTAAGGCCTTCATAAAAGGTAAAAGCTTTGCCACACTCATTACAGTTGTAAGGTTTCTCTCCAGTATGGATTCTCTTATGTTGAGTGAGCGTTGAGTGTCGAGCAAAGGCTTTGCTGCATTCATTACATTTGTAAGGTTTCTCTCCAGTATGAATTCTGTTATGTTGAGTAAGGGTTGAATGTCTAACAAAGGCTTTGCTGCATTCATTACATTTGTAAGGTTTCTCTCCAGTATGTATTCTCTTATGTCGAGTAAGACTTGAGTATAGAGCAAAGACTTTGCTGCATTCATTACATTTGTAAGGTTTCTCTCCAGTATCCATTCTCTGATGACTCCTAAGGTTTGAATTTTGATGAAGGATTTTGCCATCTACATCACATTCATATGATTTCTCTCCTGTATGGATTTTCTGATGTCTAGGAAGGTTCAAGCACTTATTAAAAGCTTTGCAACACTCATTGCACTTGTAAGGTGGCTGTCCAGACTGAATTCTTTCATGTTTTGAAAAGTCTGAGGTTTTGCTAAAAGCCTTCCCACAGTTATTACATGTGTAAGACTTTTCTCTAGTATGTGTTTGCCCATATTGTGCAGGTAACAAAAGATATTTAAACACCTTCCTACATTTATTACTAATATTTTTAACACTGGGAGGAATTTGTTGAGGTTGTGAGACTGAGGAACCATGGTTGATAGACTTCTCAACTTGACTGCATTCACAAATTTTCTCCTCAGTTTGAAATCTCTGCAGTTCAGCCAGGTGTGCCTGCAAACCTGATTGAGTTCTGTTTTCCAAACACATTATATACTCATTTCTAGCATCACTTACGTTATTTTTCAGTTTTAAGAAATCGCCTATAAATAGCTCATTGTGCATGGAATATTGGTACATATTATTTCTTACAGAAAGACTCTGCTTTCGAGGAAAATTATCTGTGGACTTATTACCTTCATCTATCCTACAAGTGAGCTTTCCATTATGGATTAACGGAAGTCCTTTTTGATTTCTGGCATCATATCCCCACACACTCCCAAACTCATGCATATTTTCCAAGACTTCTTTGAGGTCAAAATCCTTGATGCCACGGCTTTCAGTTCTTTCCAATATCAGTAGATGGTGGAAGTCTCCTTCATTAATGTCCTCTCTCGGTGATAATTCCTTTATTGCAAATTCAGCAGGAAGAGCTCCTATTGAGTTGCAAGAGAGATGTTTTGTATTGAATTAGATGATTATACTAAAAGGAATCCTTATAATGAACAAAGTTAACAAATTTCTGAATCACTGTCTTCAAACACCATTGTAATACACAGATTTCTATATTTTTATTTTTACAATTTTTCCATATTAATATTTTCTCTCACCTTTGATAATAAATTTTCAAAACAAACCTTACATACTATACATATTTTTTGGGCATATAACTGGATAATTCAACGATACTCCATAGTTAGGGAGTTGATCCAGATACTGGCTAGTATATAAGCATAGCCATAAAATCCTAATGGACATTGGAGGTTGTCTTCCATAATTCTTAATGTTTAGAATAAGGTGTGTTGATATGAGGCTAGAAAACGATACTAAAAGAAAACACATATGAAACATGATAAATCAACAGGCAATTTAATAAGTAACCACAATTATACAAAATAATAGTCTCTGACATTCTAAAGAATTCTTCCTAAGGAACTAAGGAAAGAATTTACATTCAAGAAGAAGCACACAATAGTAAAGAGGAAGAATATGTTGAAAATCACTACATTTGAAACATCAGTTTCAGGTAAACACAAATCACTATAAAGATCAAAAATTAGAGGGGCCAGCCGAATGACCTAGTAGTGAAGTTTGGTGCACTCCATTTCAGCAGCCCAAGTTCTGTTTCCGGGCGTGGACCCACACCACTCACTGGCAGCAATGCTGTGGTGGCGACCCACATACAAGATAGAGGAAGACCGGCAAAGATGTTAGCTCAGGGTCAATTGTCTTCAAGGAAAAAGAGGAAGACTGGCAACAGATGTAAGCTCAGGACAAATGTTCCTGAGCAAAAATATGAGAAAAAGAAGGGCTACCCCGGTGGCCTAGTGGTCAAGCTCGGCACACTCCCCTTCAGCCGACTGGGTTTGGTTCCTGGCCAAGGACCTGCACCATTTGTTAGTGACCATGCTGTGGCAGTGGCGCACACCCAAACTAGAAGAACAGTGGCAACAGATGTCAGCTCAGGGTGAATCTTCCCAAAGCAAAAAAAAAAAAAAAAGAAAGGAAGATTGGTGACAGATGTTACCTTAGGGCAAATCTTCCTTAGCAAACAAGTAAATGAATAAATTATGGAAGACTGTCAGAAATGTCAACTACAATTTCATGCTTACAGTTATATAATTGCTAATAAACAGATAAACTCTCTATGAAGTACCATTTAATTACCGAGTTAAGAGGTTCATAAAATGTGGATAGTATATAGGATGTGGTTTCAAAATTTATTATCTAGGGGCCGGCCCAGTGGCGTAGAGGTTAAGTGCGTGCGCTCCGCTACTGGCAGCCCGGGTTTGGATCCTGGGCGCGCACTGATGCACCGCTTGTCAGGCCACGCTGTGGCAGTGTCCCACATAAAGTGGAGGAAGATGGGCACGGATGTTAGCATAGGGCCAGTCTTCCTCAGCAAAAAGAGGAGGATTGGCATGGATGTTAGCTCAGGGCTGATCTTCCTCACACACACAAAAAAGTAAGTTTATTATCTAAGGTGAGATAAAACAATATAGAAAAAATTACAGAAAGAAAACCTACAAGAGATAATGCAGTGCATGTAGCATGGGGAGGCGTGGGTCCTGTCGCAACTGGGGTGCCTAGGTGCTCAAAGTTAACATACAGAAAGGCACCAGTGTCATTTATTTGGATCAATAAAATACCTGAGAAAAGGCCCGGACTGGGATTTAGGAAAAGAGAGGAACTCTTTCAGCAAGAGGCATAATACTCATTCCGTAGGAACTACACTATGGGGATGAAGCAAACAAGAAAAAGATTAAAAAGGAAGACCGTGTGGTGTTATGGGAAGAATGCAAATTTACATCTATCACAACGTTTGCTCTAAAAGTGATCAAACTGAATATGCCATAAGTTCCATTTTTAGGCATATACTAGAGAGTCATATATATATATATATATTCCAGAAGACATGTACAAGAATGTTCTTAGTAAGACCCAAAAGCAAAAATATGGAAAAGACCATCAAGAGAAGAATGGATGAATTTACTCTGCACAAACACATACGGATGCAATAAAACCCTCTCAAAGGTCCAGCAATGGAGGGTGACCAGGGGTACTGACGGTGATCTCTGACTGGCGAACACAAGAGGTTCTGTGGTGGAAAGAAACTTAGGAAGTTATTGTCAAGGTTTCAACTCTTTGGGGATGTGATTATATTTGGTAAAACATAACTCACGGACTATACTGTAAAGATTTAAAAATAGAAATTTATCAGTTTTGACACATTGAGTTTGTTAGTCCAAGTGTCCTTGTTTGTTATATAAAAATAAGTCTCCTTTGATTTAATATTTTAATTATTTGAAATCATTTCTTTGGCTCTTAACATGACAATCCCAAAGACATAAGAGACAGCACGTGGCAAGTGCTCTTACTATATTACTATATGTATTAGTAGACATATAGTTACTATCCTTATGAATTTATAGAAATTAATACACACTAACCTAAAAATAATAAATTCCAACTTCAAAAACATCATCAGAAAGCAGTAATCTTTATAAAGAGAATTACTAAATGCCCTAGAGGAAAGAATGGCTGGCAAGGAAAAAGGGTGTTAGTCACAACATTTAAGTGTAGAAAAAATTTTTGGCGGTACCATGGTGATGCTCGACAGAGGGCTATGTGCAGAGATGGGCTAAGCAAAATAAGTGTCCAATAATACTCAGAAGAAAAGGACAGCAACAGGATGTGTGTCAATAAGGACCAGGTGACTTTTTAGAGAATCCAAGTGAAAGGGAAGATGGGGAACAAAACAAACTTCATGGGTTAATTGAAATATGTAATTTCAAGAACTTAAATTGTCTGGGCAACAGTAGTCTCAGAAGCAGCAGTAATGAGGGAACAACAGAGTGTAAAAAAATTTCTATTTTCTACTACATAAAGGGGATATTGAAATATTAGATTAGTATACAAAGTTGTGCATGACAAATCTAGACAGAGAGAACAATATTTTAGAATAACTATTTGTAGCAAAAAATATAAAATGTCAGTGGAATTAAAATCAAATCCAAGCATTTTTCAGAAAACTATATATACTATGGAAAAAGCAATGTATCTTATATAAAAAGATTTGGAAAACCACTTGAATGGTTATTTCTGTAAGAAAGTAACTTAATAAAAAAAGTTTGCAAAATATTAAAAATTCTGTTTTGGGGCTGACCTGGTGGTGCAGTGGTGAAGTGCACGGGCTCTGCTTTTGCTGCCTGGGGTTTGCAGGTTCGGATCCCAGGCACGTACCGACGCAACGCTTGACAAGCCATGCTGTGGTGGTGTCCCATATAAAGTAGAGGAAGATGGGCACGGATGTTAGCCCAGAGCCAATCTTCCTCAGCAAAAAAGAGGAGGATTGGCGTCAGATGTGAGCTCAGGGCTCATCTTCCTCACCAAAAAAAAAAAAAAAAATTCTCAGTTTCAAAAATGCAATAGATTTAATTGAGGAAAGCATGTAAAAATAATGAGATACTACTATACACACATGAGAAAGGACAAAATCTAGAACACTGACAACAGCAAATAATGGCAATGATGCGGAGAAAGATGAACTCTTATTCGTTGCTTGTGCAAAGACAAAATGATACAGCAACATTGGAAGACACTTTGGAGCTTCTTACAAAACTGAACATATTCTAACATGATGTAGCAATCACACGCCTTGGTATTTACCCAAATGCATGGAAAACTTATTTCCAATAATAACTTGCACATGAATGTTTATAGTAGCTTCATCCATAACTGCCATAACTTGGAAGCAACCAAGATGTCCTTCAGAAGGTGAACAGAGAAATAAACTGAGGCACATTCAGATAATGGAAGTATTATCCAGCACTAAAAAGAAATGAGCTATCAAGCCATGAAGCAATATGGATGAACCTGAAATGCATATACATAAGTGGAACAAGAAAATCTGAAAGGGCTATATACTCTTTGATTCCAAGTATATGATATTTTGGAAAAGGTATATGAAAGTAGTGAAGAGATCTGGGGTTGCAGGGGTTAAGAGGGAGGGAGAGATGAACAGGCAGAGCACAGAGGATTTTTAGGGCAATGAAATTAGTCTGTAACATACTATTATGTTAGATATGTGTCATTAAATGTTGGTCCAACCCACAGAATGTACAACACCAAGAGTGAACTCTAAGGTAAAGATGGACTTTGGGTGATAATGAGGTGTCAGTCTAGGTTCATGAGTGGTAACAAATGTAGCACAATCGTGGGGGATGTTGATACTGGCGAAGGTCTACATGTGTGGGGGTAGGAAATACATGAGAAATCTCCGTACCATTCACTCCACTTTGCTGTGAAACTAAAAGTGCTCAAAAAAATTGTCCACCAAAAAACCTCTCAACACCACTAAGCACTAAATAATATGAAACAGAAGTAAAAATAATAACTAAGACTATCTTTTCAAAAAATTCTGGAGGTTATACAGGTCTTGGAGAAACTAATACTGAGTCATAACAACTCAAGAAAGAAATCACATGAAGTATATAAAACAATATTCATTCCATGACCCCACAATTCAAAATTGCAGGAAAAAACAGAACACTAAGGGTATCATCAAAAATATTGAACTGATGAAACAAATAGAAAACAAGGTCAGTTATAACAATGAAGTTTGCAAAATGAAAGTATCAGTGACTTAAACAAAACAAAGTGCAGAAGACTTAAAAAATGTAGGCACCATTTCACTTCATAAAATCCTTCAGTAAGATGTGTCAAAAGCATATCTGGTGAAGGTGAATGCAACAGAGCATACACAGGGGATAAACAGCGTGGCGTGAACAGTAGTTTACTCAAGAGTCTCACAGAAATAAGGTTGTGAACTCGGACAGTGTTCTCCTTAGGTTAAGTTCCTACACCTTTTTTTTTATTGCCGGCTCAGAGGAGATGATCATAGTATGTCTGAACAAAACTGCCATACCACTCTTGGGAGACACTGTTCAACTCCTCAAAACCAGGACAAATGGAAACACTTATCAGTCAGGCTCTCCTAATACTTTCCACCTCAGGATCCTGGGACATGCTGGCCACTATCCACTGGCTTCCAGAGGCACTTCTGTAAGTAGCAGGATGATGTTCTAACATTATTAATCAGTGTTCTCCTTCAAGAATTTTCTGTTACCCAGTAAACACCTTCCACGGGAGAGTCCACAAAAAGTCATTAATCACCTAAAGATGACTTATCGCAAGAGAAAAAGAGGATAAAACTTCAGACCCATGGAATATGTATTTCAAAAGCAAGTTTCAGAGGCAAAATCTAGGAGAATAAGAAATCAGGAAGACCAAAGTCTTTCTATGTTTCCTGACAAACAGAGCAGGAAGAGGGAGAAAAATATGGGGTATGGGAGCAACAGAAGAGTGTCGGATATTGGGGGGGTTCTTGAGAAGGGGCTGTGCACTGTGCATATAGGCTATGGCATGAGTGCCTGAAAGACTGAGATATACTCCCATGTAGCAATGGGGACCAAAGAGAAGATCTCAGTGTCTAGTCTTTACGTGCCTGATCAGTGACAACGTCAAACAATCTCAAATAATAACATCTCTTTAACAATCTCAAATCCCATTGCTCTTTACACACGTGTGGCAAAAAGAGAACTGAAGAGATGGCTGAGGGGCCTGAACAGGCAGGCAGGGCTTGACACAGCCCAGGGAGTTTCATGGAACCCCAGAGACAATGGAAGAGCCGCTATTTTCTTTGTCTATCTCCTGAGAAGTTCTCCCAAGGATATAAAACGTGAATGGAAAGTGCATAGTTCCTGGGGTCCGGACTACAAAGGCCTCAGCCTTGATCTCTATGGACTGAGAACCAAGAGAGATGAAGGGGAAAGAAGACTCCATAGAGACAGCCAATTTGGCCTCCCTCAAACCAAGGGACCAAAGTGGTGAAAGGAGCCAGATCATAGAGCATTGTATGTCATCATAAAGCTTTCCCCTGCCTATGCATGAGTTGGAGCATCATGGTAGAGTGCGAGTTTAAACATTTACACGTTTCAATAGCAGTGCTAAGTGTGTGTGTAGCTGGTGGGGTGAAATGTCTTTTGAGAGCTCACAAGAAATAAACTTTTATTTTCCCACAGATCTTTCTCCATTGAGGAGTTTCTCAAACAATATTTAATCAAGCACCTTACTCTGAGCCCATCTATCTCAGCTCTTGTATTCACATCTCCACACATGCCAATCCGTCTGCATTTTTTCCTACTTTTCCTTCACTCTCCACAGGCCAGGGCTGTTTCCCTTGCTTGAAAATGGAGATAATATTTTACTCAAGGAGATTTCAATTTACAAAGAAAAACAGAACATATGATATGATACGTTTTTTCAGAACACATTCCGAGCTCTTTGTTCAGCTAAGGATAGAGGACATTACAGATGGGTCTAGAAAAGTATTTCAAAGATCAGTCAACTGACGGCCTCCTGAATGCTAAGGGGTTATTTTAAGTATGGAGGCATCTGGGCCTGGCCTGGTGGCATAGTGGTTAATTCTGGCACACTCTGCTTGGTGGCCCAGGATCATGGGTTTGGATTCCAGGCGCAGACCTACACCACTTGATGGCCATGCTGTGCCAGTGACCCACATGGAAAAAGGGGAAGATTGCCACAGATGTTAACTCAGGCCTAATCTTCCTCAAGCAACAAGAAAAAAAAAGAGAAGGACTGACAACAGATGTCAGAGTGAATCTTCTACAGGAAAAAAAAAAGAAAAAAAAAAAAAGAAGTATGCAGGCATCTAGCTTTCTCCCAAGAACTACTGAACCAAAAACACAAGAGTAAAATCACAGAATTACATATTATTAAAAATCTGCCATAAGGTTCTCTGACTACTACTGTTCTGCAACCACCACTACTCAAGCAAAATATGTGCAGAACTTCTGGAGAAAGGGAAAGTTAGAGTCCATGTGTCATATTATGAATCCTTTCCGATTCAAAACAGCTTCTATCGCTTCAAATCCCTTCAAACAGCGATTTGAAAGTCAGACTGGCAAATCCAGGGCTCCCAAGAGACTTACAAGGGAAAACGCAAAGATATACAAAAGCAGTTACCAACTTCAGAAGGGAAGTTATCCTCACCCACGGAGAGCAGGTTCCTGTAGTTCTCCAACATCACGTCCCTGTACAAGGCCCTCTGAGCAGGGTCCAGGCATTCCCACTCCTCCCGAGAGAATTCTATGGCCACATCCCTGAAAGTTAATTGTCCCTGAAAGGAAAGCACATTTCACCATGTCAAGAGAGACAGAGGTCTTATTTTCACACAAGATGGGACAAGCAGATACGTGTAAGGATTGACTTGGCTGGAGCGAGTGTTCTCAGTGATCCACGTAAGAAAATTTTGAGCAAGTTATTTCTCTAATTTTCTTGTAACTGAGGTGAAATTCACATAAAAATGTTAGCTGTTTTAAACTACAATTCAGTGGCATTTAGTACACTCACAATGTTGTACAAACAACACCTCTATCTAGTTCAAATACCTCTTCATCATCCCAAAGGAAATCCATTACCCATTAAGCAGTTGCTTCCCACTCCCCTCTCCCCCCAGTCCCTGGTAATCACTAATATGCTTTCTGTCTCTATGGATTCAGCTATTTTAGATATTTCCATATCACTGGAATGGTATGAAATGTGTGACCTTTCGTGTCCAGCTTCTTTCACTGAGAATAATAGTTTTGGTTCATCCATGGTGTAGTATGTACCAGGACTACATTCCTTTTTCACGGCTCAATAATTTCATTGTATGACTATACCACGTTTTATGTATTCAATCATCTTTTCATGGACATTTGAGTTGTAACCACATTTTGGCTAATGTTAATCGTGTTGCTAAGAACATGTGTTTGAATCTCTGTTTTCAATTATTTTGCCTATGTACCTAGAAGTGGAATTACTGGGTTACACGGTTTAATTTTTTAAGGACCTGCCACACTGTATTCCACAGTGGTGACACCATTTTCCAGCAACGTGTCAGGATTCTAATTTCTCCACATCTTTACCAACACTTGCCATTTTCTCTTTTAGTGTATTCATCGTAGTGCTTGTGAAATAGTATTTCACTGTGGTTTCGATTTTGCATTTTCCTGATGACTTTTTTTTTTAATTGATGTTTTAATGGTTTCTAACATTGTGGAATTTTGGGTTGTACATTTTTGTTTGTCCATCACCACATATATGACTCCCTTCACCCCTTGTGCCCAGCCCCCACCCCCCACCCCCACTGCCCTGGTAACCACAGTCCAGTTTTCTCTGTCCATGTGTTGGTTTATATTCCACATATGAGTGAGATCATACAGTGTTTGTCTTTCTCTTTCTGGCTTATTTCACTTAACATAATACGCTCCAGGCCCATCCATGTTGTTGCAAATGGGACGATTTTGTCTTTTTTTATGGCTGAGTAGTATTCCATTGTATATATATACCACAATTTCTTAATCCAATCGTCAGTCGAGGGACACTTAGGTTGCTTCCACTTCTTGGCTATGGTGAATAATGCTGCAATGAACATAGGGGTGCATAAGCCTCTTTGGATTGTTGATTTCAGGTGCGTTGGGTAGATTCCCAGTAGTGGGATGGCTGGATCATAGGGCATCTCTATTTTTAATTCTTTGAGGAATCTCCATACCGTTTTCCATAGAGGCTGCACCACTTTGCCTTCCCACCAGCTGTGTATGAGGGTTCCTGTTTCTCCACATCCTCTCCAACATTTGTTGTTTTTTGTCTTGGTGATTATAGCCATTCTAACGGGCGTGAGGTGGTATCTTAGTGTTGTTTTGATTTGCATTTCCCTGATGATTAGTGATGTTGAGCATCTTTTCATGTGCCTATTGGCCATCTGTATATCTTCCTTGGAGAAGTGTCTGTTCATTTCCTCTGCCCATTTTTTGATCGGGTTGTTTGTTTTTTTGTTGTTCAATTGTGTGAGTTCTGTATATATTATGGAGATCAACCCCTTGTCAGATGTATGTTTTGCAAATATTCTCTCCCAGCTGGTTGGTTGTTTGTTCATCTTGATTCTGGTTTCATTTGTCTTATAAAAGCTCTTTAATCTGATAAAGTCCCACTTGTTTATTTTTTCTTTAGTTTCCCTAGTCTGGGTAGGCATGCCATCCGAAAAGATTCCTTTATAACCAATGTCAAATAGTGTGTTGCCTATATTTTCTTCTATGAGTTTTATAGTTTCAGGTCTCACCTTCAGGTCTTTGATCCATTTTGAGTTAATTTTTGTGAATGGCGATAGCACATGGTCCACTTTCATTCTTTTGCGTGTGGCTGTCCAGTTTTCCCAACACCATTTATTGAAGAGACTTTCCTTTCTCCATTGCATGTTCTTAGCACCTTTGTCGAAAATTAGCTGTCCGTATATGTGTGGTTTTACTTCTGGGCTTTCAATTCTGTTCCATTGATCTGTGTGTCTGTTTTTGTACCAGTACCATGCTGTTTTGATTACTATTGCTTTGCAGTATGTTTTGAAGTCAGGAATTGTGATGCCTCCTGCTTTGTTCTTTTTCTTTAGGACTTCTTTAGCTATTCGGGGTCTTTTGTTGCCCCATATAAATTTTAGTATTCTTTTTTCTATTTCTGTGAAGAATGTCATTGGGATTCTGATTGGGATTGCATTGAATCTGTAGATTGCTTTAGGTAATATAGACATTTTAACTATGTTTATTCTTCCAATCCACGTGCATGGGATATCTTTCCATTTCTTTATGCCTGATGACTAATTTTATTGACCATCTCTTCATGTGCTTGTTGGCCATTGTACATCTTTTCTGGAGAAATTTCAAGTCCTTTGACCATTTTTGAATTGAGCTATTTGAATTTTGGTTGAGTTGCAGGAGTTCTTCATAAATTCTGGATACTAGACCCCAAGCAGATTTGTGATTTGCAAACATTTTCTCCCATTTGGTAGACTGTGTTTCACTTACATGATAGTGCCCTTCAATGCACATAACTTTTAGTTTTGATGGAGACCAATTTATCTATTTTGTCTTTCTCAATTTGACTTTGGTGTCATATATAAAAGTCCACTACGAAATCCAAGGTCATTCAAGATTTATCCTTATGTTTTCATCAGAGCAATATAGTTTTAGGTCTTACATTTAGTCTTTGGTTCATTTTGAATTAATTTTTTTATAATGGGGAAAAGTAGAGGTTCAATTTCATTCTCTTTCATGTGGATAAGCAGTTGTCTCAGCACCTCTTAAGAGACTAGTCTTTTCTCATTGAAAGTTTTCAGCACCCTTGTAAAAAGGAATATGGGTTTACTTGTGGACTCGCAGCTCTATTGCTCTGACTTATATTTCTATCCTCATGCTGGAACCACAGTTTTGATTACTCTAGATTTGTAGGAAAGTCTGACATTCGGAACTTTGGTCCTCCAACTCTGTTCTTCTTCTTCACCATTATTTTGGTTATTTGGGGTCTTTACCAATTCAATGTGAATTCTAAAATTGGGTTTCCTATTTGTACAAAAAAGGCTGTTGGGATTTCGGTGGGGATTCCAATGAATCTTGATAGCACTTTGAAGAGTACTGTCAGCTAAATGACACTAAGTCAACATTTTAGGTAGGACCCTTCAGAGACAGAGAAGATTAGCAAATCCAATACATGGCAATTTAGGAATGAGCAAACAGAATAGTCAACTAAGAATGTGACTTTTACCTTGGAAAGAGCCATTCCACCTTTCTGTCCTCTTCCTCTGAGATTCTCAGATTAGATTATTCTGTATGACAAAAATATGTTGTTCAATGCTTAGAATCAACACACCCCCTTCCACTGCCACAAGTATACACATAGGGAGAACCTCAGTTCAGGAGACAGATGGCCCTTTGCTGCCCACTGTTAACAGGAGGGATGCTCGGACAATAAACTCCATACAGAGACAAATAAGTGAGTTTCTCACCCATTTCTCTACTAAGTCAGACCCTCCTACTGAAACCCACACACTCGGCTGTAACTGCATTGTCCTTTGTCCATTTGGCATGAAGCATAAGGAAACTGCCTCATCCAAAATGTTGGCTCCTCCCAAGACAGCCAGCATCCAACGAATGGTTGATGCTGGATGTGAGTGTCTGTCCCTTCCCTCAATTTGGACACTCTGAAGGGCTACTCAACTCCAGAGCTCCCTGCGGTAGCAATACTGAGAAGTTGAGATTTTTGTCCTGAGGGTGATGGGAAACCATTAGAGGGTTTATTGCCAGATGACACAATCAAACTTAAGATTTACCCATGAAACACAGAGAGGGAGAGAGTGAAGCTGAAAGAGAGGTATGCCTCTGTCCCTGAGCATCTGCCCATGTCTCTTTCTTAGTGGTTTTCATTATTTTTGGAGGACTGGGACACACTGGAAATTCTAACTGGGCAACCTGAACTAGAAAACTGTCAAATGCAGACAGACGCCCAATACTGAAAATGATTTCAGGGATTCCATTTGCTCAGACTCAGAATTCCTGGTCTACTCTATCATCTCCATGTTACAGGTGGGTGCACTGAAGCTCAGAGGGGGAGAAAGTTTACCAAGTTACCCTGGAGAGGTCTAAATTCAATGAGCAGAACCGGTGTTAGTGGTGGCCTGGAGAGGGCAGTAGAAAAGGTCTGTCCTAATTCCAGATTACATTTCACATTCCTGAGCAAGAAAAGATTCTCTTTCATGGCTTTAATCAAACCCAAGTATTTAATTCCTCTTTTCCAGAAAAGTATTTTTAAAATGAATTAACAAATAGTTATTAGTCTTGGAAAACATGAAAGGTGGTCACTGGGAGATGGGCTCTGAGCAATCTGTTCATCATGGACACATGGGCACTACTGGAACAACGATTCACGTCAATCCAGCCCATCCTTCAACAACTGCACAGAAAGGACAAAGGGGACTTGAGGGGAACATCTACGTAGTTGGGAACTTCAGCTCAGAAGTCACTACTTTAACAGATCGCTTTACGGAAGACATAAATTGTTGACTTTTAAACTAACTGGTTAAACTAGGTTTTTATTGTTAAAAGACTACCAACATCCTTACCAGATGCACAGAGAAATACTATAGTTATTTACAGACATCAAAGAATAGTTCCAATATATGACAGAGTAGAAGCCATAGAAACCTCATTCTCTGAACAATAAAATTAACAAGGAAAATAATTTGGAAATTAAAAAACACGTTAAAACAAGTGTGAAGACAGATCAAATTTAGAAAAGAATGACATAAGCCACAGGGACAGAAAGTCCTCCCCCATTTCTTGGAAGGGAAGAGGGTGATGTGGAACTGACTGAGCTAATAAGTCTCTGCCTTCAGGGTGAATAGGGGCTGCAAATGAAATTATCTTCTGATGCAATAATCAGAAAATGTAGATGCCTCATAAACCTGGTTTTGTAACTCTCATTCTCTTCTGCTTAATTTTAGCAGTTCAACAAATCTTCAATTAGATTATAAAGCACCAAGTCAGGACTCTTTCACAACTTAATATCCCATATCCAATCAAAATACTCGCCCGGGTTTGGGTCCCTAACTTTCTCCACCGCTGTGTGTTTTGCTCTCTGTATTTGTGTCTCTGTGTCCTTCTGATTCTCTCCTCTCCTGTGTCCATGTCTGTGTTTCTCCCTCTGTTTCTCCTCATCCTTTTGTTTCCCTCCCTCTCTGTTCCTCCTCCTACAGTGTGTTGGCTCCACTCTCTTGCAACCTGTTTCAATCCCCGCGTTCTTTCTCCCTAAACTTTCTGGTGGCCTCTAACTCCATATCTTTCTGCCTCTTTCTCCCCATCTCTGTTCCCCTCTGCTCTCCCTGGAGGGGGGCGAAGGGCATGTACCCAACTCGTGAGTGAGGACTTGACCACCCGGTTGCGGGGGGCGAGGGGAGAGGAGGGAAGTGGGGCATCCGAGAAAGGCTCCGAGCAGGAACACGACGAGGCGGGCGGTCGGTGTCTACGCGGACCGAAGGCAGAAAGGTCGGACGGGGACCTGCCTCAGAGCGTCCGGAAACGGACGCCGGCTCCCGGACCGCACGGAGCAGCAGGACTCGGGACATCTATGGCGACGCCACCAGGGGCGAAAGGGATGAACTCACAGTGAGAGGGACGAGCGGGTTCAGGGATTTTAATTCAGGGGGCGACGCCGCAACCCGGGTGTGAGGGGCGGGGCCTCAGGACCGGGAAGCGCAGGTACGAAGCAGAAACACACACACACTCACCCGAGCGTGCCGGTTGCTCCGCGTGATCCGCTTCCGTCTGCAGGAAGCCGCGCATGCGCGTGCGTACCGGGGCGGGGCCGACGTGACGGGGCGGGCACAGAGGCAGGGTAGGGCTCGGGCGACGTAGGGGCGGGGCCTGGGCGCGGTGCCTGGCGCTCTCCTCCGCCCCTCAGGTTTCCCTGTGTGTTTCTCCTCACGCCCAACAGACCCTAGCCTTCAGTATTTGGGTTCTTTTAAATCTTGATGGGGCCAGGCCCTGGGCTGTGGGGATGGAGGGCTGAGACCTTGTGTTAAAAAACAAAATTTTCCTCTTAAATGGATAGAAATTAACTTTTCGTTCTTTTAATTTGAATGGTTATACTAATCCACACCTCTTCAGATGAATTAATAATCCAGATACGTTTGACAGGTCCTGGAGAGCAACTTGTATTTCCTGAAGTCATTAATTACTCAATAGTATTGTAATTTCAATCTTTTTAATTTTTTGTTCTCAGTTATTTGGAACAGTTTTAACTTGAAAATTAAATTAGGTAGATCTGGTATTTTAACCTTTTTTTTTCCTGTTTCCTAATATTTTATGTCATGTGCAGATAATGAGGCTGGTGAAAGGTGGACTCTTTGGGAAATATTTGGCTTTGTGTTTCACTAATGAAATATCAATTTTGAAATATTTCCAGAGATATGTGATAAGGATGTCTATTCTCTTAGTGAAGAATAAATGCAAATAGTATTACTAGTTTTTCACATTTGCAACAGCATCATTTACATACGTAATAATTTTTAATTTAAAATATGTGAGTTACTAGCTCCTTTTCTGTTCCCCATGGAAATTCTGAAGGTGGCGCTGACTGGATTTTTATTGACCAGATTCACACTGTACATGCTCCAGAATTTTCTCAAAGGTTATTTTATTGAAAATTTTATTTTATTGAAAATAAACAGCACTCTTCCGTTTTCCTCAGAACTAAGACTAGTTTCTCAATCTTTTAATGTTTTTTTTCCCTCTATTATTTTACTGAAGTTTTATTTATTTATTTTTTTAATAATTAAATGCTTGGACTCAAATAGATTGAAACTTTGGAAGATAAATTTCTCTTGGCGAAGAGAACAGAAGCAACCCTTCTGCTGTCCCTCTGTCTCCCCAGGCTCCCTGGCTGAGCTCACTTCCCCTGAGCTCTGGTCACTCCATGCAGACCGACTTTGAAGTGGATCTCCATGAAGGAGCCGGGACTCTACACCATTTGGAGTAAAGAGGTGCTGATATCCGAACTCTCCATCTAGATTTTCTTCCGTCACCTTGCCTTAGATGGGGGCCCCTTATCCACAAGTTTTGCAAATATTCTCCTCTGGTAATAACACATAACATGTGCTTGGTAATTTTCCTGACCAGCTGAAGTGATTTCTCTTCAAGTTGACAAGAAACTTCTTGGTTGGAGGCTCCGATGCTCCCCAACAGAAGCTGAGCTCATAAGATGGTGTCTGAGTAAATAAGGAACTAGCCACCACCTTATTGGCTCCCCTTTTCCTGGCTTGGAATTATATCTGGTAACAGATGAGGGGTGAAAAATGTGGGATTGCATTTTAGTCTAAATTCCTCTACTTATATTTTTATTAATATTGTGATAATTAATTAAGGGAAATTGCATTTAAAATGGAGTCAGGAGGCCAGAAGGGGAAGCTCCCATGCAGTGCCATCTGAAGTCAATAACAGGAAAGATAGTCAATTACAGGCCCAGTCAGAAAGACGTCATCAACAGGAAGATAGTCAATTACAGATTCCAGCAGAAGTCATCAACAAGAAAGAATCATTAATTACAGGATGAAATGTACATTACATCCCAAACAGAAATCGACTACCTCAGCAACTTGGCCCATGAGAAACCATCACCGCCCTGAACTCTTGCTTTGTGCCAATGGACTTTGATTCAAAACTACTCCTCCCAATTTCCACCTTTTTCTCTATAAAATAACCTTCCCATCTCATTTGTTGAATTTACCTGTGGATCACCACAGCCTGCACAATCTAAATTCCAATTCTTTAGCAACTCCTGAATAATCTTGTTTTCCTGGTAAAATAACTGGTTGTTTTATTTTTGCGGTTCATATATATGGTACCTGAAGTAGGATCCGAAGGAGGTGACGTGCCGGGAGACAGCAACTCCTGGAATCTAGAGAGGTACCCCCATCAAGCCCTTTGTGCTCTTTGCTTCTATGAGTTAGTCTACTTTCAGTTTGGTGAGTCTTCTCTTGTACTTTGTGCTGTGCCCCCATTGTGCTCTGAACTTTTTAACTTGATTCAGGATCAGGAGAGGCATTATCCCCTCCAAAAAGAGACTTTGTCCTCCTGGTTGAAAGCTCTGTACTTGGGTTCAAGAAGTCATCCTTGGGCCGGCCCCGTGGCTTAGCGGGTAAGTGTGCGCACTCCGCTACTGGCGGCTCGGGTTTGGATCCCGGCCCGCACCGATGCACCGCTTCTCCGGCCATGCTGAGGCCGTGTCCCACATACAGCAACTAGAAGGATATGCAACTATGACATACAACTATCTACTGGGGCTTTGGGGAAAAAAAAAAGGAGGAGGATTGGCAATAGATGTTAGCTCAGAGCCGGTGTTCCTCAGCAAAAAGAGGAGGATTAGCATGGATGTTAGCTCAGGGCTGATCTTCCTCACAAAAAATAAATAAATGTTAAAAAAAAAAGAAGTCATCCTTGGTGAGTACTCAGTTGTTTTCTGAAGGTAGCACAGTTCCTGCTGGGGCTTGTGCTTGCTAAAATCCAGGAGTTTTCTTTGGTTTTCACATTCCCCTTGGAATCAGGGCTGGGAATCCAGCAACATTCTTTTCAGATTCCTTCAAGGATCAGGGATTGGACTCTAGTAACTTTCTTGGGTTTCAGAGGAGATTTCAGAAATGAGATCCCAGTCATCTAAATGTTCTGAGGGAAAACCTTCTTTAGGGACCCTGGTTGTTTGAGAATTTGGGGCCCACTACATATACATTTTTAACTATGTAGGCCAAACTGACCAAGAGTAGTCTGAAATTACAATGGCCATCATATGGAACTTTAAATCTGCCCAAACTCATTTTTCTTAAAACCAAATTGGGGAAGACGATGGCTCTAAAATGAAGCAAAGTGAATGGTATGTTTATTTTAATTGGGACCTTGAGGCTTCCAAATGTGCACAAGATTCTAAAACTGCCTCACTACAAGGTACCATATTTAAATTACCAAAAACAACTAAAAAGCTGAGGGAAGACAAAATGGCTTCTCAGACTTCTCTTTCCCTTCTCTTGTTTTTTTTTTTTTCCATGTTATGCTCAGGACCCACTTCTGATGCCCTCTTCCTCCTTCCCTTCTGTATCACCTCTAGTGCTGAAACTTTGTCCATCTGAGCAAGTAACCTTATCTTAGTTCATCTTCCAAAAATGCAATTTGGATCCAACTATTCCTTTGAAGCTTGTATCTGAGACGTGGCTGAAATTTTTAAAACAAAAGCTATAAGGTCTCTGTGTTTATGTATATATTATATATATCTATGTGTATATATGATATTTTTCTACCTCTGGATGTTAAGATTGATTTGTAGAAGAGCTGTATTTAATTGGTTTGAAATTACATGCTTATAGATTAAGTATTCCTAAACCTCAGAAATGCAATGGAAATTAACTCAAACTTTTTTAAGTTTATGTGATCTAGGGTAAATTTTTAGTACATAAAAGCTAGCTTAAGGTTGTTGGATTAATTGAAACAGGCATGTCTTTAAAGTTATCAATGCTGAATATAGTGCAGACAATATAACTTTCATTCCATATGGGTTTATTAAGCTCATTTTATCTTTATCAGCAAAAAAGGAACTTAAAATGATGTTTGCCTATTTAATGTCAAATTGTAGGATGATTGTCAAAAGCAAGTAAGTTAAATAACTGCAAATAAGATCAAAATCTATACTAAGTTAAACTAAATACAGATGGTCATTGAATATCTAAATCATTTCCAAATAAGATGAAGATAAATTATTGAACATACGTGTATCTACTTTTGGCTTCCTATTGCAGAGAAGCTGAAGATATTTGAATCTATTAGTGAACATGTTTTATGCCACGCTGAGAAATTTACAATGAGAAAAGGCATTCACTTCTAGAAATTTATAAAAGGGATATATAATTCGGCCAAGTTGCAAAATGCTAATATAGTTCACAATTGCTTACTTCTTAGGTTTTCAGTAGGAATTAAGGATTCTGAGGGTTAAGAATTCTAATCAATATATGTAATAATCAGGGAAACATCTCTCTATCCAAGGAAAGTAGGATATTTTGATAAAAGAAGGTATAAGGATTGGAAATGCATTTTGATGAGGGAAAAGAAAGTAATTTTGTCCTAAAGAGATGGTAGGTATTTCTGAATGGGAAAGAGGAAAACATAGGAGAAAATATACATGAAAAAAGTGTAGGAGGTTTGTTGCAAGGAATCTTGGGAAAGGATTTTTTTTTTTTTCGTGAGGAAGATTTGCCCTGAGCTAATATCGGTGCCAATCTTCCTCTATTTTGTATGTGGTTCACTGCCACAACATGGCCACCAAGTGGTGTATGTCCATGCCTGGGATCCGAACCCACGAACCCGGGCTGCGCAAGCGGAGCTCAACAAACTTAACAGCTAGGCCATGGGGCCAGTCCTGGGAAAAGAATTTTAATATGTGTTAAAGCTGCCTAAGATTAAAATAAATTTTTATAATGAGTTTTAATATCTAAATAAGCTGTTGCAAAATTAAAATGTTTTCTTTCTTTTCTATTGAAAGAACTAAGTTTTCTTAGGCTATTGGTCTGCTTTTAATGACAGATTGTGAAAGCTTCTTTACCTTTAAGTAACATATGTAGAAAGCAGAGATTGTGTTTTATCAAAATAATTTCCTGTATTGTTTCTGTGGTTCTTTTTTTTTTTTTTGTGAGGAAGATCAGCCCTGAGCTAACATCCATGCCAATCCTCCTCTTTTTGCTGAGGAAGACTGGCCCTGAGCTAACATCCGTGCCCATCTTCCTCCACTTTATGTGGGACGCTGCCACAGCATGGCCTGACAAGCGGCGCGTCAGTGCGTGCCCCGTATCTGAAACTGGGCTGCCAGCAGCAAAGTGTGCACACTTAACTGCTATGCCAAGGGGCAGGCCCCGTTTCTGTCCTTCTTTACTTAAGAGAACTGAGTCTTCTTACTATTAAAGGATTTAAGTTTTCCTTAAAACCACGTAATTTTTTGTATTTGCCTTTGAAACCTTTTATTTGTACTTTGATCAAAGAGATACTTGAGTATAATATCGTAATGATCTGTGATCCTATTTGGTCAAGTGTCCAAACCTTTTGATATTTTGATAAGATTCCCAAAATATTCACATTCTAAGTGAAGTCTTTTCAACCTGGATGTAACTTTGGGATTTTCCAAAGGGCATCTGGCACAGCTCAAAAGATTTCTTCCCTTTCCTTACAAAAAATAGAGATATTACACTAATTAGGCTTATTTGGTATGTTAAATTACATGAGAAGCATGGCTGAATAAGCAAAATAAACTTTTTAGGTTAGATTGTATGGGAGATTCTAACTCACAAGTATTCTAGATATTGTATAAAATTCCTAAACATGTAATATGTCCTAATATGATGTTGTTATATGTAATTCTAGTTACTATCTAAAATGTGTGTCGGAAAAAATACCCAAATTTCCTCATCAATTGCATTTACTCATTGCTCTTTTAAAGAGTCTTTTGTCAGGTACAGACAGTTATTTTTCTACTCTGATGCTTGTACAAATGTTTCATTTTCAAAAAGATTTATTTTTATAATTTTTATTTATTTATTTTTTCCCCCAAAGCCCCAGTAGATAGTTGTATGTCATAGCTGCACATCCTTCTAGTTGCTGTATGTGGGACGCGGCCTCAGCACGGCTGGAGAAGCGGTGCGTCGGTGCGAGCCCGGGATCCCAACCCGGGCCGCCAGCAGCGGAGCGCACGCACTTAACTGCTAAGCCACGGGGCCAGCCCTCAAAAAGATTTATTTAAAAGACTTTGACAACTACACTGGAATATAGGTTTTGATAATTTTAAGATTATAACATTAAACTGGGTGGAAATTTCTGGGACTCTAGTGGAGGACTGACTGCTTTGATGTTTTGTTTTCCAGATGTAAAGGGACACTTTTTGTCCTCTCCTTAAAGCTGGCTATAATTTATGGCAATTTGGTAAAGAGTATCTTTGCAACAAGGGTTGAAACGTTTGTCTTTTTCTCTCTACCTGATCCTTCCAAAATTCAAAATCTGTTAAGTATTCTTTTCAAGACGACATATGTTTTTGCATCAGTTAAGGTCTTTTCTCCTTGCAGGAAGACACAGTTGGAAATATTGGCTACAGTACCAAGGCTTTGACTAGAATATTCAAGAAAGATGTACAGAGACTTGGAAATGACCAGACAGCTTTAAGGAAATGCTTGGAAGAATCAGCCTACTATCTTGCTTACGAGGTTTCAGGAAAGCAATCTTGAGAAAGAGCTTCTGTGATCAATCACTATTTTTGCTGCATTTATATCAATAATCTGGTCAAGTTTAATCAGAATAAATTAGTTATACTATGATTATTTTTAATAAAAATTGGGAAAATTGTGGAGAGAAATGATCTTTTCACCTTTGTAGATATTAAATTCTTGTACTATTTATTGTCTTTAAGGCTTTCTTATATACGTGTAAGCTAGACTGTTTCCTAACTTCTAGTTTCCTTAAATGTCTAGCTATGATACTCCAAACTAACATTTCCCATTTATACTGCTCTTGAAATGTCCTTGGAAGGGAGTATATTAGGCCCTCTCAGTACCCAGATAGCAGTCAAACTTCAGGGATTCATGCCTGGGATACACAGCTCACAGCTAAACAAGGCTCCACCTGGCATCTGTCCTATACAAACGCTGGGGACCTCCAAGTCAAATTGACTAGGAAGAGAAGCAGCCAACTTCTGAGGCGGACAGCTTTCCCAAGAGGTCTGGACTAGGCCTGTGTCTTTTTCTTTCACTGCTCTCTCTCACTTTGTTTCCTCCCTCCCTTCTATGAAAGGATAACCACTCTTATCAATATTCCCAAACCCTCACAGAAGGGGGTAACCTCTCTGATTGCTGGATTTGCCAACACAAACGTTGGTCCGTTGAGGACAATAGTGAGACTTTAGTTCACCCTATAAGAAATTCACTGGGATTCCAGATGCCATTATATGTTTAAATTGTTCTACAAGCCTATTATTTAAAGTCAGGGTACCAATCCCACCTAATTCCATTTCTTGATTTAATCCAAATGTGGGAGGGAAAGACAAGATCTTTATGAATATTTATGATGAGTTCTGTAGGATGACCAATGTAAGTGAGATCATTTACACACTTGTTGGTATACCCATATAGTTTGGAAACCTCTGGATATGTAACAACACAATGTCTGAGCCTTGATTAAATTGTGGTAATGCCTCTCTGCCAGTGAATGATTCCATAGATATCTGGAATATGCAGAAGCCTTATGTACACCCCCTGGTTACATTTTCATATGTGGAGCCTCCCACAATAGCCTTTATGCTTGGGCATCTCATTGCTTTGACAGCTGGAGAGTAGGAGGACATGTGCCCTTGCCACATTCACCACCCTGTTCTCCCTGCATAACCAGTCAGAAGACTTTCGTTGACTTGTTGCACTAAATTCTTATAATCATCTCAAATGAGAACTTTGAGGAAGTGTGTAAGATTCTGGGTTTGCATGTGTGGGAAAAGCTTTCCTCCTATGGATTGAAGTGAGTGCCAATGAACAAATGATCAGGAATCTGTCTCTAACATTAGAAGAGTTGGCTGATTCCACAGCCAAAGTAGTCGTGACCCAGCAACAGTCATTTAACTCATTGGCCATGGTAATTTTAGATAACCATGTAGCTCTCAATTACCTTCTGGCTGAGCAGGGAGATGTCTGTGCAGTAACAAGTCCCTCCTGTTGCACATGGATACACACCTCTGGAGAAGTGGAGAGCAAGCACATTAGCAGTAACAAATTTCACCCAATAACCAACTGTCTTTTGATTTATACAGCTGGTTACCCTCGAGTCTGGGCTCCTGCTTTAAAACTTTCATACAAACTGAGCTTGTTGTATTCTTAATCCTGCTTTGCATACTTGTTGTGAAACTCTGAACCTACTGCCTGTCAAACCTTTGTAAACATCATGTACCTAGTAAGGTGATGTTAGGTCAACAATTTGAAAGGATTTCTGATGCTTACAACCTCAGACAACTAGAGACCTTGAATAAGAGGTGCCTGAGAGTTCTCTCTCCTGACCTTTCTCGTTACTCAAGTGTGGCCTAAATGGTTTCCAACCACTCTGCACTTTCCCTCCAGCATGGTACATGACTACCAGGAAAGGTCCTTCCTGGCACCAATGGACAAAACCACTATGATCAGACGTGATTCTTGATCATCAATGCTTTATGAAAATTCATAATTTACATTGGTTTCTCTCAATTTTTAACAAGGTATAATAGCCACATAAAATATTTTCTTAGCTTTCTTTTTTTTTCTGGTTTGTAAAATAGATTTAGAAGGAAGATGCCCTGAACCTTGAAAATATGGGAAAGGGGTTCTGTAAAATTGTCATAAAATTTCATTAATGTTTCAAAGTATTTAAATGTTACTTATGGTTTTCTGTTTTATAAATCTTTTTAATTCACTTTTACTATTTTATATTTTAGAGAATTCAAGTTTATTGGTCCTTGGAGGCTTTAGAAATCTCTATTCTATGAAATAAGTTCATCTACTATTTATTGTTAATTTTATGTCCTTCTCATTTTATATCAACATTAGAGTAGCTCTATTTTATCAAGTTTTATTTTATTGAATTTTAGTTATACTCTACATAATTGAGTTAAAATTTTTCAAATTTACCTTATGCTGCTTTACTTTCATTTAGCCTCTGTTTCTTCTTTAAAAACCCATTCTTGGGTTGCCCCTCTTGTTCATAAATTGTCTGGATATCTCCTTCTGGTATGGGAATCTGTAGCTATCTCATTTCCCTCAACTACTCTTGAATTAAATGCATTGCACAACGTTGAAATTGAACATTTCACTGTCTTTTATTCTAATACAATCTAAGTTTTCATTAGAAATACTAACTTTTAAAAAGTATTTTAATACACATGAATGTATAGGTTTATAAATATTATTATTTGATGGGAACAAATATATGTCTCATTCTAAAATGTTTGTGTTAAAAACTTACTTTGTGCTTTGATTTATTGCGCTGTATGTGCTAAAAATTGTGGCATATGGCATGAGCTCAACATGTTAATTATATCAAACTCCTTAATTATGTTTTCCAAATTGTTGAATCCTTAATAAATTTCATGTGTTTGATAATAATTGAAAGAAGATTCTAATTATTATTATTATTATTTTTACTATGAATGAGGGATTGGCTATTTTCTCTCTTTACATAAAATTCTGTAAATTTTATACTATTGGATATTTCAAAGGAACAACACTACTCCATAAAGAAAACCATTCAATGGCCTTCCCTGCAGATGGCTCCTCCTCAGCTCCTCTATGAATCATGAACATCTCTACAATAGACTCATTGCCCCATGCTGGGGACACGGAGACCATCTGGAAGCCTCTGTCTTCACAGAAGGCTAGTTGGGATCACTGATTAATAGAGACTATTCTACCTTGTAGAAATCCCAAAATCCTGTCTTTTTTAAAACTGGTTCTCGAATTCCTCAGCTCTGACTTGAATTTTTATTAAAATCTTCTGTCCTGCTTCCAGTGTACACTTTGCCTCACCCAGCTCTTTCTGCCCAGTTTTACCTGGGAGTACTTTAAATATCCTCCCCTCCACCCCAAACAATCATATATTTCATTTGACTACCATTCCTCTCAGTATTTGAAGTAAAAATACACAACCTGGTCTCCAGTGTCCTTCAGTGTGTAATATACCGTGTTATATCCAGCTCAATCCAGGACCAGTCACTACAGAGCCATTATTCTTCCTTCTCATGTTGTTCATTGATTAGCACACAGGCTTTTTAACTTAGTAAATTATTCTCACTTCTCTGCACAGTTAATTCTAGGGAAATTTTAATTTATCTGGCTTGAAGTTACATGATCATATAATTTTCCACCACCTCCAATGTATTAGCAGCCCTAATTTTAAAAGAATTCTTAGACTCTAAAATTCACTGCATCTTTTAATAAAATCGAAATTTGATTCCATTCCACATGATATTTAGTGGCAAACACCGTTCCACCCCCAGGTCTTTGTTCTTATTTCATCTTTTCAGCGGATCTTCCTCTGACCCCCCTCACATTTAACATGCCAGCCAAACCCTCATACCCATCTCTGCTCCATATTGCCTGCTCTGCATGTTCCTTTCTGCTCCTTCCCCTTCCACTGTCTGGATCCTATTGACAACAATGCTCCAGGGGAGAGCAGAGCCACAAGGAAGTGTCACACCTTCTAGGATGTTACTGGCAGAAAGACAAGAGATAACAAGTGCTGGGGAAAGTGTGGAGAAAAGGGAATCCTTGTGCAGGATTCCCTTGCACAAGGTGGGGGATGTAAACTGGTTACAGCTATTATTGGAAAGTGTATGGAGGTTTCTCAAAAAATGAAAAACAGAATAGACATATGACCTAGCAATCACACCTCTGGCTACATATCCAAAGGAAATGAAATCAGTGTCTTGAAGAGGTATTTACACTCCTATGAGCATTACTGTATTATTCACAACAGCCAAGATGTGGAAACAACCTAAATGTCTGTTGACAAATGAATGGATAAAGAAAAGGTGGTAGATATATATCATATTATTCAGCCATAAAAGTGAATGAAATCCTGCCACTTATGACAACATGGATGAACCTGGAGAACATTATGCTAAGTAAAATAAGCCAGACAATTACAAATACTACATGATCTAGCTTATATGTGGAACCTAAAAAAGACAAACTGATATAAGCAGAGTAAAATGGTGGTTACCAGGGTGTGGGATGTAGAGAACATGAGGAGTTGTTGGTCAAAATGTTCACACTTTCACTTGTAAAATGAATGAGTTCTGGGGATCCAATGTACAACATGGTGACTGTAGTTCATAATACTGTATTATATACTCAAAATTTGTTGAGAGAGGAAATCCTAAGTGTTCTTACCACACAGACACAAAAAATGGTAATCGTGAGGTGACGAATGTGTTAACTTGATTATCATAATTATTCCATACTGTGTATGTATTTCAAGTGATCATGTTGTACACCTTAAATACACAATTTGCATCGATTAATTATACTTTAATATAACTACATACAGGGATGAGAACCATGATACGTTTCACTCATATCTTGGATGGATATATTTGAGTGACTCATAGCTATGGAACTTTGGACATATGGGCACCTTTATGACTAGAACAAGGAAATGCTTCCAGACAAGGTCAACCTAACGGCACTCGAAACATGGAATGGATATCCTGTGAGTCATGCAAAAATACCATTAGCTTTAAAGAAAGTGACTGGTTTGGGACAGACTGGTCTCACCAACCAGGCATTTACTGGGTGACCAATAACAGAATTCAATAGTTACGTGGAACAAACCTTTGGCCTTGGCTTGCACCTAGCTGCCTAGGGCATTAAACCCTGCTTTCTTTGGGATGCAAGGAAGGAGTAACCCCAATTAACAACCGTCACTAATGTCCCTTTCCTCAAAATGAGATGGACGCATGTAGTTTTTCATTGGTATGATCACCTAGCTACTATATTTGTCTCTTTTATAGGATTAGAGGATCTCATTAAAGTATAGGCACATCCTATTGAATTTGGCTTTCCTCCATCTTGTCTGCACCATTGTTCAAATATGGCCCTGCATAACAATAAATAAGAGATTACATGTATAACCTCATTCCTATTTCCCCACTCATGCCTTGCAGATCTTCTTCGTTGGTTACCCTCAAGTCTGGGCTCACTCTTAAGATTGGGTTTCCAGGTCCTCATGTTATCATTGGTTTTAGGACTAAGCATCTGATTGTTTTTTAAAATAATTCTGGCTTGCTTCCAGACATGCCTCCGTGAAAATCCAACCTGCATCATGGTGACTCAACATCTTCTGATCCTAGATGCAACCATCACTGGAACCTCCAGAAACTTCCACTCTGAGCCCTGTATTGACCTATAATACGTACCTGGCTGGACCCCTAACCTGCACGGCCAAGTTACTCAATTGGATAACTAAGGCGCACCAAGCCCATGAGTCCCTCCGTGGGCCTAGATGGAGCTGAGGTAGGCCGAGGCCACCTCTGCACTGAAGCAGAGCAAACACCAAACTGATCATCAATCCTTCCTGTGGCAGGTTCCAAACAAAAGGGGAAAATATACAATTAAAATTATAAAAAAAACAGGATCCCTATGAGAAAGATAAAACTGACTCTGCGTCGCTAACTGGCACATAAAACAAAACAGTTCAAGCAGACTTGCAAATGGGAAGGTGCAGCCATGTACTCCGTTTTCAGAAAAACCACAACTTTTGCCAGAAACTGGGCATTCCTTCCTGACACACGGCCAGAAGCCTGATATAACTGATTTTAGAACACCAGTATCTATAGGGGAACCAACAAATTAGAGGGCTTTGAAAATAATCCCTGTTGTGTATAAAGTCTGCCTTCCAACAACCCCCCTGGAGCATACTTTCTATTTGTTCTGGAGGCTGGATCTCCCCAGTTTACAAACTGTATCAGCAGTAAAGCTTTCATAACTAAATTCTCTTATTCCAGATAATTTTTGTTGACCATTCTCTTGCACACTTGATGGGCTACAGTACAGTGTAAACATACCTTCTATACACACTGGGAAACCAAAAACTTTGTGTGACTCATTTATTGCGATATTCGCTTTATTGCAGTGATCTGGAAACAAAGCTGCAATGTCTCCTAAGTATGCCGGTATATGAAATTCCTGATTTACATATCAAAAAAATTCTGTGTGCATATTCATTCTTAAGAATAAAGTCATGAATAGTAACTTTTGAAATCATTTTCCTGAGTGCTCCAAGCAACAAAAAAGATTATCTGTATCCTTATTTCTGAAATTTATTTTTATTTCTTAATATTTTTCATATGCTAACTATATTTCTATTTTCAGATCATGTAAACGTGCAACCATGCACCTTATTTCGGTACACAAAAAAAGGCATGTAGAAGTAACATCAAATGGTGTATATTTATGGACAGAGAGGCAGGTTTTAGTAGGGGAGAACCTCAAATTGCACTACCATGGTATTTTCTTGACAGCCACAGAAATAACTTGAAATAGATCAAGGAGTGAATAACTCACAAGCAAATTATGAATATATATTTCCAATGTTGTTAAGTTGTTTGAATGTAACATGGAAAGAATTTGTTATAGATGCCATTCAACTAGAGAGCCTAATAATGGATCATCAGTGTTTATCATGAAGCACTCCAATGAGGTGGGATTATGCTTGGGTCAATAGAAGGGACATGAGTCATTTAGGGTTACAAACATAGATTACATTTAGACATGAGAAGTATAATACATGCTAAATAAAGTGGTATGAAAATGCAATTTCAGTGGCCAAATTTGCATCCTTCACAAGCACATTCTACTCTGGTTCTTTTGATTCAACTGTCCTCTATAACTGTCTCTTCAGTTTCTTAAAAAAAAGGACAAATTTTCAGTAATCTATGATATACAGCTTCTATTACCTTTGAAAAGAGAGGCACATCATCATTCCCCCTCCATTTTTTCAACTACATATGCCATCCTTACCAACTCAGTATTCCACTCTAGTGAAAATATCATTCTTTAATGTTCTGGTCTACTCCATCTCATGATCATCTTGTAGAACAATCTTTCCGATAATCACCAACAGAGGCCCATAGTCATAGCAACAAATCTCAAGAGGCTGTGACCACAGAAAACACAGTAATTTAGATAACATTTTACATCTATTCTCTGCTACTCCCCATGCTCTCAAATTTATACCATATTGTACTTTAAAATCAGTATACTAGTTTTTCCAGGTTCCATGGGTAAGAATAAACCCTCCTGATGATGGAGGTCCTTTCACTTTACTGATCTCTTCCCTGAGACCATCATGGTGAAAAATGAAAAGCATGTAATGAAAGTATAAAATCAATAGGCTTCAAACTTCACGTTGTTAGTCGTCAATAATAACGTAGCCTTTTCAAGAAACCTCAAATGACTGAATAAAAACATTTTATAAACTGAACACAAGATATTTCCACTGACGACCTTGCTTCATTGACACACATCATCTCATGAGCTTTAAATAACTTTTTTTTTTTTTTTTTGTGAGGAGGACCAGCCCTGAGCTAACATCCAATGCCAATCCTCCTCTTTTTTGCTGAGGAAGACTGGCCCTGGGCTAACATCCATGCCCATCTTCCTCCACTTTATATGGGATGCCACCACAGCATGGCTTAACAAGCGGTGCGTCGGTGTGCACCCGGGATCTGAACCGGTGAACCTCGGGCCGCCGCAGCGGAACGTGCGCACTTAACCGCTTGCGCCACTGGGCTGGCCCCATAAATAATTTTAACTTTTAATCCTGTGTGTAGTTTAACATCTGAGGTTGATTCATCATCAAACACAGTTTGACACACATCAAACTCGTTCCCTAGAGTATGCATTTAACATGTATTTCATTGAGAGAACGGGTTAAACAATGTATCACCTTCAATTCATTTGTCATATTTCTGTCCAGTATGAATTCTTGGGTGTAGACTGAGATCATTGTTTCAAGGCCTCGACACATTTGTATGGCTTCCATTTTATAGGAATTCTTTCATGACCACAAAGTTGTGTATATTTGATAAAGCTGATCACATTCATCACATTTATAAGATTTCTCTCTAGTAAGAATTCTATGTTCCACAAGTCTTAAACTTTGGATATGCCTACCATATGTTACATCTGTGTGTTTCTCTTAAAGATGTAAATTCTAATATCAAATGTGGTCTGAGCCCTGGTTACCAGCTTGGATATATACATTCCTATTATATGATTTCTCTCAAAAATGGAGTCTTTGATGTTGAGAAAGGCTTGAACACTTGCATAAGTTTTGTTTCCCTCATATTTGTGAGGTTTCTTGCTCCTACGAATTCTCAAAGCTTGAGCATTTAAATACAAGTCCTGCCACATACATTAGGTTTATGATGTTTATTTTTAGTATTTTCTGTTGCCTAGGAAGACTGGCAAATTGGGTAAGTCCTGCTGTACTAATAATAATTCTAAGAGTCCTCTCTAGTATGGATTCTCTAATGATGAAGTGGGCTTGAAAATTGGGCAAAAGATTTTACACCTTAGGTACATTTGTACAGTTTCTCTCCAGTACGGATTTTCTTATGCTGAGTAAGGCTTGAATCCTCAGCAAAGGCTTTGCTGCAATCAGTATTATTGTGAGGTTTCTCTCCAGTAGGAATTCTCTGATGAATTGTGAAGTTCTGCTTTTGAGTACAAACCTAGCCAGATGCATTATATTTGGAAGGTTTCTCTCCAGTATGGATTTTCTTATGTCTTTTAAGGCATGAAAATTGGGTAAAAGATTTGTCACAATCATTACATTTGTAAATTTTCTCTCTAGTATGGATTTTCTTATGCCTACTAAGTACTGAACAATCAGCATTTCTTTGCCACATTCATTACATTTGTAAGGTTTCTCTGCAGTATGAATTCTCTGATGAGTTGCAAGATTTGACCTGTGACTAGAGACCTTGCCACACTCATGACATTTGCAAGGTTTCTCTCCAGTATGAATTCTTTTATGTTGAGTAAGCCTTGAGTTGTTAGCAAAGGCCTTGCTGTATTCATTACATTTGTAAGGATTGTCTCCAGTATGGATTCTTTTATGTCGAGTAAGCTTTGACTGTCGAGCAAAGGCTTTGCTGCATTCATTACAATTGTAAGGTTTCTCTCCAGTATGCATTCTCTGATGAATTGCAAGATATGACTTTTCACCAAAGACCTTGCCACACTCATTACACTTGTAAAGTTTCTCTCCACTATGGATTCTCTTATGCTTAGTAAGTCCTGAACAATCAGCAAAGTCTTTGCCACATTCATAACATTTGTAAGGTTGTTCTCCAGTATGAATTCTCTGATGTCCTTTAAGACCATCATAAAGGGTAAAAGCTTTGCCACACTCATTACATTTGCAAGGATTCTCTCCAGTATGGATTCTCTTATGCTGAGTAAGGGTTGAATGTCTAGCAAAAGCTTTGCTGCATTGATTACATTTGTAAGGTTTCTCTCCAGTATGGATTCTCTTATGCTGAGTAAGGGTTGAATGTCTAGCAAAAGCTTTGCTGCATTCATTACATTTGTAAGGTTTCTCTCCAGTATGGATTCTCTTATGCTGAGTAAGGGTTGAATGTCTAGCAAAAGCTTTGCTGCATTCATTACGTTTGTAAGGTTTCTCTCCAGTATGTATTTTTATGTTGAGTAAGAACCGAGCATTTAGCAAAGGCTTTGCTGCATTCATTACATTTGTAAGGTTTCTCTCCAGTATGGATTCTCTTATGTTGAGTAAGGTTTGAATGGCTAGCAAAGGCTTTGTTGCATTCATTACATTTGTAAGGTCTCTGTCCAGAATGAATTCTCTCATGTTTTGAGAGGTATGAGCTTTTGCTAAAAGCCTTCCCACATTTATTACATTTGTAAGATTTTTCTCCAGTATGTGTTTGCCCATATTGTGTAAGTAACAAAAGATATTTAAAAACCTTCCTATATTTATTACAAATATTTTTAACACCATTAGGAATTTGTTGAAGTGGTGAAACTGAAGAATCATGGTTGATAGACTTCTCAACTGGATTGCATTCACATATTTTCTCCTCAGTTTGAAATCTCTGCACTTCCGCCAAGTGTGCCTGCAAACCTGATTGAGTTCTATTTTCGAAACACATTACATACTTGTTTCTAGCATCACTTATGTTATTTTTCAGTTTTAACAAATTTCCTATCAATGGCTCATCATGCATGAAATACTGGTACATATTATTTCCTACAGAAAGACTCTGCTTTTCAGGAAAATTATTTGTGGTTTTATTACATTCACCTATTCTACGAGTGAGCTTTCCGTTATGGATTAACGGCACTGCTTTGTGATTTCTGGCATCATATCCCCACACACTCCCAAACTCATGTATATTTTCCAAGACTTCTTTGAGGTCAAAATCCTTGATGGCACAGCTTTCAGTTCTTTCCAATACCAGTAGATGGTAGAATTCTCCTTCATTAATGTCCTCTCTTGGCAATAATTCCTTTATTTCAAATCCAGCAGAAAGGCTTCCTATTGAGTTTCAAGAGAAATGTTTTATATTGAATTAGATAATTGTACAAAACTCAATCCTTATAACGAACAAAGTTATGAAATTTATGAATCACTGTATTTAAACACCATTGTAATATATAGATTTCTACACTTTTATTTTTATAATTTTTACATATTAATATTTGCTCTCACCTTTGATAACAAATTTTCAAAACAAACCATACATGCTATACATATTTCCTGGCCATATAACTGGATAATTAAATGATACTCCATAGTTAGGGAGTTGATCTACACACTGGCTAGTATATAACCATAGGCATAAAATCCTCATGGAGAGTTGAGGTTGTCTTCCATAATTCTTAATCTTTATAATAAGGTGTGTTGATACGAGGCTAGAAAAAGATACTAAAAGAATACACGTGTAAAACTACGATAACAAAACATTTTTTTAACCCATGATAAATCACCAGGTAATTTAATAACTAACCACAACTATAGAAAATAATAGTCTCTGAAATTCTAAAGAATTCTTCCTAAGGAACTAAAGAAAGGATTTACATTCAGGAAAGAACAGACAATAGTTAAAAGGAACAATATGTTGAGAATCACTAAATTTGAAATATCAGTTTCAGGTAAACACACATTATAAAGATCAAAAATTAGGGGTCCAGCCCCATGGCCTAGCGGTTAAGTTTAGTGTGCTCTGCTTCAGCAGCTCAAGTTCTGTTTCTGCGCATGGACCTACGCTACTCATCAACAGCGATGCGGTGGCGGTGTTCCACATACACAATAGAGGAATACTGGCACAGATGTTAGCTCAAGGCCAATCTTCCTCAAGCAAAAAGAGGAAGATTGGCAACAGATGTAAGCACAGGACAAATCTTCCCCAGCAAAAAAAAGAAAAAAAGAAAGGCTAGCCCCGGTGGCCAAGTGGTTAAGCTCAGCGCACTCCCCTTCACTGGACTGGGTTCAGCTTCTGGCCACGGACCTACACCACTTGTCAGTGTCCATGCTGTGGTGGTGGCCCACAGAGAAAATAGAGGAAGACTGGCAACAGATGTTAGCTCAGGATGAATCTTCCCCAAGCGAAAAAAAAAAAAAAAATTACGGAAGACTGTCAGAAATCTCAACTACAATTTCATGTCTACAGTTATATAGTAGCTGGTACACAGATCAACTCTCTATGAAGTACCACTTAACGATCCAGTTAGAGGTTCATAAAAAGTGGATAGTATATAGGATGTGGTTTGAAAATGGTATCTAAGGTGAAAGAAAACAATATAGAAAAAATTGCAAAAGAAAACCTACAAGATATAATGCACTGCATGTAGCACAGGGAGGCGTGGGTCCTGTGGAAACTAGGGTGCCTAGGTGCTCAAAGTTAATATACAGAAAGGCACAGTGTCATTCATCTGGATCAACAAAAGATCTGAGAAAAGGCCAAGACTGGGATTTAGAAAAGGAGAGGAACTCTTTCAGCAAGAGGCATAATACTCATTCCATAGGAACTATACTATGGGGATAAAGCAAACAAGGAAGAGATTAAAAAGGGAGACTGTGCGGTGTTATGGGAAGAATGCAAATTTACATCTATTCCAATATTTTCTCTAAAAGTAATCAAATTGAATATGCCATAAGTTCCATTTTTAGGCATATACTCAAGAGAGTCATATATATATTCCAGACGACATGTACAAGAACGTTCTTAGGAAGACGCAAAAGCAAAAATCTGGAAAAGACTACCAAGGGCAGAATGGATGAATTCACTCTGTACCAACACATATGGCTGCAATAAAACCTTCTCAAAGGTCAAGTAATGAAAGGTGACCATGGATGCTGGATGATGATCTCTGACTAGGGGCACAGAGGTTCTGTGGTGGAAACAAAGTTAGCAGGAGGTTACTGTCAAAGTTTCAACTCATTGGGGATGTGATTATACTTGGTAAAACATAACTCATGAACTCTATTATATAGATTGAAAAATAGAAATTTATTGGGGCCAGCCCGGTGGCATAAGCGGTTAAGTGCACGCGCTCTGCTGCGGTGGCCCGGGGTTCACGGGTTCGGATCCCAGGCGCGCACTGATGCACCACTTGTCAAGCCATGCTGTGGTGGCGTCACATATAAAGTGGAGGAAGATGGGCATGGATATTAGCCCAGGGCCAGTCTTCCTCAACAAAATCAGGAGGATTGGCAGATGTTAGCTCAGGGCTGATCTTCCTCACAAAACAACAACAACAACAAAAAAATAGAAATTTATCAGTTTTGACACACTGAGTCTTTTAGTTCAAGTGTCCTTGTTTGTTATATAAAAATAAGAGAGTTGCCTTTCTTTAATATCTTAATTATCTGAAATCATTTCTTTGGACCTTTTAACATTACAGTCCCAAAGATATACGAGATAACATGTGGCAAGTGTTCTTACTATATGTATTAGTAGACATATAGTTATTACCCTTATGAATTCATAGAAATACACACTAATCTAAAAGTAATGAATTTTAACTTCACAAACATCATCAGAAAGCAGTATCCTTAAAGGGAATTACTAAATGACCGAGAGCAAAAAATCTTTGGCAAGGAAAAAGGGTGTTAGTTGCAGCATTTAAGTGTCGGAACAATTTTTGGCAGTACCACAGTGATCTACAGCAGAGGACTATGTGCAGAGATGTGCTAAGCAAAATAAGTGTCCAATAATACTCAGAACAAAAGGACAGCAATGGGATGTGTGTCAATAAGGACCAGGTGACTTTCTAGAGAATTCAGGTGAAAGAGAAGACAGAGAACAAAACAAGCTTCATGGGTTAATTGAAATATGTAATTTCAAGAACTTAAATGGTCTGGGCACACAATTCTCAGAAGTAAAAGTACTGAGGGGACAATGGAGTGTAAAAAACACCCTATTTTCTACTACATGAAAGGGGATATTTAAATATTAGATTAGTATACAAAGTTGTGCATGACAAATCTACACAGAGAGATCAATTTTTAGAATAAACTATTTGTAGCAAAAAATATAAAAAGTCAGTGGAATTAAAATCAAATCCAAGTATTTTTCAGAAAACTTCATATACTGTGGAAAAAGCAATATATCTTACATAAAAAATATGGAAAACCATTTGAATGGTATTTCCTTAGTGACGTTAACTTAATAACAAAAGTGTTTTCGACATATTAAAAATTCTCAGTTTCAAAAATGCAATAAGTTTAATTGAGGAAAGTATGTAAAAACAATGAGATACCACTACAATGAGATATGAGAATAGACCAATTCTAGAACACTGACAACAGGAAATACTGGCAACAACGCGGAGGAAGAACTGGCATTCACTGATGGTGGAAAGACAAAATGGTGCAGCAACACTGGAAGACACTTTGGAGTTTCTCACAAAGCTGAACATATTCTAACACAATGTAGCAATCACACTCCTTGGTATTTACCCAGAGTTGAAAACTTATCTCCAATAAAAACTTGCACATGAATGTTTATAGCAGCTTCATCCATAACTGCCATAACTTGGAAACAACCAAGATGTCCTTCAGAAGGTGAACAGAGACAGAAACTGAGGCACACCCAGATAATGGAAGTATTATCCAGCACTAAAAAGAAATGAGCTATCAAGCCAAGAAGTGATATGGATGAACCTGAAATGCATATACCTAAGTGAAAGAAGAAGCTCTGAAAGGGCTATATACTGTTTGATTCCAAGTATATGATATTCTGGAAAAGGCATATGAAGATAGTGAAGAGATCCGTGGTTGCAGAGGTTAAGAGGGAGGGAGAGATGAACAGGCAGAGCACAGAGGATCTTTAGGGCAAGAAATTAGTCTATAAGATACTATTATGGTAGATATGTGTCATTAAATGTTGGTCCAACCCACAGAATGTACAACATCAAGAGTGAACTCTAAGGTAAAGATGGACTTTGGATGATGATGAGGTGTCAGTGTAGGTTCATGAATGATAACAAATGTAGCACACTGGTGGGGGATGTTGATAATAGGGAAGGTCTGCATGTGTGGGGGTTGGAAATACCTGAGACATCTCCGTATCATTCACTCTATTTTGCTGTGAAACTAAAAGTGCTCAAAATAATTGTCCACCAAAAAAGGTGTCTCAACACTACTAAGTACTAAGTAATATGAAACAGAAGTAACAATAATAACTAAGACTATCTTTTCAAAAAATTCTGGAGGTTATACACGTCATGGACAAACTAACAGAGTCATGACCAATCGAGAAAGAAATCACATGAAGTATATAAAACAATATTCATTGCATGACCCCACAACCCCAAATTGTAGGAAAAAAACAAAACAAAACATCATCAAAAATATTGAACTGATGAAATAAATAGAAAACAAGGTCAGTTATAACAACGAAGTTTGCAAGATGAAAGTATCAGTGACTTAAACAAAACAAAGTGCAGGAGACTTAAAAAATGCAGGCACCATTTCACTTCATAAACTCCTTCAATAAGATGTGTCAAAGCATATTCGGTGAAGGTGAATGAACAACAGCACACACAGGGGATACACAATGTGGCATGAACAGTAGTTTACTCAAGAGTCTCACAGAAATAAGGTTGTGAACTTGGACAGTGTTCTCCTCAGGTTAAGTTCCTACACCTTTTTTTTTATTGCCGGCTCAGAAGAGATGATCACATTATGTCTGATCAGTACCGTGATACTGCCCTTAGGAGACAGCGTTCAACTCCTCAAAAATCGGGACAACTAGAAACACTTATCAGTCAGGCTCTCCTAATACTTTCCACCTCAGGATCCTGGGACTTGCTGACCACTACCCACTGGCTTCCAGAGGCACTTCTGTAGGTAGCAGGATGATGTTCTAACATTATTAATCACTGTTCTTCTTCAAGAATTTTTTGTTACCCAGTAAACACCCTCCACAGGTAAGTCCACCAAAAGTCATTCATCACCTAAAGATAAGTTATCTCAACAGAAAAAGAGGATAAAACTTCAGACCCTTGGAATGTGTATTTCAAACGCAAGTTTCGGAGGCAAAATCCAGGAGAATAAGAGGTCACAAAGACCAAAGTCTTTCTATGTTCCCTGACAATCAGAGCAGGAAGAGAGAGAAAAATATAAGGGGGGTGAACTCCTGAAAGACTGAGATATACTCCCATGTAGCAATGGGGACCAAAGAGAGGATCTCAGTCTCTAGTCTTTACATTACTGCTCAGTGACAATGTCAAACATTCTCAAATTTTAAAATCTCTTTAACAATCTCAAATCCCATTTGTCTTTACACACACATGGCAAAAAGAGAACTGAAGAGATGGCTGAGGGGCCTGAACAGGCAGATATGGCTTGACACAGCCCAGGGAGTTTCATGGAACCCCAGAGACAACGGAAGAGCAGCTATTTTCTTGTCTATCTCCTGAGAAGTTCTTCCAAGGACATGAAATGTGAATGGAAAGTGAAGAGGTCCTGGGATCAGGACTACAGAGGCCTCAGCACTGGTCTCTACGGACTGGGAACCCAGAGAGATCAAGGGGAAGGAAGACTCCATAGAGAAGGCCATCTTGTTTCCCTCAAAACAAGGGACCAAAGTGGTCCGAGGAACCAGATGACAGAGTAATTATGTCATGATAAAGCTTTTGCCTGCCTCTGCGTGAGCTGGAGCATCATGGTAGAGTGAGATTTTAAAAGTTTACACATTTCAACAGCAGTGGTAAGCGTGTCTGTGGTTGGTAGGGGGAATGTCTTTTGAGAGCTCATAAGAAATAAACTTTTATTTTTATTTATTTATTTTTTAACCCCCCCGCAAAAGCCCCAGTAGATAGTTGTATGTCATAGTTGCACATCCTTCTAGTTGCTGTATGTGGGACGCGGCCTCAGCATGGCCAGAGAAGTGGTGCGTCGGTGCGTGCCCGGGATCCAAACCCGGGCCGCCAGTAGTGGAGCGCACGCACTTACCCGATAAGCCACGGGGCCGGCCCAGAAATAAACTTTTATTTTCCCACAGATCTTTCCCCATTGAGGAGAGTTTCTCAAACAATATTTAACAGGGCAGCTTACTCTGAGCCCATGTATCTGAGCTCTTACTTGTGTTCACATCTCTATACATTCCAATCCGTCTGCATTCTTTCTTACTTTTCCTTCACTCTGAACAGCCCAGGGCTAAACACGGCAAGGAACAGCTCCCTTGCTCAAAAATGGAGATAATATTCTACTCAAGAGAGATTTCATCTTACAAAAGAAAAACGGAACATGATAACGCTATATTTTTCCAGAACACATTCTCTGCTCTTTGTTCATTTAAGAATTTCACCAACTAGGTGCCTCGAGAAACTCAATGGTGGCTATGGAAGCAATTAACTGTTTTTCAAAGTTGTTTCTTTTCCTTTTCTATGTCAAGTAGTTATAACCACCAACCATCCTGAAACTGACCAAGCGAGAAACTCAAGGGAGATATAACCACCAGCCATCCTAAAACTGACCAAGCCTCACCACAAGAGCTGTGCCCAAGACCTTTGCCTTATTTTTAATGCAAAGCTCTCTCCAGGAGGAGCTTAGGCCTCATTATGTGGAAGCATGTTCTCCCACTGAGCCTGTGCAAGCAAATACCTGCTTTTCCCTTTTGAATATTCATTCTCCAACTGAAATAAAACTCCCTGCTTCCCTTTGTTCAGGGATGTCATGACTTTGGAAATGATTCCTCATGGCCTCCTATTTGCTGCAAATACATTTTACTTTGTGAGACAACTTCCATTGGTTATTTAACTCACCAGAAGGCAAGTCCACTTGGGTTGGTAACAAGAAGAGAAAACATTATAGAAGTATTTTGAAAATCAGTCAACTGACTGCCGCCTGAATGCTAAGGAGTTATTTTAAGTATGCAGGCATCTGGGAGTGGCCTACTGGCATAGTGGTTAAGTCCGTCACGCTCCGCTTTGGCGGCACAGGTTCACAGGTTCAGATCCCAGGCATGGACCTACACCACTCGTCAGCCATGCTGTGCCAGTGACCCACATGCAAAAAGTGGAAGATTGGCACAGATGTTAACTCAGGGCTAACCTTCCTCAAGCAAAAAGAAAAAAAAGAGAAAGACTCGCAACAAATCTTAGCTCAAGGCGTACCTTCTAGAGCAAAAAAAAAAAAAAAGGTATGCAGGTAGTTTTAAAAATTTGCTGTAAGGTTCTCCCCACTGATCACACATGATACGTGCAGAACTTCTGAAGAAAGGGGAAGTTAGAGTCCATGTGCCATACTAGGAAGACTTTCCTTTTTGAATCCAAACAGCTTCAATCACTCTCTCAAGAACAGGGACTTGGAACTCAGACAAGCAAGTCAGGGGCTCCCAGGAGACTCACAAGGGAAAATGCAAAGATATACAACAGTAGTTACCAACTTCAGAGGGGAAGTTATCCTCACCCACGGAAAGCAGGTTCCTGTAGTTATCCAACATTACATCGCTGTACAAGGCCCTCTGAGCTGGGTCCAGGCATTCCCACTTCTCCTGAGAGAATTCTATGGCCACATCCCTGAAGGTCAACCGTCCCTGAAAGGAAAGCACATTTCACCATGTCAACAGGGACAGAGTTCTTATTTTGACACAAAATGGGACAAGCAGAGATGTGCAAGGATTGACTTGGCTGGGTGAGTGTTCTCAGTGATCCACGTAAGAAAATTTAGAGCAAGTTATAGTTCTCTAAGTTTCTTTTAACTGAGGTGAACTTCACATAACCCAAAGTTAGCCATTTCAAACTACAATTCAGTGGCATTTAGCACATTCACATCTTGTACAAACATCTTTCTCATCCCAGAGGCAATCCATTACCCATTAAGCAGTTGCTTCCCACTCCTCTTTCCCCCCAGGCCCTGCTAAACACTAATATGCTTTCTGTCTCCACAGATTTACCTATTTTAGATATTTTTATATCAGTGGAATGGTATGAAATGTGTGACCTTTTATGTCCGGCTTCTTTCACTGAGAATAATAGTTTTGGCTCATCCATGGTGTAGTATGTGTCAGGACTACATTCCTTTTTTATGGCAGAATAATTTCATTGTATGACTATACCAGGTTTTATGTATTCACTCATCATTTCACGGACACTTGAGTTGTCACCACATTTTGGCTAACGTTGATGGTGATACTATGAACATGTGTTTGAATCTCTGTTTTCAATTCTTTTGTCTATGTACCTAGAAGTGGAATTACCAGTTACATGGTTTAATGTAAGAACCTGCCACACTGTACTCCACAGTAGTGACACCATTTTCCAGCAACGTGTCAGGATTCTAATTTCTTCACATCTTTACCAACACTTGCCATTTTCTGTTTTAGTATATTCATCCAAGTGCGTGTGAAATGCTATGTCATTGTGGTTTCGATTTAGCATTTTCCTGATGTTACCGACCATCTCCTCATGTGCTTGTTGGCCATTGTGTATCTTTTATGGAGAAATGTCTATTAAAGTACTCTGACCATTTTTTAATGGAGTTCTTTGAATTGTGGTTGAGTTGTAGGAGTTCTTCATATATTCTGGATACTAGACTCTGATCAAATATGTGATTTGCAAACATTTTCTCTCATTTGGTAGATTGTGTTTCACTTACGTGATAGTGCCCTTCAAATGCACATAATTTTTAATTTTTATGGACACCAATTTATCTATTTTGTCTTTCTCTCTTTGCTTTTGGAGTCATATCTAAAAGTTCACTCCCAAATCCAAGGTCATCAACATTTACCCCTATGTTCTCAATAGAGTATTATAGTTTTAGGTCTTAGACTTACTCTTTGGTTTATTTTGAATTAATTTTTTATATGGGAAAAGTAGAGGTTTAATTTCATTCTTTTTCATGTGGATGTGTAGTTGTCCCAGCACTTCTTAACAGACTATTCTTTTCTCAGTGAAAGTTTTTGGCACCCTTCTAAAAAAGGAACTGATTACAGATGTCTGGGTTTATTTGTGGACTCTCAGTTCTATTGCTCTGATTTAGATTTCTATCCTCAAGCTGGAAGCACAGTTTTGATTACTCTAGGTTTGTAGTAAAGTTTGACATCGGGAATTTTAGTCCTCCAACCTTGTTCTTCTTTTTCACCATTATTTTGGTTATTTGGGGTCCTTACGAATTCAATGTGAATTCTAAAATTGGGATTCCTATTTGTGCAAAAAAGGCTGTTCGGTTTTTCGTGGGGATTCCACTGAATCTGGACAGTACTTTGAAGAGTACTGTCAGCCAAATAACACTAAGTCAACATTTTAGGTAGGACCCTTCAGAGACAGAGAAGATTGGCAAGTCCAACATATGGCAGTTTAGGAAGGAGAGAACACAACAGTCAACTGAGAATGTGACTTTTACCTCGGAAAGAGCCATTCCAACTTTCTGTCCTCTTCCTCTAAGATTCTCAGGTTAGATTATCCTGTATGACAAAAATATGTTGTTAATGATTAGAATCAACACACTCCCTTCCACTGCCACAAGTATACACATATGGAGAACCTCAGTACAGGGGACAGATGGCCCTCTGCTGCCCACTCTAACAGGAGGGATGCTGGGACAATAAACTCCATACAGAGACCAATAAGTGAATTTTTCACCCATTTCTCCAGAAAGCCCGACCCTCCTACTGAAGCCCACACACTCTGCTGCAACTGCATTGTCCTTTGTTCACTTGGCATGAAGTGTAAGTAAACTGCCTCATCCAAAATCTTGGCTCCTCCCAAGGCAGCCCACATCCAATGAGTGGTTGATGCAGGATATGGAAGTCTGTGCCTGCCTCAATTTGGACAAACTTTGAAGGGCTACCCAACTCCAGAGCTCCCTGCTGTAGCAACACTGATTAGCTTAGATTTTTGTCCTGAGGGTGATGGGAAACCATTAGAGGATTTATTGCCAGGAGACGACACAATCAAACTTCAGATTTACTCGTAAAGCACGGTGGGGGGGGGGGGGAGTGAAGCTGAAGGAGAGGCATGTCTCTGTCTCTGAGCTTCTGTCCCTGCCTCTTTCTTAGCGGTTTTCATTATTTTTGGAGGACTGGGACACATTGCAAATAATAACTGGGCACCCTGTACTAGAAAACTGTCAAATGCAGACACATGCCAAATTTTGAAAATCATTTCAGGGATCGCATTAGCTCAGACTCAGAATTCCTGGTCTACTCTATCATCTTCATGTTCACAGGTGGGTACACTGAGGCTCAGAGGGGAGAAAGTTTACCAAGATACCCCGAAGAGGACTGAGTTCAGTGAGCAGAACAGAGTGTAAGTGGTGGCCTGCACAGGGCAGTAGAAAAGGTCTGTTCTAATTCCAGATTACATTTCACATTCCTGAGCAAGAGAAGATTCTCTTTCATAGCTTTAATCAAACGCAAGCATTTAGTTCCTCTTTTCCAGAAAAGTATTTAAAAAATGAAGTTAAAATAGTTATTAGCCTAGGAAAACATGAAGGAGGGTCGCTTGGAGATGGGCTCTGAGCAATGTGTTCATCATGGACACATGGGCGCTACTGGAACAAAGTTTCACATTCATCCAGCCCATCCTTCAACATTTGTACAGAAAGGACAAAGGGAACTTGAGGGGAACATCTATGTAGGTGCAGACTTCGGCTCAGAAGTCACTAATTTATCAGATCACTTCAGGGAAAACATAAACTGTTGACTTCTAAACTAACTGGCTAAACTAGGTTTTTCGTGTTAAAACATTACCAGCATCTTTACCAGACGCATAGTGAAATACTATAGTTGTTTACAGACATCAAATAGTTCCACCGTATCATAGAGTAGAAAGCATAAAAACCTCATTCTCTGAACAATAAAACTAAGAAAAATAATTGGAAATTAAAAAAATTCTTAAGTTAAAACAAGTGTGAGGATAAATCAAATTCAGAAAAAAATGACATGAGCCACAGGGACAGAAAGTCCTCCTCCATTTCTTGAAAGAGAAGAGGGTGACCTGGAATTGACTGAGCTAAGTCTCTGCCCTCAGGGTGGATGGGGGCTGCAAATGGAATTATCTTTTGGTGCAACAAATAGAAAATGCAGATGTCTCACAAACCTGGTTTTGTAACTCTCATTCCCTTTGCATAATTTTAGCAGTTCAACAAATCTTTAGATTATAGAGCCTCTAGTCAGTACTTCGCAGCTTAATATCCCATATCCAATCAAAATACTCGCCCGGGTTTGGGTCCAAAACTTTCTCCACCGCTGTGTTTTGCTCTCTGTATTTGTCTTTCTGGTTCTCTCCTCTCTTTTTGTCCATTTCTGTGTTTCTCCCTCTTTCTCCTTACCCTTTTGTTTCCCTCCCTCTCTATTCCTCCTCCTACAGTCTGTTGGGCCCGACTGTGTTGCAACCTTTTTTTCAATCCCTGCGTTCTTTCTCCCTAAACTTTCTGGTGGCCTCTAACCCCATATCTTTCTGCCTCTTTCTCCCCATCTCTGTTCTCCTCTGCTCTCCCTGGAGGGGGTGAAGGGCATGTACTCACCTCCTGAGTGAGGACTTGACCACGCGGTTGGGGGGGAGGGGAGTGGAGTAGGGCATCAGAGAAAAGGTTTTGAGCAGGAAAACGACGCAGCATGCGGTCGGCGTCTACGCGGACCGAAGGCAGAAAGGCTGGGCGGGCACCTGCCTCAGAGCGATTTTAACGGGAAACGGACGCAGACTCCCGACCGGCAAGGAGCCGCAGGACTCAGGGCGTCTATGGCGACGCCGCGAGAGGCGAAAGCGACGAACTGACAGCAAGAGGGACCAGCGGGTTCAGAGATTTTAACTTAGGGGGCCACCCCGAAACCCGGGTGTCAGGAGCGGGGGGTGAGAGGACCCGAAAGCGCAGGTACGAACCAGAAACACAAACTCACCCGAGCGCGCACGTCGCTCCGCATGATCCGCCTCCGTCTCCAGGAAACCACGCATGCGCGTGCGTATCGGGGCGGGGCCGACATGACGGCGGGGCACAGAGGCGGGTGGGGCTCGGGCGACGTAGGGGCGGGGCCTGGGCGCGGTGTCTGGCGCTTTCGTCCGTCCGCCAGGTTTCCTGAGTGTGTGTCCTTGCGCCCAGCACGCAACCGCAAGCTCTCTGCTTTTGGGTCCATTCGAATCTATGTGGTGTCGTTTGCAGCCGGGCTTCCTACAGAATTACAGGTGTGTCAGCAGCTTATCCTGGAAGCCGAGCTAGTTCCTCTTAACAAATTGACAACGAATCACGTGAAAGCTTTTTGACAAGCGGATGGAGACACCTCTCCTGTGAGGAGGCTGTGGCGGCGGAGGGGGTCCGGGACCGTCTGAGACCCCGGACAGTTACACCCTCTTGAAGCAAAAGGCGGAATCTTCCGTGTAGGTGAGAGAAACTAGAATGTGACATGAAATGCAGAACTGTGCTTGCGCGGAGTGTACAATCTTATACTAACCCCAGCAGAGCCTAATTTCTCTTTCTGGTCGCCATTCACTCGGGAGGCAGAGACACAACCCTGGACTGGGTTCCAGGGACTTTATGGGGCCAGGCCCTGGGCTGTGGGGATGGAGGGATGAGACGTTGCTTTAAAAGAACAAAATTTTTTTCTTGTATGGATAGAAATTAATTTTTCTTTCTTTAAATTTAAATTGTTATACTAATCCACATCTCTTCAGATGAATTAATAATCCAAGTACATTTCAGAGATCCTGCGTAGCATCCTGTATTTTGCTGAAGTCATTAATTACTAAATATAATTGCAATTACAATTTTTATTCAGAGTTATTTGGAACATTATTTTAACTTGAAAACTAAAAGAACTAAATTAGATAAATCAGGTATTTTAACCGATCTTTTTTTTCTGTTTCTGAATGTTTTATTTCATGTGCAGATAATGAGGCTTGTAAAGGTTGCACTCTTTTGGAGATATTTGGTTTTGCTTTTAACTAATGAAATATCAATTTTGAAATATTTCTACAGACGTGATAAGGTTGTCTGTTCCCTTAATGAACAATAAATCCAAATAGTATTACTAGTTTTTCACATTTGCAATGGCATGATTTACACAGTTAATAATTTTTAATTTGAAATATGCAACTTAATAGCTACTTTTCTGTTCCCTGTGGAAATTCTGAAGATGGCGCTGGGAGTTTGGATCAACCACATCACAATTGTACATGTTCCAGAAATTTCTCAAAGGTTATTTTCAATAAACAGCACTCTTCTGTTTTCCCCAGAACTAATACAATTTTCTCAAATTTTTAAGGATTTTTTTCCCTCTATTATTTTACTGAGATTTTATTTTTTTAAATAATTAAATGCTTGGACTCAGATTGAAACTTGGAAAGATAAATTTCTCTTGGGGAAGAGAATAGAAGCAACCCTTCTTCTGTCCCTCTCTCCCCAGGCTCCCTGTGCTGAGCTCACTTCCCCTGAGCTCTGGTCCCTCCGTGCAAACCTACTTTGAAGTGGATCTCCGTGAAGGAGCCAGGCCTCCACACCATCTGGGGTCAAGAGGTGCTGATATCTGAACTCTCCATCTAGATTTTCTTCAGTCACCTTGCCTTAGATGGAGGCCCTTTATCCACAATTTTTATCTAATATTCTTCTCTGGTATTAATCCATAACATGTGCTTGGTAATTTTCCTGACCAGCTGAAGTGATTTCTCTTGATATTGACAGGAAACTTCTTGGTTGGAGCCTCCCATGCTCCCCAAGAGAAGCTGAGCACATAAGATTGGTGTCTGAGTAAATCAAGGCCTAGCTGCCACCTCATTGCCTCTCCCTTTCCTGGCGGGGAATTATATCTGATAAGAGATGAGAGGTGCAAAATGTGAGATCGCATTTTAGTCTAAATTCCTCTACTTATATTTTTATTAATATTGTGATAATTAATAAAGAGAAACTTTGTCTAAAATGGAGTCAGGGGGGCCGGCCCAGTGGCACAAGCGGTTAAGTGCGTGGGCTGGGGTTCGCCGGTTCGGATCCTGGGCGCGCACCCACCGCTTGTCAAGCCATGCTGTGGCGGCCTCCCATATAAAGTAGAGGAAGATGGGTGTGGATGTTAGCCCAGGGCCAGTCTTCCTCAGCAAAAAGAGGAGGATTGGCAGACGTTAGCTCAGGGTCGATCTTCCTCACAAAAAAAATAATAAAAATAAAAAAATAAAATGGAGTCAGGAGGCCAGAAGGGGAAGCTCTCATGCAGTGCCACCTAAAGTCAATAACAGGAAAGACAGTCAGCTACAGACCCCATCAGAAAGATATCAACAGGAAGATAGTCAATTACAAATTGCAACAGAAGTCATCAACAGGAAAGAATCATTAATTACAGGAAGAAATATACATTGCATACCTAACAGAAATCGACTACCCCAGCAATGTGGCCGATGAAAAACCATCACTGCCCTGCTTTGCTCCAATGGAGTTTCATTGAAAACAACCCCCCCCAATTTCCTCCCTTTTCTCTACAAAATAACATTCCTCTCCTTTGTTTGCTGGATTTGCCTATAGTTTGCCTGCCTTAGCATGTACATCTCTAATTGCAATTCTTTGACTGTTCCCAAATAGACACATTTTGATGGTAAAATAACTGCCCGTTTTATTTTTTATTTTATTTATTTATTTATTTTTGTGAGGAGATCAGCCCTGAGCTAACATCCGCCAATCCTCCTCTTTTTTTGCTGAGGAAGACGGCCGTGGGCTAACATCTGTGCCCATCTTCCTCCACTTTATATGGGACGCCGCCACAGCGTGGCTTGCCAAGCAGTGCGTCGGTGCGCGCCCGGGATCCAAACCAGCGAACCCCAGGCCGCCGCAGCGGAGCGCGTGCACTTAACCGCTTGCGCCACCGGGCCGGCCCCAGCCTGTTTTATTTTTTAAATTAATTAATTTATTTATTTTGGTGAAGATGATTAGCCCTGAGCTAACATCCATTGCCAATCCTCCTCTTTTTGCTGAGGGAGATTGGCCCTGGGCTAACATCTGTGCCCATCTTCCTCTACATTATATGTGGGATGCCTGTCACAGCATGGCTTGATAAGCGATGTGTAGCTCTGTGCCCGAGATCTGAACCTGCAAACCCCGGGCTGTCAAAGCGGAGCACATGGACTTAACCACTATGCCTCTGGGCCGGCCCCTGGCTGTTTTATTTTTAACGTTGACAACATTATTGCAAGAAAAATATTCTCTGGGCAGTGCTTAGGAAAAGCTTCCTCATGAAAGAAGTAGGCCCTTATCAGGAGAAAGCGTAGCTCTTGGTAAACACAATGGAGGTTGGATGGAGACTTCATGAGGGTCACTGTGATGGCCTACAGGAGTGTAGAGTGTATACGGGAGCCAGTGCCCACATCGTTCCCTGGAAATACCTGACTCCCCTCCTCCAGGTGCCACCTGGACCTGGCACCTATCAACATCTCTCTGGGTCTCCAGGCTGAGAGCAGAAATTGGGTGAATCTCTGCTGTGAATGAAATCAGGGAACCTTACAAGAAGGAAGCAGTTTATGGGCATGGTTTAAGTTGATGGAACAAAAGACCTACAGATTGGAGAGTCTCACTCCCCTGGATGGGGACACAGCCACATGTGAGGCTGTCAAGAAGGAAGTTTGAGAGAATGGTAGCTCCCGGTGGAGGAAACATGGGACAGGCATTTGTCTTTTCATTTTTGGCTGAGATCCTCAAGATGCTCATGCTCTAAACTTGTCTCACATTTTTTTATGATGAAGTTACATTTATTGATTTATATTTTAATATTCTAGTGATGCAATGTTGGTTGGAAGTGAGGAAAATTCAGAAGTAGAAAGTGAAAACCTTTCTTTTTGAGCCCCATCAATTATAGTAAATAACCCATTGACATAGCCAGGGTTAAGAGTTTAACGAAATATATTCTGACACATAAAACAATAATTCACACTGTTTAATAAAAGACACAATTCATATTGGGAAACCTAAAATAGTTAAATAATATGGATGGTAATATGTTCTATTGATTATTTCTTGTTTCATACTCATTTTGTAACAACATGAACCCTTTATTAGTGTGAGCTGTATCTTTTCAGATCATTTAATATACATTTAATGATATGCAAAATAGTGCATATAATAACAACATACAGCACACTGTTACTCCGTACTAACGTTTTACATGAATAGTAGTTGATTTTCTTAATCAAGAGTACTTTTTTTCTGGAGATATTTTCTAATATTAAAGAATATGAAGGTACCAGATTATGTAATAGTTTCCTCATTTTAGACTTTCAATGTTGTTTTAGTTTTATCTGTTAGCTAGAATGTACAGTGATTCCATCCTTGTATTTCTTGGATTTTTGAACAAGTGTGAGTATTATCTGGATGGCTCTGAAAAGTGGCATTGATGGCTCATAGTTTGTACTAGTTATATCCAATTCCATTAAAAATTACCCCAAAACTGTGTAACTTAAAACTACAAACTTCCATTATCCCACAGTTTCTGATGATCAGGAAGCTGGGAGCAACTTAACTGGATGGATCTAGCTCATTGGCTTTTATGAGGTGGAGGTCACGACGTTAAGCAGATGTCATCTGAAAACTTGACTTCAGATCTTCACTTTTCTTCTGAATTCTTAGTTTCATGGTAAAACAACATATTAGGGAGTGAGGACATTAACACCTTAGGAAATAGAATGCTCAAGTTTAACATAATGTAAAAGTAAGAAAATGAAAGGTTTTCTTTAAGTATTTTATAAAAACTACATTTTAAATATCCAACAAACTTATATACATATATGCTCATTAAAAAATGCATTTATTCTTATATCCTGATGTGTGGTGATCACTAATAATTGAAATAGTCTCTGGTACAGTATTTTCTCTAAATTATTTACTGATGAGAAAATATTCACAAAAGCAAAAACTATTTACTCAGTGACTAAGGTCTTCTGATTTAATTTTTAATATGTTTGACCACATTCTCTTATTAATATGTCTTTTATTCCTGAAATAAACCCTTCGAAGTCATGCTGAATATTTTGTTTTATATGAATATTCATAATTTACATAGTTTCTCTCAATTTTTTAACAAGGTATAATAACACAAAATCTTTTCTTAGCTTTCTTTTTTTTCTAGTTTGTAAAATAGATTTAGAAGAAGACACGCTGAACTTTGAAAATATAGAAAAAGAATTCTGTAAAGTAATCATAAAATTTCATTAATGTTTCAAAGTATTTAAATGTTACTTATGGTTTTCTGGGTTATAATTCTTTTAAATTCACTTTTGGTATTCTATATTTTACAGAATTCAAGTTTATTGGTCCCTGGAGGTTTTAGAAATCTCTATTCTATCAAATAAATTTGTGTTTATCTACTATTTATTGTTAATTTTATGTCCTTTCTCATTTTGTATCAACATTACAGTAGCTCTATTTTATCAATAATTTTATTTTATTGAGTTTTAATTGCACTCTACATAATTTAGTTAAAAATTTAAAAATTTACATTATGCTGCTTTACTTGCATTTAGCCTCTGTTATTTTTTTTTAAATTCCTTGGTTGCCCCTCTAGTGTGTAGATTGTCCAGACATCTCCTATTCTAGTATGGAAATCTGTAGCTGTCTCATTTCCCTCAAATACTCTTGAATTAAATGCATTGCACAATGTTGATATAGAAAATTTCACTGACTTTTAGTCTAAAACAGTCCAGGTTTTTATTAGGGGTCAGCCCGGTGGTGTAGTGGTTAAGCTTGTGTGCTTTGCTTCGGCTGCCCGGAGTTTGCTGGTTCAGATCCTGGGTGCAGACCTGCACACCCCTCATCAAGCCATGCTGTGGTGGTATACCACATACAAAATAGAGGAAGATTGGCACAGATGTTAGCTCAGGGACAATCTTCCTCAAGCAAAAAAAAAGCAGTTTGGCAAGAGATGTCCACTCGGGGCCAATCTTCCTCACGAAAGGAAGGAAGGAAGGAAGGGAGGGAGGGAGGGAGGGAGGGAGGGAGGAAGGAAGGAAGGAATATTGACCTGATTTTTAAAAGTATTTTAGTACTCCTGAATGTATAGTTTTCCAAACATTATTATTTGATGGGAGCAAATATAGTATGTCTCATTCTAAAATATTTATGTGTTTATGTTATATATGTCTATATATATATATGATATTTTTCTACCTCTGCATGGTAATATTGATTTGTAAAAGAGTTCTATTTAATTGGCTTGGAATTAAGTGCTCATAAATTAAGTATTCCTAAACCTCAGAAATACAATGGAAATTAACCCAAATTTTTAAAGTTTATATGATCTAGGATTAATTTTTAGTACATAAAAGCTAGCTTAAGGTTGATGGTTTAATTGAAACAGGAGTGTCTTTAGGGTTATCAATGCTGAATATAATGCAGACAATACAACTTCCATTTCATGTGGGTTTATTAAACTCACTTTATCAGCAAAAAAGAAACTTAAGATGATGGTTGCCTTTTTAATGTTAAATCAAAGCATGATTGTTAAAAGCAAGTAAGTGCAAATAATATCAAAGTTTATACTAAGTTTATACTTAGTTTATACAAAGTTTAAAGTAAATAAGAGATAGTCTTTTAATATCTAAATCATTTCCAAATAAGATAAACATTAATTACTGAACATAGGTTTGTCTACTTTTGGCTTCCTATTGCAGAGAACCTAAGATATTTGAGTCTATTAGTGAACATGTTTTATGCCACCCTGAGAAATTTTCAATGAGAAAAGGCACACTTTTCTAGAAATTTATAAAGAATATTGGTAATTTGGCCAAGCCGCAAAATGCTACTATAGTTCACAATTGCTTATTTCTTAGGTTTTCACTAGGAATTGAGGATTCTAAGAGTTAACAATTCTAATTAATATATGTAATACTCAGGGAAACATCTCTGTATGTAGAAAAGTAGGATATTTTGATAAAAGAAAGACTAAGGATTGGCAATACATTTTGTTGCGGGAAAAGAAAGTAATTTTGCCCTAAAGAGATGTGGGTATTTCAGAATGGGAAAGAGGAAATCACAGGAGAAAATCTAAATGAGAAAAAGTGTAGAAGGTTTGTTGGAAGGAATCTTGGGAAAGGAATTTCTTTCTTTCTTTCTTTTTTTTGGTGAGGAAGATTGGCCCTAACCTAACATCTGTTGCCAATCTTCCTCATTTTGCCTGAGGAAGATTTGCTCTGAGCTAAGATCTGTGCCAATCTTCCTCTATTTCACACGTGGTTCACTGTCACAGCATGGCCGATAAGTGGTGTGGGTTCACACCCAGGATCCGAACCCATGTACCTGATCCACCAATGTGGAGCATGCTGACCTTAACCACTAGGCCATGGGGCCACCCTCAGGAAAGGAATTTTAATATGTGGTAAAGCTGCCTAAGATTAAAATACAATTTTTGTAGTGAGTTTTAATACCTAAATAAGCTGATGCAGAATTAAAAATTGGCTTTCTTTTCTGTTGAAAGTACAAGGTTTTCTTAGGCTATCAGTCTGCTTTTAATAACAGATTGTAAAACCTGCTTTACCTTTAAGTAATATGCAGAGAAAACAGAGGTTTTGTGTTTTCTCAAAAATAATTTCCTGTGTTGTTTTTCTGAGGTCTTTAATTAAGAGAACTGAGTCTTTTTAAGTATTAAAGGATTTAAGTTTTCTTTACAACCATGTAATTTTTTGTATTTGCCTTTGAAACTTTTTATTTTTACTTTGGTCAAATAGATACTTAGGTATTATTTCATAATGATCTGTGATCCTATTTGATCAAGTGTCTAAACCTTTTGATAAGCTTCCCAAAATATTCAAATTCTAAATGAAGCCTTCAACCTGGATATAACTTTGGGATTTTCCAGAGGGTATCTGAGAGAGTACAAAAGGTTTGTTCTCTTTCCTTACAAAAAGAGACATATTACACTAATTAGGCTTTTTTGCTATGTTAAATTACATGAGAAGCATGGCTGAATTAGCAATAATAAACCCTTTTAGGTTAGATTGTGGGGGATATTGTTACTAAAAAGTATTTTAGAAATTGTACAAAGTTCCTAAACATCTAATATGTCCTAATATAATGTTATATCTTGAAATGTCCTTGGAAGGGACTATACTAGGCCCTCTCAGTACCCAGATAGCAGTCAAACTTCAGGGACTCATGCCTCGGATATACATCTCACAGCTAAAGAAGGCTCCATCTGACATCTAGTCCTGTACAAACAGAGGACCTCTAAGTCAAATTGACTAGGAAGAGAAACAGCCAACATCCGAGGCAGACAGCTTTCCCAAGAGGTCTGGACTAGGCCTGTGTGCTTTTCTTTCACTGCTCTCTCTCACTTTGTTTCCTCCCTCCCTTCTATGGAATGATAACACTCATCCATATTTCCAAACTCTCACAAAAGGGGGAAACCTCTCTGATTACTGGATTTGCCATAAGAAACCTTGGTCCTTTGAGGACAATAATGACACTTGAGTTCATCCTATAAGAAATTCATTGGGATTCCAGATGCCATTATATGTTTAAATTGTTCTACAGGCCCATTTTCTAAAGTCAGGGTACCAATCCCACCTAATTTCATTTCTTGATTTAATTTAACCCAAACTTGGGAGGGAAAGACAAGATCTTATGAATATTTGTATGATGAGTTCTGCAGGATGGCCAATGTAAATGAGATCCTTTACGCACTTGTTGGTATACCCCTATCATTTGGCAACCTCTCAAAATCTAACAACACAATGTCTGAGCCTTGGTTAAATGCCTCTCTGCCAGTGAATGAGTCCATGGATACTGTTACTTATGCCAAAGCCTTATGTACACCCCCTGGTTACATTTTCATATGTGGAGGCTCCCACAATAGCCTTTATGCTTGGGCATCTCATTGCTTTGACAGCTGGAGAGTACCAGGACACTGTGCCCTTGCCATATTCACCACTCTGTTCTCCCTGCATAACCAGTCAGAAGCCTCTCATTGGTCAGTTGCACTAAATTCTTATAATCACCTCAAATGAGAACTTCTAGGAAGTGTGCATGATTCTGGGTTTGCCTTTGTGGAAAAAGCTTTCTTCTTACGGATTAGAGTGAGTGCCAATGAACAAATGATCAGGAATCTCCCCCTAACGCTAGAAGAGTTGACTGATTCCACGGCCAAAGTATTTGCAACTCAACAACAGTAGCTTAACTCATTGGCCAGCGTAATTTTAGGTAACCAGATAGCTCTTGATTACTTACTTGCTGAGCAGGGAGGTGTCTGTGCAGTAACAAGCCCCTCCTGTTGCACATGGATAAACACCTCTGGAGAAGTAGAGAGCAAGCCCATTGGCCGTAATAAATTTCATGCAATAACCCACTGTCTTTTGATTTATACAGCTAATTACCCTTGGGTCTGTGCTCCTGCTTTAAAACTATCACACAAAGAGAGCTTGTTGTATTCTTAATCCTGCTTTGCATACTTGTGAAACTCTGAACCTATAGTCTGTCAAATCTTTGTAAACATGTTGTACCTAATAAGGTGATTTTCGCTCAACGATTTGAAATTATTTCTGATGCTTACCACCTTGGAAAACTATAGGGGTTGAACAAAAGGTGCCCGTGAGTTCTCGTTCTTGACCTTTCTTGTTACTCAAGTGTGGCCTAAATGGTTTCCAACCACTCTGCACTTTCCCTCTAACATGTACATGACTACCAGGAAAGGTCCGTCCTGGCACCAATGGACAAAACCACTATGCCCAGACAACCTGACTCTTGATCATCAATGCTTTTGAAGAAAGATCTTGATCAAAAGGGGAAATGTGAAATCTAATAAAGGGAAACTTCATTTAAAATACAATTATGGGGAACTCCCACCCAGTTTCACTTGAAGTCAATTGCAGGAAAGATAGTCAATTACAGACCCCAACAGAAGTCATCAACAAGAATGAATCATTAATTATACAAAGAAATGTGCATTGTATCCCAAACAGAAATTGACTACACTAGCACCTCAGCTGATGAGAAACCATCACTACCCTGAACTCGTGCTTTTCTCCAATGGACTTTATTCAAAACAACCCCTCCCAATTTCCTCCTTTTTCTCAAAAACATAACATTTCTCTCCCTTGTTTGTTGGATTTGCCCATGGTCTGCCATAGCATGCACATCCTGAATTGCAATTCTTTGACTATTCCCAAATAAACATTTTGATGGCACAATAACTGGCTGTTTCATTTTTAAGTTTCACAATATTATTGCAAGAAAAAAAGTCTCTAGGCAGTCCTTAGAAAAACTGCCTCGTGAAAAAACCAGGCCCTTATCAAGAGAAAGTGCAGCTCTTGATAAACACAAAGGAGGTTGGAAGGATGCTTCATGAAGGTCGCTGTGACACCTTACATTAGTGTAGTGTATATATGGAAGGCATTGCCCACATCATTCCCTGGAAATAACTGACTGCCCTTCTCCAGGTGCCACCTGGACTGGGTACCTGTCAACATCTCCCCTCCAGGCTGAGAGCAGAAATTGGGTGAATCTCTTCTGTGAATGAAATCACGGAACCTTAAAAGAAGGAAGCAGTTTATGGGCCTGGTTTAAGTTGGTGGAACAAAAGACCTACAGTTTGGAGAGTCTATTTACCCTAGATGGGGATGTGGCTACATGTGAGGCTGTGAAGAAGGAAGTTTGAGACTATGGTAGCTCCCAGTGGAGGAAACGTGGGACAGGCATTTGTCCTTTCATTTTTGGCTGAGACTCTCAAGATGCTCATGCTCCAAGCTTGTCCCACATTTTTTTAATGAAGAAATTAAATTAACTGATTGATATTTGCATATTCTAATGATGGTGATGTTGGTTGGAAGTGAAGAAAACAATTCAGAAGTAGAAAGTGATAATTTTTCTTTTCCTACCCCAGCATTATATTAAATAACCCATTGACACAGCCAGAGTTAAGAGTTTAATGAAATATGTTCTGAAACATTAAAAAAATTCACAGTGCTTAACAAAAGACACTTCATATTGGGACACATTTGGTAAAATAGTTAAATAATATGGATGGTAATATGCTCCATGGATTATTTCTTGTTTCATATTCATTTTGTAACAAGATAAACCCTCTATTAGAGTTTGTGTGAGCTGTATCTTTCCAGACCATTTAATATACATTTAAGGATATGCAAGTTAGTGCATATAATAACATACAAACACTGTTACTCTGCACTTTTTCCTTAAATACCAGTTCATTTTTTTAGTCTAGAGTACTTTTTGGGCTGGCCCGGTGGTGCAGCCATTAAGTGCATGCGCTCTGCTGCAGCGACCTGTGGTTCAGATCCCAGGCACGCACCAATGCACCACTTGTCGAGCCATGCTGTGGCAGCATCCCACATAAAGTGGAGGAAGGTGGGTACAGATGTTAGCCCAGGGCCAGTCTTCCTCAGCAAAAAAGAGGAGGATTGGCAGATGTTAGCTCAGGGCTGATCTTCCTCACAAAAAAAAAAAAAGAATACTTTTTTTCTGGAGATGTTGTCTAATACTAAAGAATATGAATGTACCAGATTATGTAATAGTTTCCTCATTTTAGACTTTCAATGTTGTTTTAGTTCTATATGTTAACTAGAATGTACAGTGATTCCATCCTTGTACCTCTTGGATTTTTGAACAAGTGTGGATCTTATCTGGATGGCTCTGCAAAGTGGCACTGATGGCTCATAGACTGTGCTAGTTATATCTTATTACATTAAAAATTACCCCAAAACTGAGTAACTTAAAACTGCCAGCTTCTATTATCTCACAGTTTCTGATGATCAGGAAGCTGGGAGCAACTTGCCTGGATGGTTCTGGCTCATTGGGTTTTATAAGGTGGCGGTCACAGTGTTAAGCAGATGTCAACTGAAGACTTGACTTCACATCTTCGCTTTTCTTCTGAAGCCTTAGCCTCGTGGTAAAACAATTAACACATTAGGAAATGAGTACATCATCACCTTAGGAAATAGAATGCTCAAGTTTAAAGTAATGTAAATGTAAGAAAATGAAAGATTTCATTGGAGAATTTTATAAAAATTACCTTATAAGTATGCAACAAACTCATACAAATATATGTTCATTAAAAAATTCATTTGTTCTTATATCCAGATGTGTAGTGATCACTAATAGTTGAAATACACTATGGTATAGTATGTTCTCTAAATTATTTACTGATGAGAAAATATTGACAAGAATAAAAACAATTTACTCAGTTACTAAGTTTTTCTAATTTAATTTTTAAGGTGTTGGACCACATTCTCCTACTAGTATGTCTCGTATTCCTGAAATAAAGCCTCCTAAGTCATGCTGAATATTTTAATTTTTACATGAAAATTCATAATTTACATTGGTTTCTCTCAATTTTTAAACAGGATATAATAGCCACATAGAATCTTTTCTAAGCTTTCTTTTTTTCTGGTTTGTAAAATTGATTTAGAAGAAAGAAGATGCCCTGAACCTTGAAAATATGGGAAAAGAATTCTGTAAAATAATTATAAATTTCCATTAATGTTTTTAAAAGTATTTAAGTATTACTTATGATTTTCTGGTTATAATTCTTTTTATTTCATTTTGATATTCTATATTTTACAGAATTTGAGTTTATTGGTCCCTAGAGGTTTTAGAAATCTCTATTCTATCTAGTATGTTCATGTTTATCTACTGTTTATTGTTAATTTTATGTCCTTTCTCATTTTGTATCAACATTACAGTAGCTCAATTTTATCAATAATTTCATTTTATTGGGTTTTTATTATACTCTACATGATTTAGTTGAACATTTTAAAATTTACATTATGCTGGTTTACTTGCACTTAGCCTCTGTTTCTTTCTTTCTTTTTTTTTTGGTTGCCTCTCTAGTTCATAGATTGTCCAGACATTTCCTATTCAAGTATGGGAATCTGTAGCTGTCTCGTTTCCCTTGACTACTTTTCAATTAAATGCACTGCACAATGTTGATATGGAACATTTCACTGAGTTTTAGTCTAGTATATTCTAGCTTTTTTATTAGAAACTTTGACCGACTTTTAAAAAGTATCTTAATACTCCTGAATGTATAGGTTTACAAATATTATCATTTGATGGGAGCAAATATAATATGTCTCATTCTAAAACATTTATATGTATTAAAAACTTTGTGCTCTGATTTTTTATTGCTTTGTGCTATAAATTGTGGCATATAGCACAAGTCCAACATATGTCCATGATATCAAACTCATTCATTATATTTTCCAAATTGTTGAGTCCTTAATAAATTTCATGTGTTTTATCTGATAATAACTGAAAGAAATTTCTAATTTTTTTTTACCATGAATAAGGGATTGTCGATTTTACCTCTTTATATAAAATTCTGTAAATTTTAAACTATTAGATATTTCAAAGCAACGACACTTCTCCATAAAGAGAACCATTCAATGGCCTTCACCTCTGATGCCTGCTTCTCAGCTCCTCTTTGAGTGATGAACACCTCTACAATAGACTTGCCCCGTCTTGGGAACACGGAGTCCATCTGGAAGCCTCTGTCTTCCAAAAAGGCTAATTGGGATCACTGCTTAATAGAGAATATTCTGCCTTCTAGAAATCCGAAAATCTTGTCTTTTTTTAGTGACTGTCAGATTCATCAGCTCTGACTTGAATTCTTATTAAAATCTTTTGACCTGCTTCCAGTGTACGCTTTGCTCACCCAAATCATTCTGCCCAGTTTTAGCTGAAAGTATTTTAAATATCCTCCCCTCCACCCCAAATAATCATATGTTTCAGTTGATTACCATTCCTCTCAGTATTTGAAGTAAAAACACAAAATCTGGTCTCCAGTGCCCTGTGGTGTTTTATATATTGTTAAATATATATAAAATATATATAACAGTCTATTAAAAAAATAATATATTATCACCAGCTGCATCCAGGACCAGTTGCTACAGAGCTATTATTTTTCCTTCTCATGTTGTTGATTGATCATCGCATAGGCGTTTCAATTTAGTAAATTCTTCTCACTTCTCTGCCCAGTTAATTCTAGGGAAATTTTAATTTATCAGATTTAAAGTTACATGATCATATAAGTTTCCACCATCTCCAATGTATTAGAAGCCCCGATTTTAAAAGAATTCTTACACTCTAAACTTCTTCACTGTAACTTTTAATGGAATGAAAATTTTATTCCATTCTGCATATTTAGTGGCAAACACCCTTCCTCCCCCAGGTCTTTGTTCTGATTTCACCTTCTCAGTGGAGCCTTTTCTGACCCCTCTCTCACTTAACATGCCAGCCACACCCTTACCCCCACCTCTGCTCCATATTGCCTGCTCTGCATGTTCCTTTCTGCTCCTTCCCCTTCCACTTTCTGAATGCTATTGACAACAATGCCCCAGTGGAGAGCAGAGTCACAAGGAGGTGTCACAACTTCTAGGATGCTACTGGCAGAAAGACAAGATAACAAGTGTTGGGGAGTGTGTGGAGAAAAGGGAATCCTTTTCTCTGTTGGTGGGAATGTAAATTGGTTACAGCTATTATGGGAAAGTGTATGGAGGTTCCTCAAAAAATTAAAAATAGAACAGACGTATGACCTAGCATTCATACTTCTGGCTACATATCCAAAGGAAATGAAATCAGTATCTTGAAGAAGTATTTACAGTCCTATGTGCATTACTGCATTATTCACAACAGACGAGACGTGGAAACAACCTAAATGTCTGTCAACAGATGAATGGATAAAGAAAAGGTGATATATATATGATAAAATATTATTCAACCATAAAAATGAATGAAATCTTGCCGTTTATGACAACATGGATGAACATTATGCTAAGTAAAATAAGCCAGACAATTACAAATACTATATGATCTAGCTTACCTGTGGAATCTAAAAAAGACAAACTGGTATAACCAGAGTAAAATGGTGGTTACCAGGGGGTGGGATGTAGAGAAAATGAGGAGATGTTGGTCAAAATGTTCACACTTTTCACTTGTAAAATGAATGAGTTCTGGGAATTTAATGTACAACATGGTGACTGTAGTTCATAATACTGTATTATATACTCTAAATTTGTTGAGAGAGTAAATCTTAAGTGTTCTCACCACACAGACACAAAAAATGGTAATTGTGAGGTGATGAATGTGTTAATTAACTTGATTATCCTAATTATTCCATACTGTGTATGTACATGAAATGATCATGTTGTACACCTTAAATATACACAATTTTCATTGGTCAATTCTACTTCAATAAAGCTGGAAAGGAAAGTGATAGGTGTCCTGGGCTTGGCTCCTCTGAGTGGTGCTCAACCCCGGCTTCACATTAGATTGCTGAGGCATTTTGCAAATACATCTCTTGTGTCCACTGACCAGAGATTCTCCTGCCAATAGTTGAGGTGAGGCCCAGCCTCACTAATATTTAATAAAGTGCCCTAGGTGACTCTAATCTTTGTCCAGCATTGAGCATCAAGGCTCTGAGTCCCCCCATTCCTGAGGGTGGGAAATCTAAAACTATTTTGAAATCTAAAACTGTGAGGCCTCTAACGTCGTCTTTTTCTAGAGTGTTTTAGCTATTTGGGGTCTCTTGAGATTTCATGTGAATTCTAGCATTTTTTTTCTATTTTTGCAAAAATTGTCATTGGGATTTTGATATGGATTTTGTTAAATCTGTAGAAAACTTGAGGTAGTACGGACATTTTAACAATATTAAATCTTCCATTCCATGAGTATGGGAATTCTTTCTATTGTATCTTTTTTCATTTATTTTAGCAATGTTTTGCTCTGGACAGTGTTTAAGTCTTGGTAAGTTTATTCTTAAGTATTTCATCCTTTTTGATGCTATATTAAGTAGGATTGTTTTCTTAATTTCCTTTTCAGATTGTTCATTGTTAGTATATAAAAATGCAACTGATTTTTGTGTTCTGATTTTGTATCCTACAACTTTTCTAAAATTGCATTTCTGCTGTAACAGTTTTCTTGTGGAATCTTTATGGTTTTCTATATATAAGATCTTGTCTTATAAAAATAAGGATAATTTTACTTTGCCAATTCAGATGATTTTTATTTCTTTTTCTTGTGTAGTTGGTTTGGCTGGGACTTCTAGTACTTTGTTAAATAAGAATGCAGTGGGTACGCATCCTTGCCTTATTCATGATCTGAGAGGAAAAGCTTTCAATCTTTCATCATTGTGTATAATGTTAGCTGTGTGCTTTTCATATATGGCTTTTATTATATTGAGGTAGTTCACTATTCCTAGTTTGTTGCATATTATACAGAAAGATTGTTGAATTTTGTTAAACTATTTTTCTGCGTCAATAGATATGATCATGTGTTTCTCTTTTCCTTTATTCTGTTAATATGGTGTATTACATTGGTTGATTTTTTTGTGTTGATTCATCCTTGCCATACAGGAGTAAATTCTACTTGGTCATGATGTATAATAATTTCAGTGTGCTGTTGAATTGGGTTTACTAGTGTTTTGTTAAGAGTTTTTGCATCGATATTGATCAGAATATTGGTCCGTAGTTTTTTTTTCTGCTTGTGTCTTTCTCTGGCTCTGGTATCAGAATCATGGAGGCTCCATAGCATGAGTTTACAAGTATTCCCTCTTAAGCTCTTTGGAAGATTTTTAACAGGATTAGTGTTAATTCCTCTGTAAATGTTGGGTTAAAATCTGTAGTGAAGCCATCTGGTCCTGAGTTTTTCTTTGTTGGAGGTTTTCGTTTACTGCTTGAATCTTCTCTCTAGTTATAATGCTGACCACATTGTTTATTTCTTCATGATTAGATTTTACTAGGTTGTATTTGTCTAGGAATTTACCCATGTCTTCTATGTTATGTAATTTATTGGCATATAATTGTTCCTAGTTCTCTCTTATAACCCTTTTAAAGAATTTCTGTGACATTACCTGCAAGGTCCCGTCTTTCATGTCTAATTTTATTTATTGGAATCATCTCTTTTTCTTAGTCTAATTTGTTGTTCTTGTTTGTTAATCTAATCATTAATCTGTTTTCTTGTCAATTTGTTAATCTTTTCAAAAACCTATTCTTGCTTTGGTAATTTTTATGTTTTTCTATTCTCTGGTTTCTTTATCTCTGCTCTAATCTTATTTATTTGTTTTCTTCTCCTAAATTGGGTTTAGTTTGTTTTTCTTGCTGCCTTGAGATGTAAAAATATACTTGTGATTTGAGATCTTTCCTTTTTTTTTTTTTTTAAGATTTTATTTATTTCCCGCCCCCCCCAAAGCCCCAGTAGATAGTTGTATGTCATAGCTGCACATCCTTCTAGTTGCTGTATGTGGGACATGGCCTCAGCATGGCCGGAGAAGCGGTGCGTCAGTGCGCGCCCGGGGTCCGAACCCGGGCCGCCAGCAGCGGAGCGCGCGCACTTAACCGCTAAGCCACGGGGCTGGCCCTTTCCTCTTTTTTAATGTAAGTTTTTACCACTGTATATTTCCCTTAGTGTAGTGCTGCTCTCACTGCATCTCATCCATCTTGGTGTGTTTTATTTTCATTTTCATCCAGATATTTTAAGAAGTCCCTTGTGATTTCTTCTTTCACGCATTGGTTGTTTAAAAATGAGTTAATTTCCACATTAGGTGGATTTTTCTGTTTTCTGCCAGCTATTTGTGTCTAGTTTCTTTTCACTGTAGTTAGAGAAGATACTTTTATGACTTCAATCTTCTTAAATTTGTTAATATTTGTTTTTTGGCCTGACATGTGTTATGTCATGGATAATGTTCCATGTGTGCTGGAGAAGAATGTGTTTCCTGCTGTTGTTGAGTGAGTGTTCTGTATATGTGTGTTAGGTCCACTTCATCTATAGTGTTGTTCAAGTCCTCTGTTTCCTTATTGGTCTTCTGTTGGGTTCTCCTATCCATAACAGAAACGGGTATTGAAATCTCATACTATTACTGTGCTGCTATCTACTTCTCCCTTCATTTTTGTCAATGTTTGCTGCATATATTTCAGAGCTCTAGTATTAGATACATAGAGGTGTATAACTGCTATATCTTCATGGTGAAGTGACCCTTTTATCATCATATAATGTCCTTTGTCTCCTGTGACAGTTTTTGTCTTATACTCTATTTGTCTAATATAATATAGGTTCACCTGCTCTCTTAGGATCTCATTTGCATGGAATGTCATTTTCTTTCACTTACAGCCTATTCGTGTCCCTAGATTTGTGAATTTTAACCCTCTTAGATCTTTGATTCTCTCACTCCCGCTATTTACTTTTCTTCCTTTTCCCTCTTCTACTGGTCAGGCTTAAGCATACTATACAGAGGTGACTGGCAGGAGTCCTGGGAAGCCCCCTTTTCTGCATTGGAATTTTAGAGGAAACACATCCACTGTTTTCTGGAGAACATGATTGGTGAAATGTTATTGCCTAATAACAGTTTTATCCCCCAGTTTCCTTCTCATGATGATTGTTGTTTATGCAAGAACTGTTTCAAGTATTTACTAGTGAGATATTTTTTTTTATCTTAATATGTTAAATTACTGTATAACACCAATAATATCTCTAACCTTCAATCATTGTTTTATTAGTGGCATAAATGAATAAACTCTGTTTGGCATTTGTTAATACCTAGATATCTAAATTTAAATGGATAAAATAGATTTATATTTTTGAATATAGTTATTTTATTAAAGATTGGAGTTAAGGTATTCTTTATTTTTTGTTTCTACTATTTTTTTAATAGCCTGCTATAGAATTATGTTGACAAACTAAATTAAGTACAAATGATACATTTTCTGTTTCACAAAGATGCTAAAATATACACGAATAAATTGATAGTAAAAAAAATCATTGAAAAATGTTGAGAGACAATTCTTCTCATTTTAGTTAATTTGTATGTTCATATGTGTGCATGAATGCAAGGATGTGTAACTCAATGGCTTTTATAAAGACATCATTTCAAAAATAAGTTTTATATTTTTTGGCAGTTGAAATTATATCTAAAATATATTCCCTGACCTTAAATTTTTTCTACACCATCACTTTAGTGACTTAAATAGTAGTAGGAATAGTAACATATTATGTGAATGTGGGTGTGTGTATGTGCATATATAATGACCTTTTATGCAGTTCCGTGTTGTGAACCTTGAACTTGTTTCAAGATTTCTCATGGAACCCTCTGTCCATGTACTCCTAATGCTTTATTGGCTACTTAACTGTATGATTCTTTAGGTTAAATTCTAAAACCAAACCACCTTACATCAGGTGCTTGCAGTGTCATTTTTCACCTGTTTGATCCAAGGCGAGTTTCTTAGAGTGTCTGTGACACAGTTTTCTCCTCTTTAAGATGGGAACAGATCTTTCGCTAATAAACTACTATGTTGATAACAAGTTAATACATATAAAGAATTTAGAGTAATGCTTAGCACACAAGAAGTGTTGCAAAAGTTTTAGTCATTGCTCTTGTTACCACAATTCAAGATTTTGACCTTTCCTTAAAGCCACTGTGGACTTTGTCATCTCTGAAGACACCATTGATGTTCCAGCTCTTCTAGATATTGAATCTCACTCAGTGTGTGGACCATATCAACACTTATGTATAGTTAACATACTGAAGTTTTATTTCTATATTTCATTTATTGTCCACAAAAATGAAAAATCCACATTGATTTGGAGGATACCATCTCTTATGAAGAAGCATAAGAAATTAAAATTAGAGACATATAACTTGTCAAAATAGTTTTACATAGATCTATCAGAATACACACTTCAACCAACCGGATGCTCACACCTCTTTCTTCTTCTTGTTTTGTGTGAAGATAAGACTTCTCCCTATGACTTCTTTGGTGAAATGTTCTTCATTTCAGGGATGGTTGACATTCAGGGATGTGGACATCGAATTCTCTTAGGAGTGGGATTGCCTGGACCCTGCTCAGAGGGCCTTGTACACGGACGTGACGTTGGAGAACTACAGGAACTTGCTCTCCGTGGGTGAGGAAAACTTCCCTCCAGAAGTCAGGATCTACTCGTCAGTGTCTTTGAACTTTCTCTTGTTTGCCTCTTGGGAGCCCCTACATTACTTGACTGAGATCAAAGCCCTGTTGACTCAGAAATGAAAAGCTTCATGGTGCAGCATCAGGAGTTTAAACTTGCCCTTTCTCCAGGTGATCTGCCCACTTCATGAGACATCAGGGGTTGTACCAGAGGATAAATATTCACAAAGCCCTATGGAAACTTCTAAATATACGATTCCTGTTTTCTACCCATGCTTTTGATTCACTAGTTCTTTGAAGAGAGCTAGGTATCTGCCTATTATATTGTTCCTTATGTATTCCAAAAATGGCAAGCAGTGGATGAATTGGTGAAATATTTTTCTAGATCCATCTGTAATGTCCTCCTCAGCTAAAGAAAGAGCTGGAATTCTGAATAAGCACCAAATATTATATTCCTTTCTTCCTATAAACAGAAATTTTTTTTCTGATGTGAATATTATCTCCATTTTGGAGCTAAGGAAGGAGCACTTGATTGTGGAGAGTGAAGTGAAAATAGCAAACACCCAAATGGGTGGGAATGTACCAAAGGTGTGAACACAGGTAAGAGCACAGAAAAGGGAGAAAGGAAGCTGCACCATTAATAGTGTTTGGGAAACTCTCCTCAAGTGGGACAGTTCTATGGGAAAAGAGTTTAGTTTTTGTGAACTCTCAAAGGAAATTTTTCTTCTCCTCAGCTTATCACTGTGTCCTTAAACATGAGAAATTTATCCTTTTGTCCTCCAGTGGTGCTGCAGCTCCAACAGAGACAAAGGCAAATCTTTATCATGATCTACATTATCTATCTGGCTCCTGTGAACACTTTGTTTCTTTGACTTTGAGAATCATGTGACAGGCTGTTTCAAAGTGGTCTCTTCCCCCTTGGTCTCTTCTTTTCTATTTGATTCCATCAGATGCTCAGTTCTCAGTGCATATAATTCAGAACTGAGGACTCGATAGTTCTAATCTGTGAACCTATCCTGGTTGCATCCCCGTTGACTGTCCTGGGAAGACCTAATGATAAGATGGGATAACCCTGGCTGCTCTCCCATTCCCTCTGGTGCCCCAGAAACTGCATGGAGCTCTCAAGCCCTGTCTCCTTATTCAGATCCCTCAACCACTTCTCCTCTTCTGCTTTTGCCGTATACTTCAGGGGAGTGGGTAATGGAGAAGTGGGTTGGATAATCTGTAATTTTTACTTAGGAAAACTGTAAAGACAGTAAAGAGAGAGATCTGCTCTTTGACCCTCAGTTTTACATGTGGACCATTTATCCAACTTTCAGGCTCTTAGCTTGGGATCTGGGCATAAAGCACGTGGTCTCATGCTAAGATTCTACAAAATCTGACCCCCGTATCTTGTATTTTTCTCTCTCTCGCACTTCTACATCAAGTCTGGGAATATAGACACTTCCTGAATTCATATTCTGTTAAGTTTGCATAATTTTCCATCTGAAATTTGCATGTGATATACACATTCCTAGGGTCTGAAATTTCATCCTTTTTCTTTTTTTTTTTTTACTGTAATAATCCATCTTAATGTGATGGACAACTTCTGGTCAACTCTCACATGGAGTGGGTTTACTTGGTAAGAAAATTCTTAATAAAGCATACTTTCACTAATGTGTTGCAATATTATCTTGCTACATACAGAAGCACCACTTGGAGCTACTCAGTAGAGTGGTCAACTAAAATTTTGAAACATTTTCTGAGAGAGTTTATAAAGTGGAATGATGCCTTCAATGAAGTCTACTGTAATTTGTTATGTCTAAGAAACTGCTACTTTCATTTTGTATATTTCTTTTTTTTTTTTAGAAATTATAAAAGTTTTATTAGTCACTGTTCCATCTATTGTCATGCCATATGTCGCAAGAGATCATTTAAATAGTATTGATTATCAGTTTCCATGATAACAGAACTAACTTAAGACTAAAATCTCAGTGTGCAAATAGGTAGAGATATGGAGAGATATTTTGTACACATTTCAAATGAATTTGGTTTTTATTTAATCATCAATTCCATATTTTTTATGATTTTCTTAGTATTGTTTGTTTTATATTTGCATAGTGTGGGAGGTTTCAATTGGGGAATGGATATTTTATATGTTTTACATTATTTCCTCCTCTCGTGTTGAGGGTGTGGCTTAGCACCTCTTTCCCTAAATTCTACATGACATCCAGAATATTTTGAAAAGATAGATTTAATCATTCCTTCTACTTCCTTTCAAGTGACTTAGTACTTAATATTAAGTTGCACTTTTGTCAACTAAATTTATTATCATTTTTAAATCAGAAATTTTCAATATCTTCAGAATACATATTTTAATTGTTACTTTCTTAATCCCAGAAATACCATTAAGTTGACTTGCCATAACTTGTTATATAAGATTCATTTCTTTTTCTATAGTATGTTTTCATGTTTCTATACATAATTTGTTGTGTTTTGTGTAAATTCCACTGAATTTATTTTTTGTGGTATAACTGCTATATTCGAATAATTACTCTCCCTGTCTAGATTCATCATGTCCATGCCTATACACTGAATTAACACTTAAATATCTCTTTGTATTTTACAGGAAACTTATCCTGTTTCTTGCACTTTATGGATTTCGTCTCCACTGTTGTCTCTAACACCTGTATTTTCTGCAGAATTTCTAAAGTTTTGGAAATTGCGTTCTTGAGTGAACACAGTACCACAGTCTTGTTCCCTGGCTTTCTTTCCATCTGAATTTCATATCGAGTACACCTGGTCCCTGTTGTCCCACCTGCTAGTGCTGTCCTGGTCTCTGGCTCTTATTTGCTGTCTATGTTGCTCACCACCTCTCTGCACGTCAACCTCCTCGGTGGGTCTCCGCGCCACTGCCAGATGATGTTTCAGCACATAAGTGCTGACACTTGCAGCATTCTGTAATACAGTCCTTCCCCACTGTGGTTCATTTACTTATTTTCTCCAAAAAGATACTTATGTTCTTCTGATGATATTTTTGAAATATAATTTATTAAATTTGGATAAGTGCACATTAATTTCCATTGATTCATAACAACTGTGTATCTGCTAATACATAAGAAGCGCCCCTGACCTCATGTCTTTTTATTGTGTCAAATAACTTTCAAAATATTTTACATTATTTGAGCATAGCAGTGTTAAAATATATCATATTTTCTTGTTGTTTGAATATAGATTCAATTGATTACTGTGAATATGTAAACTCACTTGTTTTGTGCCTATTTCCCACACTCCCCACCCCCTAGCAAACAGCATTCTACTATTTCTATGAATTCTATTATTTTAGGTACTTGAATTAAATGGAATCATATAGTATTAATTTTTTTTGTGACTGGCTTATTTCACCTAGCATAATGTCATTAAGGTTATTCCATGTTGTAGCAAATGACAGGATTTGTGTCTTTTTTTAAGGCTGAATAATATATCACTGTATGTATATATCACATTTTGTTTGTGCATTCATCAGTCAATGGACATTTGGGTTGTTTCTACGTCTTGACCATTGGGAATAATACTTCTGTGAACATGGGTACACAAATATATCTTCAAGATCTTGTTTTCAGTTTTTTTGTATGTATACAGGACTACCTCATTTTATTGTGTTTTGCTTTTTTGTGCTTTGCAGGCTTTTCTTTTTTTAAGACTCTCCACCAGCCAGAAGATTATGACTTCTTGAAAGCTCAGATGATAGTTAGCATTTTTTAGCAATAAAGTACTTTTTATTGTTATATTTTTAATAATGCCTTAGTTTATATCATTGTGAAATTTTGGTTGTACATTATTGTTTGTCAGTCAACTTTGAAATGTGTTCCTTCACCCCTTGTGCCATATCCCCAATCCTCTTAACCCTGGTAACCAGGAAACTGTTCTCTCTGTCCCTGTGTTAGTTTATCTTCCACATATGAGTGAAATCATGTGATGTTTGTCTTTCTCTGTCTGGCTTATTTCGCTTGACATAATACCTCTAGGTCCATCAATATTGTTGCAAATGGAATGGTTTTGTCTTTTTCATGGCTGAGTAGTATTCCATTGTGTGTGTGTGTGTGTGTGTGTGTGTGTGTGTGTGTGTGTATACCATTTCTTCTTTATCCAGTCATCAGTCGAGGGACACTTGGGTTGCTTCCACTTCTTGGCTTTAATGAATAATTCTGCAATGAACATAGGGATGCATAAGCCTTTTTGGATTGTTATTTCAGGATCTTCGGACAAATACCTAGTAGTGGGATAGCTTGATCATAAGGTATTTCTATTTTTAATTTTTTGAGGAATCTTCATACTGTTTTCCATAGAGGCTGCACCAGTTTGCACTCCCACCAGCAGTGAATAAGGGTTCCCATGTCTCCACAACCTCTCAACATTTGTTATTTTTTGTCTTGGTGATTACAGCCATTCTAATGGGTGTAAGGTGATATCTTAGTGTAGTTTTGATTTGCATTTCCCTGATGATTATTCATGTTGAATATCTTTTCATGTGCCTATTGGCGATCTGTATATCTTCCTTGGAAAAGTGTCTGTTCATATCCTCAGCCCATTTTTTGATCGAGTTGTTTTTTTGTTGTTGTTCAGTTGTGTGAGTTCTTTATATATTATGGCGATTAACCCCTTGTTGGATATATGATTTGCAAATATTTTCTCCCAGCTAGGGGGTTGCTTTTCATTTTGATCCTGACTTCAATTCCCTTGCAGAAGCTCCTTAGTCTGTTGAACTTCAACTTTATTTTTTTCTTTTGTTTCCCTTGTCTGAGTAGACATGGAATTTGAAAAGAGCCCTCTATGATCAACATCAAAGAGTGTACTGCCTGTGTTTTCTTCCAGAAGTTTTATAATTTCAGGTCTTACCTTCAAGTCTTTGATCCATTTTGAGTTAATTTTTGTGTATGGTAACAGAAAATAGTCTACTTTCATTCTTTTGCATGTGGCTGTCCAGTTTTCCCAACACCATTTATTGAAGAGACTTTCCTTTCTCCATTGTATGTTCTTAGTTCCTTTTTCGAAGATTAGCTGTTTATAGATGTGTGGTTTTATTTCTGGGCTTTCAATTCTGTTCCATTGATCTGTGTGTCTGTTTTTGTACCTGCACTGTGCTGTTTTAATTATTATAGCTTTGTAGTATATTTTGAAGTCAGGGATTGTGATGCCTCCAGCTTTGTTCTTTTTTCTCAGGATTGCTTTAGCTATTCGGGGTCTTTTGTTGCCCCATATGAATTTTAGGATTCTTTGTTCTATTTCCAGGAAGAATGTCATTGGGATTCGGATTGGGATTGCATTGAATCTGTAGATTGCTTTAGGGAGTATGGACATTTTAACTATGTTTATTCTTCCAATCCATGTGCATGGAATATCTTTCCATTGCTTTATGTCATCATTGACTTCTTTCAATAATGTCTTATAGGAGGACGAAGTCAAGATGGCGGCACAGGCAGACTCTGAACTCACCTCCTCCCGCAGACACAGCCAATTTACAACTACTCGTGGAAAAATTACCCCTGAGACAGAACTGAAAACTGGATAAGAGGAACTCCTGCAACAAAGCACAATCATAATTGAGGTGGAAGAGGCAGAAACTCCTTTCTTGAGAGGAAAAACACCACCTTCACAAGCCGCAGCACCTCATGGCCACCCGGGAGCAGCCCACAGGTACGCAGCCCTCCCTGGAGGTGCGGGGCCCTGAGCCGGGGAGCGACCCTGCTGTGGGCATTTTGTGGACCCAGCACAATCGAGACAAGTGGCATAATATCTGACTTTGCCTGCTACTAAAACATTGGGGAGTACCCCCAGAAAAGCTGGTTCACAAGGAAATTAAAACTGGCTCTTAACGGGCCCACGCGCAAACTCACCCGTTTCAGAAAGCAACCTAAATCAGCAGAAAGAAAGGTGCACAGTGCTTTGGTGAAAAAGAGACTCACCTAATAGGCCCTGAGTGCATCTCGGTGAGAGGTGAGACCTCTCCAGGGACTGGGACATTGGCGGCGGCCATTGTTGTGGCTTGGTGTGGGCGTGCTGACACAGACACCATTGGAGTTCTCCCTGGGGCATGCTAGCCCAGGGTCTGACCCACCCACTAGAGCACCGATTTAATGCAGCTCAGCCAGGGCAGGCAGCCCACCGTAGAGACTGGCCCCACCCAACAACAAGCCCTCAGGCAACTTGTGGGCCTGCATAGATTGGCGACTGGATTCCCTGCAGCCTGGCAACTGAGCTGACTTCAGTGGGGCAGAGCGTGCACAAGGAGCGGGTGGATAGTGTGGGGCGGTGGTGGAGTGTGTGGGGCTCCCACCGTGGAGAGACTGGGTCTGCTTCGGGAGGTCGGGGTGCGCACACAGGACAGGACTGTGTTGACTGTGTGTGTGGGCCTGTGGGCAACAGGGCTTGTCAGATGCAGAAGACTTGTGCTTCTTAAAGACCCACATAGGGGGTTTGCCCCGCCTTCCAAAGCCTGAAACAATTGGGTGCTCCCATGCCTGAGGCCAGCCCCACCCAGCTGCAATCCTCAGAGAGCTGACAAGAGACCTAAAGGCTGGAGGCTTATAGCAATTGTAAGGCCCTGAGCCTAACAACCTGCCACTCTGGGGGCCTACTCACTTAAAAGAAGACTGCAACACAAATGTGATATTAAAACTTGCAGCCAACTGTGCTGGGGCTCCCCACACCTGATAAAGAGACTAAAGGGCCCAAAACAACTACAAGCAGCTGAGCATTACAACAGCTGGCCAGGAGCATAACTCGGCCTCCCCAGGCACCTACAGGGAGAACAAACAGGCCACAACAGAAGGACACATGTAGCCCACATAGGGGTCACCCCTGGAACGTTGAGAACTGAGGGAAGCACACTGCAGGCCTCCTAAGGCATAACTTACATAAGGTCACCTATCCAAGAGTAGGAGATGTAGCGGACCTACCTAATACATAGACACAAGCACAGGGAAAGAGGCAAAATTAGAAGGCAAAGGAATACATTCCAAGTAAGGGAATAGGACAAAACCCCAGAAAAGGAACTAAGTGAAACAGAAACGAGCAACTTACCCAACAGAGAGTTCAAACAAAGAGTGTTAAGGATGCTCACTGATCTAGAGAGAAGAATAGATGAACTCATGAGAATGTCAACAAAGAAATGGAAGATACAAAAAAGAACCAATCAGAAATGCAGAATACAATAATGGAAATGAAAAATTCACTAGAGGGACTCAAAAGCAGAGTAGAGGATACAGAAGAACGGATCTGCGAGCTGGACGAAAGACTAGAGGAAATTACCCAAGCTGAACAGGTAAAAAAGAAAAGAATTTAAAAGAGTGAGGACAGTCTAAGGGACCTCTGGGACAACATCAAGTGCACTAACATCCGTGTTATAGGTGTCCCAGAAGGAGAAGAGTGAGACAAAGAGGGAGAGAATCTATTTCAAGAAATAATAGATGAAAACTTCCCTAACTTAATGAAGGAAACAGACATCCAGGTACAGGAAGCGCAGAGAACCCCAAACAAGATAAACCCAAAGAGGCCCACACCAAGACACATCATAATCAAAATGTCCAGAATTAAAGATCAAGAGAGAATCCTAAAAGCCGCAAGAGAAAGTCAAGTTACATACAAAGGAAACCCCATAAGGCTATCAGCTGGCTTCTCAGAAGAAACCTTACAGGCTAGAAGAGAGTGGCACGATATATTTAAAGTGCTAAAAGGAAAAAACTTACAGCCAAGAATACTCAACCCAGCAAGGTTATCATTCAAAATGGAAGGAGAGATCAAAAGTTTCCCAGACAAGCAAAAATTAAAGGAGTTTGTCACCAAGAAACCAGTGCTACAAGAAATGTTAAAGGGACTGATTTAAGGGGAAAAGAGAAGACCACAAATAGGAAAAATTATCTATTTCCATGATTAGAACGTAATGGATACAAATGCACAAAAAAGCGGTTAGATATGATATAAAAAACATAAAAGGAGGGAGGAGAGGAGTTAAAGAGTAGAGCTTTCAGACACAGGTCAAACTAAAGAGACCATCAATTCTGTATAGAAGAGGAAAGGAACAGAGAAGGACTACTAAAACACTGAGAAAAATAAAGTTAAAAATTGCAGTAAGTACATACTTATCAATAGCTACTTTAAACGTCAATGGACTAAATGCTCCAATTAAAAGGCATAGGGTGGCTGACTGGATAAAAAAACAAGACCCATATATATGCTGCATACAAGAGACACACTTCAGACCTAAAGACACTCACAAACTGAAAGTAAAGGGATGGAAAAAGATACTCCACACCAATGGCAATGAAAAGAAAGCTGGGGTAGCAGTACTCATATCAGACAAAATAGGCTTTAAAACAAAAACTGTAAAAAGAGACAAAGAAGGGCATTACATAATGATCAAGGGAACAATCCAACAAGAGGATATAACACCTGTAAATATCTACGCACCCAATGTAGGTGCACCTAAATATATAAAGCAATTATTAACAGACATAAAAAGAGAAATAGCCAGTAACACAATAATAGTAGGGGACTTTAACACTCCACTTACACCAACGGATAGATCATCCAAACAGAAGATCAATAAGGAAACATTGGCTTTAAATGACACACTGGAACAGATGGACCTAGTAGATATATACAGAGCATTCCATCCAAAAACCGAAGAATACACGTTCTTTTCAAATGCACATGGAACATTCTCCAGGATTGATCACATATTAGGCCACAAAACAAGTCTCTATAAATTTAAGAAGATTGAAATAATACCAAGCATCTTTTCTGACCACAACGGTATGAAACTAGAAATCAACTATAGGAAGAAAATCAGAAAAGCCACAAATATGTGGAGATTAAACAAAATGCTACTGAACAACGAATGGGTAAACGAAGAAATCAAAGAAGTAATAAAAAAATACCTGGAGACAAATGAAAATGAAAATACGACATGCCAGAATTTATGGGATACAGCAAAAGCGGTTCTAAGAGGGAAGTTTATAGCAATACAGGCCTATCTCAACAAACAAGAAAAATCTCAAATAAACAATCTAACAATGCACCTAAAGGAACTGGAAAAAGAAGAACACACAAAGCCCAAATCAGTAGAAGAAGGGAAATAATAAAAATCAGAGCAAAAATAAATGAAATAGAGACCTAAAAAAACAATAGAAAAATTTAATAAAACCAAGAGCTGGTTCTTTGAAAAGATAAACAAAATTGACAAACCTTTAGCTAGACTCATCAAGAAAAAAAGAGACAAGGCACAAATAAGTAAAATCAGAAATGAAAGAGGAGAAATTACAACAGACACCTCAGAAATACAAAAGATTATAAGAGAATACTATGAAAAGCTATATGCCAACAAATTCGACAATCTGGAAGAAATGGATAAATTCTTAGAATCACACAACCTTCCAAAACTGGATCAAGAAGAAATAGAGAATTTGAATAGACCAATCACCAGTAAGGAGATCGAAACAGTAATCAAAAACCTCCCGAAAAATCAAAGTCCAGGATCAGACAGCTTCCCTGGTGAATTCTACCAAACAGTCAAAGAAGACTTAATACCTATCCTTCTCAAACTCTTCCAAAAAATTGAGGAGGGGGGTGAAGCTCCCTAACTCATTCTACCAAGCTGACATTACCCTGATACCAAAACCAGACAAGGACAACACAAAAAAAGAAAATTACAGGCCAATATCACTGATGAACATCGATGCAAAAATCCTCAACAAAATACTAGCAAATTGCATACAACAATACGTTAAGAAGACTATAAACCATGATCAAGTGGGATTTATTCCAGGTATGCAGGGATGGTTCAACATTTGCAAATCAATCAACGTAATACACCACATTAATAAAATGAAGAATAAAAATCACATGATCATCTCAATAGATGCAGAGAAAGCATTTGATAAGATACAGCATCCATTTATGATAAAAACTCTGAATATAATGGGTATAGAAGGAAAGTACCTCAACATAATAAAGGTCACATATGAGAAACCCACAGCTAATATCATCCTCGATGGTGAACAACTGAACCCTATCCCTCTAAGAACAGGAACCAGACAAGGATGCCCACTGTCACCACTCCCATTTAACATAGTACTGGAAGTCCTGGCCAGAGCAATCTGGCAAGAGAAAGAAATAAAAGGCATCCCGATTGGCAAGGAAGAAGTGAAACTGGCACTATTTGAAGATGACATGATCTTATATATAGAAAACCCTAAAGAATCCACCAGAAAACTTTTAGAAGTAATAAACGAATATGGTAAAGTTACAGGATATAAAATCAACATACAAAAATCAGTTGCATTTCTATACACTAACAGCGAAGTAGCAGAAAGAGAAATTAAGAATACCATCCCATTTACAATTGCAACAAAAAGAATAAAATACCTAGGAATAAACTTAACCAAAGAGGTGAAAGATCTGTACACGGAAAACTATAAAGCATTGCTGAAAGAAACTGAAGAAGACACAAAGAAATGGAAAGATATTCCGTGCTCTTGGATTGGAAGAATTAACATAGTTAAGATGTCCATACTTCCTAAAGCAATCTATAGATTCAATGCAATCCCTATCAAAGTTCCAACAACATTTTTCACAGAAACAGAACACAGAATCCTAAAATTTATATGGAACAACAAATGACCCCGAATAGCTAAAGGAATCCTGAGAAAAAAGAACAAAGCTGGAGGTATCACACTCCCTGATTTCAAAATATACTACAAAGCTATAGTAACCAAAACAGCATGGTACTGGCACAAAAACAGACACACAGATCAATGGAATAGAATTGAAAGCCCAGAAATAAACCCACACATCTATGGACAGCTAATCTTTGACAAAGGAGCCAAGAACATACAATGGAGAAAAGAAAGTCTCTTCAACAAATAGTGTTGGGAAAACTGGATAGCCACATGCAAATAAATGAAAGTAGACCCTTACCTTACACCATACACAAAAATTAACTCCAAATTGATTAAAGACTTGAAAGTAAGACCTGAAACTATGAAACTTCTAGAAGAAAACATAGGCAGTACGCTCTTCGACATCGGTCTCAGCAACATATTTTCAAGCAGCATGTCTGACCGGGCAAGAGAAACAATAGGAAAAATAAACAAATGGGGCTACATCAAACTAAAAAGCTTCTGCACAGCAAAGGAAACCATCAACAAAATGAAAAGATAACCTAACAATTGGGAGAAAATATTTGCAAACCATACATCTGATAAGGGCTTAATCTCCAAAATATATAAAGAACTCGTGCATCTCAACAACAAAAAAACTACCAACCCAATTAAAAAATGGGCTAAAGACCTGAACAGACATTTCTCCAAAGAAGATATACAGATGGCCAACAGGCACACGAAAAGATGTTCAAAATCATTAACTATCAGGGAAATGCAAATCAAAAATACAAAGAGATATCACCTCACACCCGTCAGAATGGCTATAATTAACAAGACAGGAAACAACATATGTTGGAGAGGATGTGGAGAGAAGGGAACTCTCATACACTGCTGGTGGGAGTGCAAACTGGTGCAGCCACTATGGAAAACAGTATGGAGATTCCTCAAAAAAATCAAGGATAGAACTACCATATGATCCAGCTATTCCACTGTTGGGTATTTATCCAAAGAACTTGAAAACACCAATGCGTAAAGATACATGCACCCCTGTGTTCATTGCAGCGTTATTCACAATAGCCAAGACTTGGAAGCAACCTAAGTGCCCATCAAGGGACGAATGGATAAAGAAGCTGTGGTATATATACACAATGGAATACTACTCAGCCATAAGAAACGATGAAATCCAGCCATTTGTGACAACATGGATGGACACTGAGGGTATTATGCAAAGTGAAATAAGTCAGAGGGAGAAGGTCAAATACCCTATGATTTCCTTCATTGAGTAGTAGATAATAACAACAATAAACAAACACATAGAGACAGAGATTGGATTGGTGTTTACCAGATGGGAAGGGGGGAGGGAGGAGGGCAAAAGGGATAATTCGGCACATGTGTGTGGTGATGGATTGTAATTAGTATTTGGGTGGTGAACATGATGTAATCTATGCAGAAATAGAAGTATAATGATGTACACCTGAAGTTTGTACAGTGTTATAAACCAATGTTACTGCAATAAAGAAACAAAAAAAAAAAGAAAAAATAATGTCTTATAATTTTCATTATATAGGTCTTTCACCTCCTTGCTTAAATTTATTCCTAGATATTTTATTCTTTTTGTTGGACTTGTAAATAGGATTGCCTTCTCTTTTTGTTAGTTCGTTATTAGAGTATAGAAATGCAACTGACTTTTGTAAGTTGATTTTGTACCCTGCAACTTTACCCTAGTTGTTGATCATTTCTAACAGTTTTCCAATGGATTCTTTATGGTTTTTCTATATATGAAATCATGTTGTCTGCAAACAGCAAGAGTTTCGCTTCTTCACTGCCTGTTTGGATTCTTTTTATTCCTTTTTCATGCCTAATTGCTCTGGCCAAAACCTCCAGTACTATGTTGAGTAAGAGTGGTGAAAGTGGGCACCCTTGTCTTGTTCCTATTCTCAGAGCAATGACTTCCAGTTTTTCCCTGGTGAGTATGATGTTGGCTGTGGGTTTCTCATATATGGCCTTTATTATGCTGACTTACTTTCCTTTTGTACCAATTTTGTTGAGAGTTTTTATCATAATTGGATGTTGGATCTTGTCAAATGCTTTCTCTGCATCTATTGAGATGATTATGTGGTTTTTATTCCTCATTTTGTTAATGTGGTATATCACATTAATTGGTTTGTGGATGTTGAACCATCTCTATGTCCCTGGTTAAATCTTACTTGATCATGGTGTATGATCTTTCTAATGTGTTGCTGTATTCGGTTTGCCAATATTTCGTTGAGGATTTTTGCCTCTATCTTCATCAGTGATATTGGCCTGAAATTTTCTTTCCTTGTGTTGTCCTTGTCTGATTTTGGTATCAGGGTAATATTCGCCTCATAGAATGAGTCAAGAATGTTCCAAATTCTTCATTTTTTTTGGAATAATTTGATAAGGATAGATATTAAATCTTTTTTGAGTGTCTGGTAGAATTCTCCAGAGAAGCAATCTGTTCCTGGACTTTTGTCTTTTGGGAGGTTTTTGATTACTGTTTCAATCTCTTTACTTGTGATTGGTCTATTCAGATTCTTTATTTCATCTTGATTCAGTTTTGGGAGGTTGTATAAGTCTAAGAATTTATCCATTTGTTCTAGGTTATCCAATTTGTTGGCATATAGTTTTTCATATTATTCTTTTATAATCCTTTGTATTTTTGTGGTATCTGTTGTAATTTCTCCTCTTTCATTTATCATTTTATTTATTTTAGCCTTCTCTTTTTTTTTTCTTGGTGAGTCTGGCTAAGAGTTTGTCCATTTTGTTTATGTTCTCCAAGAACCAGCTCTTAGCTTTATTGATCCTTTCTACATTTTTTTAGTTTCTATTTCATTTATTTCTGCACTAATTTTTATTATTTCCCTCCTTCTGCTCACTTTGGGCTTTGTTCTTCTTTTTCTATTTCTCTTAGGTGTAGTTTAAGATTACTTATTTGAGATTTTTCTTGTTTGATGAGGTAGGCCTGTACTGCTTTGAATTTCCCTCTTACAGCCACTTTTGCTGCATCTCATAAGAGTTGGTATGTTGTATTTTCATTTTCATTTGTCTTTAGGTATTTTTTAATTTCTCCTTTGATTTCTTCATTGTTCCAATGGTTCTTCAGTAGCATGTTGTTTAGTGTCCACATATTTTTCCCTTTCCCAGCATTTTTCTTGTAGTTGATTTCTAATTTCATAGCACTGTTTTTGGAAAAGATGCTTGATATGATTTCAGTCTTCTTAAATTTATTGAGGCTTGCATTATTTCCCAACATATGGTCTATCTTTGAGGATGTTCCACGTGCACTTGAGAAGAATGTGTTTTCCGCAGTTTTTGGATGAAATTTTCTATATATATATATATTAAGTCCACCTGCTCAAGTATCATTTAACTCTAATATTTCTTTGTGAACTTTCTGTCTGGATGATCTATTGATTGATGTAAGTGTGGTGTTGAAGTCCACTGCTATTATTGTGTTGCTGTTAATTTCTCCCTTTAGGTCCATTAATAGTTGTTTTATATACTTTGTACTCCTTTGTTAAGTGCATACATATTCATAAGTGTTTTGTCATCTTGATGGAAAGTCCCATCTATCATTATATACTGCCCTTCTTTGTCTCCCATTGTTTCTTTTATCTTGAAGTCTGCTTTGTCTGATATAGATATAGCAACACCTCCTTTATTTGTTTGCCATTTGTTTGGAGTGTTGTCTTCCACCCATTCACTCTGAGCTTATGTTTTGTCCTTAGAGGAGAGATGTGTTTCCTGGAGGCAGCATATTGTTGGGTCTTCTTTTTTAATCCATCCAGTTGCTCTGTGTCTTTTGAAGTGGAGAATTCAATCCATTTACATTTAGAGTGACTATTGTTATATGAGGGCTTAACACTGCCATTTTATCTCGTTTTCCTTTTGTTTTTTAATTAAGGTATGTACATTGTATTTTAAGACATAATGCTATTGCACACAATAGGCTACAGCATAGTGTAAATGTAAGTTCTATATGCTCTGAGAAACCAAAAAATTTGTGTCATCCCTTTATAGAAATATTCACTTTACTGTGGTGGTCTGAAACTGAAGCCATAATATCTCCGAACTATGCCAATACATTAAATTTATAGTTTATCTGTCAAGAAAAATTCCATCGTGCATGTTCATTTGTAAGAATAAACTCATGAATACTGATTTATTCAAGTTATTTCCCTGAGTCCTCCAAGCAAAAAAAAAAAAAAAATAGATTGTATATTTATCCTTATTTCTGAATTTTCTTTCATTTCCAGTTATTTTTCATATGCTAACTATATTTCTCTTTTCATATCATGTAAAGGTGCAATCCATATATCTTATTCCAGCACAAAAATAGGCATGTGGATATATAATCATACAGTGTATATTTATGTTTGAAGATGCAGGCTTTGGCGTGAGAGCCTGAAATTGCATTGCTGTAGTATTTTCATTATAGCCACAGAAATAACCTGGGCTACATTATGGAGTGGATAACTCAAATGCAAATTATGAATATATATTTCCAAAGTTGAAATTTGGTTGAAGCTAACATGGAAAGAAATTATTACAGATGCCACTCAACCTAGAAAGCCTAATGATGTACCATTAGTGTTCATTATGAAGCACCACAATGAGGTGGCATATGCTTGGGTTAATACAAGGCACATGATTCACTAAGGGTTACAAAAAAAAAAGATTACATTTTATACATTTAGACATGAGAAGTATACTACATGCTAAATAGAGGGATATGAAAATGCAGTTTCAGTGGCCAAATTTGAAAATCACACTCTTCTCTGGTTCTTTTGATTAACCTGGGGGCTATAACTTAGTCTCTTCAGTTACCAAAAATAAGACCAATTTTCATTAATCTATGACATACAACACCTAGTACCTTTAAAGAGAGGGAGACCACCATTACCATTCCATTTTTTTCTACCACATATGCCATCCCTAGAAACCCATCCTTCTATTCATGTGAAAATGTCATTTTCTCAATGTCCTGGCCTACTCTGTTTTTTGACCATCTGGTAGAGCAATCTTTCCTTATAATCATCAACAAAAGGCCTCAATCATACCAACAAACCTACACAATGGGCTGTGAACACAGAAAGCATGATAATTTAGATAACAGTTTTACATCCTTTCTCTGCCACTCCCCATGCTCTCAAATTTATACCACAGTGGACTTTAAAATTAGTCTCCTGGGTTTTCCATCTTCTGTGGGTATGAATAAACCCCACCTAATGAAGTAGTTCCTTTCATCTTACTCATCCCTTCTCTCAGACCATCATGATGACAAATGAAAAGCATGTAGTGAAAGTATAACCCCAACAGATTTCAATCTTCAGGTTATAAGTCATCAATAATAATGTAGCCTTTTCAAGAAGCCTCAAATAATTGAATAATAAAATGTTAATATAAAGTATTAATTTTATAAACTGGAGATAGACTTTTCCACAATGTCCCTGCTTCATTGACAACATCATCTCACGAGTTGTAAATGATTTTAACTTTTTTTTTTTATAACTTTATTTTATTTTTTTATAATTTTATTTATTTATTGTCCCCCCAAAGCCCCAGTAGATAGTTGTACGTCATAGCTGCACATCCTTCTAGTTGCTGTATGTGGGACGCAGCCTCAGCATGGCCGGAGAAGCGGTGCGTCGGTGCACGCCAGGGATCCGAACCCAGGACGCCAGCAGCGGAGCGCACGCACTTAACCGCTAAGCCACGGGGCCGGCCCAATGATTTTAACTTTTAATCCTTTGTGGAATTTAACATCTGAGGTTGGCTAATCTTCAAATAATAGACTTAGTTCACTGGAGTATGAATTTTGTCATGTTGCCCACTGAGAGAGCTGATTAAACAATTTATCACATTCCTTACATTTGTAATGTTTCTGTCTAGCATGAATGCTTCGGTGAATCATGAGGTCATTGCTTAAAGGCCTTAATACATTTGTATGGTTTCCATCTTACATGAATTTTTTCATGACAACAAAGTTGTACATTTTTGGCAAAGATGATGACACTCATCACATTTGTAAGGTTTCTCACTAGTAAGGATTTTGTTTTGTTCCAAAAGGCTTAAACTTTGAATAAGCCTTGCCATATATTAATTTGTGTGATTCCCTCAAAGTGTATATTCAGGTATAAAGTGAGTTGTGATCCCTGGTACCAGCTTTGCCTCATCCATTACTTTTCTATGGTTTCTCTCCGTGGTGGAATATCTGATGCTGAGTAAGCTTTGAACACTTGCATAAGTTTTGTTTCAATCGTATTTGTCAAGTTTCTTTCTGCTTTGAATACTCTGATGATCCTCAAAGCTTGAGACTTTGAATAAAAGTAGTGCCACATATGTTAGGATTATAATGTATTTTTTCAGTATGCATTTTGTCATGCCTAGTAACCTTGCAAACTGAAAAAATGCTTTGTCACACTCATTGCATTTGTAAGGTTTCTCTCCAGTGTGGATTTTCTGATGTTTTGTAAGGCTTGCAAATTGAGTAAAAGATTTGCCACAATCATGACATTTGTAAGGTTTTCTCCAGTATAGATTACCTTATGCTAAGTAAGATTTTCACACTCAGGAAAGGCTTTGCCACATTCATTACATTTGTAAAGCTTCTCACCAGTATTTATTCTCTGATGACTTGCAAGGTTTGATATTTGACTAAAGACCTTGCCACATTCATTACATTTGTAAGGTTTCTCTCCATTATCCATTCGCTGATGACTTGCCAGTTTTGAATTTTGATGCAACACCTTGCCACCTACATTACATTTATATGGTTTCTCTCCTGTATGGATTCTCGGATGTCTAGTAAGTTTTGAGCACTGATTAAAAGCTTTGCCATGTTCAACAAATTCATTTTATCTCTGTTACAATATTTGGCAGCAACAATTGATGGATAACTTTGTCTAATGTCTCATGAAATATCTGTAGGTAATCCAAACATAATTAGTGGAAACAAGTAAACCAAATAGATGTAAATAAGATTAAAGGAGTTTTAGTTGAATATTTTAACAATAATTATGCATTATGGTATATGTACTTAAAAATAACTTCAAAACCTTTAACTTGAAATCTCAGAGTTTTGCTAAATTAAATTAAATGATAGACATTTATTGAGCATCTAGATCATTTCCAAATAAGTTGAAATATTAGACCCTAATCACTAAACATAGGTTTATATGCTTTTGGCTTCTTATTACCACAAAAGTTAAAATATTTAAATTTATTAATAAACACATTTTGTGCCATGGTGACAGATTTTCTATTAGAAAGCAAATGATTCTAGAAAGTATTTTATAAGTCTACCAATCCATGGAATGCTACTATAAAAGGCAGTTAACAATTACTTACTTTTTCATTTTCACTAAAATTATTGTTTCTAGAGCTTAAGAATACTAATTATTATATCAGATTAAAGCTACTAAAATTTAATAAGGGAAACTTCTCTGTATACAACGAGATTAAGATTAAGAAGGTATAAGGAATGGAGATATTTTTGTTTATTTTGTTAAGAAAATTCATTTTCCCTAAAATTTTAGGAAGGAAGGAAACGTGACAAATTCTGAATGTAAAAAAGTAAGTTATAGAAAATTTGTGGAAGAATAACCTGAGAGAACAGATTTATGCGTAGTCAAGTTGGCTAAGAGTAAAATAAATTTAATTAAGTAAATAGGCTTTAATATCAAAAGTAAGGTGGTGCAAAATGAGAATTTGGTTTTCTCCATCTTAAAAGGATAATTTTCTTGAACTTTTAGTCTGCTCTAGATAAAGAAATTATGAAAAGTTTTTTTTTCTAACCTTTAAGTAGTTTACAAAAAAGGCACAGATAAATTACAAATAGGATATGCAACTATGTACCAGGGCTTGGGGGAGAGGGAAAAAAAAGGAAGATTGGCAACAGATGTTAGCTAATGGTGAATCTTTCTCTGTAAAAAAAAAAAAAGAAAAAAGCAGAGATTTTCATTTTATCAAAATGAATTTCCTATATTGCTTTGATCAGATCCTAACTCAGAACAGCAAAGCCTTTTCTCACAGCTTTTTAAATTTCTGTATTTGCCTGAAAATCTTTAATTTTCACCATGGTTAAATGGATAATGAGGGCTTGCTTCACAGTGGCCTATGATCCTATGGACCAAGTGATCTAAAACCTTTTGATATTTTTGACAAACTTCCCAAAAGTCAAATCCAAAATTAAGTCTTTCTTTTAACCTGAAAGCAACTTTGAGAATTCTCAGCAAGTACTTGGGCCTCCTCAAAGAATTTGTTCTGTCTTCTTATAAAAAGGGAAATATTAAAATAATCAGGCTTATTTGGTATGTTAAACTGCATGGCAAGCATTGTCAAATAGGTGATGCTAAGCCTCCTTTATAGGAATCTTTGCATATATATATGTTATTAATATAAACATTTAAAAAATCATATAAAATTTAAAAAATTTCCAGTACATCCTGATATGTTATCATTTACAAGTCTAGTTATCATCTTGAAATGTTACATGTCACAAAAATAATCTAATCAAAGTTCCTTGTCTATTTCATTATAATGTTAAGTCTTTTTTCATTTACAGATAGTTGTTCTACTCTGATGCTTTTGCAAATATCTTTTATCTTCAGAGAGATTCATGGAAAGTTCTCTGACAGTTACTCTAGATACAGGTTTCTGATAAACCTTCAGATCATAAAATTGAACTGGGTACAAAATTACAGAATGCTAACAAAGAAACCAATGGCTTAAAAAAAACTGATTACAAAGGAGGAAGAATGAATATTAATTACATGAACCAAAGAGGATGCTCTAATGTTTTATTTTTCAGGATTTAAAAAAATCTTCTCTCTTAAGCTATCAACGATTTGCTAAGATATACCTTCGTGAACAAGGATGAAACATTTACGTTTTCTCCCTACCTGATCACTCCAGAATTCAGAAACTCTCAATGAATATTCTTGTTTTCACTTACATAACAAATCAGACCAATTTTTTAACATAAACAAATTAGTTTTACTGTGTCTATCTTTGTAAAAAATGAAAGTAATTGTAGAGAGAAAAATTATGTTATACCTTTGTAGATATTGGATTCTAGTCCTATTTATCGTCTTTGAGGTTTTGTTATATACCTGTAGACTGGACTCTCCTGGCCTAATGTATAGACTTTGGTCTCATCAACTGCTTGGAAAACTCTCTTTAGAAAACATGAATTGGCACCAAATGAGATGAGCACTCACAGATCAATGTCTGTTGGTATACAAGCTTCTGCTGATCCCTTGTTGACTTATGCTAGTGTTATGAGAGGTTCGGGGATTCGATCGGAGACGTAAAAGACACTTTCCACTCCAAACAAATGGACCGAAGGTATATTTTATTATATAGAGGATAGTAAAGGTGACAGTCTGCAAACAGATCTAAATAGGTCAAATATTAAGAGGGAAAAAACATCAGCCCGACTGGAAAGGGAAAACACCCACATCGGCTGAAGAGAAATGACACAAATCAACCAGAAAGAGAAACACCAGGTTGACCGAAAAGAGAACACATCAAATCAATTACTTCACATCAAATCAATTACTTTACATCAAATCAGTTACTCACAACATCCACGCCCCACTGCCGGGAGAGCCCTGTCAATCGACGCGGCTGGGCAAGGATCACACGTCCTGGGCAAGGTGTCCCTTCCACAGGTGGAACTCTCACCAGGTCTCAGTTTCCAGCAGTTTTTATACCATCAGTAATTTTCGGAGTAAGCAATTACAGAGTTTGCAGAGCAAGCATTTAGTGTTTCCATGCACAAATGGTTATCAGTGGCGTACGTGCACTGAGCCCCCTGGCTAATGTCCCAGCCCAGTAGTTGTGTACGTGCATTGTTCTCTTTGGTTATCGTCTCAGCCCGGCACAGATGGCCAGTCCATCCCGTGCTACGACGCTCCAAGAGCCTTGAAATGTTACAACTTGCAACTCTCTCCGTGGGAGAAAGGCCAGTTCCCACCACACAGAAAGCAGCTTTGTATTTCTTTTTGTGCTGGTGGCTGTAGGTCAATGGAGCGGCCAAACATGGCTGTACTCATGTCAAGACATATTCGGCCGTGGCCGTCTCCATTAACCATAAGACATCATACGCACAGACAATGAACTTCGTACACAAGTACATAAGGCACATCCAAGAATCCAAAATCCAATGACTACAATAATTATAAAACTATCTCGCAATAAAGGACCCAAACCCCAAGGTAACCAATCAAACAACCCCTTAGAATATGAAATGTTATTAACTTGATCTTGCAAATCATGTACAGTATCAAAGATAACATTAGATAAGGTAACACTTAGGCCTAACAAACCAGCTTGTAGAAGTCCAGATCAGCCCCCATCACGGAGGGTAGCAGAAGGCAGGGTAATAGAGAAATTATCTTATATTGCGAAGTTGCTTGTTGTTTCTGAGACCAAATTTTTCGGCCATTCGTAGTCCAGGTTATAGGCCCCACTGGTGTAGAGCAGTTGGTCTAACAGTGCAGGGTCAAAGGTTGTCCTACAGAGGCAACTAATGCCTCTGTGTGTAGGTCTGCAGCAGACATGGAGGTGCAGCACAGCATAGCGAACACAGCAGGAGTATCTATTCACGCAAAGAAACAGAATTTTTAGGAACGTGATATAACTGTTCATTTCCTGGATACATAACTATGAGTGTTGCAGTGGGCCCTTGGGCCACTACTTCTGCGGCACGGGGAGCCGCATTGGGTGGATGTGTCACCCACACTTTTGCTCCAGGTTTCCATCCATCTGTAGATCCAAATCCTTGTATTCCTCTTTTAGTTAATTCACTTGGAGGTTGTCCTTGTGACACATTTGGAGTCAAGAGGGGAAGCACCAATAATTGTCCCACTTGTTCCCCAGACTCTACAGTTAGTACTGTGTCACTACCATTATATAATATAAATTTTGTTTCTCCTTGGTAATCTGGATCAATGACTCCTCCCAGTACATCAATACCTTTTGCTGCCAGTCCAGAGCGTCCTTTTAACAAACCAAAGGTATTTTTGGGAAATTGTACCCCTATCCCAGTAGGGACTATAGACTGCTTCTTAGGGGGCAATTGAATAGAATGAACAGTAGATAAATCCAATCCAGCCTCTTCGGCCGTGGCACGAAAAGGCGGTTTAGCAGACTGAGTCAGGGGCCAATAGGTTAAGGTCATAAGCTCATGGGTGGCGGCTGCCACTTCTGTAATCTTTGCTGGTAACAACCTTGACAGAGGAGTCTCATTAGGGCCTAGTGGCCTGTTATTGAACATATTTAGAGCAGTACTTAGATGGTTGTGCCACCCCTTTAATGAGCCATGACCAAGTTTCCTCAATTGTTGTTTAAGCAATCCATTCATTCGTTCTATGAGGCCTGCAGCTTGGGGGTAATAAGGTATATGATAAATCCATTCTATATAATTTTCCTTGCTATAGGTTTGAATCAACTTACCTGTAAAGTGGGAACCGTTGTCACTCTGAATTTGCCTTGGTGTTCCATAATATAACTTGATTATATCTAATAATTTTATGGCACTCTGTTGGGTGGCCACTTTAGCTGGCATAGCCAATAAATAACCAGAATATGTATCAACAGCAGTGCAGGCATAAGTATATCCACAAGAATTTGGCAATGGTCCAATATCTATTTGCCAGGTATGAGTGGGAAATAATCCCTTTTGGATATGACCTTGGTAGGGGTGTGGAACTCCCCGTTTATTTAACTGTTGGCATAACTGACATTGTTGTACTGCAGTGGCAATATCATCATGGGTGACAAGGATTCCCCTTTGTTGTGCCCACCTGTATGAAGTTTGTTCTCCCAAGTGTCCACTCTTTTCGTGGATTCATTGTGCTAAGCCTGGGCTGTGCGTTGCATGACTTTGCACCAGCTGATCAGCATAAGAGTTATACTTTTGTTCTGTAGAAATTACAGAACTGTGAGCATCAACATGAAATACAGTAACAATTGTATTTTGGCATCATAATCATATGTCTTTTTGTAATTTCTTTTTTAAGTTAAAAAAACTTTAATTTTGGCAGAAGTTTATCAAAAATATCAAAAGATTTTAAAACACTTGGTCAAATAGGAAACAATGCCTAGTTATTTATTTAATCAAGTTGACAACAGAAACAGTTAAAGGCAAACAGAGAGTTAAAACAGTCAAAAAACAAAAACAAAAACCTTAAGGGAGAGACTTCAGTCCTTTTGAACATAGGAAATTATTTTAACAAAACATAGGTGTTTTGTCTTTTACATAGACTTACTCAAAAGAACACCTTTTAATCTCTATATAAAGAGCAGACTAAAAGTTTAAGAAAATTACCTTTATAAGAGAGAAAGCCAAATTTTAATTTTTTATCAGCTTACTTTAGCCAACTTGATCATGTGCAAAACTCCTCAGGGCTTTACTTTTACAAACCTTCTGTCACTTATTTTTTACATTTAGAATTTGTCCTACGCCTTTTTTCTTTTCTTAGTACTTTAGGACAAATTTATTTTTCTTAACAAAACAAACATAAATATCTCTATTCTTTATACCTTCTTTATGGACAACATACCTTTTGCTTTTTTTTTGTATACAGACTTTCCAGAAATGTGTACTTTCTCATAGAAAATTCCTCAACGTGCACATAACATGTTTATCAATAAATGTAAGCATCTTTCAGTTTTTCTGAGATAAGAAACCAAAGGCAGACAAATCTATGCTTAGTAACCAATTTTTAATGTTTTATCTTATGTGGGAATGACCAGAGACTCAATAAATTTTTATCAACTTAATTTAGCAAAACTCTAAAGCTTCAAGTTACCAAAAAGATTTTGGAAGCTGTTTTTGAAATAACTTTGTCTTTTAGAAGTCTCTGTGTATTAATTAAAGATTGCATTTCATCGTGAGAGGTTTTGAATCCTCTCTTTTAAGGGCGACCCTTAAGGTGAACTCATCAGATTCTCCAGAATAGCCATTTCAATTTTAAATTACTTCAAAAGTTTAAATTGAAATTGCCCCATTTTGGCCACTTTTCCTCTCTGGAGTCTATGGAATATTGTGGCAATGTGGTGTTACAATAAAAAACTTATCTTCTTGGATATGGGCTCCTAGCTGAATATAGCCCATTTAGCCAAGAGGTGGCCCAGAGGGCTCTCCTTGGGGACAGATGGAACTTCCCCCCTTCAAAATTACAAACATACAGAATAGACAGTTAAATGGGATCCCAAACAGAACAGATAGATGCATCTAACAGATTCCGGGTAAAAGTCCTACAATTATTCCCACTCCAGTAGGGATAGCCCTGCCTCTTAAAGAGACAGGACTCCAGATGGAGGGGAAGGGAGTTGTTGATGTAAGCAAAAACAAACAAATAGGCAAACAAACAAATAATTCTAGAGCCTGTTTCTCTGTCATAAGAAAAATGTGCCCAGGGTCAGCGGTGCCAGGTCAGATGGAAAGCACTGGGAGCAGTCCCTAGGGCAAATCACCTAGTCAGCTGCTGGACTGTTTCCCAGGACATCCCACCCAGCCCAGGCCCACCGAGCCATGGACAAAGAGCCTCCCGGCTGGCTCGCCAAATTATTATTGGATACACATTTAGGCTCACTATTTGTCACTTAAGAGGGGCCAAATAAAACTAGAATGCCAGGCTCACGGCAAGGAAAGAGTTTCTATTTTGGGTGACATCAGCCGGGACTGTAAATTTGAAACTTCTTTTTTCAAGAGTACATTCTCCCTTGTATTTTATCCCTATCTTCCATAGCCCGACGATAAGCAGTCAATAAACATTAACCTCGCCGTGCCAAACCTCGCCGTGCCAGAAAAGAAACATTATCTCTTTTTTCCTACTGTCTGCAAAGTTTTGGTCACATCCAATGATTCATATCTTGCAGACGAACATCCCAATATTCACATAATCCTGACCTATGAGCCCACTCCCCAGCCAGAATGCAAAAGGGAGGGTCTTCCCATCCTGGGATCTCTTCCAACTTGGCTTCAGTTACCTTTCGTTTGAATAGGAAAGGCATCTCCTTAATCGAATCCTGCTCACAGCGCCAATTATGTTATGAGAGGTTCGGGGATTCGATCGGAGACGTAAAAGACACTTTCCACTCCAAACAAATGGACCGAAGGTATATTTTATTATATAGAGGATAGTAAAGGTGACAGTCTGCAAACAGATCTAAATAGGTCAAATATTAAGAGGGAAAAAACATCAGCCCGACTGGAAAGGGAAAACACCCACATCGGCTGAAGAGAAATGACACAAATCAACCAGAAAGAGAAACACCAGGTTGACCGAAAAGAGAACACATCAAATCAATTACTTCACATCAAATCAATTACTTTACATCAAATCAGTTACTCACAACATCCACGCCCCACTGCCGGGAGAGCCCTGTCAATCGACGCGGCTGGGCAAGGATCACACGTCCTGGGCAAGGTGTCCCTTCCACAGGTGGAACTCTCACCAGGTCTCAGTTTCCAGCAGTTTTTATACCATCAGTAATTTTCGGAGTAAGCAATTACAGAGTTTGCAGAGCAAGCATTTAGTGTTTCCATGCACAAATGGTTATCAGTGGCGTACGTGCACTGAGCCCCCTGGCTAATGTCCCAGCCCAGTAGTTGTGTACGTGCATTGTTCTCTTTGGTTATCGTCTCAGCCCGGCACAGATGGCCAGTCCATCCCGTGCTACGACGCTCCAAGAGCCTTGAAATGTTACAACTTGCAACTCTCTCCGTGGGAGAAAGGCCAGTTCCCACCACACAGAAAGCAGCTTTGTATTTCTTTTTGTGCTGGTGGCTGTAGGTCAATGGAGCGGCCAAACATGGCTGTACTCATGTCAAGACAGCTAGTATGGCCAGCTACTGTACATCTGTAATGTCTTATGCTTGAGCCTACCATCAACAGATTAAAGAACCTTTCCCAGATTCCAATTTAAAGGTTCCCATTGATTACAGTCTAGAGTCCATGACTGGGTATCTGGAAACATCATTAGAGGAAGATAGCCATTGAGCCCCATTAGAAAAGGCCTGTTATGAGAGGTTCGGGGATTCGATCGGAGATGTAAAAGACACTTTCCACTCCAAACAAATGGACTGAAGGTATATTTTATTATATAGAGGATAGTAAAGGCGATAGTCTGCAAACAGATCTGAATAGGTCAAATATTAAGAGAGAAAAACATCAGCCCGACTGGAAAGGGAAAACATCCACATCGGCTGAAGAGAAATGACACAAATCAACCGGAAAGAGAAACACCAGGTTGACCGAAAAGAGAACACATCAAATCAATTACTTCTTATCAAATCAATTACTTCACATCAAATCAGTTACATCCACGCCCCACTGCCGGGAGAGCCCTGTCAATTGACGCGGCTGGGCAAGGATCACACGTCCTGGGCAAGGTGTCCCTTCCACAGGTGGAAGGGCTCAGTTTCCAGCAGTTTTTATACCATCACTAATTTTCAGAATAAGCAATTACAGAGTTTGCAGAGCAAGCACTTAGTGTTTCCGTGCACAAATGGTTATCAGTGGCGTACGTGCACTGAGCTCCCTGGCTAACGTCCCAGCCCAGTAATTGTGTACGTGCATTGTTCTCTCTGGTTATCGTCCTAGTCCAGCACAGATGGCCAGTCCGTCCAGCGCTATGACGCCCAAAGGGCCTTGAAATGTTACAACTTGCAACTCTTTCCATGGGAGAAAGGCCAGTTCCCAGGAAAAGGCCAGTTCCCACCACACAGAAAGCAGCTTTGTATTTCTTTTTGTGCTGGTGGCTGTAGGTCAATGGAGCGGCCAAACATGGCTGTACTCATGTCAAGACAGGGCCTTACCAGCTCCTTCAGATGACTGGAAATGCACTCTTCTCTCAGACACCACAATAAAGCTGACTCACAATAACAACATTCAGGAAGAGAAGTAGCTGACATCTGTTGTAGATAGCTGTCCCAAGACCCTGGACCAGGCCTGTATACCCACTTCCACAACTATTTAATATTACCATTGTCATATTGTTCAAATGTTATTTAAAATATTTCTGATACTGTGTTTGTTTTTCCAATCCACATCTGAATGGGACTCAGACAGCTATGTCCTTTTGCAATGGGCTCGTTCTTTTGCTCCACACAAACATCAGTCTGCCTGTTGGATATGTGGGCAACTCCCCCTTTCTAGTTCATCTGAGTTACCTTGGTAGATTTCTCCCCTACAGGGCACAAACTGGAAAGCTTTGAAACAATTTATTATGATGGAAAGATCTAGTTCAAGAATTCACAACACATCTGACATTTCTAATTTTGACCATGACACTTGGCCAATAGCCCATACTATTAATGATACAGCATCTAACTACTTTTTTTTCTGTTGCTCAAACCACCCAGTCATCTCAACAATTGACAATTAAAGCAAAGAAACTAGATAGTATGATGAGAACCATGACAGGTTTCACTCAGATCTTGGATGGATCTATTTGGCTGACTCCTCGCTATGGAACTATAGACATACCGGCATCTGTATAATGAGAAAGAGGAAATGATTCCAGAGAAAGGCACTCTAACTGCACTTAAAACATGGGGTGGATATCCGGGAGTCATACAAAAATACCTTTAGGTTTAAAGAAAATGAATGGTTTAGGAAAGTTGGGTCTCAATAAGCAGGCATTTACTCGGTGACCAATAACAGAATCCAATGGTTATGTGGAATAAACCTTTGGCCCTGGTTTCCACCCAGCTGGATAGGGCATTGCACCCTGCTTCCTTTTGGATGCAAGGAAGGACTCACTCCAAATTAACAACTTCACCCCTTGTGCCCACCCCCTACCCCCACTGCCCCTGGTAACCACAGTACAGTTTTCTCTGTCCATTCCATGGTTTATATTCCACATATGAGTGAGATCATACAGTCTTTGTCTTTCTCTTTCTGGCTTATTTCATTTAACATAATATGCTCCAAGCCCATCCATGTTGTTGCAAATGGGATGATTTTGTCTTTTTTTTTTTACGGCTCAGTAGTATCCCATTGTATATATATACCAGATCTTCTTAATCCAATCGTCAGTCGAGGGACACTTAGGTTGCTTCCACTTCTTGGCTATGGTGAATAATGGTGCCAAGAACATAGGGGTGCATAAGCCTCTTTGGATTGTTGATTTCAGGTGCGTTGGATAGATTCCCAGTAATGGGATGGCTGGGTCATAGGGCATTTCTATTTTTAAGTCTTTGAGGAATCTCCATACCGTTTTCCACAGAGGGTGCACCAATTTGCATTCCCACCAGCTGTGTATGAGGGTTCCTGTTTCTCCACATCCTCTCCAACACTTGTTGTTTTTTGTCTTGGTGATTATAGCCATTGTAACGGGGGTGAGGTGGTATCTTAGTGTTGTTTTGATTTGCATTTCCCTGATGATTAGTGACGTTGAACATCTTTTCATGTGCCTATTGGCCATCTGTATATCTTCTTTGGAAAAGTGTCCATTTCCTCTGCCCATTTTTTGATCGGGTTGTTTTTTTTGTTGTTCAGTTGTGTGAGTTCTTTATATGTTATGGAGATCAACCCCTTGTCAGATGTATGTTTTGCAAATATTCTCTCCCAGCTGGTGGGTTGTCTGTTCACCTTTATTCTGGTTTCGTTTGTCTTATAGAAGCTCTTTAATCTGATAAAGTCCCACTTGTTTATTTTTTCTTTAGTTTCCCTAGTCTGGGTAGGCATGTCATCCGAAAAGATTCCTTTATAACCAATGTCAAATAGTGTGTTGCCTATATTTTCTTCTATGAGTTTTATAGTTTCACGTCTCACCTTCAGGTCTTTGATCCATTTTGAGTTAATTTTTGTGAATGGCTATAGCAGATGGTCCACTTTCATTCTTTTGCATGTGGCTGTCCAGTTTGCCCACCACCATTTATTGAAGAGACTTTCCTTTCTCCATTGTATATTCTTAGCACCTTTGTCAAAAATTAGCTGTCTGTATATGTATGGTTTTATTTCTGGGCTTTCAATTCTGTTCCATTGATCTGTGTGTTTGTTTTTGTACAGTACCATGCTGTTTTGATCACTATTGCTTTGTAGTATGTTTTGAAGTCAGGGATTGTGATGCCTCCTGCTTTGTTCTTTTGTCTTAGGATTTCTTTAGTTTTCGGGGTCTTCTGTTGCCCCATATGAATTTTAGTCGTCTTTTTTCTATTTCTGTGAAGAATGTCATTGGCATTCTCATTAGTATTGCATTGAATCTGTAGATTGCTTTAAGTAATATAGACATTTTAACTATGTTTATTCTTCCAATCCACGTGCATGGGATATCTTTCCATTTCTTTATGTCATCATGGATTTCTTTCATTAATGTCTTGTAGTTCTCATTGTATAGGTCCTTCACCTCCTTGGTAAGATTTATTCCTAGGTATTTTATTCTTTTTGATGCAATTGTAAATGGTATTATCTTTTTGAACTCTCTTTCTATTAGTTCATCATTAGCATACAGAAATGCAACTGATTTTTGTAGATTGGTTTTGTACCCTGCAACTTTGCTGTAGTTGTTGATTGTTTCTAATAGTTTTCCAACAGATTCTTTAGGGTTTTCTATATATACAATCATGTCATCTGCAAATAGTGAGAGTTTCACTTCTTCGTTACCTATTTGGATTCCTTTTATTCCTTTTTCTTGCCTAATTGCTCTGGCCAAAACCTCCAGTACTATGTTGAACAGGAGTGGTGAGAGTGGGCAGCCCTGCCTCGTTCCTGTTCTCAGAGGAATGGCTTTCAGTCTTTCCCCGTTGAGTATGATGTTGGCTGTGGGTTTGTCATAAATAGCTTTTATTATGTTGAGGTACTTTCCTTCTATTCCCATTTTGTTGAGAGTTTTTATCATAAATGGATGTTGTATCTTGTCAAATGCCTTCTCTGCATCTATTGAGATGATCATGTGGTTTTTATTCTTTGTTTTGTTGATGTGATGTATCACGTTGACTGATTTGTGGATGTTGAACCATCCCTGCGTCCCTGGTATAAATCCCACTTGATCATGGTGCATGATCTTTTTAATGTATTGTTGTATTTGGTTTGCCAATATTTTGTTGAAGATTTTTGCACCTATGTTCATCAGTGATATTGGCCTGTAATTTTCTTTCTTTGTATTGTCTTTGTCTGGCTTTGGTATCAGGGTGATGTTGGCCTCGTAGAATGATTTAGGAAGTGGTCCATCTTCCTCTATTTTTTGGAATAGTTTGGGAAGGATGGGTATTAAATCTTCTTTGAATGTTTCGTAAAATTCACTGGAGAAGCCATCTGGTCCTGGACTTTTATTTTTTGGGAGGTTTTTGATTACTATTTCAATCTCTTTACTTGTGATTGGTCTATTCAGATTCTCCATTTCTTCTTGGTTCAGTTTTGGGAGGTTGTATGAGTCCAAGAATTTATCCATTTCTTCTAGATTGTCCAATTTGTTGGCATATAATTTCTCATAGTATTCTCTTATAATCCTCTGTATTTCAGTGGTATCCGTTGTAATTTCTCCTCTTTCATTTCTTGTTTTATTTACTTGAGCCTTTTCTCTTTTTTTTCTTAGTAAGCCTGGCTAAGGGTTTGTCGATTTTGTTTATCTTCTCAAAGAACCAACTCGTTGTTTCATTAATCCTTTCTACTGTTTTTTGGTCTCAATTTCATTTATTTCTGCTCTGATTTTTATTATTTCTCTCCTTCTGCTGACTTTGGGCTTTGTTTGTTCTTTTTCCAGTTCTGTTAGGTGTAATTTAAGGTTGCCTATTTGGGCTTTTTCTTTTTTGTTAAGAGAGCCTTTGTCTGTTAATATATTTAGGTGACCTGTTGGCTTCGCTTACTGGTATTTCCTGCTCCTTCCCCAGATTTGGGAAATTCTCAGCTATTATTTCCTTGAATAGGCTCTCTGTTCCTCCTTCCCGCTCTTCTCCCTCAGGAATACCTATAATTCTTATGTTACATTTCCTAACAGAGTCAGATATTTCTCGTAGTCTTTCTTCTTTTCTTTTTAGTCTTAGTTCTCTCTCCTCTTCCATCTGGAGCATATCTGTAGTCCTATCCTCTAAAATGCTAATTCTTTCCTACATATTGTCAGCTCTGTTCTTTAAAGATTCCAGATTCTCCTTTATCTCCTCCATTGTGTTCTTCATCTCCATCAGCACTGATTGGTTTTTCTTTATGATTTCAATCTCTTTTGTGAAGAAACTCCTAATCTCATTGAATTGTTTGTCTGTGTTGTCTCGTATTTCGTTGAGTGTTTTTATGATAGCTATTTTGAAATCTCTGTCATTTAGATTATGGATTTCTGTGTCTTCAGGGTTGGTTTCTGGGTGCTTGTCATTTTGCTTCTGGTCTGGTGATTTCATATATCTTTGCATTGTGGTTCCTGTGTTGACTTTGTTTTTCCTCATCCTGGAAATCTCTGGTTGCAATTTCCACCCGCCGCCACTGTGTGGTGGTAAAGGGCTGTGTAGTCTAAGCCCCCTGCGCTCTGCCGCAGTTTTTCTGCTGCGATCCGCAGTTTTTTTTTTTTTTCCTGCTGCGATCCGCGGGTCGGGTTGCTTGATCTGGTCTGCCGCGGATCGCTTGGTCTGGTCTGGTCGGTTGAGCTGCAGGGTCCGGTTTGCGGTGAGGCGGGGGCTCTCTCTTTTGCCCTCTGGGTCCCTGGCTTGGGGAGGGTTTCTCGTTCGCCCCTCATTATCTGCTCTCTGGGGTGCTCACATGTTGATGGTAGCCCTGTGGCTCTTCTGAGTCCTCTGTGTGGGAGTTTCCCACTGGCTGACAGAGCCCGAAGAGCTACGGTTTCCCCGCCGAGGGCCGCCCCTCCACCTTCTCTGGGAGCCACGCGGACCGGGATCGCTGATCTCATGGGGAGGGAGAGGAGTTCTCCTTACCTCTCCCCACTTCCTCTGGGGGCCCAGCAGGTTCCACTCTCAGATGTGCGGCAGTGTGGATCTTTCCAATCTAGCTTTTCACTGTCTGGGATTCCATTGTTGGTCTGTGACTGTTCCTTTTGTTGTATCTTATCGGGGGAAGAGTTCACGTGAAAGCTCACTCCGCCATGACGCTGACGTCACTCTGCCCCCTGACCATTTTTTAATTGAGTCCTTTAATTTTGGTTGAGTTGCAGGAGTTCTTCATATATTCTGGATACTAGAACCTGACCAGATCTGTGATTTGGAAACATTTTCTCCCATTTGGCAGACTGTGTTTCACTTATGTGATAGTGCCGTTCAACGCTCATAATTTTTAATTTTGATGGACACCAATTTATCTATTTTGTTCTTCTCTTTTTGCTTTTGGTGTCATATCTAAAAGTTCACTCCCAAATCCAAGGTCATGAATAATGACCCCTACGTTTTCATCACAGTATTATAGTTTTAGGTCTTACATTTACTCTTTGCTCGTTTTGAATTAATTTTTTATATGGGGAAAGGTAGAGGTTCAATTTAATTCTCTTTCATGTGGCTATCCAGTCGTCTCAGCACCTCTTAAGAGACTATCCTTTTCTCAGTGAAAGTTTTTGGCACCCTTGTGAAAAAGGAACTCATTACAGATGTGTAGGTTTACTTTTGGACTCTCAGTTCTATTGCTCTGATTTATATTTCTGTCCTCAAACTGGAACCACAGTTTTGATTACTCCAGGTTTGTAGGAAAGTTTGACACTGGGAATTTTAGTCCTCCAACTTTGTTCTTCTTTTTCACCATTATTTTGGTTATTTGGGCTCCTTACCAATTCAATGAGCGTTTTAAAATGGGGTTTCCTATTTGTGCAAAAAAGGCTGTTGGGATTTTGGTGGGGATTCCAGTGAATCTGGATAGTACTTTGAAGAGTACTGTCAGCTAAATAACACTAAGTCAACCTTTTAGGGAGGACCCTTCAGAGACAGAGAAGTTTGGCAAGTCCAACATATGGCAATTTAGGAAGGAGAGAACAGAACAGTCAACTGAGAATGTGACTTTTACCTTGGAAAGAGCTATTCCAACTTTCTGTCCTCTTCCTGAGATTCTCAGGTTAGATTATCCTGTATGACAAAAATATGTTGTTCAATGCTTAGAATCAACACACCCCCTTCCTCTGCCACAAGTATACAACAGGGAGAACCTCAGTATAGGGGACAGATGGCCCTTTGCTGCCCACTGTAACAGGAGGGATCCAGGGAAAGTAAACTCCAGATAGAGACCAACAATTGAATTTTTCACCCATTTCTCCAGAAAGCCTGACCCTCCTACTGACACCAACACACACTACTGCAACTGCATTCTCCTTTGTCCACTTTGCATGAAGTGTAAGGAAACTGCCTTATCCAAAATCGTAGCTCCACCCAAGGCAGCCTGCAACCAATTAATGGTTTATTCAGGATATGGGAGTCTGTGCCTTCCCTCAATTTGGACCAACTCTGAAGGGCTACTCAACGCCAGAGCACCCTGCTGTTGATATACTGAGGAGTTCAGATTTTTGTCCTGAGGGTAATGGGAAACCATTACAGGGCTTATTGCTAGGAAATGACACAATCAAACTTAAGATTTACCCATAAAACACAGAGAGGGAGAAGGTGGAGCTGAAAAAGAGGCATGCCTGTCTCTAAGCCTCTGTCGCTGCCTCTTTCTTAGTGGTTTTCATTATTTTTGCAGGACTGGGACACACTGGAAATTCTAACTGGGCAACCTGAACTAGAAAACTGTCAAATGCAGACATACACCAAATTTTGAAAATCATTTCAAGGATCCCATTTGCTCTTACTCAGAACTCCTGGTCTAGTCTATCATCTCCATGTTACAGGTGGGTGCACTGAGGCTCAGAGGGGAGAAAGTTTACCAAGTTGCCCTGGAGAGGTCTGAGTTCAGTGAGCAGAATGGCGTGTAAGTGGTGGTCTGGATAGGGAGGTGGAAAAGGTCTGTTCTAAATCCAGATTACATTTCACATTCTGGAGCAAGACAAGATTATCTTTCATGGCTTTAATCAAGCCCGGGCATTCATTTCCTCTTTTCCAGAAAAGTATTTTAAAAATGAAGTTACAAATAGTTATTAGTCTTGGAAAACATGAAAGAGGGTCACTTGGAGATGGACACATGGGCTCTACTGGAACAAAGTTCCACACCCAGCCAGCCCATCCTTCAACATCTGCACAGAAAGGACAACGGGAACTTGAGGGGAACATTTACTTAGTTGGAGACTTCAGCATAGAAATCACTAATTTAACAGATCACTTTAGGGAAGACATAAACTATTGACTTTTAAACTAAGTAGTTAAGCTAAGTGTTCTGTTTTAAAAGACTACCAACATCCTTACCAGATGCATAGTGAAATACTATAGTTATTTACAGACACCAAATAGTTCCAATATATAACAGAGTAGAAGGCATAGAAACCTCATTCTCTGAACAATAAAATTAAGAAGGAAAATAAGTTGGAAATTAAAAAGATACTTAAGGTAAAACAAGTGTGAGGATACATCAAGTTTAGAAAAGAATGACATGAGCCACAGGTACAGGAAGTCCTTCCCCATGTCTTGAAAGGGAAGAGGGTGACCTGGAATTGACTGAGCTAAGTTCTGCCCTCAGAGTGGACAGAGGCTGCAAATGGAATTATCTTCTGATGCAATAATTAGAAAATGCAGATGTCTCAGAAACCTGATTTTGTAACTCGCATTCCCTTCTGCATAACTTTAGCAGTTCAAGAAATCTTTAACTAGATTACAGAGCCTCAAATCAGCAGTAGTTCCCAAGTTAATACCCCATATCCAATCAAAATACTCGCCCGGGTTTGGGTCCAAAACTTTCTCCACCGCTGTGCGCTTTGCTCTCTGCATTTGTGTCTCTGTGTCCTTCTGGTTCTCTGCTCTCCTTTGTCCATTTTTGTGTTTCTCCCTCTCTGTTTCTCCTCATCCTTTTGTTTCCCTCCCTCTCTATTCCTCCTCCTACACTGTTAGCTCCACTCTGTTGCAACCTCTGTTTCAATCCCCGCATTCTATCTCCCTAAACTTTCTAGTGGCTTCTAACTCCATATTATTTCTGCCTCTTTCTCCTCATCTCTGTTCCCCTCTGCTCTCCCTGGAGGGGGGCGAAGGGCATGTACCCACCTCCTGCGTGAGGACTGGACCACGCGGTCGGGCGGGGGGAGGGGAGTCACGCGTCAGAGAAACGTTGAGCAGGAAAACGACGCGGCAGGCGGTCGGTGTCTACGCGGACCGAAGGCAGAAAGGCTGGGCGGGCACATGCCTCAGAGAGATTTTAACCGAAACGGACGCAAACTCCCGGACCGCACGGAGCTGCAGGACTCGAGACGTCTACGGCGACGCCAGGAGAGGCGACATGGACGAACTCACAGGGAGACGGACCAGCGGGTTCAGAGATTTTAACTTACGGGGCGACCCCGAAACCCGGGTGTGAGGGGCGGGGCCTGAGGACAGGGAAGAGCAGCTACGAACCAGAAACACCGACACACTCACCCAAGCGCGCTGGTTGCTCCAGAGGTCCGCTTCCGTCTCCAAGAAACCGCGCATGCGCGTGCGTATCGGGGCGGGGCCGACGTGACGGGGCGGGCCAGAGGCGGGTGGGGCTCGGGCGACGTAGGGGCGGGGCCTGGGTGCGGTGTCCGGCACTCTCCTCCACCCTTCAGGTTTCTCTGTGTTTGCTCTCCCTGCCCACAGCCTCTAGCCCTCTGCTTTTGGGTTTCTTGGAATCTGTCTGTTGTCCTTTGCAACCGGGCTTCCTACAGAATTACACGTGTGTCGGCCACTTATCTTGGAAGCCGAGCTAGTTCCGCTTAAGAAATTGACAAGGAATCACATGAAAGGTTTTTGACGAGCGGATGGAGCCGCTTGTCCCGTGAGGAGGCGGCTGGGGCGCTGGACTCTGGGGGCGGGGCGGGAGGCTCTGGGGGGCGGTGGATGCAGGAAGGTCTGAGACCCGGCACAGTTACAACTTCTTTAGGCAAAAGGCGGAGTTGTCCGTGTAGGTGAAGGAAACTAAAATATGACATGAAATGCAAACGGTGCCTTCACGAGTGTGCAATTTTATACTAACTCCAGCAGAGCATAATTTCTCTTTCTGTTCCCCATTCACTCAGGAGGCAGAGACACAACCCTGGGCTTTATGGGGCCAGAGCCTGGGCTGTGGGGACTGAGGGCTGACACGTTGCTTTAAAGGAACAAAAAATTTCTTCTCGCATGGATAGAAATTAATTTTTCTTTCTTTACTAATCCACACCTCTTCAGATGAATTAGTAATCCAAATACGTTTGAGAGGTCCTGGATAGCATCCTGTACTTCACCGAAGTCATTAATTACTAAATATAATTGCAATTACACCTTTTTAATTTTTTATTCAGTTATTTGGAACATTATTTTAACTTGAAAATTAAATTAATCAGGTATTTTAACCTATATTTTTTTCTGTCTGAATGTTTTATTTCACGTACAGATAATGAGGCTTGTAAAGGTTGCACTCATTTGGAGATATTTGGTTTTGCTTTTAACTAATGAAATACCAATTTTGAAATATTTCCAGAGATGTGATAAGGATGTCTATTCCGTTAATGAACAATAAATCCAAATAGTATTACTAGTTTTTCACATTTTCATTAAGATCATTTACACACTTAATTTTTAATTTGAAATATGCAAGTTGATAGCTCCTTTTCTGTTCCCTGTGGAAATTCTGAAGGTGGTGCTGACTGGAGTTTGGATCAACCAGATCACAATTGTACATGCTCCAGAAAGTTCTCAAAGATTATTTTCAATAAACAGCAGTCTTCTGTTTTCCCCAGAACTAATACCATTTTCTCAAACTTTTAAGGGATTTTTCCCTTTATTATTTTACCGAGGTTTTATTTTTTTTAAATAATTAAATGTTTGGACTCAAATAGATTGATACTTTGGAAGATGAATTTCTCTTGGGGAAGAGAACAGAAGCAACCCCTCTCCTGTCCGGCTCTCTCCCCAGGCTCCCTGAGCTGAGCTCACTTCCCCTGAGCTCTGGTCACTCCATGCAGACTGACTTTGAAGTGGATCTCCGTGAAGGAGCCAGGACTGGACACCATCTGGGGTCAAGAGGTGCTGATATCTGAACTCTCCATCTAGATTTTCTTCAGCCACTTTGCCTTATGTGGGGGCCCCTAATCCACATTTTTTATCAAATATTCTCCTCTGGTATTAATACATAACATGTGCTTGGTAATTTTCCTGACCAGCTGAAGTGATTTCTCTTGATGTTGACAGGAAACTTCTTGGTTGGAGGCTCCCATGCTCCCCAAGAGAAGCTGAGCCCATAAGATGGTGTCTGAGTAAATCCAGGCCTAGCTGCCACCTCATTGGCTCTCTTTTTTCTGCCTGGGAATTATACCTGGTAAAAGGTGAGGGTGAAAAATGTGAGATTGCATTTTAGTCTGAATTCCTCTACTTATATTTTTATTAATATTGTGATAATTAATAAAGGGAGACTTTGTTTAAAATGGAGTCAGGAGGCCAGAAGGGGAAGCTCCCATGCAGTGCCACCTGAAGTCAGTAACAGGAGAGATAGTCAATTACAGACCCACTCAGAAAGAAGTCCTCAACAGGAAGATAATCAATTACAGATTCCAACAGAAGTCATCAACAGGAAAGAAACATTAATTACAGGAAGAAATATACATTGCATCCCAAACAGAAATCGACTACCCCAGCAACATGGCCCATAAGAAACCATCACAGCCCTTAATTCTTGCTTTGCTCCAATGGACTTTATTGAAAACAACCCCTCCCAATTTCCCCTTTGTTCTCTGCAAAATAACATTCCTCTCCTTTGTTTGTTGGATTTGCCAATGGTTTGCCTGCCATAGCATGCACATCCCGAATTGCAGTTCTTTGTTCCCAAATAAACACATTTTGATGGTAAAATAACTGGCTGTTTTATTTTTTAAATTTATTTATTTATTTTGGTGAGGAAAATTAGCCCTGAGCTAACATCCATTGCCAATCCTCCTCTTTTTGCTGAGGGAGATTGGCCCTGGGCTAACATCTGTGCCCATCTTCCTCTACATTATATGTGGGATGTCTGTCACAGCATGGCTTGATAAGTGATGTGTAGGTCTGTGCCTGGGATCTGAATCTGCAAACCCCAGGCTGTCAAAGCGGAGCACGTGAATTTAACCACTACACCAGCAGGCCGGGCCCTGGCTGTTTTATTTTTAACATTGACAATATTATTGCAAGAAAAAAGTCTCTGGGCAGTACTTAGAAAAACTGCCTCATGAAAGAAGTAGGCCCTTATCAGGAGAAAGTGCAGCTCTTGGTAAACACAAAGGAGGTTGGATGGAGGCTTCATGAGGGTCGCTGTGATGGCCTACAGGAGTGTAGTGTGTATACGGGAGCCAGTGCCCACATCGTTCCCTGGAAATTCCTGACTCCCCTCCTCTAGGTGCCACCTGGACCTGGCACCTATCAACATCTGTCTGGGTCTCCAGGCTGAGAGCAGAAATTGGGTGAATCTCTACTGTGAATGAAATCAGGGAACCTTACCAGAAGGAAGCAGTTTATGGGCATGGTTTAAGTTGATGGAACAAAAGACCTACAGTTTGGAGATTCTCATTCCCCTGGATGGGGACATGGCCACATGTGAGGCTGTCAAGAAGGAAGTTTGAGAGAATGGTAGCTCCCAGTGGAGGAAACGTGGGACAAGCATTTGTCTTTTCATTTTTGGCTGAGATCCTCAAGATGCTCATGCTCCAAACTTGTCTCACATTTTCTTATGATGAAGTTACATTTATTGATTTATATTTTAATATTCTAGTGATGCAATGTTGGTTGGAAGTGAGGAAAATTCAGAAGTAGAAAGTGAAAGCCTTTCTTTTTGCGCCCCATCAATTATAGTAAATAATCCATTGACATAGCCAGGGTTAAGAGTTTAATGAAATACATTCTGAAACATAAAAAAATAATTCACAGTGTTTAATAAAAGACACAATTCACGTTGGGAAACGTTGGTAAAATAGTTAAATAATATGGATGGTAATATGTTCTGTTGAGTATTTCTTGTTTCATAGTCATTTTGTAACAACATAAATCCTCTATTAGTTTGAGCTGTATCTTTCCAGACCATTTAATATACATTTAATGATATGCAAAATAACATATAATAATGTGCATATAACATGTGCATATAATGTGCATAAAAGTGCAGATAATAACATAAAGCACACTGTTACTCCGTACTAACGTTTTACATGAATAGTAGTTGATTTTCTTAATCAAGATTACTTTTTTTCTGGAGATATTTTCTGACATTAAAGAATATGAATGTACCAGATTATGTAATAGTTTCCTCATTTTAGACTTTCAATGTTGTTTTAGTTTTTTGTGTTAGCTAGAATGTACAGTGATTCCATCCTTGTACTTCTTGGATTTTTGAACAAGTGTGACTAATATCTGGATGGATCTGAAAAGTGGCATTGATGGCTCATAGGGCATACTAGTTATATCTTATTCCATTAAAAATTACCCCAAAACTGTGTAACTTAAAACTACAAACTTCCATTATCCCACAGTTTCTGATGATCAGGAAGCTGGGAGCAACTTAACTGGATGAATCTAGCTCATTGGCTTTTATGAGGTGGAGGTCACAATGTTAAGCAGATGTCATCGGAAAACTTGACTTCAGATCTTCACTTTTCTTCTGAATTCTTAGCTTCTTGGTAAAACAACATATTAGGGATGAGGACATTAACACCTTAGGAAATAGAATGCTCAAGTTTAAAGTAATGTAAATGTAAGAAAATGAAAGGTTTCATTGAAGTATTTTATAAAAACTACATTTTAAATATCCAACAAACTTATATACATATATGCTCATTAAAAAATGCATTTGTTCTTATATCCTGATGTGTAGTGATCACCAATAATTGAAATAGTCTCTGGTACAGTATTTTCTCTAAATTATTTATGATGAGAAAATGCTCATAAGAGTAAAAACTATTTACTACGGTTTTCTCATTAAATTTTTAATATGTTGGACCACATTCTCTTATTCATGTGTCTTGTATTCCTGAAATAAACCCTTCTAAGTCATGCTGAATATTTTAATTTTTATATGAAAATTCATAATTTACATTGGTTTCTCTCAGTTTTTTAACAAGGTATAATAGCCACATAAAATCTTTTCTTAGCTTTCTTCTTTCTCTAGTTTGTAAAATAGATTTAGAAGGAAGACACCGTGAACTTTGAAAATATAAGAAAAGGATTCTGTAAAATACTCATAAAATCCCATTAGTGTTTCAAAGTATTTAAACATTACTTATGGTTTTCTGGGTTATAATTCTTTTTAGTTCACTTTTGATATTCTATATTTTACAGAATTCAAGTTTATTTGTCCCTGGAGGTTTTAGAAATCTCTATTCTATCAAATAAATTTGTGTTTATCTACTATTGTTAATTTTATGTCCTTCCTCATTTTGTATCAACATTACAGTAGCTCTATCAATAATTTGATTTTATTGAATTTTAATTATACTCTACATAATTTTAAAACTTTAAAATTTACATTATGCTGCTTTACTTGCATTTATCCTCTGTTTCATTTTTTAAAAATTCCGATATTGCCCCTCTAATGCACAGATTGTCTAGACATCTCCTATTCTAGTATGGGAATCTGTAGCTATCTCATTTCCCTCAACTACTCTTGAATTAAATGCATTGCACAATGTTGATGTGGAACATTTCACTGACTTTTAGTCTAAAACATTCCAAATGTAAATTTTAAATTTGTGGTTAAGCTTGTGCACTTCGCTTTGGCAGCCTGGGGTTTGCTGGTTCAGATCCTGCGTGCAGACCTGCACACCCCTCATCAAGCCATGCTGTGGTGGTATACCACATACAAAATAGAGGAAGATTGGCACAGATGTTAGCTCAGGGACAATCTTCCTCACACAAAAAAAATAAAAAGAAACAAAGAAATATTGATCAGGTTTTAAAAAGTATTTTAGGGGCCAGCCGGGTGGCACAAGTGGTTAAGTGTGCGCGCTCCGCTGCAGCAGCCCGGGGTTCACCGGTTCGGATCCCGGGCGCACATTGATGCACCGCTTGGCAAGCCATGCTGTGGTGGCGTTCCATATAAAGTGGAGGAAGATGGGCACGGATGTTAGCCCAGGGCCAGTCTTCTTTAGCAAAAAAGAGGAGGATTGGCAGATTTTAGCACAGGGCTGATCTTCCTCACACACACACAAAAAAGTATTTTAATATTCCTGAATGTATAGTTTTACAAATATTATTATTTGATGGGAGCAAATATAGTATGTCTCATTCTAAAATATTTATGTGTGTTAAAAACTTACTTTGTGCTCTGATTTTTTTATTGCTCTGTATGTGCTAAAAATTGAGGCATATAGCACAAGTTCAACATGTGTCCATTATATCAATCTCATTCATTATATTTTCCAAATTGTTGAACCCTTAATAAATTTCATGTCTCTTATAATTGAAAGAAGTTTCTGATCTCTTTCTTTACTATGAATGAGGGATTGTCCATTTTACCTCTTTATATAAAATTCTGTAAATTTTAAGCTATTGGATATTTCAAAGCAACGACACTTCTCCATAAAGAGAACCATTCAATGGCCTTCACCTCTGATGCCTCCTCCTCAGCTCCTCTTTGAATGATGAACACCTCTACAATAGACTTGCCCCATGTTGGGGACACAGAATGCATCTGGAAGCCTCTGTCTTCCAAAGAGGCTAATGGGGATCACTGCTTAACAGAGAATATTCTACCTTCTAGAAATTCCAAAATGCTCTCTTTTTTTTCGTGACTGTCAGATTCATCAGCTCTGACTTGAATTCTTATTAAAATCTTCTGTCCTGCTTCCAGTGTGAACTTTGCCTCACCCAGATCATTCTACCCATTTTTACCTGGGAGTATTTTAAATATCCTCTCCTCTACCCCAACAATCACATAGTTCAGTTCATGACCATTCCTCTCAGTATTTGAAGTAAAAATACAAAACCTGATCTCCAATGTCCTGCAGTGAGTAATATATTGTTTTATCTCCAGCTTCATCCAGGGCCAGTAGCTACAGAGCCATTATTTTTCCTTCTCATGTTATTCATTGATCCTCACATAGGCTTTTACATTTAGTAAATTCTTCTCACTTCTCTGCCCAGTTACTTATAAGGAAATTTTAATTTATTAGGTTGGAAGTTACATGATCATATAAGTTTCTACCATCTACAATGTATTAGAAGCCCCAATTTTAAAAGAATTCTTACACTCTAAACTTCTTCACTGTAACTTTTAATAGAATGGAATGATAATGTTTAGTGGCAAACACCATTCCTCTCCCAGGTCTTTGTTCTGATTTCACCTTCTCAGTGGAGCCTTCTCTGACCCCTCTCCCACTTAACATGCCAGCCACACCCTTACCCCCACGTTTGCTCCACATTGCCTGCTCTGCATGTTCCTTTCTGATCCTTCCCCTTCCACTGTCTGAATCCTATTGACAACAATGCCCCAGGGGAGAGCAGCGTCACAAGAAGGTATCACACCTTTTAGGATGCTACTGGCAGAAAGACAAGAGATAACAAGTGTCTGGGGAGAGAGTGAAGAAAAGAGAATCCTTGTGCAGTGTTAATGGGAATATAAATCAGTTACAGCTATTATGGGAAAGTATATGGAGGTTCCTCAAAAAATTAAAAATAGAACAGACATACAACCTAGCAATCACACTTCTGGCTCCATATCCAAAGAAAATGAAATCAGTATCTTGAAGAGGTATTTACACTCCCATGAGCATTATTGCATTATTCACAACAGCCAAGATGTGGAAACAGCCTAAATGTCTGTTGACAGATGAATGGATAAAAAGGTGGTGTATATATGATCAAATATTATTCAGCCATAAAAATGAATGAATTCATGCCATTTATGACAAAATGGATTAAGCTGGGGAACATTATGCTAAGTAAAACAAGCCAGACAATTACAAATACTATATGATCTAACTTTTATGCGGAATCTAGAAAAGTGAAACTCACGGAACAAGAGTAAAATGGTGGTTACCAAGGGTGGGACATAGAGAAAATGGGGAGATGTTGGTCAAAGGGTACACACTTTCACTTGTAAAATGAATAAGTTCTGGGGATCTAATGTACAACATGGTGACTATAGTTCATCTTACTGGATTATATACTCAAAATTTGCTGAGAGAGGAAATCTTAAGTGTTCTTACCACACAGACACAAGAAAATGGTAATTGTGAGGTGATTGATGTCTTAATTAACATGCTTATCATTATTCCATAGTGTGTGTGTACTTTACACGATCATGTTGTACACTTTAAATTTACACAATTTTCATTGATCAATTATACTTCAGTAAAGCTGGGAAAGAAAGTGATAGGTGTCCTGGGCTTGCCTCCTCTGAGTGGTGCTCAACCCGGGCTTCACATTAGATTGCTGAGGCATTTTCAAATACATCTCTTCTGTCCACTGACCAGAGATTCTGCTGCAAATAGGTGGGGTGAGGCCCACCCTCACTAATATTTAAAGCACCCCAGGTGATTCTAATCTTTATTCAACCTTGAGCACCAAGACTCTGAGGCTTCCCATTCCTGAGGGCTGAGATCTGGGCTGAGGGTGGGGGGCTCTGCTCTGCAAGGGGTTTGATCAGGGCCAGGTCTCTGACCTGAAGGGGAGGGTCAGTCCAGCCCAGATCCCCACTGCTGCAGTGTATGTGAGGGCTTCACCAGGAGGGGAGCATAATCAGAAGAAAATGTGGAAAAACTCACTTGTTGATCTCCATGTAGGATTTTACTGTCCCTGATTTCCTCCTGAGGCAGTGGGCAGCAGAGACTTTCTTTTCCACATAATGAGGTCTTTCCTGTGTGTGTGGTTGTGGCACAGGAAGAGCACATGTGAATTCTAGGAATTAAGCAGCATATTTTCAACTTTCAAGACATCTAAAGACTCATGTTGCCTGAGGAAGAAGTCCAGAAGAGGAGGAAGAGGAAAGAAAAGGAGTCAGGAATGGATCTTTCTCAGGTCAAGTCATGTTCTCAGTTGATTGTCCTGTCTCTCTTTCCTGAAATGCTCTTCTTTGGACTTGCTCATCTTCTGTGACTCTGAAGCATCCTCCCTGACACCTGTTTCCCCACATTCACTCAGGGCCTCCCTCAGTCCTTCTCATCTCCATTTAGATTCCATCTCACCATGACCCAGCGACATTGAACTTGTGAGGAGGCTCCATTGGGTGCGGTCCTTGGCGGGGCTTCACATCCATGGATTGGAGATGGGGTGTCAGTGCTGTTGGATAGCAGGGATTGTTTAATGGCCCCACCTGGAAGCACTGACATTTCTCTGTAGACAAGAGTAAAAGAAACTTCATATGGAAGTCACATATTAATATACAGAAATACCTGGTAAATTCTGGAAAAGAGACCAATTAGGGAAAGCATTATCACTTTTTTATAATACATATGAAGCTAAATGAATGAGTCACTGACTTCAAAATCTTAAGGATTGGAAATGGAATGGAAAGTTCAGAAACAGACATAAGTGATAGAGGGTCTTTTATTCCATCACTGATTTTAAAATACAAAATTGACCCACATGTCTGACAGGTGGAGATTCTTTAAATCATTTTCATCACATCCATTCCTCAGAGCTTGCCTTTTCACTGTTGATTGTATCCTTGGACACAGAAGCCTTTACATTTGATGTAGGTCAGGTTCCAGGTTTCTTCCTTTGCATGTAGATATCCAGTTTTCCCAGCCTGATTTGTTGAAGAGACTGTCCTTTCTTCATTGTGTAGTCTTGTCACCCTTGTCAAATATCATTTGGCATATATGCCAGGATTTATTTCTGTGCATTCTATTCTATTACATTCTTTTATGTGTGTGTGTGTGTGTATGCCAGTATCAAACCATCTTATTCTTATTATTTCTGTGCATTCTATTCCATTCCTTTGGCTTGTGTATCTGTGTTTATGCCAGTATCACACTATCTTGACTACTCTTGCTTCATAATATGTTTTGAAATCTAAAAAAGTGAGGCCTCCAACTTTCTTCTTTTTCTAGAGTCTTTTGGCTCTTTGGGGTCCCTTGAGATTCTATACGAATTCTAGCATGTTATTTTCTATTTCAGCAAAAGTTGCCATTTGGATTTTGATAGAGATTCCACTGAATCTGTAGAAAACTTTGGATAGTATGGACATTTTAACAAAATGAAGTCTTCTAATTCACGAGCTTGGGATATCTTTGTATTTATTTGTATCTTCTTTGATTTCTTTTAGGAACGTTTTGTAGTTTTCAGCGTGGAAGTCTTTTACCTCCTTGGCCAAATTTTTTCCTAAGTATTTCATCCTTTTTAATGCTACATTAAATAGGATTATTTTCTTAATTTCCTTTTCAGACTGTTCATTGTTAGTGTACAGAATTGCAACTGATTTTTTGTGCTGATTTTGTATCCTGCAACTTTTCTAAAATTATGTTTTAGTTGTAACAGTTTTCTTGTACAATCTTCATGATTTCCTATATATAAGATCTTGTCATCTGCAAAACAAGATAATTTTACTTTTCCAATTTGGATGACTTTTATTTCTTTTTCTTGTCTAGTTGCTCTGGCTAAGACTTACAGTACTTTGTTAAATAGGACTGCAGACAGTATGCATCCTTGCCTTCTTCCTTTGCTTCTTAGAGAAGTAGCTTTCAGTCCTTCACCTTGTATGATGTTAGCTGTGTGCTTTTCATGTATGGCTTTTCTTATGTTGAGGTAGTTTACTATTCCTACTTCTTTGAGCGTTTGTATTTTGAAAGATTGTTGAATGCTTTTTCTGCTTTAATTGATATGATCGTGTGTTTTTTTCTACTTCAGTCTGTTAATATGTATTGCATCGACTGATTTTTTATGTTGAATCATCTTTTCTTTACAGGAATAAATTCTACTGTGTCATGAAATATAATTATTTGAATGTACTGTTGAATTGGGGTTGCTAGTATTTTGTTAATGGTTTTTGCACCAATATAGATTAGGGATATTATTGGGTAGTTTTCTTTTCTTCTTGTTTCTTTCTCCGGGTCTTGTATCAGCATCATGCAGCCTCCATAGAATGAGTTTGCAAGTATTCCTTCTTCCACGCTTTGGAAGATTTTAGCAGAATTAGTGTTAATTCTTTTGTAAATGTTTCATAGAAATTGGCAGGGAAGATATCTGGTCCTCAGTTTTTCCTTCTTGAAAGTTTTTTATTACTGCTTGAATCTCTCCAGTTATAATTCTGTTCACACTTTTATTTCTTCATGATCAGGTTTTAGTAGGTTATATGTGTCTAGGAATTCACCCATATCTTCTAAGTTATGTAATTTGTTGGCATATAATTGTTCATAGTATTCTCTTATAACTCTTTTAAAGAATTACTGTGACATCAGCTGCAATGTACCCTTTCTCATGTCTGATGTTAGTTGAATCTTGTCTCTCTTTTTCTTTGTTTAGCTAAGGGTTTTTCAACTTAATCTTTTCAAAAATCAAGTCTTGGTTTGGTGATTTTTATATTTTTCTCTTGTCTATTTTATTTATCTCTGCTTTAATCTTTTCTGGGTACTTCTTTTCTTTTGCCAGATTTGGTTTCAGTTTGTTCTTTTTCTACTTCCTGGAGCTGTAAAAATATATTTCTGATTTGAGATCTTTCCTCTTATTTAGTATAAGGATTTATCATTGCAGACTTCACTTTTAGTGCAGTGCTGCTCTCACTGCATCCCATAAGGTTTGGTGTATTGTATTTTCATTTTCATCCAGATATTTTAAAAATTCCATTGTGATTTCTTGTTTGATGCATTGGTTAAGAATGAGTTATTTAATTTCCACATTTTGTGGATTTTTCTGTTTTCTGTCAGCAATTTTTTTCTAGTTTCATTTCACTGTGGTCAGAGAAGATACTTTTTATGATTTCAAACTTCTTGAATTAAGATTTGTTGTTTGGCCTGACATATGGTCTGTTATGGAGAATGGTCCATGCGTGTTTGAGAAATGTGTTTTCTGCTGTTGTTGAGTGAAGTATTCTATATATGTCTGTTAGGTCAATCAGTCTATGGTGTTGTCCAAGTTCTCTGTTTCCTTATTGATCTTCTGTTTGGTTGTTCTATCCATAACTAAAACTGGGGTATTGAAATCTCATACTATTACTGTGCTGCTGTCTACTTCTCCCTTCATTTCTGTCAATGTTTGCTGCATATATTTCAGAGCTTTACTGTTTGATGCATATAGATTTATAACTGTTATATCTTCCTAGTGAATTGACCATTTTATCATTATGTAATGTCCTTTATCCCTTGTGACAGCTTTTGTCTTATTGTCTGTTTTCTGTGATATAATATAACCATCCCTGCTCTCTTTAGGACCTCGTTTGCATGGAATATCTTTTTCCCTTCTTTCATTTTTAGCCTATTCTTGTCTTTAGATTTGTAAATTTTAACAGTTCCAGCTCCACTCTTTCTCATTCCCACTCTGTATTTTTCTTCCTTTTCCCTCTTCTACTGGTCAAGCTCAAGCATCCTGTACAGAGGTAAATGGCAGGAGACTTGTGCGTCCCCTTTTCTCCACTGTAATTTCAGAGGAAATGTAGCCAGCATTTGCTGCTGATCATGGCGTTTGGTGAAATGTTCTTGCTTTGTACCAGTTTTTTTCTCCCAATTATCTTTTTGTCATTATTTTTAATTATCCAAAATTTTTTCAAGTATAATTGATACTACTACTACTGTGATAATATTTTTATCTTAATTTGTTAAATTAATGTATAACACTAATAACTTTTCTAATCTTGAATTATTACCTTATCAGTGGAATAAATGAATAAACTCTGTTTGGCTTTTGTTAATGCCTACGCATCCAGGTTTGAATGGATAAAATTATAGTTATATTTTTAAATACAGGTATTTCAGAGAGATTGGAGTTAAAGTATTCCATACTTTTTGCATGTTTTCTACCATTTTTTTTGGTACCTTACTATCGTTCTACTACTATACTATGCTGCTACTACTACTATAGAATTATGTTGACAAACTAAATGAAGTAGAATTGATACATTTTGATTGTCCCAAAGATGCTGAGATACTCATGAATAAAAATGATAATGAAAAAATCTTGATAACAAAGATATGTTATCAAGAGATAATTCCTCTCCTTTCAGATAATTTGTGTGTTCATGTGTACATGAGTGCATGGATGTGCAAGTCCATAATTTTTATAAGACATCATTATTTCTTTATTAAGTTTTATATTTTTAGCTTTTGAAATTATATCTTAAATATATTCCATGGCCTTAAATTTTTTCCACACTTTCATGTTAATGATTTAAATAGTAGTAAGAGTAGTAACACATGTGCGTGTGTTTGCATATAAAATGATCTTTTACGCAGTTCCATGTTGCTAACCTTGAACTTGTTTCAAGTTTTCTCAGGGAACTCTCTGTCAATGTATTTCTAATGCTCTGTTATTAACTGTTTGATTCTCTAGGTTCAATCCTAAAGCCTGACCACTTGAGTTCAGGTGCTTGCTGTGTCTTTTCTTATCTGTTTGATCTGAGGGAAGTTTCTTAGAGGGTCTGTGACTTAGTTTGCTCCTCTGTAAGTGGGAACAGATCTTTCTCTGATGAGCTATTACATTAATAACAAGTTAATACATGTAAAGCACTTAGAGTAATGCTTAGTATATAGGAAATGTTCAAAACCTTTGTCAGTGCTATTGTTATCATCATCACAATTTTAAGATTCTAACCTTTCCTTAAAGCCACTGTGGACTTTGTCATCTCTGAAGACACCACTCATGGCTGTAGGTAATCTAAATATTGAACATCACTCAGGGTGTAGAACATGATATCTAACACTTCTGTATACACAATCCGGTGATGAATTTTTATTTATATTCCATGTATTGTCCATAAAAAAGAGAAACCTATGTTGATTTAGAAGATATAATATCTTATGGAAAAGCATAAGAAATAAAATCAGAGAACCATTACTTGCTTAAAATACCTTTAAGTGGATCTGTCAGAACAATCACTTCAACCAGATCCATCCTTATACCTCTCTCCTCTTCTCATTTTATGTGAACACTCCCCACAGTCCCTTTTGTGAAATGTGTATTTCATTTCAGGGATGGGTGACATTCAGGATGTGACAATAGAATTCTCTCAGGAGGAGTGGGAATGCCTGGACCCTGCTCAGAGGGCCTTGTACAGGGACACGATGTTGGAGAACTATAGGAACCTTGTTCCTCTGCTCTAAGAATAACTTGCCTCCAGAAGTCAGGATCTGCTCTGTGTATCTTCACATTTTCCCTTGTTCACCTCTGGGGACCTCTTCAGTTGGCTGACCGAGATCAAAGCTCTTTTGACTCAGAAAGCAAAAGCTTCATGGTGTGGCATCTGGACTGTAAGCTTGCCCTTTCCTTAGATGATCTGTGCACTTCATGAAACATCAGGGGTTATTCCCAAGTTTAAGTATTTATAAAATCCTATGGCAAACTTTTAAACTATTCAATTCCCTGTTTTCTACCCCTGTGCTTTTGATTCAGTAGTTCTGGGAAGAGAGCTAGTTATCTGCATATTATACTGTTCCCTATATTCTGAAGGAGTCAAGCAGTGGATGAACTTATGAAATATTTTCTAGACCCATCTGTAATGTCCTCCTCAGGTAAACAAAGAGCTGAGATTCTGGGAAGGCCACAGTACATCATGTTCCTTTCTTCTCATAAGCAGGAATTCATTTCTGATCTAAATATTCTATTACTATATTATTATAATATTTAACTGTAGTAAAATTTTTGTTTTTAATATAATTTAAAAAATTTTTTCCTTCCACATATTCTGACCCAGATTATATATTTAATTACATTTTTTCCCTGTTTTACACCAAAGGATACATAAATCAATGAGTTTTTTTGAGATTTTTGTGACATGAAAATGCACATAAGGTAATGACAAGTACAAAATAGCTGCTCTATAAATACAAAGAGTTCCTTTGGGTCTTTAGTTCAATAAAAGAACTGGAATGACACAAGGTGGTGAACTGAAATCTATTTTTTAATTTTTTAAAAAAATTTTGATCATTTTACTGTGTAAGTTCTGGGTAATTTTGTCTGATTTTTTTTTCCAGTTTTATTGAGATATAATTGAGATATGGCATGAAGTCTCTTAATGTGAGAGCTGGCTGTGGTCAGGTACTTGAAAATCAAGTGTGTGGAGGTTAACAAGCATGCAGCGAAGGAAATGAAAGTATAATGACGAATAAGATAGAAAGTCCCAAAGATTCTGACTATAGTTTGTGACAAGGAGATAATCTCCATTGTCAAATGCCTGGAGGCTGTTCTGCCATTTCCCAGTGACTGCTATTCATGTTCAGAGCCAGAGGATCTTACAAGGAAAATGAGATTCGTGCTACTTTTACCATGGGAACTGACACCCAATATCCTCCACTTAGAAAGGGTTCCCATCCCAAAATAATAAATATATTTTCCTTTAATAAGGGATCTTAATTTTGATATATATTATCTCATATCACAGTAGAGTAAGAGTCACTGTTATTAATGCTTTACATATAATAACTGATTGAATCTTCAGTGAGAGTTGAAGTAAGTACTGATGTTAGTCTCATTTCACAGATGAAAGAACTTAGGACAAAGACAGGTTTAAAGACTCATTCAATCACATCCCAGCAAGTGGCTGAATCAGGATTTGAATCCATGTTGTCTGGCTGCAAAGACAAGTTTCTTAACCATGGTGCTACACTAACAAGGCAAATTATTTCTATCCTTCAACCACTCAACATCTGGACTTAATTTTATGAGTATCTCTTGTCACTTTTAAATTGATTATCTTCATATATAATTGTAGTTATGGTAACTTTCTATTACGTCTATACTTTTATTTCATAGGCCAATATTACCAATGAATGAATATTTAAATAAGTTGTAGAACCACTGATGACCACACAATCCTACAAGACAGATTATGCAAGATGAAATTGGATTCATTGAGGCAAGAATGGTTCACTATTCTGATGGATACAGAAGACATGTTTCTCTTTAGGCAGGAAAAAGAGTCAAGTGATAACAACTACTGAAATAATTGCACAATATTGTGGCCAGCTGAGGTATAGAACTACAACATGAGTAAAAGATAAAACACTTTGGGGTACAGACTAAATTATTTTTATTTACAGATCATAAAATTATGTGTTTATTAATGGAGGGCTACTAACAAACTATGAGAAAAAATGTAATAATTTTTGAAAGACTCAAAAGACATGTAAAATTGATCTAAAACTACGGAAATATGTACATTAAATAAACTGAAATGAAGATAAATGAAGATTTGTAGCGAGTCTAGGGGTGACACTGAATTTTAAAAATAAACAAGTTTATTGAGATATAATTTACATACCATAAAACTGTTTCATTTTAAATATAGAATTCAATGATTCTTAGTATATTTACAAAGTTGGGAAATCATTCCCACAATTTAGTTTTAGAACATTTCTATTAACCCCTTCAAAATATTTTCAACTGAAAAAGAAAAATATCACATATATTTGAAAGGTAGACATTGTTGAAGTACCTGTCCTCCCCTACCCCCGCCTTGGTATGAAACCCACATTAATGACATTAACTTCTAAAAAGCTCCTCCTTTAAATTCAAGAGGGAAATTATTCTTATCATAGTCAACAGACCATCAACGTTTCCTTTCTAGATACCATTACTGCGTCCACTAAGCACATTCTATGTCCAGGATTAAAGAAAAGTCACATATTTTACCCATTTTCACTGACGCATAGTTTCTCTATATAATTAGACTATTGTATTAGTTCCATTTTTAAAAATCATTATATGCATGGAATGCAACTACTATATGCAACTACTCTATTACTCTGAAAAGAATGTCACAGGCTCTTCCATGTCAGGCAAATCAGTTAAAACCACAGAAAAAGTTAATACCTGATTAAATGCTACAGATATAACACATCAACAACCACCAACAGTAAGGATTACATCAAATTATATTAGCAGCAATCAGGGATTAGTGTGGTGTTTAGGATCTATAATTTATCTCCAGAAAATCATTCCATTTCTCAGGAATTATTACTCCCTTTTCTATGACTTTGCCATTGATTAGTTTCTATCCCAGAGGAAGCCGTTTTTGAGATGTGAGCTCCTACCCCAATTCTCATACACCTCTTTCCCTTACAGACTCTGCCTTTCAGACTGAAATAGGAAAAGACTCATCTGATTCCTTCCTGCTACCAGGACTGTGGGCTTGGTGTTGTGCACCAGTATGTGTGGGGGGAGGAGACGGCCGGTCTCTGCGATACGTTTGTGATTCTTACACATCTTCTCACAGACCTGCAACGATCAATTCAACTGTAGTGATAAAGACAGTGCACACTTGTAAGCTGAGAAGACTTCTGAAACACTTTGGTCCCATTGTGAATTCCCACAATTACAAGATCCTAATGAACATCACCGAAGAGACACTTTGGAGTGTTGGGTAGAGACTGTTCTTTTTCCATGACCCCTGAAGGCAGACAGGCTTCACCCGGAGGAAGCAGAAAATGCTAAGGTCTGACAGTTGATGGAGTGATGTTGAAAACATTTTTTGCCAATTTTCTGTCTGTATATCTGCTTCAGTGAATGTCTCTCCATGATTTTGCCCATTTTCTAATTCAAGGTTTTTTTTTGTTTTTGTTTTTTACTGTCGTGGTTGTAGAATTCTTTATACAATTTACACATCAGTCCCTTGGCAGATATACGGTATGCAAATATTTTCTGCTATTCTGTAGCTTTTCTTTTCATCCACTTAACATAGTTTTTCACACACTAACAGTTTTTAATTTTGTTGAAGTCTAGTTTATCAATTTTTTTTCTTGGGTCATGCTTCTAGTGCCATGTCTAAGAATTCTTCACCAAGCCCTAGATCCTGAAGACTTTATTCTATGGTTTTGTCCTAAATATCTTATAAAGTTTTATAAAAGTTTTCCATTTAAAGCTATGATAAATTTTGAGGTAATATTTGTACAGGTATGAAGTTTAGGTGGAGACTGTTTTATTCATTTTTTTCTACTATGGCTACTCCGTTGGTTCAGCACCAGTTTTTGAAAATCCTTCCTTCATTGAATCGCCTTGGTACCTTAGTCAAAAATCAGTTGGAAGTACCGGTGTGGGGCTATTTTTGGTTTCTCTGTTCTGTTCCAGTGATCTATGTGTCTGCCACTCCAACAATACCACAGTCTTGATTGCTGTTACTATATTAGAAATCTTGAGATCATGGGGAGTGATTCCAACAACCTTATTATTTTTCAGATATTTTAGCACTTCTAGTTCCTTTACATTTCCATGTCAATTTTAGAATTTTGTTTGTATCTACAAAAATTCTTGATAGGAAATGCATTAAGCCTGTATGCCAATTTGGGGTGATTTGACATCATTTCTATGTTGTGTCTTCCAATCAATGAATATGGTATCTTTCTCTATTTAGGTCATCTTTGATTTCTTTCCTCAACATTTTGTAGTTTTCAGCATAAAAGTCCCATCCACGTTTTGTTCGATTTACACATATTTCTTCTACTTTTTCTTTTTTGAGCAATCATACATGGTATTATATTTTAAATTTCAGTTTCCATGTGTAAATTGATAGTATATAGAAATGAAATAGATTTTTGTATATTGTTCTTATATTCTGACACCTTGCAAATTTTACTTTTTCTAGACATTTATGTAGATTTATTTTCTACATACACCATTTCATTAAATTTCCTGTTGCTGCTGTAACAAATTACCAGAAACTGAGTGGCTCAATTTATTCTCTTACAATTCTGGAGTCCAGAAGTGTAAGACAGATCCACAGCACTGTGTTCTTTTTGGATACTCTTGGTCAGAATTTGTTTCCTTACCATTCCAGGGTTACAAGGACCACTTACAGCCTTGCCTCATGGTCCCCTTCCTCCGCCTTCAAAGCCAGCAAGGTAGCATCTTAAAACCTCTTTATCTCGGTCCCTCTGCTTCCATCACATCACCAACTTCCATGTGACTCTAACTCTACCTGTAGACTTCTTATAAGGACCCTTGGGGTTATATCACATTTACCAGATCATACAGAATAATCTCCCATCTCAAGAACAAAATTAGATCACATTTGCAAACTCCTTTCTGACATTTAAAGGAACACTCACATAGGTATGAGGACACGGATATCCTTCATGGGGAGCGCTCTTCAGTCTACCACAGCCATAATGTCTTCTGCAAATGAGTATACTTTCTTTCTTTTGTCTATCACTTTTATTTACTCTTTTACCCTTATTTTACTGGCTAAAACTTCTAACACAATGTCAAATAAGCAGTGGTAAGAGTGGATGTCCTGGCCTTGTTCCCAATCTCTGGGAAAAAGCATTCAATCTTGCACCATTAAGTATGATTTTGCTGTAAGTTTTTATAGGTGTTCTTTATTGAGTTGAGGAAGTTTCCCTCTATTTCTAGTTTTCTGAAAGTCTATATCATAAATGGGTGTTGAATTTTGTCAAATGTTTTTTCTGCATCAACTGATAAGATCCTGTGATTTTAATTCTTCAGCCTGTTAACACTGTGGATTAGACTGATTGGTTTTTTGAATATTCAAACAGCCTTCTATCCCTCAAACCAACCCCACTTGGTCACGGTGTCCAACTCTGTGTATTGTTGACTTCTATTGCTAATATTTTAAGAATTTTTGCATCTTCATATGAAATGTAGTTGGTACTTATTTTTTTTTCTTTTTCCAAGTGCCTTTGTTTAGTTTTGGTATCATGGTAATACTGGCCTCATCAATTGAGCTGGGAAGTATTCCCTCCTCTTCTATTTTCTGAAAGCAACTGTGTAGAATTGCTGTTAATTCTTCTTTACACATTTGATTGAATTGTCTAATGTTTCTGTTGTGGCTTTATTAAATTAACACCAAGCCACACACCAACTGTGGATATTCCTCAATCATTTAAATATGTTCCCACCTTGACAGTTTTCTCCTATTTTCTCCACCCAATTGCCCTTCCCCATTTGTATCTGCATGATACACTCTTTCAGTTAATTCATGATTCTGCTCAAATATCCCCTTATCATATAGGTATTCCCTGAACACATTAAATTAGGACAACTTGTCACTTTATCATTATACATGTACACCTTCATGGTACTTAACACCATCATTTTTGAATTTTTGCTGACTTACCCTCATAGAATATGAGCTACTTAGGCAGGAAACTGAGTTTGTTTCCTGCTATGTCATGTGATTAGAATAGTTCCTGACTGACAGAAGGAGTGAATGCATTTTATCAGAGAAAAGGAGAAAGTTACTGCAATGCTTAGGCTCATAGGTTAGGAGGTCAAATGGTCAACAAAACATGTAATTATATTTGTGGCACCAAATTCCTTACTTCCTTAAGTTTCCAATGTAGTGTTCTCAACATTTGTCATAAATTCTGATATAGTTTGTTCATACATTTTAAATGTTGGGCAACAGGAGCTAAAAAGATGCGACTCATACATGAAGGGATGTTTTCATGAAGTTTTGCTAAGCTACAAAATTTTAAATTGAAGATTCCCTCTCACACGCTCTATTGTACTCCCAACACAAGATAATCACCTTATTTCTCAGGTAGCACAGTTTTATTTGAGAGTTACAGACCACCTGGAAACAGTGACTGGGACAAGTAGGAGTTTATCATTCTCACAGACAGGAAGCCCAGAGGCTGCAGTGTGAATGTGATGGGTCCTCTGGGCAGCTCTCTCTGCCTGCTCTCCCTCCATGAGCACTCAGCCCTCGCTCTCCTCACAGCAAGATGGCTGCTGCATGACTAGGGTGAAGCATGAGGAGCAAAACCCTTCTCGTTATTAGGTTTTGTTTTGTTTACAAGGAAATGATAATCCCAAGAATCTTTTCCAAATATTATTAGCCAGTTCTGTTACATGGCCACCACAATCTTAATAAGGAATGGGAATTTTCAGATTTCACATTCACACCTCAAGAAGACAGGAAGGTAAAGGAAAAGGATGTTGGAGAAAACCTTTAGCTACCAAATTAAAATACTCCTTATTGAAGATATTAAATGACAAGGTAGTCAAGGATAACTGTTGGAAGAGACAGATCTTTATCAACTGACTTTGTTCTTTGTCCTGAGTATAATATTCCATGTAACCCATGGCCAGTACTCCTAGGTGTTCCAAATGAGGCAAAAATATTAGAGTTCTTAGTGTTTTCTAACTTACAGATTTATTTCCTTTGAGATGTATCTATCTGAATCTACACAAACTAAAATAATCCTCTAACTTGTAATATAGATATTCTGATTCTAGCGTCAGGGTAGGAAAATTAAAGACTCTCTCAATCCACGAGATGTTATTAATTCATGCCATCCTTCCTTCAAGCGAGAGCTATAAAAAGGCTTGAACTTGGGAAACATTCTAATATCACCTTCAAAGTTACTTTAATATTAGACTATAACCTAATAGTAAGTTGGCTGTTATATCATAACTCAAGGATGTTCTTATATAACTGGGGAACTTCCATTAAATATTTCCCATGAAGCAGTAGATACTTCAACAAGATTTCCTTGGGAACACAGAATATATTGAGTTGAGTGATCATGTACAATGCATATTTTAAATTTATGTTTGTTCCTAAAGACATGCATTTATTCTTTGTTACCCTATACTTTTTTTTTACTCATTATTTTACACACATAAAATTTTGTTTTAAAAGTCAAAATTATATTAAAAATATATAATGAGTATCCCCATTCCAATCTGCATTCTCACTTTTTCTTCAATATGTTACCTTTTGTATGATTTTCAGATTTATTTTTACAACAAAGTACATGCTATACATAATACTCTACATTTTGCTTTTTGTGTGTGGTGGTGATCACTCCAATATAATGACTTTCTTCACTCTATTAACAGCTTCATATACAAAGTCGTGTTCTCATAGTTTCTCAGCTGATCAAATGCAAATTATGAACATATATTTCCAAAAGTGTAAGTTCTTTGAATCTAACACAGAAAGAAATTATTGATGCCATTCAGCCTAGAGAGCCTAATGATGTATCATCAGTGTTCATTATGAAGCACCCCAGTGAGGCAGGATACGCTTGGATTAACAGAAGGCACAGGATTCACTCATGGTTAAAAAAAACATTTTATTTTACTTATACAGACATGAGAAGTATGATACATTCTAAATAAAATAGTATCAAAATACAATTTCAGTGGTCAAATTTGAATCCTTCACAAGCACCTTCTACTCTGGTTCTTTGGATTAAACTGTCCTCTATAACTCTGTCTCTTCAGTTTCCAAAAATAAGACTAATATTCATTAATCTATGATATACACCAGCCATTACCTTTCAAAAGAGAGAGATATCATTCTTTTCCCTCCATTTTTCTACCACATATGCCATCCCTGGTAACCCATCATTCTACTCAGTGAAAATGTCACTCTCTCAATATCCTGGCCTTCTGTTTCATGATCATCCAGTACAGCAATCCTTTCCTATGATCATTAACAGAGGTACACAGTCATATCAACAAATCTAGAGAAGGGGCCATGACCACAGAAAGCACAATAATTTAGATAATACTTTTACATCTATTCTCTGCCACTCCCCATGATCTCAAATTTCTACCAGACTGTATCTTGAAATTAGTGTCCTAGTTCTTCCAGGTTCCATAGATATGAATAAACCCTCCTAATGAAGTAGGTCCTTTCATCTTACAGATCCCTTCACTGAGATCATCATGGTGAGAAATGAAAAGCATGTATGAAAGTATAACATCAACAGGCTTCAAACTCCAGGTTATAAGTCATTAATAAATATAGCCTTTTCAAGACACCTCAAAGAACTGAATAAACATTTTATAAACTGAAGGTAATTAGACCTTTCCACAGATGTCCTTGCTCCATGGACATACATCTCATGAGTTTTAAATAATTTTAACTTCTAATTCTCTGTGGCATTTATCATCTGAGGTTGGTCCATCTTCAAAAGTAATAGACTTAGTTCCCTCTAGTATAAATTTTCTTCTGTGCAGTCCATCGAGAAAATTAGTTCAACAATTCATCACTTTCCTTACATTTCAATACTTCTGTCTGAATATTTGTCTGAATTCTTAGATGTATCATGAGGTAATTGCTTAAAGGCCTTGATACATTTGTACGGTTTCCACCTTATATGAATTCTTTTGTGACCACAAAGTTGTACATTTTTGATAAAGCTGATCACACTCATTACATTTGTCAAATTTCTCTCCAGTAAGACTTCTATGTTCCACAAGGCTTAAACTTTCGATACACATTACCATACATCACATTTGTGTGTTTCTCTCAAAGATGTATATTCTGATATCAAGTGAGGTGTGAACCCTGGTTACCAGCTTTCCCACATCCATTACTTTTCTATGGTTTCTCTCCAGGATGGAGTCTCTGATGTTGAATAAGCCTTGACACTTGTATAAGTTTTGTCTCAATCATTGTATTTGTAAAGTCTCTTTCTGCTATGAATTCTCTGATGATCCCCAAAGCTTGACCTTTGAATAAAAGCCCTGCCACATATATTAGGTTTATCACGTTTCTTTTCAGTATGTATTTTCTGATGTCTAGTAAGGTTTGCAAATTGAGTAAAAGCTCTGCCACACTCATTGCATTTGTAAGGTTTCTCTCCAGTATGGATTTTCTGATGTCGATTAAGATGTGAACGCTCCATGAAGGCTTTGCCACACTCATTACATTTGTAAGGTTTCTCTCCAGTATGAGTTCTCTCATGACCCCAAAGGTGGGAATGTTGGATAAAAGCCTTATCACATTTACTACATTTATAAGGTTTTTCTCCTGTATGAATTCTCTGATGTTCCATAAGGCTTGAACTTTGGATAAAAGCCTTGCTACAAACATTACATTTGTGTGGTTTCTCTCCAGTATGGATTTTCTGATGTTTAGTAAAGCTCGAAAATTGGGTAAAAGCTTTGCCACATTCATTACATTTGTAAGGTTTCTCTCCAGTATGGATTTTCTGGTGTTGACTAAGATTTGAACGCTCAGCAAAGGCTCTGCCACATTCATTACATCTGTAAGGTTTCTCTCCAGTATGGATTCTCTTATGCTGAGTAAGGCTGGAACGCTCAGCAAAGGCTTTGTTGCATTCATTACATTTGAAAGGTTTCTCACCACTATGAATTCTCTGATGACTTGCAAGGTTTGACCTTTGACTACAGACCTTGCCACATATATTACATTTGTAAGGTTTCTCTCCAGTAAGCATTCTTTGATAACTTGCAAGGTTTGAATTTTGACTAGGGGCCTTGCCACCTACCTGACATTTATGTGATCTCTCTCCTCTGTGGGCTTTCTGATGTCTGGAAAGGTTTGAGCACTGATTAAAAGCTTTGCCACACTCATTACATTTGTAAGGTCTCTGTCCAGAATGAATTCTCTCATGATTTGTGAGGTTTGAGCTTTTGCTAAAAGCCTTCCCACACTCATTACACCTGTAAGATTTTTCTCTAGTGTGTCTTTTCCCGTATTGCGCAGGTAACAAAGGATATTTAAAAACCTTCCTAGATTTATTACAAATGTTTTTAACACTAGAAGGAATTATTTGCAGTGGTGAAACTGAGGAACGATTGTTGATGGAATTCTCAACTTGAGTGCATTCATAAACTTTCTCCTCAGTTTGAAATCTCTGTAGTTCAGCCAGGTGTGTCTGCAAACTTAATCCAGTTCTATTTTCCAAACACCTTATATACTCGTTTCCAGCATCACTTATGTTATTTTTCAGTTTTAACAAATTCCTTATAAATGGCTTGTCATGCATGAAATATTCGTATGTATTATTTCTTACCGAAACACTATGCTTTTGAGGAAAATTAATTGAGGCTGTATTATGTTGTTGATCTATTTTACAAGTGAGATTTTTGTTATAAGTCAAAGGCACTCCTTTGTAATTTCTTGCATCATATCCCCATTCATTCTCATGCTCATGCATATTTTCCAAGACTTCCTTGAGGTCAAAATCCTTGATGCCATCCCTTTCATTTCTTTCCAATATCACTAGATGGTATAATTCTCCTTTATTAATGTCCTCTCTTGGTGATAATTCCTTTATTGCAAATCCAGCACAAAGGCTTCCTATTAAATAGAGTTGGAAGAGAAATATTTTATATTCAACTACATAATTACACAGAAAAATAATACTTATAACGAACATAGTTTGTAGTTTCTCAAGCGTGGTCCTCAAACACTATTGTGATATACAGAATTTTTTTATTTTTCTAATTTTTTCCATATTAATATTTTCCCTGACTTTTGATAATATATTTTCAAAGCACATATTATATTCTATACATATTGTTTGGCCATGTAAGTGGATAATTAAATGATACTCCATAGTTAGGGAGTTCATCTACCTACTGGCTACTATATAATTGCAGACATGAAATTATAATTGAGATTTGATATTTTCTTCCCTAATTTTTAATCTTTATAATAATGTGTATTTACTAATAATGTATGTTTAATAATGTGTGGGTAAATGATGCAAGAAAAAAGATACTAAAAAAAAAAATCTGTGTATCATAATAATAATACAACATTTTAGTAACACACATTAAATCTAGCAGGTAAGTTAATCTAAGTAAGCAGAGTTATACAAAATAATAGTTCTGGAATTCTAAAGAATTCTTCCTTAAGGACTACAAAAAGAATTTACATTCCAGAAAGAGTACACAATAAGAAAAAGGAAAAATACATTCAGAATCAGTGAATTTTGAAATATCAGGTTCAGGTAAACACACATTTTTATAAAGATTAAAAATTAGGGAAGATTGTGGGGCTGGCCCAGTGGCACAGCAGTTAAGTGTGCACGTTCTGCTTCAGTGGCCCGGGGTTCGCAGGTTCAGATGCCGCACACCGACACACTGCTTATCAAGCCATACTGTGGCAGCGTCCCATATAAAGTAGAGGAAGATGGGCATGGATGTTAGCCCAGGGCCAATCTTCCTCAGCGAAAAAGAGGAGGATTGGCATTGGATGTTAGCTCAGGGCTGATCTTCCTCACCAAAAAAAAAAAAAAAAAAAAAAAAATTAGGGAAGATTGTCTGAAATCTCAATTATGATTTCATGCCTGCAGTTACATAATAGTCAATACAGAGATCAACTCTCTATGGAGTATTACTTAATTATCCAGTTACAAGGTGAAAAATATGGATAGGATATAGGATGTGCTTTCAAAATTTATCTAAGGTCAGAGAAAACATTAATATGGGAAAATTACAAAAAGAAAACATATAACGCAGGCCAAGGTCAATGTCATAACAAACATGACAGGAAGTTGACATATCTTATTAACTTTTTCAGTCCTTACTGCATGCCATGTAATATTTTAAACCCTCTAAAAGCATTAACTTATTTAATTATTCTTGAGGTAAACCATTACAATTTTTCGTATAAAAATGAAGGGTCCATGGTCCATGAGGTGTATATATCTATCCCTAACTCACCCAGAAAGCAAATTCAAGAGCCAGGATTTGAACCTGGGTGTGCAGACTAATAAGGGATGTTCATATGCATTAAGTACCAGTGCCCATCCAGGCATACAGATCACAACAGGTCACAGCAAATACCAGGCTTAAAAACAAATGTTTCAAGGGAGACACAGGACCTGAGTTGTGTCATCTGTACTGTGACTGTCCCTCCGTTCCCAGATGACAGCATGAGTCATCATGTCCTGTACAGGTTGGTGCAGACAGTGACTACAGCGCGTTGCTGTCCTGAACAAGCTGTCGTGTGTAAGCGTGGGTGTCTTTCCTTATGCAGTGTATGCAGTGTTGGGAGGAGCCGGCCCCGTGGATACTGGGGTGCCCAGGTGCTCAAAATCAATATACACGGAGGTACCAGTATAGTTCATTTAGATCAATGAAAGGTCTAAGGCAAGGCCAGGACTGAGATTTAGAACAGCAAGAGTGAGGAAAGGGAGTATAAGTTTTTTAGTCCCAATGTCCTTGCCTGTTATATAAAAATAACAGAATCTTCATGGAATTTTTTAATTATTTGAAATCATATTCTTGTATTTTTTAACATTACCATCCCAGACACATAAGAGACATCAGGTGAGAAGTGCTCTTACTATGTGTATCAGTGTGTATATATATATAGTTATTCTTATTACTAACCAAGAAAAATTAATATGCACTTATCCAAAAGTAATGAATTCTGACTTCACAAACATCATCAGAAAGCAGTACCCTTAAGGCACATTACTAAAAGACCTAGAGCACAGAATGGTTGGTACGGAGGGCAGTGTTGGAAGCAGCATTTAAGTACAGAAACAATTTTGGGCAGTGCCATCATAATCCAGGGCAGAGGTCTATGTGCAGAGATGTGGTCAGCAACGTAAGTATCCAATATTACCCAGAACAACAGGACAGCATGTGATGTGTGTCAACAAGGACGAGGTGACTTTTTATGGAATTCAGTTGAAAAGAACGGCAGGGAACAAAGCTGTGTGTTAATTCATGTGTTAACTGAAATATATAATTCCAAGAACTTAAGACATTGTCTGGGAAACATGAGTGTCAGAAACAGTAGTAATGAGGAAACCATGGAGTGAAAAACATTGCCTAAATTTTCTATTAAGTAAAATGAGATATTTAAACATTAGGTCAGTATACCAAGATGTGCATGATGAATCTAGACAGAGAGAATAATTATTAGAATAAATAATTTGTAACAAAAGAGTCAATGAAATTAAAATAAAATTCAAGTTATTTGTAGAAAACTATATATATATGGAAAAAGCAATGGATCTTATATAAAAAACTATGGCAAATCAATTGAGTGGTATTTCTGTGACTAAGATAGTAACTTAATAAAAGTATGCTCTCAAGATATCAAAAATTCTCAGTTTAAAAAATGTCATAGATTTAATTGAGGAAAACGTGTGTTAAAACATTTGGATACCATTACAAACCAATGAAAATGACCAAAATCCAGAACACGGACAACACCAAATATTAGCAAGGATGTGGACCAACAGAAACTCTCATTTACTGCTGGTAGGAACGAAAAATGGTACAGCCACTTTGGAAGATAGTTTGCAGTTTCTTATAAAACTAAACATACTCAAATATGATCTAGTAATTATGCTCTTGGTATTTACACAAGTGAGTTGAAAACTTATGTCCATGCAAAAACCTGCATACAAAATAAAACTAGCCCAAAATTTGTATGGCACCACAAAAAGACCCTGAAATAGCCAAAGTAATCTTGAGAAAGAAGAACAAACCTAGAGGCATCATGTTTCCTGATTTCAAACTGTATTACAAAGCTATAGTAATTAAAACAGTATGAGACTGGCATAAAAACAGACACATAGATCCAAGGAACAGAACAGAGAGCCCAGAAATAAACCCATGCATATATGGCCAATTAATTACAACAAAGGAGACAAGAATATACAATGGGGAAAGGACAGTCTCTTAAATAAATGATGTTGGGAAAACTGGACTGCTACATACAAAAGAATGAAACTGGACCACTATTTTACACCATACACAAAAATTAACTCAAAATGGATTAAAGACTTGACGTATGACCTAGAACCATAAAATTCCCAAAAGAAAACATAGGCAGTAAGCTCCCTGACATAGATCTTGGTAATGATTTTTTGAATCTGACACCAAAAGTAAAAGCAAAAATAAACAAGAGGGACTGTATCAAACTAAAAAGCTCTGTATAGCAAAGGAAATCAACAGCAAAATGAAAAGGCAACTTACTAAATGGGAGAAAATATTTGTAGATCATATATATGATAAGGGGCTAATATCCAAAATATACAAAGAACTCATACAACTTAACAGCAAAAACACGAAGAATCCAATTAAAAAATGGGCAGAAGATCTGAATAGATATTTTTCCAAAGAAGATACAGATGGCCAACAGATAGATGAAAAGATGCTCAAAATCATGAATCATCAGGGAAATGCAAATCAAAACCAGAGTGAGATATCACCTCACACCTGTCAGAATGTCTATCATCAAAAAGACAAGACATAACAAGTGCTGGCAAGGATTTGGAGAAAAAGGGAACTCTTGTGCACTGCTGGTGGGAGTATAAACTGGTGCAACCACTGTGGAAACAGTATGGAGGTTCCCCAAAAAATTAAAAATAGAACTACCATACAATCCAGCAATTCCATTTATCTGAAAAAAACAAAAACACTAACTCAAAAAGATGCATGCATCCTCATGTTCATTGCAGCACTATTTACAATAGCCGAGATATGGAAATAACCTCAGTATCCACTGATGGATGAATGGATAAAAGAAATTGTGGTGTGTGTGTGTGTATATATATATATACACAAAATATATATACACACACAATAAAGTATTATTAAGCCAGGAAAAAGAATAAAATTTTGCCAATTGTGACAACATGGATTGAACTCGAGGGCATTAAGCTAAGTGAAATAAGTCAGACAGAGAAAGACAAATACTGTATGATCTCCTTACATACAGAATCTAAAAAAAAAAACAACAAGCTCACAGATATAGAGAACACAATGATGGTTGCCAGAGGTAGGGGGAGGGTTGGGTGCAGGGGGTCAAGAGGTAAAAATATATAGATATAAAAAAACACATGCATGCGCGCGCGTGCACACACACGTATATATAAAAACAGTGCTTTTCATATACTAGGAATGCACTGATTTGAGATATCAATAAACTGTGCTGTATTTAAAGTAAAGTGCACCTAATTTTGGATTTTCCCCTTGGAGTTATCCACATCATGACTTCTTTGCAATTAATGCACGGGGACCCGGCCCTAAGAAGCCAGGATGGCCCAGGAAAGAGAGAGACTTTAGCTCCACTTTATTAGACAGATATTATTAGGAAAAGGGTCAACTAAGACACTATCATCTTCCCAAAGGGGTAAGTTAACAGAAGGAGGCTTCCTTGTCAAATGAGGTGACTCTGGGTCCTCTAGACCAAGGTTTCTGGTAGCGAAACATTATACATTGGTCCCACCCATAGCATGTACAACACCACCAAGAGAGAACTCTAAGGTAAAGATGGACTTTGGGTGATAATGTTGTGTCAGTGTAGGTTCATTAATGATAACAAATGTAGCACATTGCTGTGGGATGTTGATAATAGGGGAGGGTCTGCACTTGTGGGTGTAGGAAATATATGGGAAATCTCTGTACCTTTGGCCCAACTTTTCTGCCAACCTAAAACTTCTAGAAAAAATAGTCTATTAAAAAAAGTGTATGTTAATAGTAGGTACTGAGTAATGTAAAACAGAATTAAAAAGAATAACTAAGACTCTTCAAAACATTTTGGGGAAACTAATGCTAAGTCATAAACACTTAAGAAAGAAATCTTGTAAAATATAAAAAACAATATTCACTCCATGACCCCACATCACCAAACTGTAGATATAAAGCAAAGAACACTAAGGGTATCATAAAAAATATGGAACTGATGATTAAATAAATAAAAACAAGGTCATTCAGAAATAACAATGAAATTTAGAAGATAAAAGTATCAGTGGCTTAAGCAAAACCAATTACAATAGACTTAAAAAATCTTGGCATAGGGGCTGGCCCAGTGGCATGGTGGTTAAGTTCACACACTCCGCTTTGGCAGCCCAGGGTTCGCAGGTTCAGATCCCAGGGCAGACCTATGCACCGCTCATCAAGCCATGCTGTGGCAGTGTCCCACATACAAAAGACAGGAAGACTGGCACAGATGTTAGCTGAAGGACAATCTTCCTCAAGCAAAAAGAGGAAGATTGCCAACAGATGTTAGCTTAGGGCCAATCTTCTACACCAAAAAAAAAATTAAAATAAATTAAAAACCAAATAAAAATGCAGGCATCATTCCACTTTATAAACTACTTCAATAAGATGTGTCAAAATTGTATTTTTTGAGGGTGAATGAATAAGAGCAGCACACATATGGGATAAACAATGTGGCATAAACGGTAGTTTAGTCAACAGTCTCCTAGATATTAGGTTGTGAACTTGGACAGTGTTCACCTTAGAACAGGTTCCTACAGCTTTTATTGCTGGCTGAAAGGTGATGATCATATTATGTCTGCACTGTGGGAGACACTGTTTAACTCCACAAAAACCAGAAGGACAACTAGAGGCACTTAGGCTCTCCTGATACTGTCTACATGTCAGCATCCTGGGACATGCTGACCACTCTTCCCAGGGCCTTCAAGAGGCACTTCTGTATGTAGCAGGATAATATTGTAACATATTAGTGAGTCAACGCCCTCCATGGGAGAGTCCACCAGAAGTTGTCCATCACCTAAAGGTGGGTTATCACAGCAGAAAAAGAGGATGAAACTTTAGACATTTGGAATATGTATTTCAAAAGCAAGTTTCAGAGGCAACATCTTAGAGAAGAAAAAGAAATCAGGAAGACTAACGACTTTCTATGTTCCCTGACAGGGAGAGCAGGAAGAGGTAGAAAAATACAACATATGGGAGTAAAATAAGCCTGACTTTGGGGAGTTCTTGAGAAGGGGGTGTGCTATGCCTACAGGCTGTGGGGTGAGGGCCTGAAAGACTGAGATACACTCCCATGTAGCAACGGGGACCAAAGAGAGGATCTCAGTGTCTAGTCTTTACATTACTGCTCGGTAACAGTGTCATACAATCTCAAATTCCACTCCTCTTTACACACGTGGCAAAAAGAGACCTGAAGAGATGGCTGAGGGTCCTGAACAGGCAGACAGGGCTTGACACAGCCCAGTGAGTTTCATGGGACCCCAGATACAACGGAAAAGCAGCTATTTTTTTGGTCTATCTTCCGAGAAGTTCTCCCCAAGACATGAAATGCGAATGCAAACTGAAGAGGTCCTGGGGTCAGAACTACAGAGGCCTCAGCTCTGATCTGTACGGACTGAGAAGCAGGAGAGACCAAGGGGAAAGCCGACACCTTAGAGACAGCCATCTTGGTCTCCCTCAAACCAAGGGATCAAAGTGGTGAGAGGGGCCAGATAACAGTGTGTCGTACGTCATGATAAAGTCTGCCTGCCTCTGCGTGAGCTGGGCATCATGGCACAGTACGAGATTAAACTTTTACACATTAGAACAACAGTGGTAAGTGTCTGTGTGGAGGGCGATTTCTTTTGAGAGCTCATAAGAAATAAAACTTTCATTTTCCCACAGATCTTTCCCAGTTGAAGAGTTTCTCAAACAATATTTAATGGAGCAGCTTACTCTGAACCCATCTGCCTGAGCTCTTATTTGTGTTCACAACTCCATACATCCCCATCTGTCTTCATTTATTCCTATTTTCCCTTCACTCTCCACAGTCCATGGCTGTTTCCCTTGCTCCAAAATGGAGATAATATTCTACGAAAGAGACATTTCAACTTGCAAAGAAGAATGGAACTTAATATGCTATTCTTTTCCAGAACACTTTCCCATCTCTTTGTTCAGCTAAAAGAGAGGACGCGATACACGGGTCTAGAAAAGTATTTCAAAAATCAGTCAACTGACTGCCTCCTGAATGCTAAGGGGTTATTTTAAGTATGCAGGCATCTAGCTCTCTACCAAGAACTACTGGATGAAATGCACAAGGGTAAAAACAGAAAATCAGATATATTAAAAATTTGCCATAAGGTTTTTTGACTACTAATGTTCTAAAACCACCACTAATCAAGCACGAAATAGGCAAAACTTCTGAAGAAAGAGGAAGTTCGAGTCCATGTGCCACATTATGAAGCCTTTGCATTCTGCATCAAAACAGCTTCAATCACTCTCTTAAGCACAGGGATTTGAAACTCAGACAAGTCAGTCAGAGGCAGGGGCTCCCAAGAGACTCTCAGGGGAAAATGCAAGGATATACAAAAGTAGTTACAGACATCTGGAGGCAAGTTCTCCTCACCCAGGGAGAGCAGGTTTCTGTAGTTCTCCAACATCACGTCCCTGTACAAGGCTCTCTGAGTAGGGTCCAGGCATTCCCACTCCTCCTGAGAGAATTCTATGGCCACATCCCTGAAGGTCAACTGTCCCTGAAAGGAAAGCACATTTCACCACATCAACAGGGACAGAGATCTTATTTTGACACAAAATGGGACAAGCGGAGATGCGTAAGGATTGACTTCGCTGGAGTAAGTGTTCTCAGTGATCCATGTAAGATAATTTCGAGCAAGTTATAGTTCTCTAATTTTTTTTAACTGAGGTGAAATTCACATAACAAAGTTAGCCATTTCAAACTACAATTCAGTGGCATTTAGTACATTCACAATATTGTATAAACATCACCTCTGTCTAGTTCAAAAACATCTTTATCATCCCAAAGGAAATCCATTACCCATTAAGCAGTTGCTTCCCACTCCCCTCTCCCCCGAGTCCCTGGTAATCACTAACATGCTTTCTGTCTCTATGGATTTACCTATTTTAGATATTTCATAGCAATGGAATGGTATGAAGTGTGTGACCTTTTATGTTTGGCTTCTTTCACTTAGAACACTTGGTTCATCCACGGTATCATATGTATCAGGACGACATTCCTTTTTTACGGCTAAATAATTTCATTGTATGACTATATCACATTTTATATATCACATTTTATTTATTCACTCACCTTCTCATGGACATTTAAGTTGTCACCACATTTTGGCTAATGTTAATAATGTTGCTATGAACATGTGTTTGAATATGTTTTCAATTTTTTTGCCTATATACCCAGGAGTGGAATTACTGGGTTACACGGTTTAATTTTTTAAGGACCTGCCATGCAGTTTTCTATAGTGGATACACCATTTTCCAGCAATGTATCAGGATTCCAGTGTCTCCACATCCTTACCAAAACTTATTTTCTGTTTTTAGTACAGTCATCCTAATGGGTGTGAATTGATATCTCATTGTGATTTTGAGTTTGCATTTTCCTGATGACTAATTCGTTGAACATCAATTCATATCCGTGTTGCCCATCGTATATCATACGGAGAAATGTCTATTAAAGTTCTTAGACCATTTTTTATTGGGTTGTTGTATTTTAGTTGTTGAGTTGTAGTAGTTCTGTATATATTCTGGATACTATACCCTGATCAGATATGTGAGTTGCAAATACTGTCTCCCATTTTGTAGACAGTGTTCTCACTTAGATGATGTGTCTAAATGCATAAACACTTTTTATTTTGATGGAGAAGAATTTATCTATTCTGTCTTTCTCTCTTTCGCTTTTTGTGTCATATCAAAAAATCCACTGCCAAATCCAAGGTCAGGAAGATTTGCCCAAATGTTTTCATCTAAGAGTTTTACGGTTTTACACCTCACAGTAGACTTTGGTTCATTTTGAATTTTTTTTTTATATGGGGAAAGGTAGAGGTTCAGTTTCATTCTCTTCCACGTTGATATGCAGGTGCCCCAGCACCATTTAAGAGACTATTCTTCTCCCACTGAAAGCTTTTGGCATTCATGTGAAAAAGGAACTTATTATAGATGTATGGGTTTATTTGTGGACTCTCAGTTCTATTGCTCTAATTTATATTTCTATCCTCATCCTGGAACCACAGTTTTGATTACTCTAGGCTTGTAGTAACAACTGACATTGGGAATTTAAGTCCTCCAACTGTGTTCTTATTTTTCACCATTATTTTGGTTATTTGGGGTCCTTACCACTTCAATATGAATTTTAAAATTGGGTTTCCTATTTGTGCAAAAATGGCTGTTGGGATTTTAATGGGGATTCCACTGAATCTTGATAGTACCTTGGGGAGTACTGTGACCTAAACAACACTAAGTCAACATTTTAGGGAGGACACTTCAGAGACAGAGAAGATTAACAATGCCAAAATGTGGACTATTAGGAAAGAGAAAACAGAACAATCCACTAAGAATACGACTTTTACCTTGGAAAGAGCCATTCCTTCTTTCCTCTTCCTCTGAGATTCTCAGATTAGATTATTCTGTATGACAAAAATACGTTGTTCAGTGCTTAGAATCAACACACTGCCTTCCCCTGCCACTGGTATACACATAAGGAGAACCTTAATACAGGGGACAGATGGCCCTTTGCTGCCCACTGTAACAGGAGGGATACAGGGACAGCAAACTACATACAGAGACCAATAAGTAAGTTTTTCACCCATTTCTTCAGAAGGCCCTCCCCTCCTGCAGAAACCCACACACTCTGCTGCAACTGCACTGTCCTTTGTCAGCTGGCAGGGGCGTCAGGAAACTGCCTCATGCAAGTCCCTGGCTCCTCCCTAGGCAGTCAGCATCTAAAGAGCGGCTGATGCAGGACAGGGAAGCATGTCCCCTCCCTCAATCTGCACCAACTCTGAAGGGCCACCCAGCTCCACAGCTCCCTGCTGTAGATATACTGAGGAGTTTAGATTTTTGTCCTGAGGGTCAGGGGGAACCATAAGAGGGCTTAATGCCAGGAGATGACACAATCAAACTTAAGATTTACCCATGAAACACAGAGACGGAGAGAGTCAAGCTGAAAGAGAGGCATGCCTCTATCTCTGAGCCTCTGTGCCTGCTTCTTCCTTACTGGTTTTCATTTTTTTGGGAAGACTGGGACACACTCCAAATTCTAATTCTAACTGGGCACCCTCTCCCAGAAAACTGCCAAATGCAGACACACGCCCAATTTTGAAAATCATGTCAGGGATCCCATTTGCTCAGGCTCAGAACTCCTGGTCTACTCTATCATCTCCATGTTACAGGTGGGAGCACTAAGGCTCAGAGGGGAGAAAGTTTACCAAGTTACTCTGAAGAGGTCTGAGTTCAGTGAGCAGAAGGGGCTGTAAGTTATGGCCTGGACAGGGCAGTAGAAAAGGTCTCTTCTAATTCCAGATTACATTTCATATTCTTGAGCAAGAGAAGATTCTCTTTCATGGCTTTAATCAAAGGCAAGTGTTTATTTCCTGTTTTCCAGAAAAATATTTAAAAAATGAACGTTACAAATAGTTATTAGTCTTGAAAAACATGAAAGAGGGTCACCTGAACATGAGCTCTCAGCACTCTCTTTGTCCTGAACCAATGGGTTCTGCGGGAACAAAGTTCCCCATCCAGCCAGCCCATCCTTCAACATCAGCACAGAAAGGACAAAGGGGACTTGAGGGGAACATCTACTTAGTTGGAGACTTCAGCTCGGAGGTCACCAATTTAAGAGATCACTTCAAGGAAGAAAGAAGCTGCTGACTATTAAACTAACTGGGTAAACTAGGTTTTCAGTGTTAAAAGATTATCAACGTCCTTACCAGATGCATAGTGAAACACTGCAATATTTACAGAGATCAAAGTTTCAATATATAACAGAGTAGAAAGCATGTAAATGTCATACTCAGAACAATAAATTAAGAAGGAAAATAATTTGGAAATTTAAAAAAAGCTAAAGTTAAAACAAGTGAGAGGTACATCAAATTTAGAGAAGAATGACATGAGCCACAGGGACAGAAAGTCCTCCCCCATTTCTTGAAAGGGAAGAGGGTGACCTGGAATTGACTGAGCTGTCTCTGCCCTCAGGGTGGATAGGGGCTGGAAATGGAATTATCTTCCGATGCAATAATTAGAAAATGCAGATGCCTCAAACACCTGGTTTTGTAACTGTCATTATCTTTACAAAACTGAAAACAGTTCAACAAATGTGAAAGTAATTAGGTTATAGAGCCACAAGTCAGTACTTCACAGCTTAATATCCCACATCCAATCAACTCAATACTCGCCCGGGTTTGGGTCCCTGGGTTTCTCCACCGCTCTGGGTTTTGTTCTCTGTATTTGTGTCTCTGTGTCCTTCTGGTTCTCTCCTCTCCTTTGTCCATTTCTGTGCTTCTCTCTCTCTGTTTCTCCTGATCCTTTTGTTTCCCTCCCTCTCTGTTCCTCCTCCTACACGGTTGGTCCCACTTTGTTGCAACCTGTTTCAATCCCTGCGTTCTTTCTCCCTAAATTTTCTGGTGGCCTCTAACTCCATGTATTTCTGCCTCTTTCTCTCCGTCTCTGTTCCCCTCTGCTCTCCCTGGAGGCGGGTGAAGGGCATGTACCCACCTCCTGAGTGAGGACTGGACCACGCAGTTGGGCGGGCGTCAGAGTAAGGTTCTGAGCAGGAAAACGACGCGGCGGGCGGGCGGGGTCCACGCAGACTGAGGGCAGAAAGGCTGGGCGGGCACCTGCCTCAGAGCGACTTCAACGGGAAACGGACGCAGACTCCTGGACCGCACGGAGCTGCAGGACTCGGGACGTCTACGGTGACGTCGCCAGAGGCGAAAGGGACGAACTGAAGCGAGACGGACGAGCGGGTTCAGAGATTTTAACTTAAGTGGCGACCCCGAAACCCGGGTGTGGAGGATGGAGGCCTGAGGACCGGAAAGCGCAATTACCAACCTGAAACACAGACTCACTCCCCGGACTGTGCGCCTTCTGCCGCGCGACCCGCCCCTTCTTCCGCGCGAGCCGCTTCCGGGTGTGCAGGAAACTGCGCGTGCGCCTCTAGTAGGGGCGAGGCAGACGGGGAGGGGCGGCCACAGTGGCCGCTGGGGGCGACGTAGGGGAGGGGCTGGGCGCGGTGTCTGGCGCTCTCCTCCGTCCCTCAAGTTTCCCTGTTGTGTTTGTCCTTCCGCCCCACAGCCACTAGCCCTCTGCTTTTGTGTTTCTTTGAAACTGCTTGGTGTCCTTTGCAGCCCGGCTTCCTACAGAATTACCCGTGTGTCGGCCACTTATCCTGCAAGCAGAGATATTTCCTCTTAGAGTGACAATGAATCACGTGAAAGCTTTTTGACGCGCGGATGGAGCCGCCTGTCCTGTGAGGGGGCGGCTGCGGCGCTGGGCCCTGTGGGGGTGGGGCGGGAGGCTGGGGGGGCGGTGGATCCAGGAACGCCTGAGACCTTGCACAGTTACAACTTCTTGAAGCAAAAGGCAGAATTGTCCGTCTAGGTGAGGGAAACTAGAATGTGACATGAAGTGCAAACTGTACCTGCTTGGAGTGTGCGATTTTATACTAATCCCAGCAGAGCTTAATTTTTTTCTGTTCCGCATTCACTCGGGAGGCAGAGACACGACCCTGGGCTCGGTTCCAGGGACTTAATGGGGCCAGACCCTGGGCTATGGGCATGGAGGGCTGACACGTTGCTTTAAAAGAACAAAATTTGATTGTATGGATAGAAATTAATTTCTCTCTCTTTAATTTAAATAATTATACTAATCCAAAGTTCTTAAAATGAATTAATAATCCAATACCTTTGAGCCTTACTGCATGGCATACGTGTTTTGCTGAAGTCATTAGTTACTAAATATAATTGCAATTTCAATTAAAAAATTTATTGTTATTTGGAACAGTATTCTTAACTTGAACATTAAATTAGATAAATTAGATATTTTGTCTTTTTTTCCTGCTTCTCAGTGTTTTATGTAAGGTGCAGATAATGACATAAAAGTTGGTCTCTTTTGGAGATATTTGGCTTTCATTTTAACTAATGAAATATCAGTTTTGAAATATTTCCAGAGACATGTGATAAGGCTATCTCCTTAGCGAACAATAAATGCAAATAGTATTACTAGTTTTTCACATTTGCAACAGCAGCTTTTACACCCTTAATTTTTAATTTGAAATATGTGAGTTAATAGCTCCTTTCCTGTTCCCTGTGGAAAGTTTGAAGGTGGTGCTGGGTGGATTTTGGGTCAACCAAATCACAACTATATATGCTCCAGAAATTTCTGAAAGGTTATTTTCAATAAACAGCACTCTTCTGTTTTCCCCAGAACTAACACCAGTGTCTCAAACTTCTAAGGGTTCCCCCCACCCATTATTTTGGTGAGGTTTTATTTCTTTAAGTAGTTAAATGCTTGGACTCAGATTGAAACTTTGAAAGATAAATTTCTCTTGGGGAAGAGAACAGAAGCAACCCTTCTCCTGTCCCTCTCTCTCCCCAGGCTCCCTGTGCTGAGCTCACTTACCCTGAGCTCTGGTCGCTCCATGCAGACTGACTTTGAAGTGGATCTCCATGGAGTCAGGACTGTGCACCATTTCGGGTCAAGAAGTGCTGACATCTGAACTCCCCATCTAAATGTTTTTCAGCCACTTTGCCTTACATGGGGGCCCCTAACTCACATTTTTAATCAAATATTCTCATCTTGTATTTATATATGACATGTGCTTGGTAATTTTCCTGACCAGCTGAAGTGATTTCTCTTGGACCTAGACAGGAACTTTATTGGTTGGAGGCTCCCATGCTCCCCAAAAGAATCTGAGCCCACAAGATGGTGTCTGAGTAAACAAAGGTGTGGCCACCACCTTGTGGAATTAGATATCATAAGATGTGAGGAGTGAAAACACTGAGATCGGATTTTAGTATAATTTCTTGTATTTATATTTTTATTAATATTGTGATAATTACTAAAGGGAAACCTCCTTTAAAATGGAGTCAGGAGGCCAGAAGGGGAAGCTCCCACAGAGTACCATTGGAGGTAAATTACAGGAAAGATAGTCAATTACAGACTTCACCAAAGAGAAATCATCAACAGGAATATAGTCAATTACAGACCCCAAAAAAGAAATCAACAGGAAAGAATCATTAATTAGAGGGAGAAATGTACATTGCATCCTAAACAGAAATCAAATACCCCAGCAACTGGGCCCATGAGAAACCATCACCACACCGAACTCTTGCTTTTTTCCAGTGGACTTTCGTTCAAAACTATTACTGCCAATTTCCTCCTTTTTCTCTATAAAATAACGTTCCTCTCTCTTGTTTGCTAAATTAGCCTGTGGATTGCCATATCCTGCACATTCTGATTTGTAATGTTTTGGCTTTTCCTGAATAAATTTGTTTTCCTGGTAACATAACTGTCTCTTTTATTTTCAAGGTTGATATATATATGTCTGAAGTGGGATCTGAAGGAGGCAACCCACAAGAGATGGCAACCCCTGGAATCTAGCTAGGTACCCGTTGTGCTCAGTCCTTACATGAGTCACCACCTACTTTCAGTTTGATGAGTCTCCTTTTGGATTTCAAACTTGCTCCATTGTGTTCTGAACTCTCTGACTTTATTTTAGATCAGGAGAGGCACTGTCCTCTCTGGAAAGGGACTTTGTCCTCCCAGTTCAAAGCTCTGTCCTTGAGTTCAAGACGTTGTCTTTGGAGAATACTCAGTTGTTTCCTGAAGGTAGCACAGTTCCTTTTGGGGCTTGGGCCTGCTGAAAATCTAGGAGTTTTCTTTGATTTTCAGATTCCTTTTGGAATCAGGGCTGGGAATCCAGCAACTTTTATTTTTAGATTCCTTCAGGGATCTGGGCTAGTATTGTAGTGCCTTTCTTGAGTTTTCAGAGGAGATTTTGGAAATGGGGTCCCAGTCATCTGAATGTTCTGAGGAAACCTTCCAAGGATCCTGGCTGGCTGGCTGTGGTTTGGGCTGAGCGCTTCTCAGGGAAGACCAAGAGGCTAGGGCAGGTGATGAGGGTGATTCCCATAAGTGTTCTGAAAATTACAACTCTAATTGATCCAAATCTCCTGTGACTAGTTATTTATTCAAAATAAGAGCAAAAGGATGGACTGAGCCCTAAAAAGTGCTATAGACCAGTGTCAACTGCCCCAAAGAGAAGGACTAATGTTCATTCTCCCACAGCCCCCCCTACTTCCTTGCTTCTCCCTGACATCATTATCACATCGAACTCTGCCTCGTCTGTGTCTGTCCCCAAGTGGCTGATCACAGTTGGAGAAAAATATACACCCAAACTGACTGGTCTCGCTTAATTCCTGGCCCTGTTCCTCTTGCATTTCCCTATTTTTCTATCCATACCTGTCTTCTAGAGCCCCTCAGAAGTCCAACTCATCCTCTTCCATCTTTTTTCTCAAAGACCCTGTTCTTCCACTGAGCCCCTTGAGCAAAGGGAAGAGATCTTCTCCACCTGGCTCACCCCTTGCCTCCAGGCCGGTGCTCTCTACTCAGTATTGACTGAGAAGGGTCTGTCCCTGCTCCTGGCTGTTGCTGACTCTGTGCTGGACCCCAGTTGCCAGCCCCATTCAGTGTCAGGATGGTATGGCATCCTTCCTCCACTGCTTCATGTATTTTTACTTTTTGACAGTTGTTTTGATCAGCATACACAAATGGTAGTGTTGTCTATCTTACACACAAATGGTGATATTGTCTATCTTACACACAGACACCCCCCCCGAAAAACCTTATGTACTCTACTCTGCCATCTTTAAAAGGAAAACTTATCAGTTAGCTACATTTCCACCTGTATTAACTACCCTTTTTCTATGCTTCATTTCAAAGCACAATATACTAAACACTTGTTTATAGTCTTTGTCTTCGATTCTTGCCTACAATTCTCACTTGAACCCCATCCAATAAAGGTTTCACATCCACCATTCCTTTGATATCTTCTTTGCCAGAGTCATCAATGACCTCATTTCTCAGTCCAGTAATCTATTTCCTCTTCTCATCTGACTTGTCCCGTTAGCAGCTTGTTGCACAGTTGATTGCGCCATCTTCCTCAAAAGACTGATTTTCCTGGCTTTGAGAACATCCCAAGGTTATCTTCAATTTTCTTCTCACCTCCCTGTTCACTTCTCCGTTTCCTTTGATGGGTTTTCTCACCTGTCTGGTCTCTGAATGTGGGAGCATTCGAAGGCTTAGACCATTAACCTCTTCTCTTCTTTGTCTATACCCACTGCCTTTCTTCATCAGCTCATCGCATGACTTTCAGCACCATCTACATGTCTCCCAATGTCCCCTCAAGACCAGATCTCTCCCTTGAAGTCTAGTATCCTGTTTCTAGACATTTCTGCTGGGACATCTAACAGGCCTCTCCACCTTACTACGTGCAGAACTGACTTCTTGATCTCCCCCAATTGCGTTCCCTCTGCATCTCCACATCTTGTTTAAGGGCGACCCTATAATTCCTGGGGCTTAGATGAACATTTTGACATGAATATAGAACACGTAAGATATTAGGTTATTTGTTAGTGTTTTAATATATAAGATAAAGAATAAATTACATGTTTACTTAAAATGAGTGAGGGAATATTTGGCTTCTAAAATTCTTTTGAGATACAGAAGAAAAATGTTTGAAGACCAAGGCCCTTCCCGATCAACTTCCCCCAGTGCTTCTTTGCCCTCCTCCCCTGCTTGTCTCCTCCTCTTCGTCCTGCTCCGGCCACAAAAGTGTCCTTCCTTTTTCTGGGGCCAAGGCTGCTACTGCCTCAGCGCCCTCATAGGGGCTGTCCCTCTGCCTAGAACCATCTGGCCCCTCAGATGCAGGTTGCAAACACCCTTCCTCCCCCAGGTTCTTGTTCTGATACCACCTTCTCTGACCACCCTCCCAGTTAACATGCCAGACACACCCTCACCCCCACCACTGCTCCATTTGCCTGCTCTGCATGTTTCTTTCTGCTCCTTCCCCTTCCACTGTCTGGATCCTGGTGACAACAAGGCCCTAAGGGAGAGCGAAGCCACAAGGATGGCTATTAGCAAAAGAGAAGAGATAAGTGTTGACAAGGGTGTGGAGAAAAGGGAACCCTTGTGCACTGCTGTTGAGAATGTAAATTGGTACAGCCATGTGGAAAACAGTATGGAGTTTCCTCAAAAAATTAAAAAATAGAACATGCATATGATCTAGCAATCCCACTTCTGGCTATATGTCAAAAGGAAATGAAATCAGCATCTTCAAGAGATATCTACACTCCATGTGCATTACTGCATTATTCACAATTGCCAAGACGTGGAAAGAACGTAAATGTCTGTTGACAGATGAATGGATAAGGAAAACATGGTATGTATACACAATAAAATATTATTCAACCACAAAAATGAAGGAAATCCTGCCATTTATGACAGAATAGATGAACTTGGAAAACATTATGATTACTGAAATAAGCTAGACAGAGAAAGGCAAATATTGCATGATCTCATTTATATATGGAATTTTAAAAAGTCAAACTCATAGAAACACAGAGTAGAATGGAGGTTACCAGGGGCTGGGAGGTAGGGAAAATGGGGAGATGTTAGGCAAAGGGTACAAACTTTCAGTTGCAAAATGAATAAGTTCTGGGGATCTAATGTATAGCATGGTGACTATACTTAATAATAGTGTATTATATACTAGAAATTTGCTGAGATAGTAAATCTTCTTACCACACAGACACAAAAAATGATCATTGTGAGGTCATGGATGGGTTAATTAACTTTATTGTGATAATTATTTCACAGTGTATATGTATTTCAGATGATCACGTTGTACACCTTAATTATACACAATTTTCATTTGTTAATTATATCTCAATAATGCTGGAAAAGAAAAAGAAAGTGGGAAGTGTGCTGGGCTTGCCTCCTCTAAGTCGTGCTCAAGGCAGGCTTCACATTAGATTGCTGAGGCATTTTGCAATACATCTCTTGTGTCCCCTGACCAGAGATTCTCCTGCCAATAGTTGAGGTGAAGCCCAGGCTCAGTAATATTTGAAGTGCCCCAGGTGATTCTAATCTGTGTCCAGCACTGAGACCAGGTCTCGGAGTCCTCCCATTCCAGAAGGCTGAGATCTGGGCTGAGGGTGGGGGGCTCTGCTCTGCATGGGGTTTGATCAGGGCCAGGTCTGTGACCAGAAGGGGAGTGACAGGTTCAGCCTAGGGGCCCCACTGCTGCAGCTTATGTGTGAGCTTCACCAAGAGGGGGGCAAGTTCTGAAGAAAGTGGTGGAAAAAGTCACTTGTTGGTCTCTGTGTAGGAGTAACTTTCCAGATTGCTTCTAAAGGTTCATGTTGCCTGAGGACGAATGTCAAAAAAAGAAAGAAAGGGAGTCGACAATGGCTCTTTCTCAGATAAAGTAATATTCTTAGTTGATTGTTCTGACTCTTTTTCCTGAAATGCCCTTCTTTAGACTTGGTAATCTCTGCCTCTGAAGTATTATGCCTGACACCTGTTCATTCATTCAGACACCTGGGGCCTTCCCTCAGTCCTTCTCATCTCCACCTAGATTCCATCTCACCATGACCCAGTGATGTGGGACTTGTGAGGTGGCTCCATAGGGCATGGTACTGGGCAAGGCTTCACCCCCATGGATTGGAGGTGAGGTGACAGTGTGGCTGGGCACCAGGGATTGCTTAGCGGCCCCACCTGGAGGCACTGTGAGCTCTCCATAGACCAGGGTGAAAGAAGCTGCACATGGAAGTCACATATTAATATGCACAAATACCTGATAAATTCTAGAAAAGATACCTATAAGGGGAAGTCAGTTCTGACTGTTTTTATAATAAATTTGAAGCTAAATGAGTGAGTCATTGACTTCAAAATCTTAATGATTGGGAATGGAATGGAAAGTTGAGAAACAGACGTAAGTGACAGAGGGTGTTTTATTCTAGCATCAGTTTTAAAACGTGAAATCAACCTAAATGTCTCTCTCGCACCACTCTACTTTGTCTAGGAATGTAGGGTCTTCCTGATTTCATATTCGCATTTGCGTGATTTTGCCTCTGAAACTGGCTTTTGAAATACACATTCCTAGGGTCTGAAATTTCATCTTTTTTTTTTTTTTTTTTTTTTACTGTAATAATCCAGCTTTAGGTGATGGACAACTTGTGGTGGACTCTCCCATCGAGTGGGTTTCTTGGTAAGAAAATTCTTGATAGAGAATTCTGTCACTAATATGTTGCAATATTATCCTACTACATACAGAAGCACTGCTTGAAGATATGCAGTAGAGTGGTATGTCCCAGCATAGTAAGACAGAATTATCATGAGACCCTAAGTGATATGTTTCCGGTTGTCTTTCCAGCTTTGAGGAGTGTCACAAAAGCATCTCTTAAAGGCACTGTGACAGTGTAGATCACATATACTAATGATCATCCCATTTCAGCCACAATAAATAGCATACAAATTTCTCCTGGGAAAACATTGTCCAAGTTCACATCCTCATATCTCTCAGGCTGTCAACTAAACTATTATTCATGCCACATTTTCCATCCCCTGTGAGCACCGTTGTTCATTCTATCTCAACAGGTACAACTTGCAAGCATTGTAGTGAGGGAGCTTATGAAGTTGAACGATGCCTTCAATGAAGTCTATCGTAATTTGTTTTGTTTAAGCCACTGCTACTTTCATCTTGTGTATTTCTATGCATTATATATGAATTTATTTTCATTTAGTCATCAATTCCATTATTTTTGATGATGCTGTTAGTGTTGTTTTACATTTCAAAAGTGTGGGAGGGTTGAATTGGGGAATGGATATTGTTTCATACATTCTACATCATTTCCTTCTCTAGTGTCGAGGATATGGCTCAGCAGCGGTTTCCCTAAATGTTACATGAAATCCAGAATATTTTGAAGATAGTTTTAATCATTCCGTCTACATCTTTTCACCTTAGTACCAAATATTAAGTTAAATTTTTGTTGATTAAATTTATTACAGTATTTAAATTGGATAATTTCATATCTGGAGAATATATGTTACTGTCTTAATCCCAGAAATACCATTAAATTGACTCGCCATAATTTGTTATATAAGATTCATTACTTTTTGTATGGTATGTTTTCAGTTTTCTAGACATCATTTGTTGAGTTTTGTGTAAATTTCACTGAGTTATTATTTCTTGGTATAACTGCTATATTCTAATAATTACTTTCCCTGTCTAGATTCATCATGTCCATGTTGGTACATTGAATTAACAAATACTTCATATTTTAAAGGAAACTTAGCCCATTTCTTGCACTTTATGGACTTCTCCACTGTCGTCTCTAACACCTGTATTTTCTGCAGAAATTTCTAAAGTTCTGGAAATTGCGTTCTTGAGTATACACATGACAACTGTCTTGTTGCCTGGTTTCTTCTCTATCTGAACGTCATATGGAGAGCACCTGGTCCCTTTTCTCCCACTTGCTGGTGCTCTGCTGTTGTCTGGCTCTTATTTGCTGTGTATGTTGCTCACCACCTCTGCACCTCCTCCATGGGTCTCACGTCACTGCCAGGAAATATTTCAGCCTGTTACTGCTGCTACTTACAGTGCCCTGTAATACAATCCTTCCCCACTATGGGTCATTTACTTACTTTCTCCAAAAAAGATACTTATGTTCTTCTCGTGATATTTAGTAAGTCTCATTTATTAAACTTGGAAAAGTTCACATTTTTGTTGATTCATAACTGTGTAACTATTAATACATACAGTAGGAGCACCCCTGACCTCATGTCTCTTTTCTTTTTGTATCAACTTTCATAATATTTTACATTATTTGAGCTTAGTAGAGTTAAAATATAGCACATTTTCTTATTTGCATATAGATGCAATTGATTACCATGAATATTTAAACTCACTTGTTTTCCCCCTATTTTCACATCTCCCCAGCCCAAGGCAAACACCATTCTTTTTTTTCTATGAATTTGACTATTTTAGGTACACCTCAAATAAAGGGAATCATATAGTATTTGTCTTTTTTGACTGGCTTATCCCACCTACTATAATGTCCTCAAGGTCCTTCCACGTTGCAGTAAATGACAGAATTTGTCATCTTAAGGCTGAATAATATTCCATTGTATGTATAGACCACATTTCATTTGTGCATTCGTCAGTCAGTGGACATATGGGTTGTTTCTACCTCTTGGCAACTGTGAATAGTGCTTCTGTGAACACAGGTATGCAAACATCTCTTCTAGATCCTGCTTTCAAATTTTTGTGTGTGCGTTTAGGTATAGAGGCATACTTTGTTGTACTGTGCTTTGCAGATGTTTTTTCTTTTTTTACAAGACCCTCCACCAGCAAAAATACTATGACTTGTTGAAGGCTCAGATGATGTTCTGCAATTTTTGGCAATAAAGCATTTTTTCTTTTCTTTTGCTAAGGATTAGTGGCCCTGAGCTAACATCTGTTGCCAATCTTCCACTTTCTGCTTGAGGAAGATTTGCCCTGAGCTAACAGCTGTGCCAATCTTTATTTTGTACGTGGGTCACTGCCACAGCAAGGCTGCCAACGAGTGGTATGGGTCTGCACCCAGGAAGTGAACCCAGGGTGCTGAAGCCTAACGTGCCAAATTTAACCACTAGGGCAGAGTCTGACTCCAAGTAAAGTATTTTTTAACTAAGGTATGCACACTGGTTAGATATAATGCTATTGCACACTTAATAGGATATAGTGTAATCATAAATTTTATATGCACTGAGAAACCAAAAAATTTGTGCGACTCGCTTTATAGCAATATTCACTTTATTGTCATCGTCTGGAACTGAAGCCACAGTATCTCTGAAGTATGCCTATATATGAAATTTCTAGTTTATCAAAAAAAAATTCTGCTATTCATGCATACATGCATTCTTAAGAAGAAACTCATGAACATTGCTCTTTTCAAATTATTTCCCAAGCACTCCAAGCAGAAAAACTAGATTATGTTCTTTTCATCCTCAGTTCTGAAATTTATTTTCCTAGTATTTTTCAAATGCTAACTATATTTCTATTTTCAAATTATGTAAAGGCACAACCTTTGGATCTTATTTCAGTACACACAAAAAAAACCCATGTAGAAATATAATTATATGGTGTATATTTATGTATAGGGAGGCAGGTTTTAGCAGGGTGAGTGTAAAATTGCACTGCAATGGTATTTTCATTATAGCCACAGAAATAATCTGAAATACACTATGGACTCAACTCATGCAAATTATGAATATATATTTCAAAACCATAAGTTGTATGAATCTAACATGGGAAGAAATTGTTACAGATGCCATTCAACTAGAGAGCCTAATGATGTAGCATTAGTGTTCATTATGAAGCACCCCAATTAAGTGGGAGATGCATGGGTTAGTAGAAGGCACATGATTCATTCAGGGTTACAAAAAAACATTACACTTTATTTAGATGTGAAAGTATAATACATAATAAAAGGATATGAAAATGCAATTCCAATGGCTAAATTTGAAGCTTTTACAAGCACACTCTTTGGCTCTTGTGATTAAACTGTGCTATTATGTTTGTCTCTTCAGTTACCAAAAATAAGACTAATTTTCATTAACCTATGATATACAACACCCATTAGCTTTCAAAAAAGGAGACCACCATTCCCCCTCCATTTGTTCTACCACATATGCCATCCCTAGTAACTCATCATTCTATTCAAGTGAAAATGTCATTTTCTCAATGTCCTGGCCCACTGTTTCATGGTCATCTGGTAGAGCAATCCTTTCCTATAATCATCAACAAAGGCCTACAGTCATAGCAACAAAGCTACAGAAGGGGCTGAGGCCACAGAAAGCATGATAATTTAGATAACAGTTTTACATCTATCCTCTGCCACTCCCCATGCTCTCCAATTTATACATCTTAAAATTAGTGTCATAGTTCTTCCAGGTTCCATGGATATGAATAAACCCAACCTAATGAAGTATGTCCATCTTACTACCAATTCTTTCTCTGAGATCATCATGGTGACAAATGAAAAGCATATAATTAAAGTATAACATCAACAGATCTCAAATGAGGTTGTAACTCATCAATAATAATGTAGTCTTTTTAGGAAACCTCAAATAATTCAATTAAAACATTTTTTAAACTGAAGGTAGACCTTTCCACAGATATCCTTGTTCCACAGACACACATCATCTCATGAATCATAAATAATTTTAACTTTTAATTCTCTGTGGAATTTAACATCTGAGATTGGTTAATCTTCAAAAGTAATAGACTTAGTTCTCTCTAATATGAATATTCTTATGTGCAGTCCACTGAGAGAACTGGTTAAACAATTTATCAGCTTCCTTATATGTGTAATAGTTCTGTCAAGTATGAATGCTTTGGTGTATCATGTGGTCATTGCTTAAACACCTCTACACATTTGTATGGTTTCCATCTTATACAAATTCTTGCATGACCACGAAGTTGTACTTTTTTGACAAAGCTGATTACACTCATTACATTTACAAGAGTTCCCTTGTAAGAATTCTCTTATGGTCCACAAGGCTTAAACTGTGGATACACCTTACCATACGTTACATCTGTGTGATTTCAAGGATGTATATTCTGATACCTAGTGAGGTGTGAGCCCTGGTCACCAGCTTTGGCATATGTATTAATAGTATATGGTTTCTCTCCACAATGGAGTCTCTGATGTTGAGTAAGGCTTGAACACTTGCATAAGTCTTATCTCAATCATATTTGTAAGGTTTTATTCTACCATGAATTTTCTGATGATCCTCAAAGCTTGACCTTTGAATAAACCCACTGCCACTTCCATTAAGTTTATAATGTTTCTTTTCAGTATGTATTTTCTGATGCCTAGTAAAGCTTGAAATTTGGGCAAAAGCTCTGCCACTCACTGCATTTGTAAGGTTTCTCTCCAGTATGGATTTTCTCATGTCTTCTAAGGCCTGCAAATCGGGTAAAAGATTTGTAACACTGATTACATTCATAAGGTTTCTCTCCAGTATGGATTCTCTTATGCTGACTAAAACTTGAATGCTCAGCAAAGGCTTTGCCACATTCACTACATTTGTAGGGTTTCTCACCGGTATGAATTCTTTGGTGAATTGCAAGCCATGACTTTCGACTAAAAACCTTAGCACATTCATTACATTTGTAAGGTTTCTCTCCAGTATGAATTTTCTTATGTTGAGTAAGATATAAATGCTCTCTAAAGGCTTTGCCACACACATTACATTTGTAAGGTTTCTCTCCAGTATGGACTTTCTGATGTCGAGTAAGATATGAATGCTCTCTAAAGGCTTTGCCACACTCACTGCATTTGTATGGTTTCCCTCCAGTATGGATTCTTTCATGCCGAGTAAGGCTTGAATGCCCAGCAAAGGCTTTGCCACATTCATTACATTTGTAAGGTTTCTCACCAGTATGAATTCTCTGGTGAACTGCAAGGCATGACTTTCGACTAAAAACCTTGGCACATTCATTACATTTGTAAGGTTTCTCTCCAGTATGGATTTTCTTATGTCGAGTAAGATATAAACGCTCTGTAAAGGCTTTTCCACACACATTACATTTGTAAGGTTTCTCTCCCGTATGGATTTTCTGATGTCGAGTAAGAGATAAACACTCTCTAAAGGCTTTGCCACACACATTACATTTGTAAGGTTTCTCTCCAGTATGGACTTTCTGATGTTGAGTAAGATATGAACTCTCTGTAAAGGCTTTGCCACACTCATTACATTTGTATGGTTTCCCTCCAGTATGTATTCCTTTATGCCAAGTAAGGCTTGAATGCCAAGCAAAGGCTTTGCCACATTCATTACATTTGTAAGGTTTCTCACCAGTATGAATTCTCTGGTGAATTATAAGGCATGACTTTTGACTAAAGACCTTGCCACATTCATTACACTGGTAAGGTTTCTCTCCAGTATGGATTTTCTGATGTCGAGTAAGATGTGAACCCTCCATAAAAGCTTTGCCACACTCATTGCATTTGTAAGGTTTCTCTCCAGTATGGATTTTCTGATGTCTTCTAAGGCTTCCAAATCTGCTTAAGGATTTATCACACTGAATACATTCATAAGGTTTACCTCCAGTATGGATTTTCTTATGCTGAGTAAGGCCTGAATGCTCAGCAAAGGCTATGCCACATTCATTACATTTGTAAGATTTCTCTCCAGTATCCATTCTCTGATGTCTTGCAAGGTTTGAGTTTTGATGAAAGGCTTTGCAACCTACATCAAATTTATATGGTTTCTCTCCTGTATGGACTTGCTGATGTGTAGCAAGTTTCAAGCACTGATTAAAAGCTTTGTCACACTCATTACCTTTGTAAGGTCTCGGTCCAGAAGGAATTCTCTCATGACTCATGAGGTTTAATCGTTTGCTAAAAGGCTTCCCACCCTCATTATATTCGTAAGATTTTTCTCTAATGTGTGTTCTCCCATACTGTGCAGGTAAAAAAGGATATTTAAAAACCTTGCTATATTTATTACAAATGTTTTTGACACTAGGAGGAATTCTTTGAAGTGGTGAAAGTGAGGAACCATTGTTGACAGACTTCTCAACTTCTCTGCATTCATCAATTTTCTCCTCAGTTTGAAATCTCTGCAGTTCAGCCAGGTGTGCCTGCCAACTTAATTCAGTTCTAGTTTCCAAACACTTTATATACTTGTTTCCAGCATTGCTTATGTGATTTTTCACTTTCAACAAATTCCTTATAAACGGTTCATCATGCATGAAATATTGGTATGTATTACCTTTTACAGAAACATTCTGCTTTTGTAGAAAATTAATTGAAGATTTATCATGTGGCCAATCTATTCTATAAGTTGGATTTTTGTCATGAGTCAAAGGCACTCCTTTGTAATTTCTTGCATCATATCCCCATTCATTCTGATGCTCATGTATGTTTTCCCAGACTTCCTTGAGGTCAAAATTGTTGATGCTATGCCTTCCATTGCTTTCCAATATCATTAAATGGTAGAATTCTCCTTTATCAATGTCCTCTCTTGGTGATAATCCCTTTATTGCAAATCTAGCAGAAAGGTTTCCTATTACGAGTTGGAAGAGAAATGTTTTATATTGAATTAGATCACTGTACAAAAATTAATACTTAAACATAGTTATGAAATGTCTGAAGCATTCTCTTTAAACACCACTGTGATATACAGATTATTTAAATTTTCTTTTCATAATTTTTTCCATATTTTCTCTGATCTTTGATAACAGGCTTTCAAAACACACATTATACACCATACATATTGTCTGGCTATATAACCAGATAAATAAATGATACTCCACAGTTAGAGAGTCTTCCCTAACTCTTAATCTTTATAATAAGGTGTGTTCATAGGAAGCAAGGAAAAGATAATAAAAAATGTATATCACAATAATAATAAATAAAACATTTTCATAACCCACGATAAATATAGCAGGTAAGATAATGAGTAACCACATTCACACAAATTAACAGTCTCTGGAATGCTGAAGAATTCTTTCTAAAGAAAGAATTTACATCCCAGAAGGAGCAATCAGTAGGAAAAAGGAAAAATATGTTGAGAATCAATGAATTTTGAAATATCAGTTTTAGGTAAACACACATTATTATAAAGATTAAGAATTAGGGAAGACTGTCTGAAATCTCAATTATGATTTCATGCCTGCAGTTATATAATAGTACATAGATCAACTCTCTAACTCTGGAGTATCATTTAATTATCCAGTTATGAGGTCAAAAATAGTAGGTAGGATGTGCTTTGAAAACTTTAAAAGTCAAAGAAAACATTAATATAGAAAAAAATTACAAAAAGACAACATACAAGATATAATGCAGTGTATGTAGTGTGGGGAGGGGCAGGTCCTGTGGATACCGGGGTGCTTGGGTACTCAAACTTAACAGACACAAAAGTGCCAGTACAGTTCAATTAGATCAATGAAAGAACTGAGGAAAGGCCAGGACTGGGATTTAGAACAGGAAGAGTGCAGGTCAGAGTAATGGGCAGTGTGGGAGCAGTGCTTGTGCTTGCAAATCTATGGGACTATGACTGTGCTATGACAGCTAAAATCTTGAGCTTGGAAAAAGAGACACAGTCATTTAGCAAGAGGTGTAATACTGACTCATTCTGTAGGAACTATACTATGGGAATGAGGCAAACGTGGAAGAAATTAAAAAGGGAGACAGTGTGGTGTTCTGGAAAGAATGTATGTTGACTTTTAGGGCATTATTTGTTCTAAAAATGACCAAACTAAATATTGCACACATTCCATTTCTAGGCATATACTCAAGAGAGTCATGCATATGTTCCAGAAGACATGTACAAGAATGTTCTTGGTAAGACCCAAAAGCAAAAACCTGGAAATGATGACCAAGAGAAGAATGGACAAATTTGCTCTCTATGAACTCATATGGATGCAATAAAACTCTCTCAAGAGTCCAGCAATGAAGGGTGACCACGGGTGCTGGATGATGTCTGACTGCCGGGCACAGAAGCTGTATGACAGAAAAAAAGTTAGCAGGAGGCTTTTGCCAAGGTTTTAACTCTTTGGGGATGTGATTAGATTTGGTAAAATATAACTTGTGAACTATATTACATATTTTTAAAAATAGAAATTTATCAATTTTGCCACATTAAATTTATCAGTCTGTGTGTCCTTGTTTGTTATATGAAAATATGAGAGTCCTCATTTTGCTGCAATATTTTAATTATTTGAAATCATGTCTTTGGAACTTTTCATATGACAATCCAAGACACATAGGAGACAGCACATGAGAAGTGCTCTTACTATATGTATTAGCAGATATATAGTTATTATCATTATGAATGAATAGAAATTAATATGCACTGATCAAAAAGTAATAAATTCTGACTTCACACACATCATAAGAAAGCAGTACCCTTAAGGGGCATTACTAAATGAGCACAGAATGGCTGGCATGGAAAAATGGGTGTTGGTAGCAGCATTTAAGTGTAGAAGCAAGTTTTGGCAGTGCCATGGTGATCCATGCAGAGGTCTACATGCAGACTTGTGGTCAGCAACATAAGTATCTAATAATACCCAGAACAGGACAGCAATGGGATGTGTGTCAGCAAGGAACAGATGACTTTTTATGGAATTCAGATGAAAAGGAGGACAGGGAACAAAACAGGCTTCATGGGTTAATTGAAATATGTAATTCCAAGGACTTAAATTGTCTGGGAAATGCAAGTCTCAGAAGCAGTAGTAATGAGGGAACCATGGAGAATAAAAAACTGCCTAACTTTTCTATCAAATAAAATGAGATACTTAAATATTAGGTTAGTGTACCAAGATGTGCACGATGATTCTAGACAAGGAGAATAATTATGAGAATAAGTTATTTGTAGCAAAAAAATACAAAGTCAGTGAAATTAAAATCAAATCCAAAAGTTATTTTTTGAAAACTACATATACGGCATAAAATACAATGTATTTTATATTAAAAAAACTATGGAAAATCAATTTAATTGTATTTCTGTAGCTAAGTAACTTAATTTTAAAAAGTGTTCTTAAGATTTCAAAAATTCTCAGTTTAAAAAATGTCACAGATTTAATTGAGGAAAATGTGTAAAAACAATGAGATACCACTACACACATGTATGAGGCTAGACAAAATCAAGAATAGTGACACCACCAAATACTGGCAAGGATGTGGAGAAAGAAGAACTCTCATTCATCGTTGGTGGGAATACAAAATGGCAGTCACACTGGAAGAGAGTTTGCAGTTTCTTACAAAACTGAACGTATTCTTACAACGTGACGTGGCAGTCACCCTCCTTGGTATTTACCCAAATGAGCTGAAAACTTATTCCCACATAAAAATAGCAGTTGCATCCATAATTGCCAACACTTGGAAGCAACCAAGATGTCCTTCAGTAGGTGAATGGAGAAATAAACTGAAGTACAGCCAGATAATGGAACTATTATCCAGCACTAAAAAGAAATGAGCTATGAAGCCATGAAGAGACTTGGAGAAAAGTGAAATGAATATAACTAAGTGAAAGAAGAAAATAGGAAAGGGCTATATACTGTTTGATTCCAAGTATATGAAACCCTGGAAAACGCATATCAATATAGTAGAGACCCCTGGTTGCAGGAGTTAGGAGGGAGGGAAAGATTAACAGGCAGAGCACAGAGGATTTTTAGGGCAATGAAATTAGTCTGTATGATACTATTATGGTAGATATGTGTCATTATACATTGGTCCAACCCATAGAATGTACAACACCAAGAGTGAACTCTAAGGTAAAGATGGACTTTGGGTGATAATGATGTGTCAGTGTAGGTTCATGAATGATAACAAATATAGCACACTGGTGTGGGATGCTGACATTGGGGAGGGTCTGAATGTGTGGAGGTAGGAAATACATGAGAAATCTCTACTTTTTGCCCAATTTTCCTGCGAAACTGAAACTGCTCAAAAAAACTGTCTACCAAAAAAAAGTATATGTTAATACTGCTAAGCATAAAGTAATAGGAAACAAAAGTAAAAAGAATAACTAAGACTATCTTTTCAAAAAATTCTGGAGGTTATACAGGTTTTGGCGGAAGTAATATTGAGTCATAACCACTCGAGAAAGAAATCTCATAAAAAATATAAAACAATATGCATTCCATGACTCCACAGCCCCAAACTGTAGATATAAAACAAAGAACAGGGAGGGTATCATCAAAAATATGGAACTGATGAAATAAATAGAAAACAAGGTCAGTTATAACAATGAAATTTGCCAGATGAAAGTATCAGTGGCTTAAACAAAACAAATTACAGTAGACTTAAAAAACATAGGCATCATGGACTGGCCCCATGGCTTAGCAGTTAAGTGCGCACGCTCCGCTGCTGGCGGCCCGGGTTCGGATCCCGGGCGCGCGCCGACGCACTGCTTCTCCAGCCACGCTGAGGCCACGTCCCACATATAGCAACTGGAAGGATGTGCAGCTAAGACATACAACTATCTACTGGGGCTTTGGGGGAAAAAATAAATAAATTAAATTAAAAAACAAAAACAAAAACATGGGCATCATTCAACTTTATAAACTTCCTTAATAAAACGTGTCAAAATAGTATTTGTTAAAGGTGAATGAACAAGAGCAGACGTATGGGATAAACAATGTGGCATGAACAGTAGTTTACTCAACAGTCTCACAGAAATTAGGTTGTGAACTTGGACGGTGTTCTCCTTAGGTTAAGTTCCTACACCTTTTATTTATTGCCGGCTCAAAGTAGATGATCACAGTATGTCTGATCAATATTGTCATACTGCCCTTGGGAGACACTGTTCAACTCCTCAAAAAACAGGACAACTAGAAACACTTATCAGTCAGGCTCTCCTAATACTTTCCACCTCAGGATACTGGGACATGCTGGCCACTACCCACTGGCTTCAAGAGGCACTTCTGTAAGTAGCAGGATGGTGTCCTAACATTATTAATCAGCGTTCTCCTTCAAGAATTTTCTGTTACCCAGTAAACACCCTCCAGGGGAAAGTCCACTGGAAGTTGTCTATCACCTAAAGATGAGTTATCTCAACAGAAAAAGAGGATGAAACTTCAGACCCTTGTAATGTGTATTTCAAAAGCGAGTTTGAGGCAAAATCTTAGAGGAGAATAAGAATCAGGAAGACCAAGGTCTTTCTATGTTCTGTGATAGGGAGACCAGGAAGAGGGAGAAAAATAAAAGATACGGCAGTAAAATAAGAAAGTCAGATTTTGTGGGGTTCTTGAGAAGGGGCTGTGAGCTGTGCCTATAGGCTGTGGGGTGAGTGCTTGAAAGACTCCCACGAAACAATGGGGGCCAAAGAGAGGATCTCAGTGTCTACTCTTTATATTACTGCTCACTGACAATCTCAAACAATCTCAAATCCCATTCCTATTTATATACATGTGGCAAAAAGAGACCTGAAGAGATGGCTGAGGGGTCTGAACAGGCAGATAGGGCCTGACACAGCCCAGGGAGTTTCATGGAACCCCAGAGACAATGGAAGAGCAGCTACTCTGTCTATCTCCCGAGAAGTTCTTCCAAGGACATGAAATGTTAATGCAAGCTTAAGAGGTCCTGAGGTCAGGACTATAAAGGCCTCAGCTCTCATCTCTATGAACTGAGAACCAAGAGAGATCAAGGGGAAAGAGGACTCCATAGAGACAGCCATCTTGGTCTCCCTCAAACCATGGGACCAAAGTGGTCAGTGGGCCAGATAATAGGCTGTTGTATGTCATGACAAAGTCTTTGCCTGCCTCTGCATGAGCTGCAGCACCATGGTCGAGTGTGATTTTAACCTTTTACACATTTGAATAACACAGCGCTAAGTTCGTATGTGTGGGGCGGATTTCTTTGGGAGCTTATAAGAAATAAACATTTATTTTCCCACAGATCTTTCCCAATTGAAGAGAGTTTCCCAAAAAATATTTATTGAGCAGCTCACTCTGTGCCCATGTGAGCTCTTACTTGTGTTCACACCTCCATACATTCCCATCTGTCTGCATTTTTTCCTATTTCCACTTCTCTCTTCAGAGTCCAGGGCTGTTTCCCCTGCTCCACAATGAAGCTAATATTGTGCTCAAGAGAGAGTTCAACTTATAAAGAAAAATTGATCATGATATGCTATGCTTTTGCAGAACACATTCCCAACTCTTTGTTCAGTAAGAAGAGAGGACATTATAGATGGGTCTAGAAAAGTATTTCAAAAATCAGTCAGCTCACTGCCTCCTTCTGAACACTAAGTGGTTCTTTTAAGTATGCAGGTATCTAGCTCTCTCCCAAGAACTACTGAATCAAAAGCACAAGGGCAAAACCACAGAATCAGATATTTCTAAAAATTTGCATAATGTTTTCTGACTATTACTGTTCTGAAACCACAACCAATGATGCATAAAAAGGGCACAACTTCTGAAGAAAGGGGAAGTTAGAGTCCATGTGCCATAATATGAAGTCTTTCTGAATCAAAAAGCTTCAATCACTCTCTTAAGAAGAGGGATTTGAAAATCGGATAGGCAAGGTAGGGGCTCCCAAGAGACTCACAAGGGAAAATGCAAAGATATACAAAAGTAGTTACCAACTTCAGAAGGGAAGTTATCCTCACCCACGGAGAGCAGGTTCCTGTAGTTCTCCAACATCACATCCCTGTACAAGGCCCTCTGAGCAGGGTCCAGGCATTCCCACTCCTCCTGAGAGAATTCTATGGCCACATCCCTGAAGGTCAACCGTCCCTGAAAGGAAAGCACATTTCACCACATCAACAGGGACAGAGTTCTTATTTTGACACAAAATGAGACAAGAAGACATGTGTAAGGATTGACTCTGCTGGAGGGAGTGTTCTTACCGATCCATTTAAGATAAAGTTATATTTCTCTAAATTTTCTTAAGTGAGGTGAAATTCATATAACATAAAGTTAGCCATTTTAAACTACAATTCAGTGGCATTTAGTACATTCACAATGTTGTACAAACTTCACCTCTATCTAGTTCAAAAACATCTTTATCATCCCAAAGGAAATCCATTACCCTTTAAGCAGTTGTTTCCCACTCCCCTCTCCCCCCAGTCCCTGGTAAACACTAATATGCTTTCTGTCTCTATGGATTTACCTATTTTAGATATTTTCATATCACTAGAATGATATGAAGTGTGTGATCTTTTGTGTCTGGCTTCTTTCACTTAGAATAATGTTTTTGGTTTATCTATGGTGTGGTATATGTATCAAGACCACACTCCTTTTTTATGGCTGAATAATTTCATTGTCTAACTATACCACAATCATCCTTTCATGGATATCTGAGTTGTCACTACCTCTTGGCTAATGTTAATACTGCTGCTTTGAACATGTGTTTGAATATTGGTTTTCAATTTTTTTGAGTATATACCCAAGAGTGGAATTACTGGGTTATATGGCTTAATTTTATAAAGACCTCCACACTGTATCCCACACTAGTGACACCATCTTACACCAATGTATCAGGATTCTAATTTCCCCACATCCAAGCAACACTTTTATTTTCTGTTTTGTTATACTCATCCTAGTGGGTAAGAAATTATATCTCATTGTGCTTTTTGATTTTGCATTTTCCTCTTGACTAATTTCATTGAACATCTTTTCATGTGCTTGCTGGCCATTGTATATCTTTTATGGAGAAATGTCTATTAAAGTCATTTGACCATTTTTTAATTAGGTTCTTTGTATTTTGGTTGTTGAGTTGGAGGAGTTCTTTGTATATTCTGGATACTAGATCCAGACCAGATTTGTGATCTGCATTTTCTCCCATTTGGCAGATTGTGTTCTCACTTAGGTAACAGTGTCCTTCAGTGCACAAACATTTTTTATTTTGATGGAGACCATTTCTCTCTTTTGTTTTATCTCTTTGCTTTTGGGGTCATATCTAAAAATCCACTGCCAAATCCAAGGTCAGGGAAATGTATCCCTACCTATTCATCTAACAGTTTTTTAGTTTTAGGTCTTACATTTAGTCTTTGGTTCATTTTAAATTATTTTTTCACACGGGGAAAGGCAGAGGTTCAATTTCATTCTTTCATGTGGATATGCAGTTGTCCCAGCACCATTTAAGCAACTATTCTTTTCCCATTGAACGGCACCTTTGTAAACAAGGAATTGACTAGATGTATGGGTTTATCTGTGGACTCGCAGTTCTATTGCCTTGCTTTATATTTCTATCCTTACACTGGAAACACAGTTTTGATTACTCTAGTTTTGTAGTAAGGTTCGACATTGGACATTGTATGTGCTCTAACTTTGTCATTCTTTTCATGCTTATTTGGATTATTTGGAATCCTTACCAATTCAATATAAATTTTAAAATTAGGTTTCCTATTTGTGCAAAAAAGGCTGTTGGGATTTTGATGGGGATTCCACTGAATCTTGATAGTACTTTGGGGAGGACTGTGACCTAAACAACACTAAGTCAACATTTTAGGGAGGACACTTCACAGAGAAGATTAACAACTCCAAAATGTGGCATTTTAGGAAGGAGAAAACAGAACAATCCATTAAGAACAGGACTTTTACCTTGGCAAGAGCCATTCCTTCTTTCTTTCCTCTTCTTCTGAGATTCTCAGGTACCATTACTCTGTATGACAAAAATACGTTGTTCAGTGCTTAGAATCAACACACTGCCTTCCTCTGCCACAGGTATACACATAGGGAGAACCTCAATACAGGGGACAGATGGTCCTTTGCTGCCCACTGTAAGAGGAGGGATACAGGGACAGTAAATTCTACACAGAGATCAATAAGTGAGTTTTTCACCCATTTCTTCAGAAAGCCCTCCCCTCCTGCAGAAACCCACACACTCTGCTGCAACTGCACTGTCCTTTGTCAGCTGGCAGGGGCATAAGGAAACCGCCTCATGCAAGTCCCTGGCTCCTCCCTAGGCAGTCAGCATCTAAAGAGCGGCTGATGCAGGACAGGGAAGCATGTCCCCTCCCTCAATCTGCACCAACTCTGAAGGGCCACCCAGCTCCACAGCTCCCTGCTGTAGATACACTGAGGAGTTTAGATTTTTGTCCTGAGGGTCAGGGGGAACCATAAGAGGGCTTAATGCCAGGAGATGACACAATCAAACTTAAGATTTACCCATGAAACACAGAGAGGGAGAGAGTCAAGCTGAAAGAGAGGACTCTGAGCCTCTGTCCCTGCCTCTTCCTTACTGGTTTTCATTATTTTTGGAGGACTGGGACACATTGCAAATTCTAATTCTAACTGGGCACCCTCTCCCGGAAAACTGCCAAATGCAGACACACGCCCAGTTTTGAAAATCATTTCAAGGATCCCACTAGCTCAGACTCCGAATTCCTGGTCTACTCCATCATCTCCATGTTACAGGTGGGGGCACTGAGGCTTAGAGCGGAGAAAGTTTACCAAGTTACCCTGAAGAGGTCTGAGTTCAGTGAGCAAAACGGGGTGTATGTGGTGGCCTGGACAGGGCAGTACAAAAGGTCTGTTCTAATTCCAGATTACATTTCACATTCCTGACCAAGAGAAGATTCTCTTTCATGGGTTTAATCAAACTCAAGCATTTAATTCCTCTTTTCTAGAAAAAAATATTTAAAAATATTTAAAAAATGAAGTTACAAATAGTTATGAGTCTTGGAAACATGAAAGAGGGTCACTCGGAGACGGGTTCTGAGCAATCTGTTCATCATGGACACATGGGCTCTACTGGAACAAAGTTCCACATCCATCCAGCCCATCCTTCAACATCTGCACAGAAAGTACACAGAGGACTTGAGGGGAACATCTACTTAGTTGGAGACTTTAGCTTAGAGGTCACCAATTTAACACATCACTTTAGGGAAGAAAAAAGCTGCTATTAAACTAACTGGTTAAACTAGGTTTCCAGTGTTAAAAGACTACCAACATCCTTACCAGATTCACAATGAAATACTGCAGTTATTTACAGAGATCAAAGTTCCAATATATAACAGAGTAGAAAGCATATAAACCCCACACTCGGAACAATAAAATTAAGAGGGAAAATAATTTGGAAATTAAAAAAATACTAAACTTAAAACAAGTGTGAGAATCCATCAAATTTAGAAAAGAATGACACTAGTCAAGGTGATAGAAAGTCATTCCTCATTTCTTGAAAGCGAAGAGGGTGACCTGGAATTGACTGAGTTAAGTCTCTGCCCTCAGGGTGGATGGGGGCTGCAAATGGAATTATATTCTGGTGCAATTTTAGAAAATACAGATGCCTCAAACACGTGGTTTTCTAACTCTCATTCTCTTCTGCAAAGCTTAAACAGTTCAACAAATCTGAAATTAATTAGGCTACGGAGGCACAAATCACTACTTCACAACTTAATACCCCATATCCCATCAACTCAATACTCGCCCGGGGTTGGGTCCCTGCGTTTCTCCACCGCTGTGTGTTTTGCTCTCTGTATTTGTCTGTGTCCTGGTTCTCTCCTCTCCTTTGGCCATTTCTGTGTTTCCCTCTGTTTCTCCTCATCCTTTTGTTTCCCTCCCTCTCTATTCCTCCTCCTACAGTCTGTTGGCCCCACTCTGTTGCAACCCTCTGTTTCAATCCCCGAGTTCTTTCTCCCTAAACTTTCAGGTGACCCTCTAACTCCATTGATTCGTGCCTCTTTCTCCCCATCTCTGTTCCCCTCTGCTCTCCCTGGAGGGGGGCGAAGGGCGTGTATCCGCCTCCTGAGTGAGGACTTGATCACGCGGTTGGGCGGGGGGAGTCAGACGTCACAGAAAGGTTTTGAGCAGGAAAACGACGCGGCGGTGGTCGGTGTCTACGCAGACGGAAGGCAGAAAGGTTGGGCCAGCATCTGCGTCAGAGCGATTTTAACGGGAAACGGACGTAGACTCCCGGACCGCACGGAGCTGCAGGACTCGGGACATCTATAGCTACGGCGCCAGAGGTGAAAAGGACGAACTCACAGCCAGATGCACGAGCAGGTTCAGCAATTGTAACTTAGGGGGCGACCCCAAAACCCGGGTGTGACGGGTGCGGGGCCTGAGGACCCGGAAGCGCAGATACGAACCAGAAACAAAGACTCACTCACCCGAGCGCGCCGCTTGCTCCGGGCGATCCACTTCCGTCTCCAGGAAACCGCGCCTGCGCGTGCGTATCGGGGCGGGGCTGACCCGCTGGGTGGGGGCGGGGCCGAGATGGGGGGGGAGACCACAGGCACGTGGTCTGATCCTCTGCTCAGTCCCTGCAGGTTTCTACATCTGTTTGTCCTCCCGCGAATAACCTCTAGTTGTCTGCTTTTGGCTTCCTTTTAATCTGTCTGGTGTCCATTGGAGCCAGGCTACCTACAGATTTCGACATGTGTGGGCCGCTGATGCTGCAAGCGGAGATATTTTCTCTTAGCAAATCGAAAACGGTTTCCCTGAAAGCTTGATAGACACGCGTGTCCTAGGAGTGAGGTGGGGGGAGCGCTGGGACCTGGGGGTGGGGTATGGGGTTGTAGGCGGTGGTTGGATCCTGGAACGTCTGAGACCCAGCACAGTTACAACAATTTATTTAATTAAGCTGGAGCAGGAGTGCACACTTCTCCCCAACCAGATGATCCTGTCCATTTTACCAAGAAGTGTTTTAAATATGCTTCCCCCCACGTCAAACTATCATATATGTCAGCTGACTATCTTTTGTCTCAGGACGTGAGGTAAAGACACAAAACCTGATCTCCAGTGTCCTGTGGTGTGTCATATATTGTTTTATCCTGTGGGGGAAGAGGGAGAATCCCCCTGTGCCCTTTCCCTTAAGGTTCTTATGGTTGGCCAAATAATTAACAAGACAGGTTAGCAGGAGAAAATAATACCAAGTTTAATAACATGTATACATGGGAGAAACCAGGGACACTGCGTTTCTCACAATAGCAGAAATTCTCATCTTAAATACCATGTTCAGCCAATGACAAAGGAAGATGTTGGGGGTGGGGGGAGTCAGTTACAGGAGATTACCACTAAAGCGTAGTAAACAAAATAAGGTTATTATGCAGATTTAAGGCCTCACCTTCCACATTGATAAGTTTCTAGAAATGAGGTCATCCCCCCTCTTCCCAATACAGAGAGGGAGATACCTTTACAAATGGAGATTTCCCTTATAAATGTAAATGTTTGTCCGGCAACTCCTCGAAGGGCCATCCAGAGAATGTGGCCAGAGAGACAGAACTTCTGATAAGTTGGGCTTGTCGGTGCCTTTTCTATTATAACATCTATTTTACATTCTTTAGGCAGTTAGTGGGGGAGGTCAAATGTCCATCAGAGAAAACAATCAAGGTAAAGAGATATATTTCAGGGTGGCCAAATCTTGATCTTCCACAGTCCCGCCTTTGAAACTAAAAGTTTCACAGTCCTTTTGAAACTTAAAGAAGTTTCATAGTCCAGAAGCTGAGTTGGTAGATGAATCTCACTGAACACATTTCTTAGTCCTGATAATAGATCAGTTCAATTAAGTTCATTTTAGAAGGTGGTGATGCAGGTGGGCTCTCAAGGTTACGCCTATATTGTGGAAGCAAGCAATTAAGTATTTAATAGAAGCATTTCTATGTAAACAAAAGAAAAACAAGGTTAATGGTTGGAGCAAATTGTAAACCAGTTTCTGAGTTTAGAGGACAGCCAGTTAAGAAGATTTTTAGATGTCAGCGTCAAAGTATCTTTTGAAGTTTAAAATGTCTCTGATGATGTCATCGGGTAATCTCTTAAATTTATAGCAAGTCCATCGGCTTCAAGATAAAGGGCAGGTTCAGTTCTCAGTGATTCCAAGTGAAAATGGTGGAAAAAATCAAAAACGTTAGTTATGAGATCTGTAGCCAGATATTTTAGGAGACTAGAAGAAATCAGGATCCAGTCCAGTCAACAGATATTAAAAAAAACCTCAAAAGATAATTAACAAAACTAGGATCTAATATCCCCAAATGTATACTATAGTTTTTACTGAAATATAAATTTTCTCTCTAAAATCACCCTCATTTTTATTAAGACAGCCAAACTGAAACTAACTAGTTTGCAAAATAAGTCTAGTTTCAATGGATTTGGCCCAATTATTTACATAAGTACAGCCAGAATAGCAAGGGATCATATAGGCTCTTTTAAATCTGCTTTGCTGGAACTTTTTATAAGGAATCTAACATTGAACTTCAAAGGCCTCTCGAGGCCAGGAAAGCCAAGCCAAGGATTTTGTCATCAGACTTTGCCTGCAATACCTACAGATTTGGGTGAATTCCTCTCCTCCGAGGTTCCCTCAAAATATTTCGAGGTTCCTTGTACCTGCCAGATAAGTGACATTCTTTACTTATCCTGGTAAGTGCTGCTTGGAACATAAGGTACCAGGCCAATACTTCCACATGGCTTTATTCCATAAAGTCCAATCTTCATTCCTCAAAAGCTGTATGGTTATATCGCAAATATGATGTTCCAGTCACAGCCTTGGTAATATAACCAGTGTTTCCAATCGTGTCCTGTTATAAGGAGAACAGATTCTTATTGAACTTATGCAAATAACTATATTGCCATGAAAACAAGAATACTTATTTACTAAGAGTTTTTAAATTCTGGAGGGATCAGGTAGAGAGAAAAAGAGAAATATTTTAATGTTGCTTACAAAAGTATCATTTACCAAATTGCTGTAAGTCATAGCGAGCTCAGGAGAAAAGAGAAAAAGTTTTCCTTAAATCTGAAAAAATAAAACCTTAAAAATTCAGCAATACTTCAAATGAAAAATCATAAAAATTATAATCATCCTAATCAGTTCATGCAGTCCTGTGTAATCCATTTTTGATCCCTATCTTTTTGTTAGCAGCTTCATTAAGTCCTCAGTCTCTCCATCAGAGTTTGTAATTTCTTACCAAGTTCAGTTTTATGATCAGCAAGTTTGAAAGAAACCTGTATTCTAGAGTAAGTGTTAAAGTCCTTTCCATGAACTTTTCTGAAGTTGAAACATATAACATATTTTGCAAAAGCATTAGAGCAAAGAAATGTCTGTAAACAAGACCTCAAAATGGCAATTGACAAAGAAATTTGGTTAATTTTGTGCATACAACACTTTAAAATAATAACCAGGATTATGACTGATAACCAGGACAGATCAGAATTTCAGTAATGTTATACAATTTTAAAACGCCTATATCAATAACATTCACCCACATAACGCCACCTAAGCAGGCTTATCATCACGTGTCTGACAATGCTTCCCATGTAATTTAACATACTGAATAAGCTTAATAAGTTTAGTATCTTCCTCCTTATAGAAAGAGAGGAAATTTCTTTGAGAAGTTCCAGGGCCCTTTGAAAATTCTCAAAGGAAAAAAGTAAAAAAAATACTTTATTTAAGATATGAATTTTGGGGAGCTTGTCAAAAATATAAAAAGTGAAAGCAAACAGAGCATTAACACTCCAAAAAGCCTTAAGAGAGACCTCAGTCTTTTGAACATAGGAAATTCTTTTAACAAAACAAAGACATCTCAAAGGTAAAGAAACTGTTTATAACTTCTCAGATGAAAAGTTCAAGAAAAATTATTCTGTTAAGAGAAAGAAGACCAAATTTTAATTTTGCACCAGCTTACTTCTGATATTAAAACTCATTTACTTAATTGGATTTAGTTTAATCCCAGCCAACTTGATCATGTATAAAACACTTTTTCCAGAATTCCTCTTCCACAAACCTTCTATAAATTTCTTTTTACATTCACAATTTGTCCCATGTCTTTCTTTTCCCTCTAGTACTTGAGGACAAATTTATCTTTCTTAATCAACTAAACAAAATATTTCCATTCTTTGTACCTTCTTTTTACATCTTACTATCCTTGTACACAGACATATTTTTCTTAATATTTAGTAGCTTCAATCACATATACTAATTAGAAATTTTAACCCTTTTAAACCTTAATTTGTAAGTCAAAACTAAGTAAACAATTATAAACTTTTTTTACAGTAGCATTTCATGGCTTGATAAATTTATAAACACTTCAGAATTTCTAGAAATATGTTACTTTATAGTACAATCTTTTAATAAAACACAAGACATGTTTACTAATAGACCCAAAACACCTTTTAGTTTTCCTGTAATAAAATAAAAGCCAAAAGTAGACAAATCTACATTTAACAATCAGTGTCTAATATCTTATTTGGAAATGATCTAGACACTCAATGAATTTTTATCATAAAATTTAGCAAAAGTCTAAAGTTTTAAGTCATGAAAAAGAGTTTGGAATCTGTAACCACCATAACACATAATTATTGTTTAAAGTTCACCCAACATTCATCTTTTTCACAACTATTTAGTTACTTGTTCCCAATAATTATTTAGATTGCCTACAAGACTTCATAAGACGTTAGGTAAAATTAGCCATCATTTAAGTTACTATTTTTATTAACCAGTTCTGTAATAGAAATAACATCAGTTTTTTTACAAAATTTCATCACCTCTTATACCTCTGAACATAGTTTTCATTAAGTCTTTTATCAATAGGTCTTGGTCTTCTAATTTTGAACAAGGGAAGCATTCCCAGTCAGACATTTTAAAACATACTCAGGCAAAGCTGGTATAACCTCTTTATATAAAATTAGCTCAAACATTCCAACCTTTATAATCTTATCAACACTTACACGTTTACGTGTTCTCAATTCAATTGTAACCTGAGTCAAGGTCTTAAAGCTATTCAAATTTTTCCCTTCCTTTTTCTGGTCTTTTTTTAGGTACCAATTAAACAATTATGTGAGAGCTCTCAAAACATTTTTTTCCCCCAATTTAGAAGTTTTCCCAATTCAAAGGATCCGTCGTCTGGCCATTGGGGAGTAGGATCTTCATTTGTATATTTATTCCAATAGTGACTCGATCCAATAAGCCTTTTTAGGGAAAGACCCAGAGGTAACTTTCCATGCTTAGAATAAATCTTTACCATGGATGCAAGAGGCGTCCCTGGTGAGGGTGCAGATGATGTAGCCCCCATGATCCACAGAATTCACTCCCAAAGATATTCAGAGAAAGTAAAGACCTTCGTTGCACAGGCGGTAAGGATGGTGTAGTGAAAACGGTGTCTCCGGTCTCCCACAATAGTGTGGGACGCCTCCAGTCACAGACCCGCTAATCTGTGACACCGGGCGGGCGCTACTGGAATGGGATTTTTCCAGCACTAACAAGCAACGAAGGTTAAGACGACAAAAGCCCTTATGGACTGGGCCCTTTATGACAAACTCCCCTGAGAGCTTGGCACAGCTGGACAAAGACAGTTCGGAACCCCAGTCTGCTCGACTGGCCACCAAGGTGCACCCCGGTAAATGCACCTTCCGTATGGTGGAGATCAAGGAGAATATTCTCACTGGTCACAAAGCCACGTTCTCAGGACACAGAACGAGACAGAGACTACTCTGGGAGGAAAAGGGATCAAGATCAAAACCAAGAGTACTCTACCAAATTTACCAGAGTCGCTAAAAGCACAAGAAACTAGTTTCCAAAATATTTCTCCTGCCAATCTAAATTTAGAAAGAGAAAAAAATTCTCACCGCTTGCTTCCGCCGGACCCTGCAGATAGAGATTCCGGGAGCCTGACATAGTACGAAATCTTACCTTTTGCCGGCTTTCGTCAGACGTTCCCGTAACTCATCATCTGCAGTAGCCCAAGGAGAAGGCAGTTCTTCCAGCCAGAGAAGGCAACTTGCCAGCCAGTGGGGATCCTGCTGACTACGCCAAAACTGTGGGAGGGGTGGAAAGAGGGAGAATCCCCCTCTGCCCTTTCCCTTAAGGTTCTTATGGCTGGCCAAATAATTAACAACACAGGTTAGCAGGAGAAAATAATACCAAATTTAATAACATGTATACATGGGAGAAACCAGGGACACTGCGTTTCTCCACAATAGCAGAAATTCTCATCTTAAATACCATGTTCAGCCAATGACAAAGGAAGATGTTGGGGGTGGGGGGAGTCAGTTACAGGAGATTACCACTAAAGCGCAGTAAACAAGAGTAAGGTTTTTATGCAGATTTAAGGCCTCACCTTCCACATTGGTAAGTTTCTAGAAATGAGGTCATCCCCCCTCTTCTCAATACAGAGAGGGAGATACCTTTATAAATGGAGATTTCCCTTATAAATGTAAATGTTTATCTGGCAACTCCTCGCAGGGCCATCCAGAGAATGTGGCCAGTGACAGAACTTCCGATAAGATGGGCTTGTTGGTGCCTTTTCCATTGTAACATCTGTTTTACATTATATTACAGCCATCAGATAGAAGACCTGTTCCAGGAAGGAGTTACTATGTCACATTCTTTAGGCAGTTAGTGGGGGAGTTCAAATGTCTGTCACAGAAAACAATCAAGGTGAAGAAATATATTTCAAGGTGGCCAAATCTTGATCTCCCACAATCCCCAGCTCCATCCAGGACCCGTTGCTACAGAGCCATTATTGTTCCTTCTCATGTTGTTCACTGATCATCACACAGGCTTTTCCATTTACTAAATTCTTCTCACACTACTCTGCCCAGTTAATTCTAGAGAAATTTTAATTTATAAAGTTCAAAGTTACATAGTCATATAAGTTTCTACTATCTCCAAGGTGTTAGAGACCCCAATTTTATTTTTATTTATTTATTTTTGGTGAAGGGGTTGTCCTGAGCAAACATCTCTGCCAATCCTCCTTTATTTTGTATGTGGGTCACAGCCACAGCATGGCTTGATGAGAGGTGTGTAGGTCCATGCCCAGGATCCAAACCTGTGAACCCCCGGCTGCAAAAGTGGGAGTGTGTGAAGCTCACTATGACACTGGACCAGTCCCTAGAGATGCCAATTTTCAATGGATTCTTAGACTCAGACTTCTCCGTTGCAATATTTTATATAATGGAAATTTTACTCCATTGCACATAATATTATTTTAGTCCCTGCTGTGCCTACTACATTATGGATTCTATGAAGGCAGAGACTCAGTCTGTTTGTCACAGCCTCTCTGTTATGTGACTGCTCATCCTAGTGCTTAAATCTCTCTCAGAAATGAATGAAGTGACTGCACATTGTTTAAAGAAACAAAAATTTACAGCTATCTTATCATTTTAGGGAGGTGTGTATTCCATACAAAACAAGTTTGCATCAGAAATCAATGAGGAAAATTTTCAACCCCAAACCCGTCATTATCCGAAGGACTCCTGTAGAGGCGATGAGCAGGGCGTGGGCTACTGCTAGGTGCTTGAGAATCGAGCCTTAGGAAGGAGTTCAACCCTATTTTAATTATTTTTTTACCATAGAGATTTCTCTCTCTTTTTTTTTTACCTTTATCATGCTATAGGAAGAGAAGAATAAGACCATTTATTGTCATTTTTATAGATATTTCCATTTCCCAAATACCCAGTATTAATGCTATTATCTCCACTGTAGTTTTTGCTGCTTATTAACTTAGGCACTTTGGCATATTTCTGAATTTTTACCTTCACTCATCTGTTAGTCTATTTGTGAATAAATATATCTTGTAGGGATAGCCACACTCATTTTGTGTCTTTTTTGGAGTTTTTGTGGCTATTCTTATTTGTTCATTATTGTATAAGATTTTTACAATAATATTGCTAGTTCCTAGAACTAACTGATGGTGTCTATATTGGGATCAAATTAAATTTATAAATTAGCTTAAGGAGAATTGACTTTTTAAAAATAATATTGAGTTTTTCTACCCAAAACATGATGGGAATTTCCATTTGTTTATATCTACTTTCATATATTTCAGGAATGTTTTATAGTTTTCCTAACATAGGACTTACTTATTTTTGTTAGACTTATTCCTGGTTAGTTTGTCACTTTATGTTATACTTTTGTAATTGCAGCCCCTCCCACTGTAACTTGTAAATGATTGTTTTTTATATATGTAAATTGTTTTATATATGTAAATTATTTTATATATGTAAATTGTTTTTATATATGTAAATGATTGTGATTTATATATATGAAAGGTGTTGTTTTTGTAAATCAATATTGTGTTCTATGAGCTTACTGAATTATTTTTTTGTGGTAGATTTTCTATCAATTCATTTGTCTTTCCAAATGTATAAGTGTATTGTCTGCAAACATACTTTTAAATCTTTGTTTCCAATTCTCACACCATTTTAAATTGCCCTGGCTAAACCTCCACCACAATGGTAACTGAATAGACCAGGTGATCATGTGCTTTCTTAGTGTCATTTTCTGACATTAGTGGAATGTCTCTAGTGCTTCCCCATGAGAGAGACGAAGACTTTGTTTTTTCAAGTTGTGCAAGATGCATCAATTTCTTTCTTTCTTTTTTTTTTTTTTGGTGAGGGAGATCAGCCCTGAGCTAACATCCATGCCAATCCTCCTCTTTTTTTTTTGCTGAGGAAGACCGGCCCTGAGCTAACATCTATTGCCAATCCTCCTCCTTTTTTTCCCCCAAAACCCCCCAGCAGATAGTTGTACGTCATAGTTGCACATCCTTTCAGTTGCTGTATGTGGAACATGGCCTCAGCATGGCCGGAGAAGCAGTGCGTCGGTGCGCACCCGGGATCCGAACCCGGGCTGCCAGTAGCGGAGCACGTGGACTTAATCACTAAGCCACCGGGCCGGCCCAAGATGCATCAATTTCTAATTTTGAGTGTTTTAGTTTAACATCCATACATATTGCATTCTTCCAAATAGGTTTTTTTAAACTATGAGTAGAATCCCCTCATTTCTCTTTATAAATGTGATGAACTATATTAATGGATTTCCAAGTATTGACTTATTCTTGATTTCCAGACATAAAGTTCATTTGGTCATTGTATATTATTTTTATATTATATTACTTTTTAGTTTTTTTCCATATTTTATTTTAGATGTTGCCATCTGTAGGCAGATGTGAGATCTTTCTGTAGTATTCTATTTGGTACAAGCTGTGGGACGGTTTAATATCACTATTTTATTTGATTCATGTAAATCATTTGGAAAATGTACTTTTAATGCTCTTGAATTGAGTAAGTAGCATTGGCTTATGTGCTATTTAAAAGAATGGAAGAGTCTGCCTGATAATCTGTTCCTGATGCTTTTATTTGTGAGGGACTCTTATAAACATCTCCCTTTCCTCTGTGGATATTGGTCTGTTTAGACTCACTATCTCTGCTGAAGTCAATTTTGGTAAAATATATTTTTTGCAGTTCTTTGGGGAGATGAGGTCACAGAATCACTACCCCATGTCTCACGATCTGGCTTCCTCCCTGTCACACATGCTTGGGCTGTTATGACCCTTCCACTGAGCCCACAGTCCTGGCAGCAGGAAGGAGTCAGTGAGTATTTTCTATTTCAGTCTGAGAGATTCTGGAAGGTTAGGGGTTGTATCAGGAATCTAGAGAGGTGTGCGTGTCTGGAAATGCAACCCAGTGGAAAACTGCACAGGAAGGAGGAATAATTCCTGAGGCCCAGGGTGAGCACATGGAGAGAGACTAGAGGGCTGAGACTCTAAACCAACCTATGACTGCTGCTGCTTTTGTAATTTGGTAAAATCCTCATGAAGAGGTCCTTGGTGTTTGATCTGAGTCCTATCAAAGTCTGAATTTTAAGATGCTTCAAGATTATAATTTCAGAATTAATCTACTATTCAATATAGTGTTCAAAAGCCACAGAGACATTTTCAAGAGCAATATCATGATTTCTGTAACAGCTCTGTGCGTGTGATAATGAGGACCATGGAACTAACTGAATGGTCTAATTCTAGTGGAAACAATGTGACTGAATGGCAAGTGCTGAAATATAATTATTTTTCTGTAATTTGGGTGTTATGTGCTTAATAGAGACAGTAAATGTTTCTCTACTGGGAATATCTGTGGTCTGTTGATCATGGAGAGATTATTTTCCTTTTTGAAATTAGAAAAGGCCCTTTAAAAAAAGTTCACGTCATAATAGAGGATTTCAGAATGCAAAAAATTAAGGATGTTTTTTTTAAATTTAATTTAATTTTAAAAGACTAAATTAATTTAAAATATAATCTAATCAGAAAAAAATTCCATGCCTTCAAATTCCATTTTGCATATTTGTATTGTATTTTAACAGCTTTCCCAAATCAGATATTAATTCAAGTTAGTTTTTTCTAAAATAATAAATATATATTATCTTTAAATAGGATTAATTTATTTTCTTCCCTAAAATGCTTTATCACTTATGTACACTTTGTGTCCCGTATTTTAGCGCATGGTCTAATTTTGTATAATAATTTCTGTGATGAGTGCTATTGAATTTTTGATCCAGGCAGAAAATGAAATGAGTTTTTCTATTGCCATCCTGACATGCATCTGTAATAAAAAAATAAAATTGGGTCATGTAAAATTATTCAGTGCATCTATAAGTTAAGACCTCTGAATCTTCACCCCTAAATTATCTTAGTCTATAGAACAAATAGACAAAAATGGGAAATTATCAAACCAAGTTTATAAAGTAATATAAATTTAAAATATGACAAGGTATATATATATGTGTGTATAAATATGTATATAGATGTATTTATAGAGCACAACTAGGTAACCGTAATAGAATAGAACAGTAGTCAACACCCATATCATTGCAACCAGGCTACCCAGGTCAAATCCTTGTTCTGCTGCTATTTAGATGAGTCAGTTAACCTTTCTTTAGTTAAATTCTCCTAGTCTGTAGAAGGAACGTAATATTAGTTCCTAACACACAGAGTTGTGAATATTAAATAAGTTGGAATAAGTAAAGCATTAATAATAGTGACCATACATCATAAGTGCTGTAAAAGGAAACACATGAAACTTGGGAAATCTCCTAACAAAAGAAAATATATTTTACACATTAATTCTCGGGGGGCAGGAGATTTTATTTTCCATGAAAATGTAGCCCAAAACTCTTGTTTCCATTCAGAACCCTCTGCTTGTGAATTTGAATATTGAGCCTTAGAAAATGACAGAATGGCCTCTGTGGATTTGAAAATAGAAACCATCTTCCTATTCCGGATAGTTGTTGGAATCCTGGGTAATTTCTCACTCTTATATCATTGCATGTCCCTTTACTTCAGGAGATGCAAGCCAAGATCCTCAGATTTGATTCTCAGGCACCTGACTGTGGTCAACTCCTTGGTCATTCTCTCTAGAGGAATCCCAGAGACAATGGCAGCTTTAGGGTTGAAACATTTTGCCAATTATTTTGGATGCAGAGTTCCTTTATATGTTCATAAGTAGTCAGTGGTGTGTCCATTGGCACCACCTATCCCCTGAGCATCTTCCAGGCCGTTACAGTCAGCCCTAGGGACACCAGGGGGGCAGAGCTTAAAGTAAAAGCCTTGAAGTGTATTGACCCCTCCACTATCCTGTGCTGGGTGTTCCACATGCTGGTAAATATGGTTTTTTTCCATATTTATATGACTGGTATATGGAGCAACAAAAACATTACAAAGAAAAGTGATTTAGATATTGTCTTGCTCCACTGCATGACAAGGCCGTAGACTCAGTATATGCAGCACTGACATCTTTCCATGATGATTTGTGTTTGGGACTCATGACCTTGGCCAGCAACTCCATGGTTTTCATTCTGTACGGGCAGAAGCAGCAGGTCCAAAACATTCATAGAACAATCTGTCCCCCAGATCCCTTCCTGAGACTAGAGCCACCCAAAACATTCTTGTTTTGGGGACCACCTTCATATCATTTTATGCCCTGTTCGCCATCATTTATGTTTATTTGGCTCGCTTTGATAATTCCAGTTGGGGCTGGTGAACATTGCTGTACTAATTGCTGCATGTTTTCCAGTTATGAGCCCTTTTGTTCTCATGAGCTGTGACTCCAGCATATCCAGGCTGTACTGTGTCTGCTGTGGAAGAAATGCATAATTCCCTCATCTCATTAGAAAATATGAATTGTCTGTCTTGCACCATGTTCGGTCATTGATGTCCTTAGACTTCCAAGAATCTTAAGAACAATCATGAACCAGTTTCACTACAGAGAGTGGTGTGGACAAGACTGATTGACACTGGCCTAATATGAAATAGTTAATAACAATAGCCATGGTAAATGAAATCTCATGTAATTAATATGTATATACTTATATAGTTGTATCTTTTTTTTTTTGCTGAGGAAGATTCACACTAAGCTAATATCTGTTGCCAATCTTCCTCTTTTTTTGCTTGAAGATTATCCCTGAGCTAACATCCATGCCAATCTTCCTCTACTTTGTATGTGGGTCACTGCCACAGCATGGCTGATGAGTGGTGTAGGTCTGCACCCAGGATCTGAACCCATGAACCCAGGCCACTGAAGTGGAACATATTACACTACACCGAGGGGCTGGCCCCAATAGTCATATTTTTATTAATGGTTGCAGTGGAAAAGTTCAGATTTCATATAACAGTCCTGAAATAATGTAAAGATACTGGAAATGTCTTTGAATGGGTAATTTTCAATCTGAGATATTAAATTTTCCCAAGAGGTACCTGAGCTTGGAATTGTGAGGACACTTGCATAAAAAGGAACATCATGTGAACAGTTTTTCAGGAAATTGTAGGTGGGAACAGTGGCCCTGATTTGTGTTGCAAATGGCCTGGGCCAAAACTTGAGGGAAAATTAGGTTCTAGTTATTGCAGGCATTGAAGGCTGGATTGTCAATATTGTGCCTTACATCTGGAGAGGAACTGTGGGCATTTGAAATGTGATAAAGTTTATGCTGAAAATTAGTGTATTAAAATATTTTCAGGTAAACATTTGAAGAGTAAACTGCGTGACAGAGAATACAGGAAGACGTGTCAGCTGAATTTTAGAAAGGGTGCAGGTGGGAGGCAGCAAGTGAACAGAGATTTGATATGTGGGTAAAGATCGAATGGATTTTGGGGGTGTTTAGAAGGTAGATTGTTCTGTGTTAAATCTTGATGCCCCTTGGCTACAATGGCAGGAAAGAGTTCTCAGGATGGACTTCTGCATTTCCAACTTTAGGAGGCAAGTTTATGGAGGAGCGTTTCATCGAGTTTGGAGCAGTGGATGAGTAGCAATTTGGAGCTGAAAGACAAGAATATATTTTGTTTAATAGGAACTTTATTGCTTTTGAAATCACCGAGGGAGGAAAATGGACATCTTTGAAAGTAAACAAAAAAAGATATTTACTAAACCATAGAAATATTTTAATATAATTCTCTGTAATGAAAAAATAAACATTTGCCATTTTAAAAAATAAACATTTTATTTTGGAATAAATTTAGATCTGCAGAAGATTTGCAAAGATAACACAGAGAGTTCACAAATATCCCTCACCCAGTACCCCAAATGTTAACATTTTAACTTTACCATGGTACAATTGTCAAAAGTAAGAAACCAGTGTTGGTGCAGTGAAAGATGACAGGAGTGGAGCCATGTTAAAGTAGAGCCAGAGAAGCCATTTCAGAGGAATTGCCTTGCACATGTTGTCTTCTTTATCTTCCAAACTGGACCACACTACCAACATTCCAAGAAGTCAGTAAGGACAAGAATATCCTGTTTGTAAGGACCGATGAAACTGGACTTTGCTGATGACCGAATCGCTAACTGATCAATGAAGTACAAGTCTACCCATTTGCCTGAGGACAAAATCTCGGGCTAGTCTGTGAAGTACAAACCTAGCCTTACCTCATCTGGCACCAGTGAACTCTTCCTTAATACAACTTACCTCAGCTTCCTCCCTTTTGCCCATTAAAACCCCGAGCCCCTTTTCTATAGTTGGAACACAGTTTGGGTTTCTACCTGAATTTGTGCTCCCTGAATAGCAATTCTTGGTCCCAGATAAACACTTTGCCTCTTAGACTGGTTTCTGTTTTTGTGGGTTGACAGTACATTACTATTAACTAAACTCCAGAATTTAGTTACATTTCACTCATTTTGACACAGTCGTTTTTCTCTTTCAGGACCCAATCCAAGAAATTACATTATACTGAGTCATCTTTTCTCCCAATCTCTTCTGCTCTGTAACATTTTCTCAGTATTTCCATGTTTTTCACGACAGGTTTGAGGAATACTGGGTTGACACATTTAAGAATGTCCCTAAAGTTAAATTTCTCTGATGTTTTTCTCATGGATAGACTGGGTTGATAGATTTTTGAGAGGAATCTTGCATCTAACTACAGCATATACTGTCAGATGTTTCCCACAATTAACTTATCTCGGGTGATGTTAATCTTGATCAGTTAGTTAAGAGAGTGCTCACCAAAGAGTCTTCTCTACTCTAAAGGTACTGTGCTGTGTGGTGTGTGTCTGGGGTGGAGAACAGGTGTTGAATTCAGCTCCACCAACTGGAGGGCTAAGTAGCCATATACATTATTTGCCAGTCTTCTGTGTGAAAGCTGTGTCTCTTCTCCCTCCTTTATTTGTTGATTCAATTGTGTATTCATATTAGCATAAACTCATTTACACTTATTTCATACTTTGTGTTATAATTCTATGCTATGCAACGTATTTTGTTGCTTAAATTGTTCCTGCTTTGGTCACTGGGAGCTGCAGTATAGTAAAAAGAATATATATCTGGTCTTTGTCCCAGGTTCTTGGTACAGAGCTTCAAAAACCCTTGGAATTTCCTGAATGATAGGAGTGTCTTTGTTATGCTAATGAAGTAACTGAAATGTGTGTGTGTCCATTTGTGTGTGTGTGTTTGTGTGTGTGCTTACAGGGGACTGGACACCAGAAAGACCAACCACATGATTGGTTTGGAACAGTCAGCGACCAAAAGTTCGGGGAGGGGAAGGAAGCTGGGGATTAAGTTCAATGATATGGCCAGTGATTTCATCAGTCATGCCCAGGTCACAAAACCCTGACTAAAATATCTGGAGAGAGAAGCTCCAGGGGGAGTCCTAGTGGGCAACAGAAGCTACTGTGCTGGGGACCCTCCCAGATCTTGCTCCTCGTATCCCTTCATCTGGCTGTTTCTCGGTATCTTTTATAGTAAAATGATGTCAAATGTCAAAACCAAAACAAGTATTAACCAGTTTGATGTCCTTCCTTCCAGGGAAAACAACCCATGAGTTGGGGGAGTGTAGTGTCTCACAAGCAGTGGAGACTCTTCTGAGGGATTTGGGGAAAGAGGGAGTTTTATAGAGCCTTAGAAGGGGCAACTGGCAAACAGGGCATGAGTGGCTAGGAGGTCTCGGGTTTCCTTACAAGGCAAGCGGGTCCTGTTTTCTAGGCTGAGGTAAGCCTAGCCTAGGTTAGCCTAGCTAACGTTGAGTTGGAGGACTGTGATTGGTGTATGTTAGGTTTCCTTGACAGGTGTTTCCCATAAGTGCAGGCTGAGCTGGGTTTAGATTTGTGAGCTGGCTGGGCCACCGGGGTGGCCTCCATTTGTGGATTCTGGTAGAGGAATTAACCTTATCAATGATCACCACAGGTATAGCACTTTCCTGAGTTCTGCGAGTCGTCTTATTGAAAATGGAATCACCGGGGACATTTAGAAGCCTTACATTTGTATTTGGCTGGCAGAAGTGTGGGGGGTTTGGGAATGCCTGAGACCCCTGACTGGTTCTGAAGTGGGGGAGTTCTGGGAAGGACTTTGCCCTTCGCTTGTGGGGTCTGTACTAACGCCACATGATGTCAGAATTGAATTGAATTGTGGGACACTCTGTTGGTGTCAGAGAAGTAGTGACAGAACACTGGAGCTTTTTCAGATCGGCTACTGAGTTCCTTTGATATGGCCCCTATCTTCTGTTTTTGGAGCACTTCCTTGCTGTTTTTGCCACTACAAGAGCCTCCTGGCTCATCTTATCTCTTCCCTACTCCTGCCTAAGAATCAGCCATTTCTCCAAGGAGCCTTTTATTAGAGGGTGGTATTAGAAACCCGGATGTAGGTGCTGTGGGTTCTCATCAATATTTGGGTATCATGCCTATTAGTCCCTCTAAGCAGACAGACCTTGGGAATATCTGTTTACATACATTTTCTCTGGATCTATGTGTCTACTGACCTATCTACAGCTAGCTCTGTGTTCATACTGATGTTCCTGACTCTACTCCAGTGCCATGGGCTCCAATTTAGCTTTTCCCTCTCGATTTTCTGTCCCTGTCTCTATCGTTAAGTATTAGGGCATTCTGTGTCTTTGAAGTGCCTTGCATCTCTTCTTCCATGACTCTGTGCCCTCTGCACACTACCTATCACCTCTCTTTGCTCTGCTCTCACTGTGCCCTGCTGTCTCACACACCTGCAACCTTCCAACTTTGCTAGCCACTGTGTACCTTCACCAAAAAGTCAAGCGCTTTGAAATATTGAACTTGGTAAATATCATCTTTGTGGGTTGTTGCAGGGTGTAGTAAAAAGGGTGGACAGTGCCCCCTCCCCCCGTTTTTAGGCATCCAAGGTCAGGAGATGCCTGTGTTCTTCCATATACGAGCACATGGAGATCCACTTGGGCATGATGACTGTGTGAATGTGATTATACAAATGGGAATGCATGAGTATGGGTGAGTGTGTGTAAATGTGAGTATGTGCTTGTCTTTGATGAGTGTATGGGCAAGTGTGAGTTTGCTAAGGAAAGTGTATTTGAGGGCAAGTGTGAGTTTGCTAAGGAAAGTGTATTCGAGCATGCGAGTAAGTGTGTGAGGGCATATGGCTGTGTATTTGAGTGTGTGCTCTGAATACACATGTGTTTGCATCTATGTGTAAATGTTTGTGTGTTGGTGTGTGTGTTTGTGCAGTGTGGATTGTCCACCATTATGGCTCTAATCCCTGACTTGGATGTGGGTAGTACTAGCCAGTGGACATGGATCCCATTGTATATTTGTGTTTAGAAAAAAACAAACGATTTATTTCAAATCTTATTTTGTTTCTTCATTAATTACAAAAGCAATGAGAGCTGGTTGCTGAAAATTCAGCCCAAAATAGGTGTAGAAAAATGTGGTGAATATCCACTACTATTTAAATGAGTAAGCAGCATTGGCTTATCTGAGAGTTAAAGGAATTGTAGAATCTGTCCATTTAACCATCTGATGCTGGTGGTTTTATTTGTGAGGGACTCATAAACTTCTCCCTTTCTGTAGTTATTGTTCTGCTGAGAACACGTAAGTGTTTAGAACACTGAAAATGATATCTAGCCTCTCAATAGATTTTTTAGTGTATGATACATTAATGACTTTAGGTACAACCTCGTACAAGAGAGCTCTGAAGGTTGCTTCAATAAAATCTTATCCTCTTTTTTTCTCTTTTTGACAGTTTTCTTGCCTATCCTTATTTGTATTTTCACTTAATGGATTTTTTTTTCAATAACATGCCTAGTCCAAAAGCTAATTGATGGAACTCTCTGGTTTGTGACCAAATTAAATCTAACTTAGCTTAGGGACAATTGATGTTTTGATAATCTTGAGTTTTTCTACCCACGAACATGATGTGATTTTATATTTGTTTATGTCTGCCTACATATATTTCAGAAATTTTGTATGATCTTTCTCATATATGCTTGATACAGTTTTTAGATTTATTGTTAGGTATTTTATATTGTCATTTTGAAATTGCATCCCTGATCTCCAGATGTGGCTTGCATATCGTAATTTTTGTACATATGTAGGCACCTGTTTAGTATGTTTTGAAGCCATGTCATGGGTTCAAATTGATTTGGAATACAACATCATTGAATTGGCAACCTTCACTGGAATGCTAAACTGCAATCCTCTACTTACAACAAGAGCTGTGAGGTGTAGAAGAGTCAAGGTGGAGATGAAATGGACTTGGAAAGAAAACAGCCTCCTAACACACAGATTTAATGAAACAAATTCAATATGGGTGCATATGTTTAATTATCGAAAATATACAATATCTGAAAAACATTAGTATTTATTTCATCACTATGTAATACGGAAAGTATAAGACAAAAGATAAAACAACATGCCAAAAGTTAAATGTAATTTTTCTTACATCAAATGAGATACATTCATCTGAGGAAAATGGCATGATCTCAGTGTAAAATGCAAACAGAAAACTATATACAATAAAAAAATAACAATATGCAGATAATTGACAATATCTATACTAGGTTTAATATCGTCTAGTAAAAAAAGGTTATATTGAAATTTATAGCATAGAAGAAATTTTAAAATTCAGCATATAATATGAGCCAGCTGAAGAATAAATACATGCGGTCAATAAGATTTAACATATCCTGTCTCGGGTTTTCTATAAAGTAAAAAGCACATAAAAGTGACATGGTGACTTCACCATGATTTCATGAAACTGATAAATAAACACATTTCACCACAGAGAAGGCTATTGAAGGCTTGTCAATATCAGTACTCCACAGATGGCGGGGAAGACAGGGAAGAGCTACAGCCTTTCAGAATTGAAGGGAGGAGGGGACATAAATCTATGCTGACTTTGCTACACTTTGAAATATACAAACACATAGGAATTACAACCTGATATTTGTTCTCATTATAAAATAATGCTCGACTGTCCTAACATATTCAGAATACATACAATGTCTAACATGGAACTTAAATTTTGTGATCCTAGTCCTCAAGGAAACCCAGAGTTCACCATTTTGAGTATATTTCTCAAGTTTCTTTTCTATGACCACCCAAGTTCTACTTTTTAGTAACACACTGTGTCAGAACTAGGCCCTGCTGGTCATCTGGAAGTGTCCGAGGAGTAGCAGGGCTTTGTCCTCACTCCCAGAGATGCATCTTCTGTAGAATAGTCAGTTCCCTTCACTCAAGCCTAATCGGGTCCTCTGACAGCCTCGGCTGTCTCCTCTCGGGGGAAGAGGGGCACCACTCTCCCTCCTAGGAGGAGCTCTGGGCTTCTCCTCCATTCTCAGCTGGACCCTGGGGTCCTGGGAGTGGGGCTGGGAGCAGCCAGCCCTCAGCAGGGAAGACATAGGCCGCCTGGGTGGCCATGGCGTAGAAGGTCTGCACCAGGTCGGACAGAGGCCCCCGGAGCCGGGCGAGCTGGGCGAGCTGCTCCCAGGGCAGCGGCGAATGCGCCTGCTGGATCTGCGCCTGAACTACGTCCTGATAAATGGCCTCAGATATGGTGCGCAGGGAGGTCACCAGGGTTTTCCGAAGTGGAGGCGGCTGGTCTCCTGGAGACCTGGATCTGGGCCGCTTGCTGCGCCCAGTGCTCCTCCTCCGGGGTCTCCTGGAGCAGGCATCCCGGGTCTTTTCACGTTCACTGCTGTGGCCTTCGTCGGGGACCTTCGGTTTGTTTTTACCCAAAATCATATTGCGCTCATTTAGAGAAGCCCCTCCACAGGAAGTAAGTGGGTGAGAGACTTGCCAGATCAATTCCCATGAACTGCCATCGCCGGGATCCCACCATGCGCGTTCCGCCTTCCCGTGAAGCCCACCTAGCTCCTGCTCTTTCCCGCCCCCTCATCTCTAGCATGAGGCAGTGTCACGCCCACCCTGGGTCCCCAAATGCTCCCTGGATCCCAGAGTCTCCAAACCCGCTTCAGCCACTGAACAACCCCCTTCGTGCCCACGGCGCTGGGTAGGTTACCTGCTTTTCTGTCGTACCCTTCCGGACCGCCATAGAAGATCCTACTTGTTGTGTTGCGGGCGCTGTCCACGGAACCCATTTTCCTCTTCCTTGAGCTCTCCTGATGGGAGCAGCATTCTGATTCTGTGGATGAAGTCAGAGTTTGAGTGACTTCCTGCAACCGGAGACCCTGGAAACCTAGTCTGATCTGGACGCAGAAGGAGCGAAGGTTGTAACCAATACTTCCAGCTGTGCCTGGAGTCCAGGATCTGCAAGGCCTGGCTTTGAAAGCGCACCCAGGTCTCTTCTCAGGGAGACTGAGTTGCTCCATGTCCTGTCTCTCCTCCCCAGAAAAATCACATCTTACCTGATGGAGCTATGCAGTTGTTTCTGCCTTTGAGCTCAGTTTCCTTGGTGTTCTCCTCATCTGTCTTGGGCTCTGACCTTGGAGAAAGAGAAGGAGTTTAGGTGACCAGCCTCCTTCGAGGCAAAAGAACCCCCTAGTCCATCCTTGACCCATATTTGTTGGCAGTTCTCTCCACTGCGGCTGTTCAGTCAGAATGAAGTGTGAACTGGAGTAACATGGTTCCAGAGTATCATAGTTACATTTCTCAAAGCCCTCCTGAAGGCTAGGTGACGTTTCCTGTCACCGATCTCATACTAAAACCCAACCAAACACACAAAAGTAGGTATCCCTGATCCCACCCCTACTTGCAGCCTCCATACTGACAGCCCAGGGCCCTACCTCGCCTTTGGGTGCAGCTATCTCTTAACTGAGAAGGGAATGTCTTGCCTTTTTCTTGGAATGATTCCTCCTCCACATCTGAGCCCCTTTCTTTAAGGGAGTTGTGTTGGAAAGTGGACTGGTCAGTGGGGCATGGGATGGAGGGGCTATGGAGGCTTTGGTCTTCAGTTGCTGTTTCCATTTGGAAGCCCAAACGAAACACCCTCTCTCCAACCGTCCAGAGTCAGAAGTGAAGGTTGGCCTGATGGACATGCCTTTAATTAGTCCCTTAGCAGGGAGTGGCTCGCTCCTATTGGCTGAAAATATCCCACTTTCTGGCCACTCGTCAGAGCCTCAGCTGAGCTCAGATTAGGAATGTTGCTGGTTGTAGCTGTCCTGGGGAAACCCACACAGATTAGGAAACACTTTTCCAGGGTCCTTTCACGAAGTCAAAAAGCAAAGTCAGGGGACAGAGGGACTGGAAGAGAGGGAACTCCTTGATATCTTAGTTCTGTCCTAGTTCCCACCCAACACTGTTGAAGATCTTGGCTAAATTTGTGCTGCTGCTTCCACCGTGAAGTGAGAAGTGACGCTTGCCCAAGGGTGCAGGGATTACACAGACTCATCAGAAGAGTTCTTCCATAACAATGAAATATATCTATTTTCAATGTTCTTCTCTCTGATAATTTCATTTTCTGTAAGTCACATGGAAATTGAACTTTAAAAAATGTGTTTACCAGAAGTTTTATGCAAACTGATATTTCCCTCCCCTGTTCCGACTCTTGGCAAAAGAGTGAAGAAACTCTGCCCTGCATCAGTAAGGTTTGGATTTCACTGTAGGAAAATTTACAAGTCAGTTTTAGCTATGAATATGTCTGACAAATATCATATCTTTGTATAAAAGTGAAGCCAGCAATGAAATAAAAATAATTAATTGTAAACATAGTTTCCCACTAATGATTTATTTTCCTTAAAGCTTTCATTATGGACATTTTAAACATTCACAGGATTAAGGAAAATAAAGTGAATCTCTGTTTACCCACTTCAAAATGTGCCAATGTTTTGCCAATCTTTTGTCATCCATTCCAAAGTTCTCCTTTCGAGTGGGGGTTGAGTGGGGAATGGAGCTGGAGTACTTTAATGCAAATCCTAGAATTATGTATTTCTCTAGTAAATAAGTTATGATCCATAAAATTCATCTCTAATAAATAATTCTTCAAGGATATAAATGAGAATAAGAGGACCCCCAGGCTATTTTAACACAAAATTAGTCTTATAATTTCTTAAGGTCATCTAATACCCAGTTCATATTCACATTCTCCCATTGTACTCCAACACATTTTGTTTTCTTTTCTTCTTCTTCTTTTTTATTTTTTTGTCTTTTTATTGTGGTAACATTGGTTTAGAACATGGTATACATTTCAGGTGTACATCATTATACTTCTATTTCTGCATGGATTACATCATGTTCTCATGTTCACCACCCAAATACTAATTACAATCCATCACCACACATATGTGCCTAATTATCCCTTTTGCCCTCTTCCCCCACCTTCCCCTCTGGTAACCACCAATTTTTTTATTTTTGTTTTTTTGAACCAAGATCTAAACAAAATTTCTACATTACTATTACTTATTATGACATTAAATCCGATACATTCTGTCTGTAAATATAATTTAAAACCAGTTACAAAATGGAAGTGCATACTTGCATTTCCCATCATTCATAAAGAAGCAGTATCTAAAATATATAAAAATTAATTTCTACTGATTCAAAACAAAAGAGAGACAAACCAAAATAAGTTGAAAAAAAATTGAAAACAGAATTCTCACGTTAGCAAATTCATGATGAATATTATGTTACATTACATACACCGTTGTTAATAATAAAACAAATGCAAATTAGAACACACCACGATTTCACATTCATGCAAGTAGTAAAATTTCAGGCATTACACAGTGTGTCAATGATGTGGGAACCGGAGACTGTCCTCCGCAGGTACTGTGGATAATACTGTCTTAACCCCTTCAGGGGACAATGTGGTCCCATGAAATAAACACAAAGATGCACGTAAAGGATGATCCAGAAATTCAGTTCCTCACTTTCTGTTCATGGAAACAAGGAGATTGCCTAAGTATATTCATGGCAGTGTTGATAATGGAAGGAAAATATTGGAAACAACATAAATGTGCATCAATAGTCTAGGGGATTAAACTCAAAAAGTCCACTCCATTGACGCAAAGAAATAACACACAGTGGTGAAACTAAATAAACTAGAGGTACATGTGTAAAAAGGAGATTTTTAAGAAACAATTGAGAGAGGTCATGATACAGAATTAGACAGTATATTGACATGTGTATAAGTATTTTGCACTTGAAGAAAATAATATATAGTGTTAAAAGTGTATACATATATGTCAAAATTTCTTAAATGCTTGGAAATGAGAATGATGAAATTATAGTCGTTTATATCAGATAGATACATGTGAGGTAAAATAAGAATGCAGAGGAAAAGTAAACAGGAAATCAATAGCCCTTCGTATTTGGGAGAGGGGAAGATATTTATATCAGATTCGATTGCATTGAGCTGATTAGCTTCGCATCAGTGCTTGAGCAGGGCTTCGTGAGGCAGTAAAAATCAAGCATGAGAGGGAAACTGCCGCTTTTTCTCACCCTTCCTCAATTATCTTGGAAGCCCCAATATTTCCCACGGAATTTGCTCAGCATCCACAATGTGAGCTGAGAAGGACAGCTGGATCATTATCATCCTCAGACCCTTTGATCCTTTCTCCAGGTCTCCGTATTTAAAATGGGTGGTGGATATGACTCTTGAATCATGAATTTCCAGATACTTAACAGGCCACATGTCTGTGCCCCTCCTGAAAAACCGATACCCAAACCCAAAAATATGTCCTAATGTCAACCTTTGAAAGCTGCCTGTGATTGATGCTGACTCATTGATCACCTTCCTCTTCAACCCACAGATAATGAGCAAGAAATGTCAGTCCGTTGGACACATAGTGAGGACCCAGAGGTGTCCTGTAAAGTGTAGGGGTGGGGCTCTTGTCCCCCAGCCTTTGGGTTCTATAAGGAAAAGGAGAGCCTGTAGCTAAGGAACGCCCAGAAACTCCAGATCCCAGGATCTTTTAGCAAGAGTGACAGAGAGAAGGAAAGAGGCAAAGGTGAGCAATCTGGGTGGTTGAAACCAACATTTGAACTAGAATCCAGGGATATTGGACACGGGAATTCTAATGTCTTTTTTTCCTTCTGTGTGCATAGCCATCTCCAAGGTCAGAGGGAGAAATTCAGCAGAAGTATACAAAGAGCTCAATATCTTCCAGGGTTCCTCACTCAGGAGAGCAAAATAATATATCATGTTTAAAATATATATATATATGTTACATATGATTATATATATAATTTTTAACATATAATATTGTTAAAAATATATGTTTTTTCTATATAAAATATATATATATGTTAAAATTTCTTAAATGCTTGGAGAAGAGAAACGTTCACTCATTGTAGTCCTAGAGAGTCATTTCAGGGAGTCCTGGGGGTACAGGGATGTCTTGAAACTGCATATGGCAGACAGAAGAGCAAAAGAGTCTAAAGGAAAGTACATCATCTCTCGAGTGTACCTCGAGAAACCATGGGGGGGCTGCCTGGAGTTGTGGGCTGGATCTGACATGAGGGAAGAAGAATACTTGGCAAAGCTCAAGGGACCTTCAACGCCTCGCTCACACCAAAACAGGAGTAAGGGCTGTGCCCTTGTTTCCCAGTCCCCAGGGAGGGGCAGGAGTGGAGGCAGGTCCAGACACCTAACATGATTTCTTCTGTAAGCAAGAAGAGGTGCAGAGGAAGATTCTACTCCGGACGATTCATTCCCAGGAGACTGCAAGAGAGGCAACAGCAGAATTGGGAGGAAATGACAGAATCTGGTGACTCTGAGGGTGTTTCCCACCCTGGGGCTTTGCTCTGTTGCTCTTCACAAGTCTCCTGATTTGCTTTGCTCTGTGTCTTCCATGTGTGGGGATTATCGTAAAAGTGCTGGTGACCAATGGGATTCCCGAGATACGTGTGATTTTTCTTTCTTTTTGTGCTATTATTTACATGTCCACCAGCAACAGCTGTGGGGGCATTTCTGTGCACATGTCCAAGTGTCTTCCAGGAGGCAGAAACTTATACACAAGAATATGCATCTTTCAACTTTTGATGAAGATTCCCTAATTGTCTTTCAAAAAGACATTAGCCCTTTATATCCCCTGCAAGCATGTATGATATGGTGTGTGTCTACTCTTAAAGAGAGACAATATTAGTAAACGTTTAATTTAACAAACTGAGGGTCACAGAGCAAACATATGCTACTATATAACTTATTTTTTTCTGACCACCATTGAGCATGGATGCTGCTTTATATGTGAAATGTCCATTTCTTTTCTTTTACTGTGAGATATTTTCATAGGCTCTATGTCATTTTTTATTGAGTTGTTTCTCTTTTTACTCTTCATTGAGAGTCAAACACATTTCATTCTAATGGTGTTTCTCACACAGCATCGTACCAGGCTGATGCCCCTCCATATGTCCAAGAATAGATCAGTCCTGGATCTGTTCTCACAAGCCATCCACCTGTCAAGAAACCTGAGATGAGATCCATCTACCTGGTGCAGTTTTCCATCCAAAGACTCGAACTGAGTTCCCTCTTACCTCATGGACCAGCCTAAGGATGGGAAGTGGACTTCTTCACGGGTCCCATGTTGCACCCAAGCACTTTGTCGAGGACCCCAGTCTCATTGCCATGCTGGCAGTCACAATACGCACAAGGTCTGCAGTGCCTGGCAGGAATATCCCAATGAAGAGAAACAGAGAGAAGCAAAACAGTTGGCAGCCCCCACAATATGGGAGGGATTCTAACATATCAAGCAAGCAGTGTGAGGGTGATAAGTCTTTCTCTCTCCCTCAGTTTTATTGAGATAAAATGAACATATAATATGATATAAGTTTAAGATATACAAAGTGATGATTTGATACTCACATATATTGTGAAATAAATACCACAACGGAGATAGTTAACATCTCCATCACCTCACATAATTACCTTTTTTTTTTTGTGGTGAGAATATTTAAAATCTATTCTCTTAGCAACTTTCAAGTATATAATACAGAATTGTTTCCTATAATCACCATGCTGTACATTGGAACCCCAGAAGTTATTCATCTTATAACTGGAAGTTTGTACCCTTGACCAACACCTCCCCATTTCCCCCAGCCCCCTTTCCTGGCAAAGACCATTCCTCTCTCTGTTTCCATGAGTTTTGCCTTTATTAGAGTCCACATATAGTAATATCTTACAGTATTTATCTTTCTCTGTCTGACTTATCTCACTTAGCATTGTGCCCTCAAAGTCCATCCATGTTGTGGCGAATGACAAGATTTCCTTCTGTCGTAGGGCTGAACAATATTCTAGAGTATTTATGTACCACATTTTCTTTATCCATTGACATGAACGTCAATAAAATGGAAAGATCCTCTTACTTCTTCACCTTAGAGATTGGAGAGTGCTCCCCCCAAATCTCCATCTTTCCAACATGGCCAATTGGCATCTTCACATTTTAAAGAAGAAATCTACCTTCTACAAATCCACGCAATTTTATCCCAGACAGCAGGTGTCTATGTATTTATTTTTTTAATGTTGACACTCATCTCATTTTTTTTAAATCAGTGAAAACATGTTTTTGTGCTCTCCTTTGTCCCAACCCAGGTCCATTTGGCCATTTCTATATGAAAATGTTTTAAATATGCTGATATTCCTCCATGTAATCAGATTTTAAATGACAACCATCTCTCAAAGGATGTACACATTTAATAAGTTAGCCTAAAATGCTTCTAATTGAACTTGAATTTGGTTGATGTGTTTCTGAGAGGAGTATCACATCAAACTACAGCATATACTCCCAGACATTTCACGCAGTTAAAGCTACATTGTCTCAGGCGATGTTAATCTTGGTCAGCTAGTTAGGAGAGTGTTTATCAGGCTTCTCCACTGTAAAGTTAAATGCTGTGTGGTGTGTATTTGGGGTGGGAGTGGGGTGTTGAATAAAGTCCCACTTACTGGAGGACTAAGTAGCCACATATATCAGTTGCCATTTTTCTGTGTGGAATCTGTGTCTCCTCTCCCTCCTTTATTTGTTGATTCAAGTATTCATTCATATCAGCATGAACTCATTTATATTTATTTTATACTTTGTGTTATAACTCAATGCTGTGCAGTTTATTTTGTTGCTTAAATTGCTCCATCTTTGGTCATTGGAAGTTGTGGTATAATAAAAAATTATGTATCTCCTCTTTGTCTCAGGTTCCTGGCACAGAGCTTCAAAAACCCTTGGAATTCCCTGAATGGTAGAAGTGTCTTTGTTATGCTAATGAAGTAACTGAAATCTGAGCCTGTGTGTGCCTGTGTGTGTGTGTGTGTGTGTGTGTGTGTGTAGCTGTGTCCCTACAGGGGAGTGAACACCAGACACCAATCACCTGATTGGATTGGAACAGTCAGCTGTCCAACCTCCAGGGGGGGATCAAGTTGAAATATTATAATTTAGCCTAAAATGCTCCTAACTGAATCCAAATTTGCACTCCCCCTTCACCCCATACTACTTCATTATTACCTGAGAAAATTATTTTCTTCACTTTCTTGAATGACTATGGCACATTTCACTTTGTCCTGTAACTTTCCCAACAATTCCATGCTTAGTTAATTTCTGGATAGATTTAATATGTCAGATTAAAGGTTACACACTCTAAGACTTCCCCACAACCTCTAGATTTGTTTCAGGTGTTATTTTTTTTTCAGTTGTACCGGCTCTGAGCTACTCCATTGGAAGTGTGAATAAAATTAAAATTATACAAGTATTTTCATAATAATTACATGAGGTTTTATTTACATTTACTATTACTATTTATTGTTTATTTTGGGGACAGAAGCTCACCCTCTCTTCCTTACCACTTTCTGGCAAGGTGATTGTTGCATAATTAAGCTTACAATTCAGGGGATGATTGAGTAAACAACTGAACACTATGCCAAAACATACAATTTATTTATTTATCATGTGTTTAGGGGATTTTGCAATCCACATAGGTGCAAAGCAGAGCCTGGATATGCTGGGGTCATGGTTCCTGAGAACAAATGGACAGGCAGTTGGGAAACATCCATTGATTAAGGCTGAGATATTCACCAGCAGCCATTTGGGATTGTCAAAAATACTAATACAAATTTGAAAGATGGAGGAGAGAGAGTAAAAAGATACAAAGGTGCTCACCAGGACAAGGATGCTTTGGGTAGCTCTAGACTCAGGGGAGGATCTGGGGGAGACGTTGGTCTTATGAATATGTTGGACTCTCTGCTTGTGCCTGTAGAGGATGAAAACCACGGAGCCACTTGCCCAGAGCAGGAGCCCAAAACAGAAAACATCAGGGATTGAGAGCAGTGCTGCATACAATGAGTCTCTGGTTTTGTTATCACAAATAGTAGAATAGTATCCAAAATGTTTTTGGTTTGTGATATTTTTCTTGCTCCAAGTGCTACTCACAAACATAAGATAAATGACATTTACCAACAAGTGCATGATCCGGCACAGAAAAAGTGAAGGGATAATGTAATTGACAGCTTTCACTTTAAGCTCTGCCCACCTGGAGTTCCTGGAGCTTATTGTGATGGCCTGGAAGACACTCAAGAGGCAGTTGGTACCAAGGGTCACACCCCTGCCCACTCTGTGAAGATAGAAGAGAAGTTTGCATCGAATATCCCTGGGATAACGGTTCCACCCAAAAGATTCCATTGTCTGGGGGATTCCTTTACAGAGGAGGGATAAGGAGTTGGCTACAATCATGTGCTTAAGAATCAAATCCTTGGACCTTAACCTGACCCCAGTGAAGTAAAGGAAGAGATAATGGTAAAGAAGAGAGAAATTCCCCAGGATTCCAACCATGGTCTGCGTTAAGAAGATCACTCCTAAGACCACATCTCCGGAGGGCGTTCTGCGAGTTTCCAGTCACTGAAATTTGTCTTCAGAACCAGAAGATCCTGCACGGGAACAGGAGGTGTGGGCTTCATGTACCATGTCAACTGAAATCCAATATTCTCCACTTCTCACTAGTTTTTCCTTAGAAATGGTGTTGGGAAAACTGGATATCCACAGGTCAAAGAATGAAATTAGACCCCTATCTTACACCACACACAAAAATCAGCTCAAAATGGGTTAAAGACTTAAACAGAAGACCTGAAACTGTAAAACTCCTTCAAGAAAAGATAGCGGGAAGGCTTCTTGACGTGGATCTTGGCAACAATTTCTTGGATGTGACACCAACAGCACAGGCAACAAATTCAAAAAAGGACAAGTGGGACCATATCAAACTAAAAAGCTTCTGCAGAGCAAAGGAACAATCACCAAAGTGAAAAGGCAACCTACAGAATTGGGGGAAATAGTTGCAAACCATCTATCGCTATGGGGTTGATATCCCAAATACAAAAGACTGTCCTGCAACTCAACAGGAGAAACACCAAATAACCCAATTAACAAATGGGCAAAGATCTTGAATAGACATTTCTCCAAAGAACGTATGAATGATTGGCAAGTATGTGAATAAGTGCTCAACATTATGAATCATCAGGCAAATGGAGATCAAAACCACAATGAGATGTTACCTCACATCTGTTAGGATGGCTATTATCCAAAAAAGGCAAAAGTTAACCAGTGTTGGTGAGGATGTGGAAAATATGGAGCCCTTATTCACTGTCGGTAGGAATGTGAAATATTGCAGCTGCTATGGAAAACAGTCCTCATAAAATTGTAATAGAACTATTACAACATCCAGCAATCCCGCTTGGTATATATCCAAAAGAATTGAAATCAAGATCTCAAGGAGATATCTGCATGCCCATATTCATTACAGAATTATTCACAATAGCCTAAGTATGGAAACAATTTTGAAATGCCCATTGACTAATGAATGGATAAAGAAAATGTAGTATATACATTTAGTAAAATATTATCCAAGTTTCAAAAAGAAGGATATCCTACACGGGTGAACATAGAGGACATTGTGCTAAGTGAAATAAACAGTCATAGATGGAAAAATACTGTATGATTCCACTTATATGATGAATATAAAACAATCAAACTCATAGAAGCAGAGAATGGAATGGTGGTTGCCAGGGGCTGGAGGCAGGGAACAATGGGAAATTACTGTTCAATGTGCATAAAGTTTCAGTTATGCAAGATGAATAAGTTGTAGATATTGGCTGTACAATATAATGCCTATTATTAACAGTACAGTGTTGCGCACTTCAAAATATTTTAAGAGAATATATTTCATGTTGTGTTCTTACCTCAAACACACACACACACACACACACACATACACACATACAGCAGCACAAGGAATTTTTTGGAAGTGATGGACATGTTTAGTATCTTGATTGTGGTGATGGTATCATGGAGGTATGCATATTTCCAAACTCATCAAAATTTACACATTAAATATGTGCAATTTTTGCTATATCAATTATATATCAATGAAGCTTAAAAGGAAAAATAGTTAACGTTGTTCTTTTATTAAGAGACTTTCAAGAGTTGAATGTATAACCTTTGAAGAGCACCTACAATGTATGAATCATTGCTATAAAGGTCATACATGTGGTAACTTATTTTTAACAAACCTGTGAGACATCGTTATTATTACTTTCATCCTAAAGCCAAGGAGAACATAGACAGAGAATATAAATGATTTGTCTAAATTCATATCCTACATAGAGCAAAGTACGAACTTGAATCTGGCTGGGTTGTTTGCAAAGACAGTGCATTTCACCGCTGTGCTACACGAAGTAAGCTCAATAGCTGTGTCCTTGGAATCATCTCTCTATATAGTTTTCTTTTCAACTTTGTCATTTTATTTTTGTTTGGTAGTAGGTTACTTCATAATTTTTGTTGTGCCAATTTTCTATGATGTGCAAAGATCAATTCTATAGGCCAATATCAAAATGAATAAAACTTTAGAGATTTAAGAAAATGTAAGTGCACTAATTGCAAGTTCGTCCTATAGGAACGTGTCCCATGACAAGTTGAACTGAATGAATGCAAAAATGGCTCCACATTAGGATGGAAACAGAAAGCAAAACTATTTTGAGCGTTTGCTTTTATGCTATGAACAAAAGTATAATGATATCTATCACAGTCTCTCGTCTTGCCCTCAAATATGGGACATGGACTACTAATACGGGATAAAACGGTGTAAGGTAAAAAGTATCACTAATTTTAGAGCATACACTTACCTATTAATACCTTATTATAAACTATTAGCCATGTAGTAAGTTTTATGAAATATACTAATATATGACAGGCAAATTGGAAACACTTATGTGTGAATATTGTGTGCTTTATAAATTGACATGATAGAATGTGTGATTGATATTAGAGAAAATATGACAGGATACATTTGATTCTGACAGCTACTGTCTGAAACCCATCATTACAAAGTCATCTTTTCCTTAAATGCTGTTTCCCTAGCTTTAAGAGAGAAAACAGTCTCACCACTGTAACAGCTAGGTCTTAAGTTAGCATGAGGGAAGCCTTCTTATGGAAAGGAGGCAATATTGTGACTACGACTCTGATTCACTAGTCTCTGTGAATACATTCTAGCCTGCATGTAGCCTAGATGATTAAGCACCTCTCCCTTTTGCAAGACACGTGATATGCTAGTGTTATGACTCTTGCTTACATATATCTCCAAGCTATGATAAGATGATAACATTGTTCTTTGAGTTCCCAGGAACATGATGACCTCCAGAAAGAAAAACTCTGTATTGGTACCCATCACAAATGACAAAAGAAAGAGATAATGTGGCTCCTTGAAGTTCATCACACTGGATGGTTGATGTCCCTAAACTCCCTCCTTCCCTGCCCATTTCTCCTATATAACTGCACGAAGATTCTGTATGATTTTAAGATGGCTCTTTAGGACGCTAGTCCACCATCTTCCGGTTCTGCTGGCTAATCATACAAACTTTCCTTTCTTAACCACCAGCTCATTTGCAATTGACTGGCACCGGATTGCAGTGAGCAGAACGAGCCCCTTTCACTCGGTTACACCATGATCAACAGACCATGATGTTTTCAGTAGAGACACAACTGTCTCCATTAAGCACATCATGCTCGCAGATTTAGAGAAAACTTTTCTATTCTCGCAATTGTCACTGGCATGCATTGTTTCTTCACAAGATTACACGATTCCTACAGATTTCTTTATCCTAGTCTTTATTATACACATGGAGGAATTCTAGGTACACCTCTAGCAATCCTAAAAATTTTGTCTATGATTCCTGTAAGGTAGGTTGAAAGCAATTGGTTTCAGAACTACAGGTCCTAATTCCCTTAAAAATCGGGATTTCTTTTCACTGAATTAAATACCAACAATCAGTATCATTGTGGATTACACTACATCACATGAGTTACCGTCAGAGATTGGTGTAAAGTCTCCGACCCCATCTCTTTACCAACTCAGCTCATGCCTCAGAAGGATTCCTCCTGCTGTGTGGCTTTGGCACTGGACCAATTTCAAACCCAGAACAACCCCTTTTTTCCACATGATTACTTACCCATGTGTACTCCTGACAGGCATCCACACCTTACCAACTTTGCCTTTCAGACTGAAATAGAACAGATTCTCCCAAATCGGTCCTGCTGTTTGGCTGTTGAGCTCAGTGTGAAGGTCATGGCAGCCAGCACAGGGAGGGAGGGAGGCAGCCAGATCCTAAGATATGGGGTAGTGATCTGGTGACCTCACCTCCCCTCAGAATTGCAATTATTATTTCACCTGTAGTGGCAGTGACACTGCAGGCGTGGGGAGTTGAGAACATTTAGGAAAAATTTTTTTCCAAAGTTGCTAATTACCAAAACCAATTACAAGTTTCTAGTTAACATCTACAGAGGGGCCTGTGATTGATTGGTAGAGGCTATTTTTAATTCCTAGAGGTCTCACTGGATGCTCTGCTGTGCTGGCAAGTTCTTCCACCCAAAAGTGAGTTATTCCTAACGTTCAGACCACTGAGCAGAACGATCATTAAATTATGAGCAGAGAAATGGAACCAAAGAACCAGAGAAGGATTTTCAAAAAGAGACAAGTAAAAGGAGGAACATGATGGGAATCACTCAATGCCAATTAATTTGGAAGTCTAGATGATATGGATCAGAAGGGGTAACATGCTATTTCTTTATCTAGGAGATAAACAACTCATTGGATAGTTACCACAGTCTTCTCCACTTATTTTTTGCTGAATTTTCAGAAATGACCACTGCTTGCTCTTATAATTCATGAAGAAATATAAAATGGGAGTTCAGATTAACCCTTTGCCTTTTCCTACAAACAAATCTGTATTTTGTTAAGGTTCACTATCCAATGCCTCTCAATTTGCAAGTCTGGGATTTGTTCCATAATGGTGGACACCCTCTGCTTCACATGCATGTGAGCACACACACATACATGATGACACAGGTGAACATATTTATGAACACACAGATATAAACACAGGCATACACACTCATACACATCAAATACATGGTGCCTCTTACCAGTTCCAGAGCTCCTCCCTTGGTGGAGTGTTGCTGGGCATTTTTCCTCAGTGCACCTTTACAGGTTAGAAACTCAGAGCCCTGTGCACACCAGAACTCTCCAATCCCAGCACCTCTCCCCACCAGGGTCAGGGCCTGTCATGGAGGCCCAGCCTTTGTGGGTTCACCAACATAGCTCCTCTGGGTTCTGCTGATATATGCTCCCTGGTTGCTTTCAGAAACACCTCTGCCATTCCCAGAGAGGAGGACCCCACCTCTGTGAAGCATTGTAGACTAGGCTTTGGGGAAATCACTGAAACTCTCTCTCAGCATCCCCAAACTCCATCCTCAATCCCCAAATCCTCCCTGGATTCTGGGATCTCTAAATCTCTCTCAATTGCTGAGCACCTCCCTCCCTGCCCATGCCTGCGTGCCTGCTTGCTTCCACTTCTTCAGACTGAAAAGCAGATCCTACCTGTGCTGTCAAGGAATCTGTCCCTGGACCTGATGTCCAACCTCCTGAGTTCTCCCCATCTGAGCTGGGCTCTGATTCTGTGGATAAATAAAGTATTTGTGTGACCCACTGCCCCCCAGGGACACCACATACCCTAGTTCATCCCCACACACGCAATGAGCCCGTTCTTTTCTTCAAAAATTTATTTTAATTGAGGTAAAATTATATTAGTTTCAGGTGTACAATATAATGATTCAACATTTGTATATATTGCAAAACAATCACCACAGTAAGTCTAGGTACTGTCTGTCACCATACATAGTTACAAAATTTTTTTCTTGTGACAAGATCTTTTAAGATTTCCTCTTTTAACAACTTTCAATATGCAAGACATTATTATTAACTATAGTCACCATGTTGTACATACATCCCCATGACTTATTTATTTTATAGCTGGAAGTTTGTACCTTTTGATCAACTTTCCCGTTTCATATCCACCTCCAGCCACATGCACACTTCTGGCAACCACCAATCTGTTCTTTGTATCTGTGAGCTTATTTTATTTATCTATTTATTTATAGATTCCAGCTATAAGTGAAATCAGACCATATTTGTCTTTCTCTGACTTATTTCACTTGGTGTAATGCCCTCAATGTCCATCTACATTTTCACAACGGCAAGATTTCATTATTTTTAATGGCTGAAGAATATTCCATTGTGTATATATTCCACATGGATCTTATCCATTCATCCATCGACGGACACAAGTTGTTTCCATATCTTGGTTGAGCCAGAATATTATCAACCTTGGTTTTCACTGGAGCCCAGGACATCAGCTTCTCTGAAGTCTTGCCACTGAGCTCCTTGCCACGGGGAGACTGAGTTGTCTCATCACCTGCAAGATGCAGAATGAATCAGCCAGCAGGTTGGCATATGTATAAATATTTTTAAAAATAGACTGTATTATTTTAGAGCAGCTTTTGGCTCACAGCAATATTTAGCACACATTTCAGAGATTTCCCATGTACCCCCTGTCGCTACACATGTACACACTCTCTCATTGGCAACATATGTATAAACATTTTAAACAAACTATATATGGTTAAAAGTATATAGTTATTTGTGTATTTCTTTAAAAAAATCCTTGCTAATGACGAAGACCAAATTATAGTGTATTGTTTCAGATATACACACAGGAGATGAAAGTGCTAAGGAACGGTAAACAGCCAATAAAACATTCCGTCTAACCTGGAGGGGAGAGCTGCAGTGACTGGATCACACGTGATTAGGTTAAGATGATTGAATTATTGAGAAGGAAAGTGCTGGGGGCCCGCAAGCAGTATAAAGCCCAGCAGAAGAAAGGACTTTCTCCTCAGGCATCTCCTCTTAAGTTGTCCTGGAAACCCCTCTGTCTCCAATGGAGCTTGCCCAGTGTCCACATATCTGAGCGGCTACAGAGAGACAGCATGACCACAGGGTAGTTTCCGTTACTATTTGGGGCCTTGTTTGTCCCCCAGAGTAATAGGAGAGTAGGAAAGTCTATAAGGGCCATCTTAGGTGTTGAGGTAAGGACTAGTTAATTGTTTCATAGCATTTCTTAGCACAGAACCTGATTCAAAAAATATTTCAGAAATGTTAATTTTTAGACAAAGATCAAAATTTCCAAGGAATGATCACTCAACTGCTGATTTGTGTGGGGTGGTGGGTAAAACTTATGGATACCTTTGACTGAGGGCCTTTGAAAACTTTAAGTGATTTGTTAATTTACCTTTTTTTTTTTTTGAGGAAGGTTGGCCCTGAGCTAACATCTGTTGCCAATCTTCCTCTTTTTCTGTCCCCCCACCCAAAGCCCCCCTACATAGTTGTATATCATAGTTGTAGAGTTGTAGCTCTTCTATGTGGGATGCCATCTCAGCTTGGCTTGATAAGCTGAGAGCAGGTCCAATACCAGGATCCGAACCAGAGCCAGAGAGCCCCAGGCCTGAAGCAGAATTCGAGAATTTAACCACTCAGCCACCGGGCTGACCCCTGTTAATTTACCTTTTATTCCAATGTATTCATGAGAACTCCTTTGGAGCTGGTTAAAATTCAAGATCCTGATCCTAACCCCATAAATAAATCAGAGCAGGACCTCAGCTGTGAAGCCCCCAGTCCAATGTAGAGGAAAGAATTATTCTACCTTAATTTGTAGTTGTAAAATGCTCCCTCACTACTGGATTTTGGTAACAAAATTTGAAGAGGGAAGAATATTTTATGAAATATTTTCAAATATGATTGCCACAGGATAGATATACCATTTCCCTGATCATTTCTCTCTTGTTTCTATGGAAAAATTGTCTTTTCTTTTGCCTAATATAATCTATTATGATAAATTTGATTATCTTTTTATGACAGCCTGTGGTAATATATTCTATTGCTGTTTTCAAGGAAATGATATCTTTTTCTGTAACATTCCATTTATTTTTCAATTAGATTCTATTCATTTCCTGATTAAACCAATTCCATCTTTTTCTTCCTTTTGTAATCTTTTGTTCTGTCTCTAATATCTTAAAATGAACACTTCCTATAAATTTTACATTTGTTTGTAATGTGTCCATTTAGACTAAGGAATTTCCCCTGAACCCAGGTTTTGTCCTGCTCCTAAGTTTTGACAGACAGTGCTTATTTTTTATTTTTCTTTATGATTTCCATTTGAATTTCATTTTTGATTTCAGAAATTTGGGGGAACGTATTTCATATTTAAAAAATTACTTAATATTATAAAGAAGTTAAATAATACATTTATATCTAATTTTGTTAAATTATGACAAAGATGGAATAAAAAGTGTAAAATATTCAGTGTTCTAATATACTAAATTTCCTTTGAGGTCAATTACGTCATCAATTTTTCCAAGCGATTTATGGTATATTATGTAAGGTCTCTACATGAGGAATAGGCATTTCATACATAGGAAACATGTTCAGTCTAGTGGAGAAACTTTTTTTGATTTATCACCTTATTTTCATTCAAACTGGTACTGTGTTGCTAGTAGAAGAATATGTACATGTAGTGTGAGCAAAAGGTAAAAGGTGAGATGGTGGGCAGAGAAGAGAGATGGGACCTGACTGCATCCTGCATGTGGGAGATCCCAGGGAGGTGGAGAATTCAGCAGTCTCATTTTCTACCCTCCACAGACCAACAGAATCTGCAGGACAGCACAACAATGATGGACCCCAACACGCTTTCAATGGAACAGGGCAAAGAGTTCTTACAGCAGCTTGGGATTCGACAAAGAGATGTGAGTATGGCAGATGCTGGGCAAGTGACATGTGGAGGAATGAAGTGGCCTCCAAGCCTTGTGTCACTGCCCGGGCAGGTTCTCCTCCCATGACCAGGGATCAAATTCAGTGATTAGCAGCATGGATACATGGGCATTGACCAACAAACTGGACATGCAGTGTCAGATGGGCGGGGACATTTGCAACTGATATGGCCTCAGTTCCCACCTGGGGTCCAACAGCATTCCCTAAACACTCAGCTCTCAGCCCTTGGTGCCACTTGAAGGCCATCAGCAAACTCACTGTGGGATTGGAGGAAAGGACCTTTACACTCTGATTAGCATTACATTAAAGAACTCAACAAATTGGGAGTTTATTTATCTTCTATTATCTCAAGGCTTCTTTCTGTATGCAGAACTCTGATTGTACCTTGATTCTTTTTTTCTCTCTCCAATTGACACGGCAGAGAAATGGGTCATCGTTGCTGCTGTGGAGGTTCTGCTACGGTTTCCTCTGATGCCGGGAGAGGATCCAATTGCCCGCTGTGTCTCGAATAAGAAATGTCAGCCTTCGGTGGACCAGCCCCACATAGCTTCACAAAACCATGGACACCCAGAGGAGAGGTAGAACAAATGTCAGGGAGTGATGTGGGTGTGGCCTGGTGGGATTCCCTACAGAACACCAGTGTGGGCTCTGGAATTCTGCCTGAACATACCTGGAGGTTTCTGACTTGTGAGTCCCTCACCATACATAGGCTTTTATTTGTGAGTTGTCTGGTGTGAATTTGCACATATGTGTGAGCTTGCACAGGCATCCTCAGATTGCTCATCCACATTTGGCTTTGCGCATGCCTCTGTTGAAAATTGGCATGTGGTTATGGGGTCATGTATTTCTTTCACAGGCGCCCATTAGCTTCATATCCAATCTTTGCAAAGCTTTGTCAAAGGACTTGGCAGGTTTTCTCAGTAAGATGTTGTTCTGTGAAAATTGTGAGTTTTCTGTAAATATGTGGGGAAAAAATGAATAGCTGTTGGCTGCCTGTGTATTGGCTTTGATAACTATTGGTAGATGATTTAATTTGGAGGGAGTGGCTGGGTAAAAACCTAGAACACAGGCCTAAGTCACGTTAAAATTCTCAGGGAGGAACTGTACAAGTAACGCTGATCATCACAAAGTCTCGAGAATCAGGCATTAATGGTTGCAAATCTAATTTCACCATTTGTATACCAAGTAGTCTTGTCTCAGGCAGTGTCCCGTTCTGGGAGTGAGTAATGATGGGAAAAGATCCCACAATGACACAGAGTGGGACATCAACTCATGGGAAGAGCACACCATTGTGGGTGTGACTTAGTGGTCAGTGAGCCCCCATCTACTCAGAGAAGTAGGGGTACCAGAGACTTCTGTCTCTGTGTCTACATAAATATTTTTTTGTCCTTTTCTTGTGACTAGGAAGACCAACAATCAATTCCTGAGGGAGAATGACCAGAAAGCCGAGGACATGAGGCAGATGGCAGGTCATAATATACACCATCAGCCCCAAAGATCCTCTATAGTCCAGAACCTGAAGAAGCCACAGAGGGGAACGGTGGGTCAGAAGACTCCTTTACCAGGAGAGGAGGATGCCCGTGTAAGTGGAGGTTAGGATGTTTCAAGAACCAGAGGGTCTTCATGGACCCCAGAAAGTGGATTTACACATGGAAACCTCTGCATCTGTAACTTAGGTGTTCTTACTTATCCAAGGCTGGCCAGGTTCATGATGTCCTCACGTGGCTGATGGGCCCGTTGCTGAGGAGCAACCTTATTCTCTACTAAATTTCCTGTCCAGCTTAGTGTTTGTCCAATACTCAAATCCAGTTCAGAATCATCACCTTTAGACACTAAATTCCTTCCTCTCAGATCCCTTTCTAAAATGTACTCTGGGTGGGACCATAATATCTTGAATTTCCTGGCAACTGACAGGCCACAGGTCTGTGTCCTCTCCCCCAAACCGATATCGAACTCAAAACATCTGTCCTTACATCAACCTTGAAAGCTTCCTGTGATTCCTGCTGATTCACTGACCACTCTCCTCCTCCTCCCACAGGTGAAGTGGAAGAACTGTGGGGCCTTTGGGCACACGGCCAGCAGCAGGAGGTGCCCCCTGAAGTGCTGTGATGGGGCGCTTGACCTCCAGCCCTTGGGTTCCAATAAGAAGGAGGAGCCTAGAACCCATGAAGCCCCAGGAACTGCGGTCTCTAGGTTCCTTTAAGAAGACTGACAGAGCTGGAAACAAGACAGAGGTGGGGAATCACAGATTCAGAATGATCCTTGGGATCTGGAACCTGAGGAGATTGTGTCCCCTCCTCTACTCTTCCTGCACAGCCATCTTGGGCACAGACAGGAAGACTCAAGAGAAGTAGACAGAGCTCCATGCCATCCAGGGATTAGCACTCAGAGCTCACTCTTGCCCCGAGAATCACTAAGGGAGAAGGGCCAGGGAATATCTTAGGATGTTGCACATGGCAGGCAGAGAAGCAATTGAGTCTGAAGGAGAGAACTTCATGTTGAAACTGCAGTAGGGAAGGGGGCACTTCCTGGAAGTGGGGGCTGCCTCCACTTTGCAAAGGAGTTGCCTTTGTAAAGTTTCCCGGGGGGTTCAATGCCTCCCTCGCCCCACAACAAGGGCTGAGACTGGGCTCCAGGACTGATTTTCTTTTCCTCACTGATGTGGACAGGAAGGTCAGGGGCATCCAGACAGGAGACATGATTTGTTCTGCAGGCAGGAGGAGCAGCAGAGGAAAGCTCTACCACAGAAATTTCCCGTGAGACCCCGGGAGAAGAAGCCGAGTCCCTGGATGGGATCCACAGGATCCTGACCCTCTATGAGGGTGACGCTTGCCCCTGCTCTCCAGCTCTGTCCTCTTCTCTGTCTCTAATTTACTTCACATCCATGCCCCTCAGGTGTGCAGTTAAAACCCAGGCTGGCCTAGAGGAGTCCTGTTTTATTTGTGTAATTTTCATATTCTGGTTCCTTTATTTGAATATTTTTTGTTTTCTCTTTTGTTCATGCAGACCAGCAAATGCCAGTGGAGGCATTTCTGTACATGTGTGAAGTGTTTTCTGAGATGCCTTCTATGATCTTATATAAGACAAGGCATCGTTTAAATTTTTGTAAATACTCCCAAACTGGTCTTCAAAAGAACGTTTGCCGTTATACTCTCCATCTTGCATAGGGAAATGGTTGTACCCTAGATCTTAACAACAGACAATATCAGGAAATTTTTCCTTGGCATATCTGATAGGGAGAAAATCAGATCAGTCTTATAATTTTTTCCCCTGACCACCTCCGCAGTGGGCATCTCTGCAAATGTACAGTGACTCTTCGTATGTCTTTTTCTGTGAAGTTTAATCCCACATGTGTTATCTGTTTAAACTCTTGTTCTTCTTTTTCCTCCTGATGTAGAGAACATCCTGATGTGTATTTTTTATCTTTCCCGTATCTATTTTATTAGTTTGCTATTTCCCCTTTGTCCTAAGTTGTTTGTTATTTACTTGTTTTCTATGGTCTAGTGAAATATGTCAGTGCTTCCCTTAATACAGTCTGACAGTTCTGACTCCTGAGTGTCTAATTCGAGGTTTCTTCTCCCCCAGCATCCCACCAGGCCAATGCCTCTCCAAACGACCCAGAAGAGATGTGTCCTGGGCCCTGTTCTCACGGGTCAGCCACCTGTCAAGACACCTGATATGAGGTCATTCTGCCCTACACAGTCTCTTAAAAAAGCACCTGAACCGAGCACTTGTGGACCAGCCCAAACACGTGAGGTGAACTTCACTGACTCGCCCCACCAAGCTCTGAATAGCTACTGCCAGGACCCACCTCTCATTGCCAAGTTGACAGCCAGCAGGCTTGATGATTTTTCCCGTGATATTCCCCAGTCTGCCAGAAGTCACTTGTCCTGGGTCGTGTCTGTAACCCCGAGGCACAAATCCAATGTCCTTATGTGGACTCAAATCCCAGCCCACAGCCTGCCACACAAAGTTGTGGCCAGAATTGTAAGTCCATCACCCAGGCAGGAGTCGAGAGGTCTTCCCAGGTCCCCATCCAGACTGGCCAGAAATCCCCAAAGAGAGGAAGATTTAGCCTCTTCTAAACCCCCCAGTTGAGTTCTCAGTGACCTGGTCTGGAGGCTGTCCGGGCTTTTCAGCTTCCCCCAGGACAACTAGACTTAGATCCAAACAGGCACCCTAAGTGACGAGGAAGCCTGATGCCCAACTTTGACCTCCAGGCTCCACTCAACTCCCTAACTCACTTGACCTGAGCCCAGTCCAGACCAGTGCTGTCCTCCACCCCCACCAGGGGTGTTACAGGGAAGCCAGCTGGCACTATTTTCATGAGATGGGGCAAGGAATGGCAGAGCTCCAGCTTCTCAATCACCCCCACCTCTCTCCCTCCAGAGAAGTCTACACCTGCAGCCAGAGCTCTCACTTCTTGGAGGAGTCTGAGGGACAGGTTCCCATGTCCCAGTGAGTGTCCTCTATGAGGACCTTCTGGTCTTATCCTCACTCCAGGAGAGTTACTTGAGTGTGACGCCCCCATGGAGAAAAGACTGGGCCTCAAGTCTCACATGACTGGGAAGAGACTGAGAGACTGAGGTGGGGAAAGAGGCAGGAACAGCTGTGTTTCGTGAATCAGAGCTTCCCCAGCTGGGGCCTGTGTAAACGCCGGGACTCCAGATAATATTGGGGACCAAAGAACAGACACTGCCTTTAAATTTTGTAAATTTAAGTTATTTAAAATGGAGCTTATGAAATTGTCAACATGAGGAAACCACATTATGCTATAATGTCAATAGAAAGCTATGAAATTCTTCTGGGTGGGTAAGTAAATAACTGAAATTTGGGTAACTCAAAAGGCTCATCTATGGATGTGGTAAACATCTGCATCTTGAATTGAGAATTTTTGACACTGAGGAAGAGTTTCAGTGGAAACTGTTTTCACCTTGGGGAATGGGGAATATTCTCTTACCCTTGTACATTTTGTTATTAAAAACCATGGCAGAATTATGCTTGTTTAATTTCTTTCAATTTTAATAAAACTCTCTGAGGTATACCATGTATTACAGGTGTTTTGATATTTCCTTATCACCTCAGTTCAATTTGTTTTATTTGCCTCCATCAAATTTTATTTTCCTGAGTAAAGAGGACCGTGGTACATACACTGTAATCCAGGAACCTGTAGCTTGTAAGTAATACAAGCTCTCAGGCACAAGTCTGCCCTGCTGGACCAGGATCTGGGTTCTTGATAACAATTCCAGGTGTTTCATATGCAGGTTGAAGTGTGATAAGCATGAAAATAGACTGGCTCTCAATCTGCACATCATCATTACCCAGTGGGGTTTAAAGAGTATAATGACTGGTTCCTACCCCCAGAGATACCCATTTACTGTCTTTGGTTTGAGATGTGGTGTGAGATATATATATATCTAGAAAATATATATATTGGTCTCTGCCCCTGGTTCCTGACACAGAGCTCCTGAAATCCTCATAGTTTCCTAAGTGATAGGAGCCCTAGGAGCATCTTTTGTTTTAATGTGGTGACTCGAGTGGGCTCCCGGACGGGCCTTGGTCACCAGAAAGGCCAAGCCATAATTAGAATCTTGGAATTTTATGCCCCAAACCCCATCCTCCAGAGGGGGGAGAGGGGCTGGAAATGGAGTTAATAATTGATCACGGTTATGTGAGGAAGCCTTCGTAAAATCCCAATAGTAGGGGGTTCAGAGAGCTTCCAGGCTGGGAAACACATCTGCAGGGGAGAGTGACATACCCCAACTCCAGGGAGACAGAAGCTCTTGCTCTCAGGACCCTCGCAGACCTCACTCTATGCATCTCCTCATCTGGCTATTGAACTGTGTCTTTTATCATATCCTTTAATAAACTGGTAAATGTTTTCCCCTCAGTTCTGTGAGCTGCTCCAGAAAATTAAGTGAACCAGAGGAAAGGGTCATTGGAACCTCGAACCTAGTCGGTTGGTCAGAAGCACAAATGATATCCTGGGCTTTCAACTGACATCTGAAGTGTGTCTTTGTGTGTGTGGGAGCAGTCTTGTGGGACTGAGCTCTTAACCTGTGGGTTCTGATGATATCTCCAGGAGATAGTGTCAGAATTGAGATGAATTGTAGGATATCCAACTGGTGTTGAGAATTGCTTGGTGGAGCGGAGGAAACTATCCCCCATAGGAACTGGTATCAGAATGTTAGACGCCAGATTGCTTGCTCCTATAATTATGGCCAAGTGTCCTGGACATTCGCCATAAATTCTCACAGCATATTTTGTTCTCACATTATCTATTTTAGGAAACATGAAATAAATAGGTCCACCTCAGCAGTGGAGAAGGATTTTCATTCACTTTTATTTTTTTTCGTGAGGAAGATCAGCCCTGAGCTAACATCCATGCTAATCCTCCTCTTTTTGCTGACGAAGACCGGCTCTAAGCTAACATCTATTGCCAATCATCCTCCTTGTTTTTTCCCCAAAGCCCCAGTAGATAGTTGTATGTCATAGTTGCACATCCTTCTAGTTGCTGTATGTGGGATGCGGCCTCAGCATGGCCGGAGAAGTGGTGCGTCGGTGCGTGCCCGGGATCCGAACCTGGGCCGCCAGTAGCGGAGTGCGTGCACTTAACCGCTAAGCCACCGGGCCGGCCCCACATTTTTTAAGTCACATAAATATTTCAAGATTTCCTCCGAAATGCTGCACACTACTCCTAACACAAAACAGTGTCCTTTGTCAGGTAGTTAAGGTTTTGTGAGTGGAGGGTCATCTGGAAAATGGTGCCTGGAACAAGCAGGAGATTCATCTCACATAACAGGATGTCTAGAGGTTGCGGTTCAGGATGTGGCAGGTGTTCTAGGAAGTCGTCAAAGACCCAGCCTCCTTCTCTCTTCCTACTGCCCCCATCATCACACACTCTCATTCTCAAGGTGGGAAGAGGACTGCTGGAAGACAAAGAAGGGTGTAGGTTAAGGAGCAACCTGCCTCTCTTATTAAGCTTGGTCTTGTTTACTATGGAAATAATTGCACCCAGGGATTTTTTCCATATTTTATGGGCTAGTTGTGTAAAATGGTGTGATGGTTAATTTTATGTCAACCTGCCTGGGACACAGGGTTTCCACATATTTAAACATTATTCTGTGTGTGTCTGTGATTGTGTTTCTGGATGAGATTAACATTTGAATCAGTAGACTGAGTAAAACACACTGTCCTCCCCAACATGGGTGGGCCTCTATCCAAACTGCTGAAGTTCTGAATAGAACAAAAAGATTAAGGGAAAATTTGCTCTTTTCTTGGTATTTTTTACAGCTTTATTGCAGTATAATTGACAAAAAAAGATATATATTTAAGATATAGAACGTGATGATTTATGTGTAAATTGTGTAATGATTACAACAATCAAGCTAATTAAAATATCCATCAGCTACAGTTGTGTTTTTTTTTGTGAAAACACTTATGATCTACTCTCTTAGCAAATTTCAAGTAAACAGTATATATGAAATAACCAGCATGAGTAAACCCTTAGAGACAGAAAGCAGATTAGTGATTTCCAGCATCTGGGGAATTGGGAGTGACTGTAACAGATACAGAACTTCCTGTTCGAGTGATGAAAACGTTCTGGAAGCAAATAGTGCTGATCACTGCATAACTTTGTGAATATACTAAAAACAAAGGGTGCATTTTATGGTATATGAATTCTATTTCAACACAACAAATAAACGTCTAAAGGCTTCATATCAACCTCAGAATAAAAAATACTGATCTACTGAAATTATCCTACAAGGCCTTATAGATATGGGGTCCAGTATCTATTGAAGTAATGGAGGCAAGAGATGATGGCAATGCCAATATTAAGAAAGGGAAGAATTGGAGATTTTTAAGATAAAATGAACTTATTGCTTATATTGCTTTCCCAGAATCCTAGCATGAGAATTATCACGTAGCAATAGGTCTTCTGCCTCCACATTATGAGATTTCAGTTCATCATCTTCTATCATTCCAGTTCTTTAGTTGAAATAAAGACCGAAAGAGACTCCCTTTCTTCACATTTATAGAGCACCCATTTTGTACCTGTCCTTGTGCTAGGTGCATTTTCATGTCTCCTAATTGTCCAAGCAGCCCCTTGAGTTTTGTATTGCTAAATTTTTCACCAGGGTAACACAGGGAAGAAATGTCAATTAAGTACATAAACTGGATTAAAAGTCAGGAAAGTAAAAATACGGTAAGAAAAAAACTATAAAAAACAAAAAGTAATTTTACTAGAGTTGAAAAAGAAGCAAGTAACAATGCTCAATACCAACATCACAGATTGAGAGTTTTTTTTTGGGAAGGGGGAGTGGGAATATATAAAGTTCCTAGTTTATCTACAAAAAAAAATAAAAACGAAAACCCCAATATACTTTCCCACTTCATTGAGTATGTTCACTCATTACACACTCATGAATAGCAATATTTTCAAATTATTCCAATGAAGGTTCCAAGCAGGAAAAAAATGCTATTTTTATAGTTCTTTCTAAAATTTTATTTTCTAATATTTTTCAGATGCTCAATAATACACACACACACATATATATATATATTTGGCTCACTTTAATATAAGCCAATGGAAGGCATGGGTCTTCTACAGGCACAAAAATAGCACATATGGTAATACAATCACATGTTGCATATTTATGAACAATGATGCAGGTATTATGAGGGCAGATTCTGATTTTGAACTGCAAACAATGGTATTTCCATTATAGCCTCATGGATACACAAGGAGCAGAGTGTGGGGAAAATAACTCAAGTCCAAATTATGTGAATATATTCTGCAAATTGTATGTTGCTTGATCCTACCATGGAAATAAATTGTTAAAGACGACATTCAACCTTCAGATCCCAAGCGTGTTTTAGTGTTTGTTTTGAAGACCCCCCGATGAGGTGGGGCTGGCTTGGGTTGACAGAATATGATTCCCTCACAGAGTTCTGAAACAATGATTAGATTTTATTAATTAAAAGGTGAGAACTATGATACATCTAAAGAAAATGGTACCAAAATCCATATACATATCTTACTGATTAAATGTGAATCCTACACATGCACACTGTATTCCGGTTTTTTGATTAATCTCTTTTCTCATAGTTGCTCATCCTTAAGTTTCCAAGAGTAAGAGTATTTTTTTGTTAATCTGTGACATACAATAGCTACTTCCTTTCAATGGAAAGGGTGATCATCCTTTTCCCTCCTTTATTTCTACCACATTAAGTACTTTATAATCTATCATTCTGCTCCCATGAAGATCCCAGTGCCATAATGTCCTGGCCTTTCTGTCTCACGGTCATCTGGTAGAGCAATGCTTTCAGATAATCCACAGTGGACCCAATCATAAGGAGAAACCTGTAGGGGACTCGGAACACACTGATTATGATGATCACCACATCTATTCTCCATCCCTGCCCGAGCTCTTATTTGAACTTATACAACACTGTATCTTAAAATTGAATATCCTTGTTCTTCCAAGGAACATGAATGTGAATGAATCCAACCAGGAAGCAAGCCCTTTCACATTACTGATCCCTTCCCAGAGACTATCATGGTGACATATGAAAGGTCTGTGAAGATATCAGCACAACTGATTTCAAGCCTCAGGTTTAAAGTTACTCATACTTATATATCCATTTCAAACAATCTCAAATAATAGAATATTTTATAAATTGAAGATAATTGGGCTTTTCCACAGATGTTCTTGCTCCTCTGATGTTTATCTCATTAATTGTATGTAATTTGGACTTTTAATAACTACAGAATTAAATATATGAAGTTGATTAATCTTCAAGAATGATTAGTGTCTTAGTTCTCCCTAATATGAATTCTCTGATGTGTAGTCCACTGTGAGAGCTAGTTAAACAACTCATTTCCATTGTGAGAGCTAGTTAAACAACTCATTATGTTTATAAGGCTTCTCTCCAGTATGAATTTTTTGGTGAATCCTGAGGTCTGACCATTGCCCACCTAAAGAACTTGCCACATTCAGTGCATCTGTAGTTTCTTTCAGCATGAGTTCTCTCATGACCCTGAAGGAGTGAATGTACGATAAAAGCCTTACTGCAAACATTACATCTGTGTGGTTTCTCTCCAGGATGGATATTTTGATGTCTAGTGAAACTGGGCCGTTGATTAAAAGCTTTGCCACACTCATCACATTGGTAAGGTTTCTCCCCCGTATGAATACTACAATGAATTCTAAAGGCTGAACTTTGACAAAAGGCTTTGCTACATACATTAAATTTATATGGTTTCTCTCCAGTATGGATTCTTTTATGTTCAGTAAGGTTTCAATTTCTAGTAAAGGCTATGCCACACTCATTATATTTATAAGGTTTCTCTCCAGTATGGATTCTTTTAAGTTTTGAACATAAGGTAAGGGCTTTGCCACATTCACGATCTTTGTAAAGCTTCTCTCCAGTATGAATTCTTGTTGAATCTTAAAGCTAGACTTTTGCCTAAGGCCTTGCCACATTCAATACATAGGTAGGGTTTCTCTTCAGTATGAACTCTCTCATGACCCCAAAGTTGTGCGTGTTTGATAAAAGCCTTACCACAAACATTACATTTTTGTGGCATCTCTCCAAGATACATAATCCAATGTTTCGTGAGGTTTGAGAACCACATAATGGCTTTGCCACACTCATTACCTTTGTGAGGTTTCTCTCCAGCATGAATTCTTTGGTGAATTCTGAGATCAGAACATTGCTTTAAGGCTTTGCTACATTCAGTACATTTGTATGGTTTCTGTCCAGCATGAATTCTCTCATGACCCCAAAGGTGTGAACATATGGCAAAACACTTGCTACACACATTTACATGTTTTTTCCCTTGAATGGATTTTCTGATGTCCTGTGAGGGTTAAGAACTGGTTAAAGTCTTTGCTACACTTGTTACTTTTGTAAGGTCTTTGCAGAGAATGAATTCTTTGATGATTACTGAGGTCTGAGCACTGGCTAAAAGCCTTCCCACACTCATTACATTTGTAAGATTTTTCTCTAATGTGTGTTTTCTGGTGTTGTATAAGCAATGAAGTTCACATAAAGACCTCCCCATATTCATTAGAAATGTTAGTTATGACAGTAGGAGGAAATCTTTGAGGTGGTGAATCTAAAGAACAATTTTTGATAGACTTCTTAACTTTATTACATTCATAAATTTTCTCTTTATTTTGAAGTCTTTTCAGTTCAGGCAAATGGGTCTGAAGGCTTAATCTAAAGTTGATTTTCAAAATATTTCATATACATTTTTCTTGCATAATTTGTTATATTTTAGTTTTAATAAATTTCTTATAAATGACTTACCATGTTTGATATATTGAGGTGCACTATTTCTTACAGAAATACTCTGTTTCAGAAGGGGATTAATCCAGGATTTGTTATGTTCTTGATCTTTTCTATCAGTGGTATTTTTACTATGGGTTGTTGGTGGCACATCTTTGTAAATCTTTTATCCTATCCCCACTGACTCTCAAACTCATGCATTTTCCAGATTTCCCTGAAGTCAAAATCATTGATGCCATGTCTTTCACTTCTTTGCAAGACCACTGGTTGATGTAATACTCTTTTATTAAGGAGAATATTCTCTTTTAGTAAAAATATCCTAAGAGTGACATCAGCATCATGGCAGAGTGAGCTTTCCCATAAACTCTACCTTTGATAAGATACAACAAAAGGGACAGTCACAGACCAACAAGGGACTCTTACACAGCAAAAAGGAAGATCGGAAAGACTCACACTGCTGCACATCTGAGAGTGGATGTGCTGGGGCCCCTGGAGAAAGTGGGGAGAGGTAAGGAGAAATCCTCTCCCTCCCCATCAGACTGGCAATTTGGGTCCACGGCTCCCAGAGAGTGGGGAGGGGCAGCCCTCTGCAGGGAAACTGTAGTTCTTCAGGCTCTCTCAGCCAGTAATAAACTCCCACACAGAGGTCTCAGAACTGCTGCAGGGGTGCCATCAACATTTGAGCACACGAGGAGAGCAGATAACAAGGGGCAAGCGAGAAGCCCCCCACCCCAGGGACCCAGCAGGCAAAAAAGAGAGCCCTCTCCACCCTGCATGCCCAACACCGCAGCTCAGCCGACCAGACAGAGCTGCTGAGGTGGATCGCAGGGGGTTCAGATTACACAGCCCTTAACCCCAACATGGTGGTGGCAGGTGGAAACTGCAACCAGATATTTCTAGGATGAGGAAAAACAAAGCGAATACAGGAACCACAATGCAAAGGTACATTAAGTTGCCAGACCAGAAGGAAAATGACTAGCTCCCAGAAATCAACCCTCAAGGCTCAGAAAGCCATAACCTAAATGACAGAGAATTCAAAATAGCTATCATAAAAAAGTTCAATGAAACACAAGAAAACACAGATAAACAATTCAATGAGATAAGGAGTTTCTTCACAGAAGAGATTGAAATCATAAAGAAAAACCAATCAATATTGATGGAGATGAAGAACACAATGGAGGAGATGAAGGAGAATCTGGAATCTTTAAAGAACAGAGCTGACAATATGGAGGAAAGAATTAGCCTTATAGAGGATAGGAATACAGATATGCTCCAGATGGAGGAGGAGAGAGAATTAAGACTAGAAAGAAATGAAGAAAGTCTCCAAGAAATTTCCGACTCAATTAGGAAATGTAACATAAGAATTATAGGTATTCCTGAGGGAGAGGAGAGGGAAAGAGGAACAGAGAGCCTATTCAAGGAAATAATAGCTGAGAACTTCCCAAATCTGGGGAAGGAGCAGGCAATACCAGTAAGTGAATCCAACAGGTTGCCTAAATATGTCAACAGGCAAAGTCCCACTCCATGGCATATAGTGGTAAGGCTAGCTAAAGTCAATGACAAAAAAACAATATTAAGGGCAGCTAGACAAAAACAAAAAATAACATACAGAGGAACTCCCATCTGGCTCTCAGCAGATTTCTCAACAGAAACTTTACAGGCTAGGAGAGACTGGAACGATATATTCAAAATACTGAAAGACAAACACTTTCAGCCAGGAATACTCTGTCCAGCAAAAATGTCTTTCAAATATGATGGAGACATAATAACTTTCACGGATAAACAAAAGCTAAGGGAGTTCATGGCCACAAGACCCCAACTACAAGAAATACTCAAGAAGGCCCTCAGGCCTGAAAAAAGGAAAAGAAAGAGAATACAAAACTTGGAGCAAGGAGAAAAATAGGTAGACAAAATCAGAAAAATAGTAGATCTTTACTGGAATAGGTTAGCAACCACTTAAATACCAAAATCAAAGATCAAAGGAAGGGAAACACCAAAAATAAATACAAGCTCATCACTGGAAACACACACCCACAGCACAAGATAGAATAAGTTGTGACAAGAATAACTTAGAAGGGGAAGAGGAAAGAGATCGAATGGACTTAGTATAAGGAAATAAGAGGCCATCAGATAATGGACTATCTCATACACAAGATTTTTTATACAAACCTCAGTGTAACCACTAAACAAATAATCAGAACAAAATCACATATTATAAATAAAGAGAAAACTGAAAAAGTCATAAGACAGAACAACCAAACTGAATTGGCAGTCCAAAACACATCGGACAAGAAACAAAGGAAATGCAAAAGAATCAGAAAATAAGTGACCAAACAGCAACATTAAGCCCTCATATATCAATAATTACTCTAAATGTAAATGGATTGAACTCTCCAATCAAAAGATAGAGAGTGTCAGGATGGAATAAAAAGCAAGACCCAACAATATGCTGCCTCCGGGAAACACATCTCAGCTCTAAAGAGAAGCACAGGCTCAGAGTGAAAGGATGGAAGACAATACTCCAAGCTAATGGCAAACAAAAGAAAGCAGATGTTGCCATACTCATATCAGACAAAGTAGACTTCAAGATAAAACAGGTTAAGAGAGTCAAAGAAGGGAAATATATAATGATAAAAGGGACACTCCACCAAGAAGACATATCAATTATAAACATATATGCACCCAACATAGGAGCTCCAAAGTTCATAAAGCAATTATTAACAAACTTAAAAGGAGATATTAACAACAACACAATAATAGTAAGGGATCTTAATACCCCACTTACATCAATGGATAAATCATCCAGACAAAAAGTCAATAAAGAAACACTGAACTTAAATGAAAAACTGGAAGAGATGGACCTAGTAGACATATACAGAGCACTCCATCCAAAAACATCTGACTACACATTCTTCTCAAGCACACATGGAACATTCTCAAGGATAGACCATATGTTGGGAAACAAAGCAAGCCTCAATAAATTTAAGAAGATTGAAATCATAACAAGCATCTTTCCAGTCCATAATGCTATGAAACTGGAAAAGAACTACAAGAAAAAAACTGGGAAAGTGACAAAGATGTGGAGATTAAACAACATGCTACTGAACAACCAATGGATCATTGATGAAATTAAAGGAGAAATCAAAAAATATCTGGAAACAAACAAAAATGAAAATAGGCCATACCAACTCGTATGGGATGACGCAAAAGCGGTCCTGAGAGGGAAACTCATAGCAATACAAGCCCACCTTAACAAACAAGAAAAGGCCCAAATAAGCAACCTTAAATTACACCTAACAGAACTAGAAAAAGAAGAACAAACAAAGCCCAAAGTGAACAGAAGGAGAGAAATAATAAAAATCAGAGCAGAAATAAATGAAATTGAGACAAAAAACAACAGTAGAAAGGATTAATGAAACAAAGAGTTGGTTCTTTGAGAAGATAAACACAATTGACAAACCCTTAGCCAGACTTACTAAGAACAAAAGAGAAAAGGCTCAAATAAATAAAATTAGAAATGAAAGAGGAGAAATTACAACGGATACTATGGAAATACAAAGGATTATAAGAGAATACTATGAGAAACTATATGCCAACAAATTAGACAATCTAGAAGAAATAGATAAATTCTTAGACCCACACAGCCTCCCAAAACTGAACCAAGAAGAAAAAGAGAAGGTGAATAGACCAATCACAAGTAAAGAGATTGAAATAGTAATCAAAAACCTCCCAAAAAATAAAAGTCCAGGACCAGAAGGCTTCTCTGGAGAATTTTACCAAACATTCAAAGAAGATTTAATACTTGTCCTTCTCAAACTATTCCAAAAAACAGAGGAAGACGGAACACTTCCTGACTCCTTCTATGAGGCCAACATCACCCTGATACCAAAGCCAGACAAAGACTATACAAAGAAGGAAAATTATAGGCCAATATCGCTGATGAACATAGATGCAAAAATCCTCAACAAAATATTGGCAAACCAAATACAGCAACACATTATAAAGATCATACACCATGATCAAGTGGGATTTATACCAGCGATGCAGGGATGGCCCAACATCTGCAAATCAAGCAACGTGATACACCATATTAAGAAAATGAAGAATAAAAACCACATGGTCATCTCAATAGATGCAGAGAAGGCATTTGAGAAGATACAACATCAATTTATGATAAAAACTCTCATCAAAATGGGTATAGAAGGAAAGTACCTTAACATAATAAAGGCTATTTATGACAAACCCACGGCCAACATCATACTCAATGGGGAAAGGCTGAAAGCCATTCCTCTGAGAACAAGAATGAGACAAGGCTGCCCACTCTCACCACCCTTATTCAACATAGTACTGAAGGTTTTGGCCAGAGCAACTAGGCAAGAAAAAGGAATAAAAGGAACCCAAATAGGAAACAAAGAAGTGAAACTCTCACTATTTGGAGATGACGCGATTTTATACACAGAAAATCCTAAAGAATCCATTGGAAAACTATAACAATTAATCAACAACTACAGCAAAGTCACAGGGTACAAAATCAATTTACAAAAATCAGTTGCATTTCTGTATGCTAATAACGAACTAACAGAAAGACAGCTCAAAATAATAATACCATTTACAATTTCATCAAAAAGAATAAAATATCTAGGAAGAAATCTTACCAAGGAGGTGAAAGACCTATACAATGAAAACTACAAGACATAATAATGTCTTGTAGACATTGAAAGACATTGATGATGACATAAAGAAATGGAAAGACATCCCATGCACGTGGATTGGAAGAATAAACATAGTTAAAATGTCTATATCACCTAAAGCAATCTACAGATTCAATGCAATCCCAATCAGAATCCCAATGACATTCCTCACAGAAATAGAAAAAAGAATACTAAAATTCATATGGGGCAACAAAAGACCCTGAATAGCTAAAGCAATCCTAAGAAAAAAGAACAAACCTGGAGGCATCACAATCCCTGACTTCAAAACATACTACAAAGCAACAGTAATCAAAACAGCATGATACTGGTACAAACACAGACAAACAGATCAATGGAACAGAATTGAAAGCCCAGATATAAAACCACACATATACGGACAGCTAATTTCTGACAAAGGAGCTAAGAACATACAATGGAGAAAGGAAAGTCTCTTCAATAAATGGTGTTGGGAAAACTGGACAGCCACATGCAAAAGAATGAAAGTGGACCATCTGCCATAGCCATTCACAAAAATTAACTCAAAATGGACCAAACACCTGAAACTATAAAACTCATACAAGAAAATATAGGCAACACACTATTTGACATTGGTCATAAAGGAATCTTTTCAGATGACATGCCTACCCAGACTAGGGAAACTACAGCAAAAATAAGCAAGTGGGACTTCATCTGATTAAGGAGCTTCTACAAGACAAATGAAACCAGGATCAAAATCAATAGACAACCCACCAGCTGGGAGAAAATATTTGCAAAACATATACCTGACAAGGGGTTAATCTCCATAATATATAAAGAACTCACACAACTGAACAACAAAGAAACCAACAACCCGATCAAAAAATGGGCAGAGGAAATGAACAGACACTTCTCCAAAGAAGATATACAGATGGCCAATAGGCACATGAAAAGATGTTCAACATCACTAATCATCAGGGAAATGCAAATCAAAACAACACTAAGATATCACCTCACGCCTGTTAGAATGGTTATAATCACCAAGACGAAAAACAACAAATGTTGGAGAGGATGTGGAGAAAGGAACCCTCATACACAGCTGGTGGGAATGAAAACTGGTGCAGCCTCTATGGAAAACAGTATGGAGATTCCTCAAAGAATTCAAAATAGAAATACCCTATGATCCAGCTATCCCACTACTGGGAATCTAACCAACGAACCTGAAGTCCACAATCCAAAGAGGTTCATGCACCCCTATGTTCATTGCAGCATTATTCACTATAGCCAAGAAGTGGAAGCAACCCAAGTGTTCCTCAACTGATGATTGGATCAAGAAGATGTGGTATATATATACAATGGAATACTACTCAGCCATAAAAAAGACAAAATCGTCCCATTTGCAACAACATGGATGGTCCTGGAGGGTATTATGTTAAGTGAAATAAGCCAGAAAGAGAAAGGCAAACACCGTATGATCTCACTCATATGTGGAATATAAACCAACACATGGACAGAGAAAACTGTATTGTTGTTACCAGGGGCAATGGGGCTATGCGGTGGACACAAGGGGTGAAGGGAGACATGTATGTGGTGGTCGACAAACAAAAATGTACAACCAAAATTTCACAATGTTATAAACTATTAAGACATCAGTATAAAAAAACGCCCCCCAAAATCTTCTAAACCTAAGAAAACAATCCTTGATCAGAAATCTAGCAGATATCTGAAAGACACATATAAAAAATAGGTTTCCTATTAACTAGAGTGTGAGGATATTTTACATATTGATAATCTAATATTTTACCAAAAGTAATCCTTAAAATGAACAGAGTTATGAAATGTTTCAACCACGGTCCTCAAATGTTGAGGAACACAAAGTGAATAGGATTCCTCAACAAAGAAGAATGAAGCTTAGTTTCAAATACTCTTTAAACAACCCACTCATATTATGTAAAGTTACAGAAACTCTGAAAGAAGACTTTTCCAAAGTCACCCCAAAGCACACACCAATCTGTAGTAGACATATGGGTTTCTCATTTTTGAAGAGAAACAGATATTATATTAATGCATAGTTACTGCATAATTACTGTACACAAATACATACTAAAGCACACACCTGTATCATGTTATGGTACATTATTCGCAACAAACTTTTACTTAAGATAAACAAGTGACAATTCAGAATCACAAAACAAAATAGCACTGGGAAAATCAGGAAGAATTTAATAAAACACCACTGGAATAAAAAAATTACTATTCTGAGTACCTGTTACAAAACTGTATATATTCATGCAAAACAGACATTTTGCAACACCAACAATTAATGCATATAATAGATGCTGAAAGTATATCATCTGTGAATCATAAAACAATAAATCAGTATTTTAATAACCCAAGATAAACCCAGCAGGTAAACAAGTAACTACAACTATAGAAAATTATATTCCTTGGAATTCTAAAGAATTCTCCATTAAGAATAAAAGGGCTTATATTCCAGAAGGCGCACACAATATCAGCATTAGAAAACATGCTGAGAACCATTTACTTTTGGCATATGAGCTTCTGCTAAATTCATAATGTTATAGGGATTAAGAATTAGGGAAGAGTGATGTGACCAGCAATGGCAGTGTAGGGAACTCTAAATGTCTGTCCTCTACAGAAACTGCAAATAATCTGACAATAACTGTCAGAATCAACTTTACTGTGACCCTAGAAACGATTCATTTGTTTATAGCAACCAGTCAATTGGTAATCAAGAAAAAGGCAGCTGAATGTTGGTAGGAAAGCCTATAGGCATATTAACTTACCCTGACCACATCTCCTACTCCCCAGCCAGGGTGTGGCCTTGAAAATTGTAGCCTGTGATCGCAGTGTGTTCCTAGTACTGGATGGGACAGATCTTATCCTCAACAGAATCATAGTTTTATGTATTTACCCTCTTGGTGGCTCTGAAGAACTGAATCAAAGGACTTGTCTTTATTTCACCTAGTTCAAAACTCTCTAAACGTTTGTTGAAAACGTTTAAAAGCAAATCAATTAGCCCCAGCCACCTAGGGCAAGGGATACACTTCTAGCAACAATGAACAAACTGAAAAGCCTGGAAAGAGAAAATGGAAGTGAGACGCTTTAGGGCATAAGGATTTTGAAAAGTTCTCACATATTCTTGGGAATCTAGAAGGTCACATACATGCCCGGGGCTGGCTGCATGCTAAGAAAGGAACTGAGAAGTCCTTAAGCCCTCACCTCCAGCTGACTTCTGCTCTGTGCAAGCAGGAAGTGAAAGCTAAGGCAGAGCTGTGAACTGCCCAGCTCAGTGCTGAAGGTGTGCCACACACACAGAGAGCCTATCTGCAAAAACTGGGAGATTTGTTTTTTGGTTCAACATCCTTTCAAGATAAAAATAGTCAATAAATTAGATATAGAAGAAATGTACTTCAACACAATAAAAGTCACATACAACAAGCCAACAGCTAACTTCACACTCAATGGTGAAACACTGAAAGCTTTCCCTCTAAGATCAGGAACCCAGCAAGGATGCCCACTTGTACCACTTATATTCAGCATAGAACTGGAAGTCCTAGCCAGAGCAATTAGGCAAGAAAAAGAAATAAAGGGATTCAAACTGGAAAAGACGAGGTGAAACTGTCTGTGTGCAGATGACATGATCATATATAGAAAACCCTCAAGACTCCACCAAAAACTTGTTAGAACTAATAAAAAATTCATTAAAGTTGCAGGATACAAAAATCAACATATAGAAATCAGCTGCACTTCTATCTGCTAACAACGAACTATACAGAAAAGAAATGAAGAAAATCCCATTTACAAGAGCATCAAAAAGAATAAAATACTTAGGAATAAACTTAACCAACCAAGTGAAAGCTTTGTACACTGAAAACCATAATAACAGACGAGAGAAATTAAAGAAGACAGAAATAAATAGAAACACATTCTGTATTCATGAATTGGATTAATATTGTTAAAATGTCCTTACTACCCAAAGTGATCTATAATTTAACGCTATTCCCATAAAGATTCCAATGGCATTTTTTATAGATGTAGAAAAGTAAGTCCTAAAATTAATATAGAACAGAAGACCCAGAAAGGCCAAAGTGATCTTGATTAAGAAGAATAAAGCTGGAGGCATTATGCTTCCTGATTTCAAAATATATTACAATGCTATAGTAATCAAAATAGTATGGTGTGGCTATAGACAGATATAGACCAATGGAACAGACTACAGAGCCCAGTAATAAATCCACACATCTATGGTCAACTGATCTTCAACGAGGGCACCAAGAATACACAACTGGGAAAGGATAGTCTCTTCAACAAATGGTTTTGGGGAAAACTGGCTATCCACACGTAAAAGGATGAAACCGGACGCCTATGTTACAACATACGCCAAAATCAACTCAAAATAGATTAAAGATGTCAACTTAAGGTCTGAAACTCTAAAACTCCTAGAAGAAAACAGCGGAATGCTTCATAACATTGGTCTGGGCCACGGTTTTTATGTAAACACTATGTTGTGCCTTAAAGTATGGGTCCTGAAAAATCAGCATAAGACAAAATAGTGTACAGCAGAAATTAAATGTTGCTAATTTCAAATCATAAACTAATCTGTTTATTTATACAAGACTTAGAAATACTAGCAATAAGGCAGGATTTGTGAAATATATTAAAATATAGGATACATATACAAGATAGAATATCTAAGATGATAACATGAAGAGGAAAAACAGTCTCACCAAATCAACTTCCTACATCTAGAATTAGAGAAAATATTTCAATTGCAGCAGTTTCCACTCAGAGAGACAATTTCTGCACAGGATTAAATGGTTAATGTCGTTTTATCCTCCTCTTTATTACAAGCATAGAGGTGTTGTAGGAGCATCTCTAATATTGCTGAAAATGTACTCTATGGTTCCTGGAAGGTTGGTTGAACAGCAGTTTGATTTCAGAAGTGCTGTCCTTACACCCTTAAAAAATAGATTTCCTGAGGCCAGCCTGGTGGTACAGTGGTTAAGTTCACGTGCTCTGCTTCAGCGGCCCAGGGTTCGCAGGTTTGGATCCTGGGCACGGACCCACACACCGCTTGTCAAGCCATGCTGTGGCGGTGTCCCATATAAAGTAGAGCAAGACGGGCATGGATGTTAGCCCAGAGCCAATCTTCCTCAGCAAAAGGAGGAGGATTGGCAATGGTATTAGTTCAGGGCTAATCTTCCTCATACACACATGCAACATAGTTTTCATTATCACTTGTATTGAACACCAACAGTCCTTATCATTGTGGATTTCTCTCAATTACATTAGGAGACATCTAGAACTGGTGTAAGGTGTGGAATCCTCATCTCTCTTTTCTAGCTCAACTCAAGTCTCAGAAATTATTCCTTCTTCCTCTGTGTCTTTGGCACTGAACCAGGGTTCAAACACAAAAGAATCACATTTCCCATGTGATCACTTACCCAGACTTCAGATACCTCTCCTTCCTTGTAGACTCTGCCTCTTAGACTGAAATAAATGATATTCAGCTGACTCCTTCGGGCTGCCAGGACAGGATAGTGTGATAGCCGTGCAGCCAGTATTATGTGGGAGCAAGGCAGTCAGACCGCTATATATGGGGATTCAATCTGTGACTTCCTCTCTCCTCAGAACTGCAATCATTTTTAGATCTGTAGCTGCAGTGAGAGGACAGGTTGGAGGAACTGAGAATATTTATAAAAAATGTTTTTTCCCAGTTTCTAATTGCCAAATAACAAAGATAAGTTTGTAGTTATCACTTCCAGAGAGTCTATTGCAGTGTTCAGGAAAAACTCTTTTCCTTGATCCCTGGAGGCAAACAGGGACTCATATGGAGGCAGCAGGAAACACTGAGGTCTGATACATGAGGGACTGGAACTGAAGCTTATGAGTCTCACTGGATTGTCTGCTCCCCTCAGAAATTTTTCTATTCAATGAAATCCAGCCATTTGTGACAACATGGATGGACATTGAAGGTATTATGCAAAGTGAAATAAGTCAGAGGGAGAAGGTCAAATACCGTATGATTTCCTTCATTAAGTAGTAGATAATAACAACAATAAACAAACACACAGAGACAGAGATTGGATTGGTAGTTACCAGAGGGAAGGGGGGAGGGAGGAGGGCGAAAGGGGTAATTTAGCACGTGTGTGTGGTCATGGGTTGTGATTAGTATTTGGGTGGTGACCATGATGTAATCTATGCAGAAATAGAAGTATAATGATGTACACCTGAAATTTATACAATGTTATAAACCAATGTTACTGCAATAAACAAAAAATTAAAAAAAAAAAGAGTTGTTTCCTAATCTTCAGACCACTGAGCTGCACCACCATTTAACTGATGAGCAGAGAAATTTAGCTAAGATATCTGAGAAGATTTTTTAAAAGAATAGAGTTAAAAGAAAATCATGATGACACTAACATTAGAAACCACTGGAGTTTTTTGCAGAACTCAGGGCCAATGAACTTGAAAGTATAGATGATATGGAAAATTTCCAGCCAAACATAATTTATGAATATTGATCTTTAAGTCTAAACAGAAAAATATCCCTGAAAGGAGAAAGTGTGAAATTGCATCTCACTGGTAAAAACATCAGGATCAGATAGTTAACAGGCAGATTCTACAATTCCTGTAACTGTCAGATGAGCCAAATTTCTTTCCTCAATTCAAGAATACTGAGTTGTTATCACAATCCCCAACACATTTTTTTTCCTGAATATTTACTTAATGAGCCTTGCTTGCTTTTGGAATTAAGAAACACAAAATCTGGGTTCAACTTGATCTTTCAGGATTTCCAATAAACAAATCCAATATTTGATACAGGTCAACTAGCCACTGACCCCAATTTCAAGATTAGGAGCTAGGTAGAGACTTAATGGTAAACGACCATTATTTACAACCCATATTTACAATTTACACTCAGATGCAAACACACATGCACACCCACACACTCAAGTATACAGTCACATACACTCATGTTGTAACACATGTTCACATTAACTTACTGTAACCAACACACACACTATGACACACACAGCCCACTCACATTCATGAAGTCACCCTCATACCATCAGCATGTCACGTCCATCTTGGTAATGTGTTCATATTCGGAAGAATAGAGGTATCTCCAGACCTGTTTGCCTGAAAGTGGGGGCATATTTTACCCTTTTGACTTTTCTTCCTTCCCTGCAACATCCTACCAACAAGCAACATTCAACCCCCCTCTCTCCCAACTATATTTATCTACCACGGCACACACACAGGAAGGCAAGACGCCTTTATCTGATCCTCCTGTGTCCTCCAATATCCAATATATCACGTAAATTATTCCTGGGCCTCAATAGGACTAACTCACAAAATACATGTGAGATTCCAAGCACAGAGCCCTGCTCACAGTGCACCTTAACTAACACATGTGTGAGCACACAGTAGGTTCTCAATAAGAATTACTTTAATGAATAAATGCCTGTTGTTTCCCAAATAAAGTTAGACTTTATTTGGGACTGCTTCCTATAGTATCTTGTCATCTTCCAAAAGGCAATAAAGAATGTGGTCTTTCCAGGAAGTGATGGGCGGTCTTCACTGGGAATCATCAGTTTCTGTGTTGAGATATGACTTTTGGGGTAAATGGCTCCGAATGTTGGGCTTGTTTTCTCTAGATTAGTGCTATTGAAAGTGGGTCCAGAGGCAGCAGCATCAGCAGCACCAGGGACATGTTTAAAAGTGCGATTTCAGGACCCCCACCCAGATCTGCTGGATCATGTCTGAGGGTGGGACTCAAAACAGAATCCCCAGGTCATTTACATGCACATTCAATCTGAGAATCAATGGGTAGTTAAGTGGTGCTGAATTCTGGCTTACTCCTTGGGGTACCTGGATGGTTTTTAAGAAATAACACCATCTGTGGCCCTCTCCCAGAGATTCTGTGAATTGGTTTGAAGTGGGGCCAAAATGTCATTTTAATAAATGTTATTGAATAAGGTGCCCCAAGTAATTTTAATGTGAGTCCAGGGTTAAGCACCAAGACTCCTGGATGGATTTCTGAGGTCTGAGTTCAGGGGGAGGTAAAAGGAACTGCTCTGTGTGGGTTTTTAAGGGGCAGCTCAGTCCAGCCCACAGTCCCATTGCTGTAACACAATTTGTTGGCATCTCTGGGAGGCATCTCAAGATATTGGAAAAAAGTCAATTGCTACCCACAATACAGTGAAAAACACAAGGGAAAAATAAACCAATAGTCACTTCAAATAGAGGTTACCCAAATTCTATTAAACATGTGAAAAGATGTTAAGCTTCCCTAGTAATCAAGGAAATGCAAATAAGATAATTCCTTAGAATCAACACAAACCAACAAAAAGGCTAAAATGAAAATGACAGAGATTACCATGCGTAAGCAGAATGTGGATAAACTAGGAATATCATACATTGCTGGGGGCATGAAAAAGTGACAGAAAAAAATCCCTTGGGAAATTTTTCACAGTATCCGATAATGCTCAACAGATGTAAACCTATGGCCCAACATTTACACTGTTATTTATATACCCAACAGAAATATTTTCATTCAACAAGAAGTTCTGGCATTTATATTATGGCACTATTCTTAATTGCCCCAAACTAAAACCAATCACATGACCATCAACAGTGGAATAATGAAGTTAATTGTTTGATATTCACATAATGGAATCTTATACAGCAATCTTAATGAAGAGTCCAAACTAACATGACTTAATGCTGAAAATTCACAAAAATAAAGATTGAAACGAGCCAAATCAATTAAGCACATGCTGTGTTATTTCATTAATATAAAAAAAAAAGGCTAAAAGATATCTATGCTTGTACTTGTCATAATATTGTTTACCATTGGAGGTACTGGCTGGAAGGAGGCAAAAAACGTGGCTTCTGAGGGTGCTTACAATATTCTATTAACCTAGGTGTTGTGTACAAAAATGTGTTGTTTGTGACATTTCATTGAGCTCTGTATGACCCGTGCATGCGACATTAATTTTTTTTTGTACAGATCAACAAAAAAACAGTTGGGAGAAGTTTAATCTACTAACTAATGTTGCATGCTGTGAACTTGTGCAGGGAGAATTAAATGTATTAAAATACTACACCATGATAGTTTTTAAAAATATGCTGTAACTTAACACCTATGAAATATTGTATATATAACTTCCAAGGTGTAAGAGGTACAATGTGGAATGATTTAAAATTTAGTACAGAAGAATTTAAGACAGAAAAACTAAGAACATGCAACAGGTATAATGAAGAGCACAGTATAAATCAGTAAATCCAACTCAAAATAAATTCATTATAATATTAAATACGAATAGATTAATTTTTCTTGTAAAATCAAACATATTTTACTATATGCAACTGGATACTTTTTCTAGAAATATAGCTAAAATATAGGAATTTAATTAAAAAAAGGAAAAATGTCTTCTATGTAATTTTCCCAATAATTATATAGCCTCTAAAGTAAAGGGCCAAAGTATACAGTTACTTAAAAAAATTGATACTGAAGGAGTTAAGGAAGAAAGTATGAAAATATAGTACGGGTGTAATGAAGACAATATAAGAAGTTGATGAATCCAATCCCAAATATATCCACTTTCGTATTAACAAGAAAAGCATAATTACAACAAATAAAATCAAACATATTAAAATATATTAAATTGATTTTATTTCCCTGACACATAGGTAAAATATAAGGGTTAAAATAAAAAATACATTCCAACTAAGTTTAACCAATTACACAACTAGCAGGGTGCTATCAGATAAAATAGAATTGTAAAGTTAAAGCATACTTTTATTATTGTAATGAGTATTATATTTTTATTTCTTAATTTACAGGTTTCTAATATTATTGATTGATGGAAAACAAACATAATTTGACTTATTTTATATAAATACAAAAGTGCATATATACACACATATATACAAATATATACATATATAAGTGTACATTTATTTGTACACATCTTGCTTTATGATCTAATATGTGGCAAATATTTCTATATGTCTCATGTGAGCTAAAAATATGTTTCACTATTTCTGCAGCTAGTAGTTCAATAAATATCTATCAGGTCAAAATAGTTCTGTTTTTCAAATTATAAATTCTTATTTTATATCAGCTTTATAATGTAAAAACAGAGAGCAATATTAAAATATTTCCTAAAATTGAGGAAATATCCATTTTGCTCCTTTGCAACCTGACTCTCTAAACTCCAAATAAACAAAATGGATTCAAGACTTATGCTTTCATTTGGTTACTCCCCTACTGCTTAAGTTTAACAGAGGGCTCCACCCTAAACTGGTTTCCTGAGGGATATGAGAACCTGTTTCTAGGCATTATCCTCAATTGACATCTTCACATTAACATACCTTCTACATATCTCCAAATTCATGCATTTTTATCTGAGACAGCATGTATTTCTTAACAGTCAACGCTTGATATTTTTTAAAAATCAAAACTTTTATGCTCTCCTCTGTCCCATGCCAGGTCCATCTAGCCTTTCTACGTGAAAATGTTTTGAATAAATCTCTCTTCAAAACATTCAATTTCAAAGGAGTATTGTCTCTCTAAAGATGTAACTTACAAAACTCACTTGGCCTTTGTTGCCTCTACTCTTTGAATATGAAGTCACTCTCCATCGTAGCTCCAGGCTGTTCATTATTTTGTAGGATATTTTGTTCTCTTCAGTGTTCTGAAAGACCACATCAAATGGTGTTCCTGTTCTATGGAACTTTTCCTACAATCCTATAAGTAGTTAACGTCCGAAAAATTCATTATGTCAGATTGAAATTTACATGCTCGCTGACTTCTATCTAGATGTTTCATGATTCATTGTTTTAATAGTACATAGACGCTGAACTCCTTCACTACAAATGTTATTAAATTCCTATTACATAAGTATTAATATGACAATGATACAATATTTCATTTTTAATTGCATTCACTTTATTGTTTCTTTTGCATCAGAAACTCAGTCTGTCCTGTTTACCACTCGATTGTAATATGACTGTTTCAGAAATGTGTTTCCACTCTGAGGGGTAACTAATCATTGTGAACATACATAAAATTTATATATTTATGCTTTAAATTTAAATTTAGGGAATGTTTGTATGATTTATTCAAGCAAAACAGAGCCTGGATGCTCTGGAGTCATGACTCATGAGAATGTAGGGGCTTACAGTTGGAAAACAGGCAGTAATGAATGTAGAAAGCTCCACCAGCCACAAATGGTGATTATTTAAAACAACTGAACAAATGTGAAAGATAGAGGAGAGAGTGCACAGAGATACAAAGGTGCTCACCAGGATAAGGATGCGTTGGGTGGCTCTGGTCTCAGGGAACGATCTGTGGGAGAGATTGTTTGTGTGCATATATTCTACCTGCTTCTTATGCCTGTGCAGGATGTAAACCATGGAGCCGCTGGACCAGATCATGAGCCCCAAACAGAAACAATCATTGAATAACATTAATACTAAAGAGAAGGAGTCTGTGATGTTCTCAGAATGTACAATATAACAGTAGCCAAAATTGTGTTTTTTTGTGGTATTTTTATTTCTCCATTTTCCAGTCGCATATGCAAGAACTGTAATATTTAATACCATGCTCAGGACCCAGCAGAGGATGTTGAGGGTGCCCAGGTACTTGGGAGCTTTCACCTTAAGTTCTGCCCACCTGAAGTTCATGGGGCTGATTGTGATCACCTGGAAGACACTCAAGAGGCAGCTGGTGCCAATGGACACATCCCTGCCCACTCTGTGAACATAGAAGACAAGTTTACATCCAATATTACCAAGGAAATCTTTTAAGCCCAAAGCTGCCATTGTCTGGGGGACTCCTCTAGAGAGAATGACTAAGGAGTTAGCTACAGTCAGGTGCTTGAGAATCAAATCTGTGCACCTCAACCTGCATCCTGTGTAATAAAGAAAGAGATAATGGTGAAGAAGACAGAAATTCCCCAGAATTCCCACCATCATCTGTAATAAAAAGATCATTCCTATCACCAAATCCCAAGATGCCATTCTGTCCATTCCCAGTGATGATATTCTTCTTCTGAGCCAGAGATGCCTGCATGGGAACATGAGGCAGTGTTACATGCATCAAGTCAACTGAAATCTAGTATTCTCCACTTACATTAGTTCCCACTTAGAAATAATTATTTACTGTTTGTCTTCTATTTACATATTTCCAAGAGGTGAATGTGTCACCTTTGAAGAGCTCTCACAAAATATAAATCATTGTTATAAAGGCCATACCTGTAAATCCTAGATTCTTCAAAGCTTCATGAGACAGACAGGACTATTATTTTCATTCAAAAAACAAGAGTACTTAGGCAGGTAAAGTTTAATGACTTGTCTAAATTCAAACTTGTTTTATCAGCAAAGTGAGGACTTCACCGGAATTTACTGGTGAGAAGGCAGTGCACTTATACATTATGCTATTCTAGCATGCCTAGTTATCTATGTTCTTCAAATACTAATATATATTTATTATTTTTTCATGCCTTGTAATTTTGACGTATATTTACTATTTGTGATTATTCATACCTTGTCATTGTATTTCAAACTGGTGGTACTTTGTTTTATAATTTTGTTTGTAACAAGTTTCCATTTATGATTTATTACGTAGGCCAAAAAAATTCTGCATTCAGACTTAGATTTCTTAGTAAAATATAGATACACTGATTTTAGTATAATTCCATAGGGACCTCTATTATGACAAGTTATATTTCAATAAAGCACAATTGGCTCTGCATTGAGATGGCAACAGAAACAGAGATTTTCTTTTATTCCAGGGACCAGAATGATGCCTGTCACCAGAATCACTGAATGCTGTCCTGCCCTAAACTATGGGGCATGAAATGCCAATATGTGATAAAGGGTCACAGGGGAGCAACTAAATAATATTAATTTCAAATCATAAACTAATTTTTGATTAATACATTAGATGTAAAAGTATGAGCAACAAAGCACAATTTGTGAAAGTTATTAATATATAGACATAAAAAATTGAATCTCTAGGATGTGATATATGTCTATCTATTAATTGAAATTTTAGAGCCTTTGATTCATATCATGTTAATATTAAATCGAGAATATATCAGTAGGTATATTTTTGCGTGAAGCTGCAATCTAAAACCAATTATTATTATGTTACCTTTTTCCCAAAATTGAAGCTGAAACAGTCTCACCCAAATCAACAGATCGTGGATGTTTTCAGTAGAAAACATTTGTTGTCTCCTCAAAGCACTTCATACACCTAGAGTTAGAAAGCATTGCCACTCCAGCAACTGTATTCAGATACACTATTTCTGCCACAATTAGAGAATTCCTGAAGTTTTGTTTTAGCCTTTATTGCAATCATGGAGTTAATATAGGTGCACCTCTAGTAATCCTCAAACTATAGTATAGGTGTCCTGTGAGGTAGGCTTAGAAGCTTATATGTTTTATAACTACTGTCCCTAAGCACATTAAAAATCAATTTTCATTATCATTTAGATCAAACACCAATATCATGTTCAGTAAGAATTACAATAAATCACATTAGGAACCATCAGAGATTGGTCTAGGACCCTATCTTTACTAGCAGAGCTCATGTCTCAGGTATTATTCTTTCTTCCTATATGGATTTGGCATTGTACCAGTTTCAAACACAGAAGGCTCTCTTTTTCCAATATCATCACTTACTTACCCAGACTCAGATACTCCTCCTTGTTTTCAGACATTGCCTCCTAGACTGAAATATAAAATACCCATCTGGCTCCGTCTAGCTGCCAGGAGAATGGGCTCAGTGTCATGGCCAGGACAGTACTGTATGGGAGGAAGGGAGACAGCTAGAACACTAGATATGAGTTTGTGATTCTGTGACCTCATCTCCCCTCAGAACTGCAATTATCATTTCACATGTAGCTGCAGTGAGATCACAGGCTTGGGGAACTGAGAATGTTTGTGAAAAAGTTTTTCCAAGTTGTTAATTATTGTAAAACAATTAAAAGTTTGTAGTGAACATCTCCAAAGAGACTACTGCAGTTTTCACAGAAGGCTCTTTCTTTTCTTTAATCTCTGGAGGCAGACAGGGTCTCATATGGAGGTATCCAGAAATATTGAGGTCTGACATGTGAGGGATGGCAGCAAAGCTCATGGATCTCACTGATTTCCTTGCTCACCATCAAATGGGTCTTTCTATGTTCCTCCCTGTCTACCACACGTTGTTCATATTACGTTATAGTTTTCTATGGTGTGAGCTCCTTCCTGAAACAGGCCTTCTATGTTAAATTCTTTTAGGCAGTGAGGAGAAGGTCAAAATTTCTTCCTGAGTCTTTTGTTCTTAAAAATAGTCAAACCCAAGAGACACATTTTTGGGTAGCAAATGCTGTTCCCCTACACCCCCACCTATGAAACTTCTCCAAGAAGTTTCACAACCCAGAAGCTGAGTTGGTAGATTGTTCTATCTCACTGAACTGGTCTCTTAGTCCTGACAGTAGGTCATGTTAGTTAAGTCCATTTCAGGAGTAATGATGCAGGTGTTCTCCCAAAGTTAGGCCTGTATTGTGTGAACATGCAATCACATATTTAATAAAAGGCATGGAAACCAAAAGAAAAAGAATGGTTTATGGTTGGAGCAAATTATAAACCAGTTTCTGAGTCCAAGGGCCAACCAGTCAAGATTTCTAAATATCATGGAAGAAGCATCTTTTGTAGTTTGAAATGTTTCTGATGACATAATTGGGTGTTCAGCAATTTTTCTGAGTGGCTTACACAAGAACAAGCACAAAAGTTGTCTTAACATGGGTTATTGTGGTGATTTCTCTTAATTTTATAAAAAGTTGTTTACCTTCATTTTTCAAGACTTCAGGAAAAAAACGCAGCTTTCATTCTCAATGATTCCCAGTCAAAAATGGGAGAAATATTGGAATCAGTAGTTTGGAGAGTTGTAGTCAGATATTTGAGAAAACTAGAAGAATTTAAGATCCATTACAATTCACAGGTAGAAAACAAAAACTTCAGGATGTCAGCATCATGGTGGAGTGAGCTTCCCCCATTGAACTCTCCCCTGCTAAGACACAACAAAAAGGACATTCATATTCCAACAGAAGCTATTCACACAACACAGGGCATGTCTGAGGCACACAGGCAGCCGTACACCCGAGGACTGTGGTGCTGGAATCTCCAGAGTAAGTGGAAGGAGGTAAGAGGAGCTCCCTTCCTTCCCCAAGGACTGCGACCCAGAGACTGAGACCATGTGGCTCTCAGAGGAGAGGGAGGGGCGGCTAGGGGTGTGAAAAATGGCGCTCTCCAAGACCCTTCACAGCTCGAGGGGATCCCCCTATGAGGGAGCAGAACTGTTGTGAGGGTAGTTTCAACAAGCTAGCCGCTCAGGAGAGCAGAGAGTGACAGTGAGGCACGAAACCTCTGACATCAGGAAAGCGAAAGTAAGCGCCCCTCCCCCACCCAGCCCACCCGACTAGTGCTTCAGTACAGCAGAGCTTCAGCTCAGCCCTGTCTCCAACACAGCCGATCCCAGGCACCTGGGCCTGACCAGCAGTGGGGCGAGCCTGCGTCCCCACACTAGAGGCAGTGGCAGCTTAGTCCCCACCACGCCATAGCCCCAGTTGCTCCAGCTGGACCAAGCCACAGCCCTAGCTTCCCCGGCTCCACCGTGCCATGGCCCCAGCTCTTTCAGCTGGAACATGCCCCACCCCCAGCTCCTTCGGCTTGACTGCCCCCCCCTCATCCAGCTGCTTCGGCTTGGCCTGTGCGCAGGCTCCAGCTGACTTGGTGCCAGCGACTTTGGCCCACCGCACTCCAGTTCCAGCTTCTTCGGCCCAGTGGCACTTCAGCTGCAGCTGCTTCAACCCACCTGCACCTGAGCCCCAGCTGCTTTGGCCTAGCTGTTCTCTAGCCCCAGCTGTTTCCACCCTTCTGCACCAGCAGCCTCCATTCAGCCACACCGCAGATCAGTCAGGGGCCGACAAGTGCCCATGGATTGAGGTGGGCCAGAATACACAGCCCTTGACTCCCACCCAGTGGCAGCAAGAGGAAACTGCGACTATATATTTTCACTATGAGGAAAGGTAAGCCAACACTGACAGGCACCATGCAAAAATATATTAGATCTCCAGACCAAAAGGGAAATGACAACACTCAGAAGTCAACCTGGAAAGCACAGAAATGTATAACCTTAATGACAGAGAATTCAAAGCAGCCATCATAAAAAAGCTTAATGAAATACAAGAAAACACAGACAGACAATTCAGTGAAATCAGGAGTTTCTTCACAAAAGAGATTGAACCTATAAAAAAAACCCAATCAGAAACCTTAGAGCTGAAAAACACAATAGAGGAGATAAAGACAAATCTGGAAGCCTTAAGCACCAGAGCTGACAACATGGAGGAAACAATTAACAATATTGAGGACAGCAATGCAGAAGTGCTCCAGATGGAGGAGGAAAGAGAACTAAGACTAAAAAGAAATGAAGAAACTCTCTGAGAAATATCCGACTCAATTAGGAAATGCAACATAAGGATTATAGGTATTCCAGAGGGAAAAGAGAGGGAAAAAGGAGCAGAGAACTTGTTCAAAGAAATAATATCTGAGAACTTCCCAAACCTGGGGAAGGAGCTGGAAATACCAGTGAATGAAATCCATAGATCTCTTAAATATACCAACACGAAAAGACGCTCTCCAAGGCATATAGTAGTAAAGCTGGCAAAAGTCAATGACAAAGAAAAAATATTAAGGGAAGCTAGACAAAAAAAATAAATAAATAAATAAAATAACATACAAAGGATTTCCTATAAGGTTCTTGGCCTATTTCTCGACTGAAACTTTACGGGCTAGAAGAGAGTGGACTGATATATTCAAAATTCTGAAGGACAAAAACTTTCAGCCAAGAATACTCTATCCAGCAAAAATATCCTTCAGATATGAGGGAGAATTAATAACTATCCCAGAAAAACAAAAGCTAAGGGAGTTCATTGCCACAAGATCCCCACTACAAGAAGTGCTCAAGAAGGCCCTCATCCCTGAGGAAAAAAAGAGAAAGGGGATTCAAAGTTTTGAATGAGGAGGAAAATAGATCGACAAAACCAGAAAAATTGCAGTCCTCTATCAAAACAGATTAGCAAATACTTAATTATAAAACCAAAGATCAAGGGAAAGTAAGCACCAAGCGTAAGTATAACCTCATCATGTTAAACACGAACTCAGAACACAAGAAGGAATAAGATGTGACAACAATAATGTAGAATGGGAAGAGGAAAGGGATCGAATCGACTTAGTGTAAGGGAATAAGAGGCCATCAAAAAACGGACTATCACATCCATGAGATTTTTTATACAAACCTCATGGTAACCACTAACAAAATAATCAGAACAGAATCACACACGATAAAGAAAGAGAAAACTAAGAGAACCCCCATACAGAACTACCAAACTGCATTGATAGTCCGAAGCACATGGGATGAGAAACAAAAGGAATGCAAAAGAACTGGAAAAAGAGCAATAAAATAACAACAACAAGCCCTCATATATTAATAATTACCCTAAATGTAAATGGACTGAACTCTCCAATCAAAAGACACAGAGTGGTAGGATGGATTAAAAAACAAGACCCAACAATATGCTGCCTCCAGGAAACACATCTCAGCTCTAAAGACAAACACGGGCTCAGAGTGAAAGGATGGAAGACAATACTCCAAGCTAATGGCAAACAAAAGAAAGCAGGTGTTGCTATACTTATATCAGACAAAGTTGACTTCAAGATAAAACAGGTAATGAGAGACAAAGAAGGGCAATATATATATATAATGATAAATGGGACACTCCACCAAGATGACATATCACTTTTAAATATATATGCACCCAATACAGGAGAACCAAGGTACATAAAGCAACTATTAACAAACTTAAAAGGAGATATTAACAACAACACAATAATAGTAGGGGATCTTAACATCCCACTCTCATCAATGGACAGATCATCCAGACAGAAAATAAATAAGGAATTAATGGACCAAAATGAAAAACTAGATGAGATGGACTTAACAGACATATACAGAGCACTCCATCCAAAAACAGAAGAATCCACATTCTTCTCAAGGGCACATGGAACATTCTCAAGAATATACCATATGTTGGGAAACAAGGCATGCTTATATAAATTTAAGAAGATTGAAATCATAACAAACATCTTTTCAGACCATAATGCCATGAAGTTAGAAATCAACTACAAGGAAAAAACCGGGAAAGTAACAAAGTTGTGGAGACTCAACAACATGCTACTAAACCACCAATGGATCATTGATGAAATTAAAGGAGAAACCAAAGCATATCTTGAGACAAATGAAAATGAAAATACACTGTACCAACTCATATGGGATGCAGCAAGAGTGGTCCTGAGAGAGAAACTCATAGCAATACAGGCCCATCTTAACAAACAAGAAAAAGCCCAAATAAGCAACCTCAGATACGCCTAACAGAATTAGAAAAAGAAGAACAAACAAAGCCTCAAGTCAGCAGAAGGAGGGAAATAATAAAAATCAGAGCAGAAATAAATGAAATTGAAATTAAAAAAACAGTAGAAAGGATCAATGAAACAAAGAGCTGGTTCTTTGAGAAGATAAACAAAATTGACAAACTGTTAGCCAGACTCACCAAGAAAAAATGAGAGAAGGCTCAAATAAATAAAATTAGAAATAAAAAAGGAGAAATTACAACAGATACCACAGAAATACAAAAGATTATAAGAGAATACTATGAAAAACTATATGCCAACAAATTGGACAATCTAGAAGAAATGGATAAATTCCTAGACTCATACAACCTCCCAAAGCTGAATCAAGAAGAAACAGAGAACATGAATAGACCAATCACAAGTAAAGAGATTGAAACAGTAATCAAAAACCTCCCAAAAAATACAAGTCCCGGACCAGAGGGCTTCTCTGGAGAATTTTACAAAACATTCAAAGAAGACTTAATACCCATCCTTCTCAAACTATTCCAAAAAATAGAGGAAGATGGAACACTTCCCAACAGTTCTGTGAGGCCAACATCACCCTGATACCAAAGCCAGGCAAAGACAATACTAACAAGGAAAACTACAGACCAATATTCCTGATGAATATAGATGCAAAAATCCTCAACAAAATATTGGTAAACAGAATACAGCAATTCATTAAAAAGATCATACACCATGATCAAGTGCGATTTATACCAGGGATGCAGGGATGGTTCAACATCCGCGAATCAATCAATGTGATACACCTCCTTAACAAAATGAGGAATAAAAACCATATGATCACCGCAATAGATGCAGTGAAGGCTTTTGACAAGAGCCAACATCCATTTATGATAAAAACTCTCAACACAATGGGTATAGAAGGCGAGTACCTTAACATAATAAAGGCCATATATGACAAACCCACAGCCAACATCATACTCAATGGGGAAAAACTGAAAGCCATCCCTCTTAAAACAGAGACAAGACAAGGGTGCCCACTCTTGCCACTCTTATTGAACACAGTACTGGAGGTTCTTGCCAGAGCAATTAGGCAAGAAAAAGGAATAAAAGGAATTCAAATAGGCAATGAAGAAGTGAAATTCTTGCTGTTTGCAGATGATATGATCTTATCTATAGAAAACTCTAAAGAATCCATTGGAAAACTGTTAGAAATAATCAACAACTATAGCCAAGTGGCAGGGTACAAAATCAATTTACAGAAATCAGTTACATTTCTATATACCAACAACGAACTAACAGAAAGAGAACTCAAGAAGAAAATCCCACTTACAATTGCAACAAAAAGAAAAAAATATCTGGGAGTAAATTTAACCAAGGAAGTGAAAGACCTATACAATGAAAACTATAAGACATTATTGAGCGAAATCAATGATGACATAAAGAAATAAACAAATATTCCATGCACTTGGATTGGAAGAATAAACATAGCTAAAATGTCCATACTACCTAAAGCAATCTACAGATTCAATGCAATCCCAATCAGAATCCTAAGGACATTCTTCACAGAAATAAAACAAAGAATACTAACATTCATATGGGGCAAGAAAAGACCCCGTATAGCTAAAGCAATCCTGAAAAAGAAGAACAAGGCTGGAGGCATCACAATCCCTGACTTCAAAACATACTACAGAGAGATAGTAATTAAAACAGCATGGTACTGGTACAAAAACAGACACACAGATCAATGGAACAGAATTGAAAGTCCAGAAATAAAACCTCATATCTATGGGCAGCTAATCTTTGAAAAAGGAGCTAAGGACATACTGTGGAGAAAGGAAAGTCTCTTCAATAAATGGTGTTGGGAAAACTGGACAGTCACTTGCAAAAGAATGAAAGTAGACCACCTTCTTTCGCCATACACAAAAATTAACCCAAAATGGATCAAAGACTTGAAGGTGAGACCTGAAACTATAAAACACCTAGAGGAAAATATAGGTAGTACACTGTTATGAGAGGTTCGGGGATTCGATCGGAGACGTAAAAGACACTTTCCACTCCAAACAAATGGACCGAAGGTATATTTTATTATATAGAGGATAGTAAAGGTGATAGTCTGCAAACAGATCTAGATAAGTCAAGTATTAGAAGAGAAAAAACATCAGCCCGACTGGAAAGGGAAAACACCCACATCGGCTGAAGAGAAAATGACACAAATCAACCGGAAAGAGAAACACCAGGTTGACCGAAAAGAGAACACATCAAATCAATTACTTCATATCAAACCAATTACTTCACATCAAATCAGTTATTTATAACATTTATGCCCTACTGCCGGGAGAGCCCTGTCAATCGACGCGGCTGGGCAAGGATCACACGTCCTGGGCAAGGTGTCCCTTCCACAGGTGGAACTCTCATTGGGTCTCAGTCTCCAGCAGTTTATATAAGCAGTTACAGAGTTTGCAGAGCAAGCATCTAGTGTTCCCATGCACAAAATGGTTATCAGTGGCGTACGTGCACTGAGCCCCTTGGCTAATGTCCCAGCCCAGTAGTTGTGTACGTGCATTGTTCTCTTTGGTTATCATCTTAGCCCGGCATAGATGGCCAGTCCATCCCGTGCTACGACACTCCAAGAGCCTTGAAATGTTACAACTTGTAACTCTCTCCGTGGGAGAAGGGCCAGTTCCCATCACGCAGAAAGCAGCTTTTATATTTCTTTTTGTGCTGGTGGCTGTAGGTCAACGGAGTGGCCAAACATGGCTGTACTCATGTCAAGACATATTCGGCCCTGGCCGTCTCCATTAACCATAAGACACCATATGCACAGACAATGAACTTCGTACACAAGTACATAAGGCACATCCAAGAATCCAAAATCCAATGACTACAATAATTATAAAACTATCTCACAATAAAGGACCCAAACCCCAAGGTAACCAATCAAATAACCCCTTAGAATATGAAATGTTATTAACTTGATCTTGCAAATCATGTACAGCATCAAAGATAACATTAGATAAGGTAACATTTAGGCCTAACAAACTAGCTTGTAGAAGTCCAGATCAGCCCCCATCATGGAGGGTAGCAGAAGGCAGGGTAATAGAGAAATTATCTTATATTGAGAAGTTGCTTGATGTTTCTGAGACCAAATTGTTCGGCCATTCATAGTCCAGGTTATAGGTCCCATTGGTGTAGAGCAGTTGGTCTAACAGTGCAGGGTCAAAGGTTGTCCTACGGAGATGTTAGTTGGTGTGGAGGTCTGCAGCAGACATGGAGCTGCAGCATAGGATAATGAACACAGCAGGAATATCTATTCACGCAAAGAAACAGAATTTTTAGGAACATGATATAATTGTTCATTTTCTGGATACATAAATATGAGTGTTGCAGTGGGCCCTTGGACCACTACTTTTGTGGCATGGGCGGATGTGTCATCCATACTTTTGTTCTAGGTTTCCATCCATCTGTAGACCCAAATCCTTGCATTCCTCTTTTAGTTAATTCACTTGGAGGTTGTCCTTGTGACACAGTTGGAGTCAGGAGGGGAAGCACCCATAATTGCCCCATTTCTTCCCCAGACTCTACAGTTAGTACTGTGTCACTACCATTATATAATATAAATTTTATTTCTCCTTGGTAATCTGGATCAATGACTCCTCCTAGTACATCAATACCTTTGCTGTCAGTCCAGAGCGTCCTTTTAATAAACCAAAGGTGTTTTTGGGAAATTGTATCCTTATCCCAGTAGGGACTATAGACTGCTTCTTAGGGGGCAGTTGAATAGAATGAACAGTAGATAAATCCAATCCAGCCGCTTAGGCCGTGGCATGAAAAGACGGTTTAGCAGACTGAGTCAGGGGCCAATAGGTTAAGGTCATAAGCTCATGGGTGGCGGCTGCCACTTCTGTAATCTTTGCTGGTAACAACCTTGACAGAGGAGTCTCATTAGGGCCTAGTGGCCTATTATTTAACACGTTTAGAGCAGTACTTAGATGGTTGTGTCACCCCTTTAATGAGCCATGACCAAGTTTCCTCAATTGTTGTTTAAGCAATCCATTCATTCGTTCTATGAGGCCTGCAGCTTGGGGGTAATAAGGTATATGATAAATCCATTCTATATAATTTTCCTTGGTATAAGTTTGAATCAACTTACCTGTAAAGTGGGAACCGTTGTCACTCTGAATTTGCCTTGCTGTTTCATAATACAACTTAATTGTATCTAATAATTTTATGGCACTCTGTTGGGTGGCCACTTTAGCTGGCATAGCCAATAAATAACCAGAATATGTATCAACAGCAGTGCAGGCATAAGTATATCCACAAGAATTTGGCAATGGTCCAATAAAATCTATTTGCCATGTATGGGCGGGAAATAATCCCTTTTGGATATGACCTTGGTAGGGGTGTGGAACTCCCCGTTTATTTAACTGTTGGCATAACTGACATTGTTTTACTGCAGTGGCAATATCATCATGGGTGACAAGGATTCCCCTTTGTTTTGCCCACCTGTATGAAGTTTATTCTCCCAAGTGTCCACTCTTTTCGTGGATTTATTGTGCTAAGCCTGGGTTGTGTGTTGCATGACTTTGCACCAGCTGATCAGCATAAGAGTTATACTTTTGTTCTGTAGAAATTATAGAACTGTGAGCATCAACATGAAATACAGTAATAATTGTATTTTGGCATCATAATCATATGTCTTTTTGTAATTTCTTTTTTAAGTTAAAAAAACTTTAATTTTGGCAGAAGTTTATCAAAAATATCAAAAGATTTTAAAACACTTGGTCAAATAGGAAATAATGCCTAGTTATTTATTTAATCAAGTTGACAACAGAAACAGTTAAAGGCAAACAGAGAGTTAAAACAGTCAAAAAACAAAAACAAAAACCTTAAGGGAGAGACTTCAGTCCTTTTGAACATAGGAAATTATTTTAACAAAACATAGGTGTTTTGTCTTTTACATAGACTTACTCAAAAGAACACCTTTTAATCTCTGTATAAAGAGCAGACTAAAAGTTTAAGAAAATTACCTTTATAAGAGAGAAAGCCAAATTTTAATTTTTTATTAGCTTATTTTAGCCAACCTGATCATGTGCAAAACTCCTCAGGGCTTTACTTTTACAAACCTTCTGTCATTTATTTTTTACATTTAGAATTTGTCCTATGCCTTTTTTCCTTTTCTTAGTACTTTAGGACAAATTTATCTTTCTTAATAAAACAAACATAAATATCTCTATTCTTTATACCTTCTTTATGGACAATATACCTTTTGCTTTTTTTGTATACAGACTTTCCAGAAATGTGTACTTTCTCATAGAAAATTCCTCAACATGCACATAACATGTTTATCAATAAACGTAAGCATCTTTTAGTTTCTCTGAGATAAGAAACCAAAGGCAGACAAATTTATGCTTAGTAACCAATTTTTAATGTTTTATCTTATGTGGAAACGACCCAGAGACTCAATAAATTTTTATCAACTTAATTTAGCAAAACTCTAAAGCTTCAAGTTACCAAAAAGATTTTGGAAGCTGTTTTTGAAATAACGTTGTCTTTTAGAAGTCTCTGTGTATTAATTAAAGATTGTATTTCATCGTGAGAGGTTTTGAATCCTCTCTTTTAAGGGTGACCCTTAAGGTGAACTCATCTGAAATAGATTCTCTAGAATAGCCATCCCAATTTCAAATTACTTCAAAAGTTTATTTATTTTCACTTGCTTAATTTCAGATCAGAAATTCCGGGGGAGTTGAAGCGGGGAAGCTCAGCAAGAGAGGGGAGGGGAGCAGCAGATTCAGCTTAGGCTGTTGGCATGTTTAATTACTTAATTATTTTCTCTTAAAGAGGCAATACAGTATTCCTGATTTTATTTAAAAACCTCCAAAGATTAAAATAGGCTTCCCACTAGTGGTTTAACATTTTAGTTGGCTTTTTCCAATTGCATAAGCAAATACATCAGTTTTGGAAATTGAAATTGCCCCATTTTGGTCACATCCAATGGTTCATATCTCGCAGACGAACATCCCAAGATTCATATAATCCTGACCTATAAGTTCACTCCCCAGCCAGAGTGCAAGAGGGAGGGTCCTCCCATCCTGGAATTTCTTCCACCTTGGCTTCAGTTACCTTTTGTTTGAATAGGAAAGGCATCTCCTTAATTGAATCCTGCTCACAGCGCCAATTATGTTATGAGAGGTTCAGGGATTCGATCGGAGACGTAAAAGACACTTTCCACTCCAAACAAATGGACCGAAGGTATATTTTATTATATAGAGGATAGTAAAGGTGACAGTCTGCAAACAGATCCAAATAGGTCAAATATTAAGAGGGAAAAAACATCAGCCCGACTGGAAAGGGAAAACACCCACATCGGCTGAAGAGAAATGACACAAATCAACCAGAAAGAGAAACACCAGGTTGACCGAAAAGAGAACACATCAAATCAATTACTTCATATCAAATCAATTACTTCACATCAAATCAGTTACTCATAACATCCACGCCCCACTGCCGGGAGAGCCCTGTCAATCGACGCGGCTGGGCAAGGATCACACGTCCTGGGCAAGGTGTCCCTTCCACAGGTGGAACTCTCATCAGGTCTCAGTTTCCAGCAGTTTTTATACCATCAATAATTTTCAGAGTAAGCAATTACAGAGTTTGCAGAGCAAGCATTTAGTGTTTCCATGCACAAATGGTTATCAGTGGCATACATGCATTGAGCCCCCTGGCTAACGTCCCAGCCCAGTAGTTGTGTACGTGCATTGTTCTCTTTGGTTATCGTCCTAGCCCGGCACAGATGGCCAGTCCATCCCGTGCTATGACGCTCCAAGAGCCTTGAAATGTTACAACTTGTAACTCTCTCCATGGGGGAAAGGCCAGTTCCCAGGAAAAGGCCAGTTCCCATCACACAGAAAGCGGCTTTGTATTTCTTTTTTGTGCTGGTGGCTGTAGGTCAATGGAGCGGCCAAACATGGCTGTACTCATGTCAAGACATACACTACTCCCCATCAGCCATAAAGGGATCTTCTATGTCTACTCAGACAAGGGAAACAAAAGAAAAAATAGACAAGTAGGACTTCATCAGATTAAAGAGCTTCTACAAGGCAAACGAAACCAGGATCAAAATGAATAGGGAACCCACCAGCTGGGAAAAAATATTTGCAAACTGTATATCTGACAAGGGATTAATCTCCATAATATATAAAGAACTCACACAACTGAATAACAAAAAAAACAAACAACCCAATCAAAAAATGGGCAGAGGAAATGAACAGACACTTCTCCAAAGAAGATATACAGATGGCCAACAGGCACGTGAAAAGATGCTCAACGTCACTAGTCATCGGGGAAATGCAAATCAAAATCACACTAAGATATCACCTTACACCTGTTAGAATGGCTATAATCACCAAGACAAAAAGCAACAAATGCTGGAGAGGCTATGGAGAAATGGGAACCCCAATCCACTGCTGGTGGGAATGCAAACTGTTGCAGCCTCTATGGAAAACAGTATAGAGAGTCCTCAAAAAATTAAAAATAGAAATACCTTATGATCCAGCTATCCCACTACTGGGTATCTACCCAAGGAACCTGAAATCAACAATCCAAAGAGGTTTATGCACCCCTATGTTTATTGCAGCATTATTCACTATAGCCAAGACATAGAAGCAACCCAAGTGTCCCTCAACTGATGAATGGATAAAGAAGATATGGTATATACATAGCATGGAATACTACTCAGCCATAAAGAAAGACAAAATCGTTCCATTTGCAACAACATGGGTGGACCTGGAGGGTATTATGTCAAGTGAAATAAGCCAGAAAGAGAAAGACAAACAGGGCATGATTTCACTCATATGTGGAAGATAAACCAGCACACGCACAGATAGAACTGTTTGGTGGTTACCAGGGGCTAGGGGTGGGGGGTGGGCACAAGGGGTGGAGGGATGCACTTATATGGTGACTGGTAAACAATAATGTACAACAAAAATTTCACAATAAAAAAAAGAATTAAAAAATATATAAAACCAAAAAAAAAAAAACAACAACAAAAAGAAAACAAAAACCTCAAAGACAATTAACTGAACTAGAATCTAACATCCATAAATGTGTATTATAGTTTCTACTGAAACATAGCTTTTCTCTCTAAAATCATCCTCAATTTTTTTTAACAAAGATAGCAAAATTAAGACTTATTGGTTTACAAAATAAGTCTGGTTTAAATAAACTTGCCACAATTATTTACATAAGTACAGCAAGAATAGTGATTCATCATATAGGTTCTTTTAAATCTACTTTACTGGAACTTTTCATAAGGAATCTCAGATTGAACTTTTAAAGGCCTCTCAAGGCCAGGAAAGCCAAGCCAAGGACTTGCTCTCAGACTCTACCTGCAATAACTATAGATTTAGGTAAATTCCTCTATTCTTGAGGTTCCCAAAATATCCTGAGTTTCTTACACCTGCCAGAAAGTGACCATCTTTACTCACCTGGTAATGTTGATGGCAATCCTGTATGCAAGGTACCAGGCTGATATTTCCAAGGAGTTTTATTTGTTTCATAAAGTCAACCTTTGTTGACTTTGTCCTTAAAGCTCCCAGGACATACCAGAAAAAAATTCATACAATTTCTAGAACATTTATACTAATAACATATGCATACAATGATATCCACAAGGGATGTTTAGCATCACTTATTTGACAATGCTTCCCATGCAATTTAACATACCAAAGAACTAATTTTTTTTAAATATCTCCCTGTTTATAGAAAGAGAGAACTAATTCTTTGAGAACTCCCAGGGTCCTGCTGAAATACTCAGTTACTTTCAGGTCAAAAGTAGGCTTTCAGTAGTATTTGAATTTTGAGGAAGTTTGCCCAAAATATCAAAGGATGCTTAGTTATCCACTTAACCAAAGTAACAACCAGAGATCTTAAAGGCAAACATAGAGAATTAAACATTTAAAATAAATAATAAATAAAATCCTAGTTCTCTTAATAGGAGACATCGGGTATTTGAACACAGGAATTTGTTTTGATAAAACAGAATTTCTGTCTTTTCGGTAGACTTATTCAAAGGTAAAGACAAACCTTTCATAATCACTTCATCAAGGGCGGTTTAAAAGTCCAAGAAAACTATCCTTTTAAAAGAGAGAGAAAACAAAATTCGAATTTTGCATCAGGTTACTTTTGATAGTAAAACTCATTTACTTAATTAAATTTATTTCAAACTTTACCAATTGGACTATGCACAAAATTCTTTTCTTAGTGTTTCTCTTCCACAAACCTTCTATAACGTTCTTTTTTACATTCAGAATTTGTCCCACGACTTCCTTCATTCCTAGCCTCTCCTCAGGATAAAAATTGCTTCTCTCTTTCCCATAATAAGTTTTACTTCAGGACAAATTTACACTGTTAAGACAAACAAATAAAAATATCTCCATTCTTTATACTTCCTTTTTTCAAAAAGTTTTTATTGCTCTTTTAATTAATTTTTTATAAAAAAATTTTTTTATTATTGGTTTATAACATTGTTTAAATTTCAGAAATACATTATTATAGTTTGGCTTCTGTATTGACTGCATCATGTTCAGCACTAAAATATGGTTTCCATTCATCAACATACATATGTTCCCCTTTACCCCTTTTGTCCTATGCCCACCCCGTCCCCTCTGGTAACCACTAATTTTTCCTCCTTATCTATATGTTTGTTTATCCTCTACATATGAGTGAAATCATTACAGTATTAGTCTTTCTCTGTCTTTCTTATCTCATTTACCAAAAACATACTTCTTACTTTCCTTGCATACAGAGATGTTTCTCTTATTAAATTTTAATAGCTTTACACATGTTAGTTAGAATCTTAAATGTTAGAAGCCTTAATTTTTTGTGAAAACTAAGAAGTAAGCAATTATGAATTGTCTTTCATATTAGCATTCTGTGGCTTTGCAAAATTATAAATTAATTTTTCCTAATTTCTAGAAACATATGCTATTTCATAGTACAATCTTTCAATAAAGCACAAAACATATTTAGTAATAGACCCAAACGTCTTTAGTTTCTCTGTAATAAGAAGACAAAAATAGGCAAAGTTAGTCTTATTTAGCAATTAATGTTTCTGTATTTTATCCTATTTGGAAATGATCTAGATCTCTGGTTAATTTTCCATCATTTAAGTTAACTTAGCAAAACTTCAACGTTTAGAGTTATGAAAGAGATTTTGGAAGCTATTTTAAGTACACATGCCATAGAATATAATTATTGCTAAAAGTTAAGCTGTAAACTCTTATCTCACTTACATCTATCTACATGATTTGCTCCCAACAAATACGTTTACATTACCCACAAAAACTTCATGAGACATGAGACAAAATTAACTATCACTGTAAGTTATTATTTTTGGTGATAAATTTGTAAAAGTGGTAACAGGAGCTTATTTGACTAGGAAACCCAGACTGCATGTCTGCATCATCTCCAACGCTAGGAAATCTGAGGACATGCCTATTTCAAACAAACCAACAAATTTCAATAGGATTTTACTTACCAAATATTATTTCATATCATGGTAACTTGAAAAACATTTGGATTAGTTTCTATTACTTTTAAAAATAATTTATATAAGCACTTACATTGAGCTAATTAAATAGAGCTCTTAATTTTGGCTACACCATCCAGAGGTAAAAAAAAAAACTCACATTTACATTAAATATATGTATATATGTGTATATATATATATACACACACACACACACACATACACACACATGAACACACAAGCAGACACAGACAGAAAATTTATAGCTTCCATTAAATTTTTGCTATGAATCAGGTAAATACAAAACTCAGTAGTTTATAAAAGAATAGTTGGATCCAAAATTTGTTGTAGCAGTTGGAGAGAATTAAATTCACCTGCTAAATCTTTTTACTAATATTTGTGGAGAGGACATTTAATTTTTGTCTTATATATATGTAGCTAAGTCTTAGGTCTCTTGGAGCCAAATTAACACCTAAGAGGGATGTGCTGTGGTGTTGGGAATTGTGTATCATTTGACATAGTACCTCACTGTACAGAAATTTCCTTGAGATTCATGGGTTGACCTAGTGTCCATGTACCCCATTTTGTGACCAACTTATCCTATCACAGGAGTCTTCTTGAGGTGGTGAGCACCTTAATGGCTCTTAAATGCTCAACCTGTGCCAAGAATTTTGTGACTTTGACTTCCAAGTTGCCCCAAAGCAACAGCTTTTACCTCATGTGCATATTAACCCACACCAAAGTTTGTTATTAGAGTGCAGGGCCAGCATGGACAACAGGCTTATAGGGCCTATGCTTGCATCCTGCCCTATGCTTTTTCTTCTTTATGACCAAAGACGGAGACAAGGAAAAACATAGAACATTTCTGGAAGGAGAAGGATCAGTAACAACCAAAGAGTACTCTACCAAATTCCCCAGAGCTGCTGAGTCCAAGAAACTAGCTTCACAAATATTTTGTCCTGCTAATCTAAATTTAGAAAAGGAACAAATTCACCACTACCCCTTCCACTGGACCCTGCAGACAGAAATCTGGGACATTGACATGATAAGAGCTTTGACTTCTTGCCAGCTCTTCCCGGAGGTCCAGGAACTCTCAGCTGCAGCAGTCCTGAAGCCAGCAGTATTCAGCCAGTTGAGTTTCTCTTATTTTCATCACCAACCGTAGAGAAGAAGAAATATTCCTCCATCCTCTAGGTTATTTTGGCTGATCTAAGAATTAAACAGACATGTGCCAGAATAACTGGAGAAAATCAAAGTTTAATAAGTTGTATACATAGGAGAAACACAGCAAAACTGAGTAACTTGCAAAAAATGGCTGAAGCCACCACTTTAAATGCCATCTTCAGCTATAGGGAAAGGAGGATGTTTGGGGTAGTGGCTTGGAATTCAAAGGGTAGGAAAACAATCACATGGAGATGGAAAAGTGAGTCTTTGATAAAAAAGCATTTTTACCATTCTTTGCAAAGACAATTAGACGTGGAGAGGACTTTGAGCAAGCAGGCCTTTCTAGGTTCCTCCCTGTCTACCACACCTAGTTCATGTTATACTATACTTATCTATGGTATGAACTCCTTCCTGAAACAGATCTTCTATCTTAAATTCTTTCAGGTAGTTATTGGGAAGGTCAAAATTTCTTCATGAGTCTTTTGTTCTTAAAAATTATCAAGCCAAAGAGAGACATTTTGCGGTAGCAAATTCTACTCCCCTACAGTACCCTGTGTGGATTTACATTTAATTTACACACATAACCTGTTCACATCAAAATATCCCCATTAATTTTATAATGGCCTCTTGAAAATTTTCCTATGCATATGTCATTCTGTTGATCTCTCTGATTAATACAACAACAGAGGCTGAGACCAAATCCTGACCATTTGTCTATTGTAGCATTTAATATTACTACCCAGAAGGTTATCAAGCTGCAGAATTAGACCGACCTACAGTACTGATCTCTGAAATGACCGTAAGAATCCCAGACTCAACTAGATGAACAAATCCCATAGGCCATCAGAATGTGTCTTAGAGGGGCCGGCCCGGTGGCGCAAGTGGTTAAGTGCATGTGCTCCACTGAGGCGGCCCGGGGTTCGCTGGTTCGGATCCCGGGCGTGCATCCCGGGCGTGCACCGACGCAACGTTTGTCAAGCCGTGCTGTGGCGGCATCCCATATAAAGTAGAGGAAGATGGGCATGGATGTTAGCCCAGGGCCAGTCTTCCTCAACAAAAAGAGGAGGATTGGCAGATGTTAGCTCAGGGCCAATCTTCCTTACAAAAATAAAGTGTCTTAGAAAACCATGTGATTTTCTTCTTATGTTTCTGTATTGACTATTTTACTCTCCTGTGTCATTATCCAGGTGAAGCAGGATGAGTTGTAATTGTACAGACTCTAATGAGGCTGATAAGGAGAAAGTCTACCAGAATTGTACCATCCATAGTAACATTGACCAGAGAATTGAGGCTAACTTCAATACCTTCCTCAGCTGTTGTTGTTTCCTTGAACACTTATAGGTCTTTATGACTTCCCATAAAGTGCAAGTCAGTATGTTTTCAGGAGGGAGGGTTGTAATGAAAGATTTCCGCAAGACTTTGCTTCATGTGACTGAATGGGGCATAGAATTTTCACCAAAGAGAGCCCTCAATTTTTCCTATATTGCTGAGATTTTGAAGCGGCAAGTCTGTGTTTTTTCTTGAATATATGAATTCTGTTTGTCAATCAAGGCTTTTGGCCCTCTTCCTAACTTGTTAGTGATGTAGTTCAAGTTGACCTACTTTAACATGGGAATTTGAGGCTGGGGAGCCAAAAAGCCTTTATGGCTAAGGGATAGTTTTGATAAAAGCCGACTATCAAGATAATAGCTGAATTCCTAAAGCAGTGTGTATAGCGTCATGGCCAGGGAGGACACGAAGCCAAAATTACTAAAGTGCGCTTTTAGGTGGAGGTGCCCTCTCTTTGCAAGAGGCTCCAAGTTACAAAGTCATCAGTGACAATTTTTTCTGACTTCTGGAGGAATTGGACTGTATAAATCTGACCATGTAGTTCCAATAAAGCTTAACATGAAAACAGAACTCAGAGATTCGTCAGGTTTTCTTTGCCACAATGACTCACAGGAAAATGATATCATCCCTGTCAGGGCACTTTGGACTGAAGCTTCTGACTTTACAGCAAGCACAACTATATCTCCATAATGAAAAGTATGACATCAGAGGTAAAGAAATTCAGGATACCATCTGATGCATATATACGTGGCAACTTAAGCCAAGTTTGTCTCCCTAACACTTCTCTACCTGCACTTTAACTCTTGGGGATAATCTCTCCACCTTTATGGGATGAGAAAGCACAGGCATATCCCACATCTGTTCTGACTGTTGATTCTGATGTATAAACAACAAGAGGATTTGAATTAGCGCAAAGTACCCTACTCATATTGTCATGTTAGCTTTTTGCCCTCACTGTGAATTCTGCCCAAATAAGACCAGTTTCTTTTATTTAGTTTATGTGCTTTTATTTTTCTCCATGACCACCGACCAAGGAGGTAAACTCTTGCTTGAGTCAGGGACTGCAGCAGGATTACGCTGTCCCCAGGGCTGGACCATGGCAAATACAAAACAACTGATGCTGTTTGATGGGGGTGGGGGAAATCCAGGCAGGTGAAGAGGTTTCTCTTTTAACTATTCACTCCAGGGTCTGTGCTGCCTTCTTCCTCTTGTACCTCTGAGCATCTGACAGTACACAGGATCAGCACTTTCCTCTTCTCTGCCCCCTTTAGTTTGACTTGACCCTACAGTCATCAGCACTTTCACTCACTCCTGGACTTAGCACACCCTCAACTTGGGACCACAAAGGATGGAGACTTGGGCTCCTGGATCCAAAAGTACTCTACAAGTTTGAGTTCCCTCTCTTCTCAACGTTCCAAAGCATATCCAGCTTTATCTCTAAAGCTGCTGAATCAGAGGGAGGGGCTAGGTATTATACAGGGAAAGGGAGAATCCTTGCTAGTAAGCAAGGCACTACAAGATATATATTTTTCTACTTTTTTAGTAGCCCATTGGCTGCTTGCAGATCAGGCACATGAACTGATAATCTTTTCACTCAAAGTTCTATGTCGATTTTGGGGACTTCTTGGCCTTAACTCTTACCAGGAGGTAAATGAAGACCAAACAAAGCATATAGAGCCTGCTTGTTTCAATCCTACCTCTCATATACCAGCCTCATGAACATGGAAGACAGTGGACGGCCCTTACTGCAACTTTGTCTCTTCCTGTGAAAGAGAAGTTCCTACTGTTTTCAGGAGATTTTCTCATATGTGTTAATAGTGCCATGAAGGGTCCTTGTCTTTTTCCCTTCCAGAAAATCATCTCTCTCATATCTATCATCCTCCTTATCCAAACTGTCAAAAAAATATGAAGACTTTTAGGTGTTGGTCCTGTGGTCTAGTGGTTAAGTTTGGCATACTCCACTTCAGTGGCCCCAGATTTGGATCCCAGGCACAGATCTATACCACTCATCAGTCATGCTGTGTCAGCAGCCCCATACAAAATAGAGGAAAATTAGCAACAGATGTTATCTCAGGGCCAATCTTCTTCAACAAAAAAAAATGATCATTATCAAATAGGATAAAATACTGAATCCTTCATTGCTAAATGTCTAAGTTTACCTACATTTTTCTTCTTATTACAGAAAAGCTAAAGATGTCCAGGTCTATTAGTAAACATACCTTGTGCTTTATTCAAAGATTATACTGTGAAGTAACCTCTGTTTCTAGAAATTATAAAAAGCATTTGTCTGCCAATCCAAAGAATGCTAATGTAAAAGACAGTTCACAATTGCTTAATTTTTAATTTTCACTAAAAATTTAGTTTTTGAAGGGTTAACAAGTCCAATTAATATATTATGTTAAAGCTACTAAAATTTAATACACAAAACATGTCTGTATACAGGAAAACTAATATGTACATTTTCAGTAAAAAACGGTATAAGGAAAGGAGATATTTTGTTTGTTTGTTTTTGTTAAGAAAATAAATTTTTCCTAAAGTAAAACTCGTTATGGGAAAGAAGAAAGTAAATTTTGTCCCAAGAAGAGGCTAAGAAGGAATGAAGGCATGGGACAAATTCTGAATGTAAAACAAAACAAAACAAAAAAAAGTTATAGAAGTTTTGTAGAACAAGAACCCTGAGAAAGAGTTTTGTGCATAATCATGTTGGCTAAGATCAAATTGGATTTAATTAAGTAAATGAGTTTTGATATCAAAAGTAAGCTGATACAAAATTAGAATTTTGTTTTCTCTCTCTTTTAAAAGGATAGTTTTCTTCAATTTTTAGTTTTCTGTTGATAAAGAGATTATGAAAGGTTTTTCTGTACCTTTGATTAAGCCTACCTAAAAGGAAGAAATTCTGTGTTTTGTTAAAACAACTTCCTATGTTAGAGTAGCTGAGGTCTCTATATTAAGAGAGCTAAAGCCTTTTTGTTGTTTTTTTGTTTTCTAACTGTTAAGCTCTTTAAGTTTCCCTTTAACATCTTCTATTGTCACTTTAGTTAAATAGATAACTAAGCATTTTTTCACAGTGACCTATGATCCTATATGATCAAATGTTTTAAAACCTTTTGATATTTTTGACAAATTTCCCCAAAATTCAAATCCTAAATGAAATTTTTTCTTTTGTCCTTAAAGTAACTTTGAGGATTTCCAGTGGATCCCTGGGATTTCTGAAAGATTTTGTTCTCTCTTCCTATAAAGGGAATGATATTAAACTAATTAGAGTTGTTTGATATGTTAAATTGCATGGAAAGCATTGTAAAATAAGTGATGCTAAACTTCCCTTATGGACATCCTTGTATACATATGCTATTCATATAAATGTTCTAGAAATTGTATGAGATGTTTTTCTGATATGTCATGGTACAATGTTATCAGTAATTACTATCTTAAAATATGTGTTACAAAAATAACCAAATTTCCTTGTCATTGCACTGTAATCAAACTTTTAACCATGATGATTTTAAGTCTTTTGTCATTTTATGGACAGTTATTTTACTCTGATGCTTCTGTAAATAAGCTTCATCTTCAGAGAAATTCATTGAAAGGACTCTGATACTTACTCTAGAATATAGGTTTCTGATAAACCTTCAGATCATAAAACCAAACCGGGTAAGAAATTACAGAACTCTAACAGAGAAACTGATGGCTTCATAAAAATGTTAACAAAAGAGCAAGACTAAGAGTTGATTATGTGGAACTGGATGAACTGATGAGGATGACTATAATTTTTATGACTTTTTTGAAATATTGCTGATTTTTTAATGTTTTGTTTTTCCATATTTAAGGAAACTTGTTCTCTTCTCTCTGAAACTAACTATGACTTATAACAATTTGGCAAATTGCACCTTGTAAGCACAATTGAACCATTTATCTTTTTCTCCCTATCTAATCTCTCCAGACTTTGAAAACTCTTAGTGAATGAATATTCTTATTTTCATGGCTATTTAGTTATTTGCATATGTTCAATAAGAATCTCTTTTCCTTAAAACATGACCCAATTGGAAATGACATTACCAAGGCTTTGACTGAAATGTCATATTTGAGAAAGACATTCATACTCAGATATGACAAGACAGCTTAGAGGAACAAAGGTTGCCTTTATGGAACAAATAAAGCCCCATGGAAATATCAGCTTAGTACCTTGCTTACAGGTTTCCCAGTAACCTTATCAGGTGAGTAAAGAAGGTCACTTTTCGGCAGGTGCAAGAACCTCAGGATATTTTGGGGACATCAAAAAGAGAAGAATTCACTCAAATCTATAGATATTTCAGGCAGAATATGATGAGAAGCTCTTGGCTTGGATTTTCTGGCCTGAAGAGTTTTTAAAAGTTCAATCTGAGATTTCTTATTAAAACTTTCAGTAAAGCAGATTTAAAAGAGCTTAGATGATCAATCACTATTCTTACTGTACTTAAGTAAATAATTGGGTTACTCTTAGTGAAAGTAGACATTTTGCAAGCCAATTAATCTTAATTTGGCTATCTTCAGTAAAAAAGAGGGTGAGTTAGAGGGAAAAATTTAGTAGAAACTATAATACACGTGTGGATATTAGATTCTAGTTCTGTTAGTCGTCTTCGTGATTTTTGTTTTCCACATATATACTGGACTGGATCTTTAATTCTTCTACTTTCCTCAAATATTTGGCTACAACTCGCCAAAATAATGCTTCCACCTTTTTATCCAATTTTTTTTTTTTTTAATGAGGAAGACTCACCCTAAGCTAACATCTGTTAGCTTCCCATCTTCCTCTTTTTGCTTGAGGAAGATTTGCCCTGAGCTAACATCTGTGTCAAACTTTCTCCATTTTGTATGTGGGTCACCACCACAGCATGGCAACTGAAGAGTGGTGTAGATCCTTGCCTGGGAATCAAAGCTGGGCTGCTGAAGTGAAGAACACCAACTTAACCACTAGGCCACAGAGCCAGTCCCTCACCCACTTTTGATTTGGAATCATTGAGAATTGAAATCTCACTTTTTCCTGAAACTCTGCAAACTCAAGATGGACAACTTGATGTAAACTTAAAAAAGAGTTACGCAGTCTTCCTGGGTTTCTCCCATGTATACATGATACTAAATTTCTTTGAACTTCTCCTGTTATTCCAGCTCATGTCACTTTATTTCTTAGATGATCCAGAAGAACCTAGAAGAATATTTATTTCTATATAAAGTAGAGGAATATTTATTTCTCCTCTACAAACAAATTTGTACAACTCAGCATCAATTAATTTGGACTCACATGCACAACTCTATGCCAATTAATACGGGCATTTTGTAGGAAAATATAAATTCCCATTATTGACTCCACACTAGTGGTTGAAGGTAGGAAAGAACAATATCCATACAAAGAAGAGAGATAATTGTTAATTATCCACTCAGAAATTGAAGCACAAAGATCAAATAGCTTAATAGGATGGTTCTATCATTTCTTTATTTTTTGAAAAATCACAGATATATTATTTGCTACAACTAGGAAGTGGCAGTTAGAGGTGAAATAGAATTATAACTTCAAAAGAGTCTGAATCTAGTCTCTGGGCTCTTAATGATGGTTTTTGATTGGTTACTGATTTTACATTTTCAAATTTAAGAAAAAATATGAGTCAAATCAAACCAAATGAACCAAGATGGCTTAGGTACTTACTATATATCTTTTTGTCCTAAACTTGGTTTTTACCAATGGCTACTTGAGTATGATTTACTTATTTTTTATTTTCAGGCACATTGTAGACTATATTCTGTATTTTGCCATTGTTTCATTTAGCAACAAATTGCTATTTTTTATTACTTAGTCCACGATGTAAAATGTTTTCATTAAAGTTCTTTTATTTGTTTCATTTCAATGTTGACCCTTAATTAATATTTTAACCTGTAATATCTCTCTGAAAAGTTCCAGCTCAAACTTTTTCTTCTTTTCTTCACAAGGTAATAGGTATGATTGCTTCTGAACCTTCATATGTCAATAATATTCTCACTCAGTGATGCAGGAGAAAGTTCAAATGTTCCTCTCTGTGAAGAATTTTTGAAAACAATAGAGAACCAGAATTAACTACCTTCACACAACTTGCTATCTACAATAACATGACTTTATTGTTCCATTGTTTCTTTTTTTTCCTTTAACTAGCAGATAAGCAAATGCTTTAACTCAAGTCAGGAACATTGAAAGGGTAGCACAGATCCCTATGCATATTTCCTGCTGATTTTATAGTAATAAACACTGTTTTCTTGGAATTAATTAAGAATTATTAATTTTGAATTGAAATTTATCCATTTTTTTCTACAAAAAATCCATAATTTCATCTAAGTTCACTCTCCAATACTCACCTCCCGTATTTTGATCAATACATTTGATCATCCACACCAGTATTATAAAATATACATAAGACAATTGAATTTTACTATCAAGGATAGGGTTACACCAGATTGTGGTAATGGTATGGTCCAGTTCAGAACCGTTAAAGATCAAGTCACTAGGAATAACAGAAGTATTTCTTGTATATCTCCAACCCAATCAGCCTTCATCTATTAATCAGATATTATTATGGACTGGCCTTGTCACCTTTGACCAGAATTCAGTCATTTACAGGTCCCAGTTAGTTGGAGACAAAGCCAGTCACTTTGCCTTAGTTCACATGACTGTACTGAGACCAATTCCCATTGTGTGTTGTTATGTAGCAGGGACCATCTCCTTCCTATGGGAAGAACATGAATTGATTCAGAATGATCCGTATTTCTGTTCACTACATTGAAGGAGATGTCTTGTTTTGATCCATTCTTAGGGCAAGGGCAGACAGCATGCATTGATGTAAGTAACAATTACCTCTGGGGACTTGTATAAATTTGGAGTGCATAAGATTTCCAGTAGTGCACGCCTTGTGCCTCTGTTAGTAGAATAGAGGGTCAGGGCTCCATCACTGCTACCACCTCTGTATTAAAATAGTCAGTAGAACCTTTTAGGTCAGAACAAGAGCCATTTTCCAACACTGACTCCTGGTAATATCCAGCTTTGTGAAATCTTAAATCTGCCTGATGCACCTCAGTAAAGCCTCATCATCTTTCCATTCTTCTTTCTTTCTTTTCCTACTTGAAGGAGGTTCCATCTAATCAGCCCATTATAGCCAAGAAATCTTTTTCTCTGAATGTTCCTGCTCATTAAAAGTAAATTCAGCTTGCCCTACAAGCCTAAATGACCACCTTTCTCACCTCAATACAAGCACTAAAATCCCCTTTCCCAAAAATTGCAGACTGGCACTTTTCAAACTAATTTTAACCAATTACCTAGGCTTTCTTTGAGCCTAGAGATCAGCCCAAAGGGAAAGCCTAAGTACTTCATTTCATGAGACATAAGAAAAAATTAGCTATCACTCTAAATTATTATTTTTGCTGATAAATTAATAACAAATAACATGAGCTTATTTGACTAGTAAACCCAGGCTGCACATCTGTATCACATCCAATGTTGATAAGTCTGAGGAAGCGCCTATTTCAATCAAACCAACAAACTTAAATAAGCTTTTATTTACCAAAGATTATTTTATATCATGGTAACTTGAAAAACATTTGGGTTAATTCCTATTACATTTAGAAATAATTTATATAAGCGCTTACTTTAAGCCCACTAAATAGAGATCTTAATTTTGACCATACCATCCAGAGGTAAAAAACAATCTCACATTTACAACATATATATAGACATACGTGAACACGCAGGCAGACATAAACAGAAACCTTATACTTTCCATTAAATTTTTCCTATGAATAAGGAACAATGCAAAACACACTACTGTGTAACAGAATAGTTGAATCCAAATTTTGTTCCAGCAATTGGAAAGAATTAAGTTCATTTGCTAAATCTTTTTACTAATATTTGTGGAGAGGACATTTAAGTTTTCTTTCTTGTATGCATATAACACCTTTAGGTAAACCTCACGTCTCTTGGAGGCAAACCAATGCCTAGGAGGCATGTGCTGTGGGGTTAGGAATCGTATATTGTTTTACAGAGTGTCTCATTGCATGGAAATTTTCTTGAGATTGGTGATTCGGCCTAGTGTCTATCTACCCCATTTCATGACCAACTCATTCTATCACAGGAGTCTTCTTAAGATGGTGACCACACTAATGGCTCTTAAATGTTCAACCTGTGCCCAACACTTTGCGGGTTTGGCTTTCAAGATTTCCCTTATCAACAGATTTTACCTCATGTGCATATTAACCCACAGCAACACTTGTCATTAGAGTGCAGGGCCAGCCCAGGCAACAGGCTTATGAGGCGTATGCTTCCATCTTGCCCTACGTTTTTTCCTCTTTACGACAAAAGACACAGACAAGCAAAAACAGTGGCCATCTCTGGGAGGAGATGGATCAATAACAACCAAAGAGTACTCTACCAAATTGCCCAAGAGGCTGAGTCCGAGAAACTAGCTTCACAAATATTTTCTCCTGCTAATCTAAATTTAGAAAAGGAAAAAAGTCACTACTCTCACTTCCACTGGACCCTGCAGACAGAGATCTGGGAGACTGACATGGTAAGAACTCTTATCTCTTGCCAGCATTTGTCAGAGTTCCAGGATCTCTCAGCTACAGTAGTGCTGGAGTGAGCAGTATTCAGCCAATTAAGTTTCTCTTATTATCATTGCCAACTGTATGAGGGAAGAAATATTCCTCTATCATCCAGGTTCTTTTGGCTGATCTAAGAATTAAATTGACCTGAGAAGGAATAAAAAGAGAAAAACCAATAAAGTTTAATAACATGTGTACATGGGAGAAAACCCTGGAAAACTGAGTAACTTGTCAAAATTGCTGAAGCCACCAACTTAAATACAATCTTCAGCTAAAGACGAAGGAGGATGTTGGGGCTAGTGGTTTGGAATTCAAAAGGGAGGAAGGCAATTCACATGGAGATGGAAAAGCAAATGTTTGGTAAAAATATGGTTGCCATTCCTTGCAAAGACATGGAGAGGACTTCTGTCAAATGGGCCTTGCTAGGTTCCTCCCTGTCTAACACACCTAGTTCATACTATAGTATAGATATCTATGGTATGAGCTCCTTCCTGAAACAAGTCTTCTATCTTAAGTGCTTTTAGGCAGTTAGGGAGAAGGTCAAAGTTTCTTCCTGAGTCTTTTGTTCTTAAAAATAATCAAGCCAAACAGACACATTTTGGGTTAGCAATTCTGCTCCCCTACAGTACCCTGTGTGGATTTACTTTTAATTTACATGCATAATCTGTTCACATCAAAATGTTCCCATTAATTTTATCATGGCTTCTGGCAATGTTTCCTATGTATACTTCACTCTGTTGATCTCTCGGATTAATCTAACAACAGGGGCTGAGACCAAATCCTGCCAATTTGTCTATTGCAGCGTTTAAGATTACTACCTACAGGATATCAAACAGCAGAATTGGAGAAACCTGTAGTGTTGAGCTCCAAAATTACCATAAGAATACTAGACTGAACTAGATGAACAAATCCCATAGACCATCAATGTGTCTTAGAACACCATGTGGTTTTCTTCTTATGTTTCTGTGTTGATTCTTTAACTTGTCTTGAGTCACTATCCAGAGACAGGAGGATGAGTTGTGATGGTACAGACTCTAACATGGCCTGTAAGGAGGAAGTCTAAGGGAATTTTATCATCCATAATAACCTTGACCAGAGAGTTGAAGCTGACCTGAATACCTTCTTCAGCTGGAATTGTTTCCTTAAACACTAGCAGGTCTTTATGACGACCCCTAAAGTACAAGTCACTGTGTTTTCAAGAGGCAGGGTTGTAATGATAGGTTTTCACAAGACTTTATTCCATGTTCCTGAAGGGGAAAGAGAATTACTAGCAAAGAGAGGTGTCAGTTTTTCCTATATTGCTGAGATTTTGAAGGGGCAAGTCTGTGTTTTTTCTTGAATATACCACTTCCATTTGTCAAGCAAGGACTTTGACCTCTTCCTAACTTGTTAGTGATGTAGTTCAAGTTGGTGTACTTTAACATGAGAATTTGAGGCTGGGGAGAAAAAAGCTTCTATGGTTCAGAGATCAGTTTTGATAAAAGCTAAGTAGCATGATAATAGCTGACTTCCAAAAGCAGTCTACCGAGTAGCATTGTCAGGAGGGCATGAAAACAAAATTCCAAGGGACACCTTTAAATGGAAGAGCCCTCCCTTTGCCAAAGGCTCCAAGTTACAAAATCATCAGTCACAATTTTTCCTGACTTCTGGAGGAATTGGACTATATAAATCTGACCACATGGTTCCAATAAACCTTAATATGAAATCAGAACTCACAGTTTCATCAGGTTTTATTTTCCACAATCACTGGCAGGAAAATGATATCATCCCTGTCAGGGCACTTTGGACTGAAGCTTCTGACTTTACAGCAAACACAACTATATCTCCATAATGAAAAATATTACATCAGAGGTAAAGAAATTCAGGATACCATCTGATGCATATATACGTGGCAACTTAAGCCAAGTTTGTCTCCCTAACACTTCTCTACCTGCACTTTAACTCTTGGGGATAATCTCTCCACCTTTATGGGATGAGAAAGCACAGGCATATCCCACATAAATTCCTACTGTAGATTCTGATGTATAAACAACAAGAGGATTTGAATTAGCCCAAAGTGCCCCACTCATACTGTCTGTCATGTTAGCTTTTTTCCGTCTCTGTGAATTATGCCGAAATAAAACCATTTTCATTCATTTAGTTTACGTGCTTACTTTTTGCTTCATGAACACAGACCGAGGAGTTGAACTCTTGTTTGAGTCAGAGGCTGCAGAAAGATTATGCTATCCCCAGGGCAGAAGCATGGCAAATGCAAAACAACTGATGCTGATGGATGGGGGTGTGGGGACAGCCAGGGAAGTGATGAGGTTTCTTTTCAACTCTTCACCCCAGAGACTGTGCTACCTTCTACCTCTTGTACCTCTGAGCATCTGAGAGTACACAGAATCAGCAGCTTCTTTCTCTCAACCGCCTTAGTTTTGCTTGACCCTGCAGTCCTCAGCACTTTCACTCACTCCTGCATTTAGCACATCTTCCCCCCAGGGGGCCACAGAGGATGGTGACTTGGGCTCCTGGATTCAATAGAACTCTACAAGTTTGAGTTTCCTCCCTCCTCAACATTCCCAAGCATATCCAGCTTTTTCTCTAACGCTACTGAATCAGAGGGAGGGGTCAGCAGTTACACAGGGAACGAGAATACTTGCTAGTAAGTAAGGCACTATGAGACACAATTCTTAGTTTTTAGTAGCCCATTGGCTGCTTGCAGCTCAGCCACATGAACTGATAATATTTTGGATTCACTCAAAGTTCCATTTCAATTTTGGGGGCTCCTTGTCCTTCCTTCTTACTAGGAGGTAAGTGAAGAGCAAACAAAGCACATACAGACTGCTTGGCTCAATCCTACCTCTCACATACCAGCCTTATGTGTGTGGACGACATTGGAGGGCACTTACTGCAACCGTGCCCACTTCTTTTGCAAGACTATTTGCTATTGGTTTTGGGAGACTTTCTCATTTCCCATAACTGGCCCCGTGAACAGTCTTTGTCTTTTTCTATCAAGAAAATGATCTCTTTCTCATCTATCATTCTCTTTACAAAAACTGTCAAGACATGCAAAGAGTATTTAAATTTTATCCTATTTGCAATCCAAAAAGCTATCCTGTCAGTTTCATGGCTGCTGACAGGAGGCATGAGACTCCTGGGTCTGAGTACAAGACATTATCATTGCAGAAGAAATGTTAAAAATCTGGGAAAATGTAAATATATTAGTATTGAAATGTCCTTCTATTTTCCAGGTAGTGGTTAAAGATATTAAATAACTACAATGTGATTAGTTTTTTAAAGTATGCTTAATTTCCAGGTTAAAATCTAAGAGATATTGAATATACAGTCTCTAAAGGAAAAGGATAAAATGTAGAATTGTTAAGAAATTAACACAGAGAAGTAAAGAGAGAATAAGAAAGATAGATTAAAGTTACCTTTTTAAAGATTTTTCCATAATCTCCAGATTGTTTCAGGAACTACTCTTTTAACACTGCATAGACTCTGAACCCCTAGAGTGCAAACATAAAAAAAAAAAAATTCTGTTACATCGACATTAACATGATCATAATATTATATTTCATTTACAGTTGCTATTGATTTTATAGTTTATTTAGGATCAGAAGCTCAGTCTCTCTTGTTTATCAATCCTTGTAGTATGTGTTTCAAAAATGTGCCTGTAGGCAGGAGACTAATGAAAAACAATTCACCATTGTGAATGTGCATAAAATTGAGAAATTTATGAAGAGTTTAGGAGAGTTTGTATTCCATTCCAAGCAAAGTAGAACCTAGATACTCTGGGGTCACGGCTCATGAGAATGCAGGGGCTGACAGCTGGGAACCATGCAGCAATTAATGTAGAAGTGTTCTTCAGCCACCAGCTGGGATTTTTAAAAACTGACAAACAAATGAGGAAGATGGAGGAGAGAGTCCATAAAAATGCCAAGATATAAAGATACAAAGAAGGACAAGGATGCTTTGCATAACTTTGGGCTCAGGGGAGGATCTTGGGGATAGATTTCCTATGCATGTATCAGACATACCGCTTGTCTCTGTGCAGGATAAAAACCATGAAGCTGTTAACCTGGACCATCAGCACCAAACATAAATCATCACAGAATAACACCAATGCTACATAGAATGTCTGTGAGATTTAGCCATGAAGTATCACTTAACAGTAGTCATAATCTCTTTTCTGTGTGAAGTTTGTTTTGTTCCTTTTATCAGTCATGTGCAGAGAGATCATAATATTTAGCATCATGTTCAAGATCCAGCAGAGGATACTGGAGGTTTCTTTATACCTAGAGGCTTTCACTTTAAGATCTGCCCACCTGGATTTCAAGGTGATGGCCTAGAAGATGCTCACGAGGCAGGTGGTGCCAATGGACACATCCCCACTCACCTTGTGAACATAGAAAATGAGTTTGCATCCAAAATCATTGAGGAAATCTTTTAACCCCAAATCTGCCATCATTTGAGAGACTCCTTTAGAAAAAATAACAAAGAGGTTGGCTATAGGCAGGTGCTTGAGAATCAAATCTGTGGGCCTAAACTTGTATCCTGTCCAGTAAAGGAGGAGATAATGGTAAAGAACACAGAAATTCCCCAGAATTCCAACTATTGTCTGTAATAAAAGGATGACTCCTATCGACAAATCCTTGGAGGTCATTCTGTCAAATCCTAGGGAGTGATACTCATCTTCTGAGCCAGAGATGCCTGCATAGAGAAATGAGGAAAGGACTACACGTGTCACATCTACTGAAATTCAATATTCTCCTTTTACTTCAGTTCCCAACTAAAAACAATTATTTACAGTTTTTACTTTTTAACAGGTTTGCACACATGGACTGTTTAACATTTAAATGCTTTTTGTTGAATATGATTCACTACTAAAAGACTGTATGTGTACATTTTGCATTCTTTAGAACTTCATGAAACCGTCACTACTGGTATTTTTATTCAAAGGAGAAGGAGAATTGAGGCAGATAAAGTTTAGTGATTTGTAAATTCAAACTGTTTTTATGGGAAAGGTGGAGACTTGAACCTGGCTGGGCTGGTATAATGGCAGTGCATTTAAACAGAGTGCTGTTCTAACAAAGGTAGTTAGCTGTGTTCTTCAAAGAAATATAGATGTGTATTTAGACATTCCCATAACTTGTCATTTTATTTTAGATTGATAGTATTTTTTTAAAGTTACCACTTATGTTTAAGAATTTATGGGATAGATATTAACAGTTATTCACAAATATTTAAATATCTCAACAAAATGTACACGAACTAATGGTAGTATAATTCTAGGGACTGTATACAGATTCAATGCAAATTCTACTGAAATAATACACTCTTGGCTTTATTTGCAATTCTAACAGTAACACAAATTTCCTTTTATGCCAACAATGGACTGACACCTGTCACAGGCATTACTGAACACTATGCCATGCCCTAAAATGTGAGACTTGAAACATCAATATGTGATAGGGTAGTTTAGAATTGAAACAAAATATTACTAATTTCGAATTGTAATTAAATCTGTTTATTAACATCACCTAAGAAAAAGAATTAGCAATAAGATGTTTTGTGAAGCATTAAAATAAAATAATATGTACACAAAACATATTTTGTAAGGTATGACATCCTGCATATCTTATAAATTTAAATTGTAGAATTTGAGATTGATTTGAGAATATTTTAAATACGTGGAGGTACTGTAGTCGTACCACTACTAATCCTGAAAGGGTAGTCTATGATTCCTATTAGGTTAGCTAATTGATGTCAGTATGACAGTCCTTAAACTCATTCAAAATCAAGTTTCATTATTGCTTGACTTAAACACCAACAGGCACTGTCATTGAGAATTACATTAAATTACATAAGGGAGATCAAAGGTTAGTGTTGAGTGTAGAACCCCAACTCTCTTTAAGCTCAGCACAAGCCTCAGAATTATTTCTCCCTTCTGTATGGCTTTGGCACTGGACCAGGTTCAAACCCATATGATTCCCTTTTTCTAATATCGTCACTTACCCAGACTCTGATACCCTTCCTTGCTTGCACAGTCTGACTCTCACACTGAAATAGAAATATTCACCTGATTTCTTCTGGCTGCAGATGATGGTCTCAGGGTGATTGTCACAACAATCAGTGCTTGTGTGGAAGGAAGGGAGGCAGCAGGACCACTAGCTATGAGTTTGTGATTCTGTGACCTCACCTCCCCTCACAACCGTAACAATCTTTTCGTCTGTAGCTGCAATGAGAAGGCAGAATTGGGGAATTGAGAATACACATGAAAAACTTTTTTTCCCTATTCCTAATTACCAAAAATCAATGGTAAATTTGTAGCTCTCATCTGCAGAGGGAAAAACTCTTTCTTTTCCTTGATCCCTGGAGGCAGATAGGGTCTCATATGGAGGCAGCATGAAATAGTGAGGTCTGACATGTGACGGACCAGCAGGGAAGATCATGGATCTCACTGGATATTCTGCTCCCCCTGAAAAGTGTTTTTTCTTTTTTGTTTTTTTTTTACACAAAATGAGTTCTTAACTAAATCAGACCACTGATATTCTGAGTTGAGAAATTAAACCAGACAAAATATCTTGAAAGTTTTCCAAAGTGACATAAGTAGTAAAAGGAACACGATGTCAATAACTTGCTTTAGAAAACATTAGGCATTTTCGTATAAAACACTGCCGATTAATTTAGTATCAGGTGATGTGGAAGTTTTCTAGTAAAATACACTTTATGCATATTGACCTTTCTTCCCTTCCCCAGTAGGAATAGGAAGTCTGAAGAGAACAATATCCATGGGAAGATGAAAACATCTAGGCATCTCTTACCAATAGAAGCACTGAAATCAGATGGTTAATCAGGATGGTTCTACAATCCTTTAACCATCAGATAAGTTGATGTTACTCCTCAACTCAAAAATGTTAGATAGATACCCAGAACCTCCATACTTATTTAATTAATCCTCAGGTTTCTTCAAGAAACGAGTTTCATATTGGTGCCAATTATCCAATTTCCCTCAATTCCCAAGTCAGGAACTAGAGGGTTGGTAGACAATCCTTCGTGAACACACTGACACACACATTTACAATTATAAATGTGAACACACAGATGCAGACACACACACATACCAACACACTCGAATATACAGTGACATACACTCACATTCTTAAACACATTCACATTCACGTACACTTTCCATAACAAACTCACAATCATCCACACTCACATTCATTCACACTATGACACACACTCAACAAACTCACACAGTCTCAAGAAGTCTCAGGAAGTCCCAATATTTTTTTTCCTTTTTAAATTTTATAAAACTGGAAGTTTGTACCTTTTGGCCACCTTCACTCGGTTGACCACCCTTCACTCAATAAATCTCAAGAAGGGGTTCACATGTGGGAAAATAGTGGTATCTCCAGACCTCTGGATCCCTGAAAGGGGGGGCACATTTTACCAGTTTTACATCCTTCCATCCTTGCCACAACCAACAAAAATTTTATTTACAAAATGCAACATTTAAAAGATGTTGTGATAATGGTGACTTCAGGTCAAGGCATATTGTGGTAAAGTTGGAGCGTTGAGGATGTGACTGTGTGTGAGTGTGTGTTTGTGTAAGATTGAAAGAGAGAGAGTAACTGTGACAGACTGAGGGACAACGAGGACATGGGCTGTGGGTACAGATATGGTGCAGAGAACATGTGGTGTGGGGAGAAAGAGAACTAGAGGAAATGGGTTTAAAAGACACAAGAGTGTTAAAATCTCAGTGGTTAAATCTGGAGTTTAAGAAGATAAGGGGCAAGGATGCTAAGTGTAGGATGACACTGTGTGCTGGATGGATATGTGTTTGGGTGTCATGGGAGTGAAGGGGTTAATGGGGATGGGAAGATAATGGGAGAAGAAGGTTCAGAAGCAAGAGTGGGTAAAAGGCACCTGAGCCCTCATGTCTCTGAGAAGTTAAAGAATGTGATGGTTGGAGGGATATAACAAGTGGGCATGCAGGTCATGGGGGTGGCTAGTGGCCCTAGGCAGAGATGGAGGGTAGAAGAGGAGATGGAAGTCATAGTAGAGGACTACATGTAGGATTAGGGGTGTACAACATACATAGACTTTTTCCTCCTGTTTTGGAATAGGAGGCAAATGATGTGACCATGGTGGATTTGACAGGAGACATTTTAACTGGTACCCTTTGCTCAGTGATGGAAAGAGGAGTTAGAATGTCCCTTGTAAGACTCTACCTAAGTCTTGAAGACCTTTTGTTCATCAGATTTACCAACGACAATCTCTTTACTTGTTGTGCTATTTCAGAATACAATACATGTTTTATAGGAAAATTAAACAGAGCAAAGCAGAATTTAAATTTCAAAGTACTCTTTTATTCTTTGCTTTTCTCTTATCAGAAACCATGCTAGGAGGTAAGTGGTAATATTTTTGTAGATACATTGACATTTAAAAAAATGTTTTCACGGAAAAAATAACATTGGTTTCATAATGTGGCAGTCGGATCTCCACCTACTGTTCCTCTCAGGCTTACCTTACGTTACACAACAAGGGCTCCTTGGCAGATATAAGAAGATGATATATGTAGTTAACAAAGTGATCTTAAAATAGGGATCATATCCCATATTATATGAGTGGCCCCAATGTAAGCACATGAAGTCTTTGACTAAGAAAAGAATTCAGAGAGATGCGAACAAAGGGGATGGGAGAGATTTGATGCCAGAGAGGGTTTTCACAGTTTAATATATTAAAAAACTACACTCTGATTAGTTTTCAAAAGTATGATGCAACTTCTGAGTTAATGACTAAAAGATACTGAATGTACAACTTCCCAAGTGACAGGAATAAAATGTAGAATTATTTTAAACATTCATACAGAAGACATTAGACAGAAAAAATACGGACATCCAACAGGTGTAATTCAGAGCACACGAGACATTGGTAACTCCAATCCCAAATGTAACTATTATTGTATTAAACATAACTACACAGATGTTCTTGTTAAGTAAAACATATTTTAATATGTTCACTTGGATATTTTTTCAAGACATATAATTAAAATATAAAGAATAAAATAAAAAAGGAAAAATATATTCTATGTAATGTTAACTAATTTGTGATACAACCTCTAAAGAAAGAAAGACAAGAATAAAGTTTTTTTAAATCATTTATATGGTCAAATTAAATTAGAAAGAAACAAACATAGAATAGTAATAACTAAGAATGTACAAAAAGTTGATAAATCCATTCCCAAATATATTCATTTTTATACTAACATTAAAGACTACACCTAATAGAATAAAACTTTTTTTAGTATATTCAATTGTATTTTTTCAAGCGATATGCATTATATATAAATATTCAAAATGAAAGGAAAAAATATATTTCATGTACATTTAAGCAATTAAACACCAGCATGATACACATAGATAAAATGGACATAAAGATTACAGCAGTGTGTTATTTTAGTTAGTATTATTTTTAAATTTTTTCATTTACAATGTTCTAATATATTGATAGATGAAAAACAAGCATAATTTGACTGCATTTATATTTATACATATGTGCACATATGAACACGTAGATACACACAGATATATATGTATACATACATGTAAATACACACGTAGACAAATATATATACACATATATATATACATACACAAGTATGTGAACAAGAATGTTGTCTTGGTGTCTAATACCTTTTCAATATTTCAAAGTGTGTCATGTGAGATTAAAATACTTGTTTATTTTTTTGGCAGAAGGTTCACTATCTAGCCATTAGGTGAAAGTAATTTGTTGTTTCAAATATTTGAAACCTTAATTGTTTGTATCAGCTTTATAATGTAAATATAGAAAAATCCATATTGAAATCATTTGTAAAATTGAGGAAATTTCTATTTTATTCCTTTGAATATCTGCAGGCTAAAGGCAACACACAAACATAATGGATTCGCGACTTGCCCTTCCAAATGACCATTCCCCCACTGCTTCAAGATTCATGCAAGGCTCCACCATAACCTTATTGCCTCACTTTTGAGACATGGAAGTGCACCTTGGAACCTATTTCTGCCAACATGCTCAACTGACATCTTCACATTATAGAAAAAATCTACTTTCTACAGATCTCCAAATCCATATAATTTTATCCCGGACAGAGTGCATTTTTCACAGGCAACACTTACTTCCTGTCTTTCAGTATGTGTGAAAATATACTTTTGTGCTCATTTGTCTGATTCCAGTTTAATCTAGCCATTTCTATAAGAAAATGTGTTAAATGTACTAATCTCACTTCATAATATCTTATTTCAAATGACTACAGTCTCTCGAAGGATGAAATGTACAAAACTCATATTTCTCACTCAATGCCTCCACTCTCTGAAACTGAATTAAATCCCCAGCTTAAGTCTATGGTCTTCAGTTTTCTGTGGGAGAATTTTTCTTACTACAGTTTCTTGAATGCTGAACTCAATGGGTCTTTCTGTTTCATGGAACTCTCCTATCATCCTGTAAGTAGTTAATGTCTGGCAAATTTATTATACCAGATTGAAAGTTACCATCTTCAAGATTTCTCCATAATCTCCAGATTGTTTAAGGAACTACTGTTTCAACACAGCATAGACTCTGAACCCCTCCACTGCATACACTAATAAAATTTCTATTACATCAATATGACCATGATAATGATATCATAATTCATTTATTTTATTTTATTTTTTTTTGTGGGGAAGATCAGCCCTGAGCTAACATCCATGCCAATCCTCCTCTTTTTTTTGCTGAGGAAGACTGGCCCTGTGCTAACACCTATTACCAATCCTCCTCCTTTTTTTTTTTCCCCGTTTTCTCCCCAAAGCCCCAGTAGATAGTTGTATGTCATAGATGCACATTCTTCTAGTTGCTGTATGTGGGACGCGGCCTCAGCACGGCCAGACAAGCGGTGCGTTGGTGCGCGCTCAGGATCCGAACCCAGGCCGCCAGTAGCAGAGTGCACGCACTTAACCGCTAAGCCATGGGGCCGGCCCCTCATAATTCATTTAAAGTGGCTATTGATTTTATTGTTTATTTAGGAGCAAAATCTCAATCTGTCTTGTTTATCAATCCCTTATAATGTGAGTGTTTCAAAAATGTGCTTATATGCTGAAGGAGACTAATAAAAATCAAGGAATCAATGTGAATATGCATAAAATGGACAAATTTATGAAGACTATAGGGGATTTTGTATTCCATTTCAAGGCAAAGCAGACTCAAGATACTCTGGAGTTGTGGCTCAGGAGAATGTAGGGGCTGACAGTTGGGAAACATGCAGCTATTAGCGTAGAGGTGTTCCTGAGTCACCAACTGGCCTTGGTAAAAACTGCCAAACAAATGTGGAACAGAGAGCAGAGAGTCCACAAAGATACAAAGGTGCAAACAAGGACAAAGATGCTTTGTGTAGCTGCAGAAACAGGGGAGAATCTTAGGGACAGATTGTTCCTTTGCATGTATTGGACCTGCTGCTTGTGTCTGTGCAAGATGAAAACCATGAAACTACTGGCCCAGACCATCAGTATCAAATGGAAACCACCAAGGAATAATACCAATGCTATATAGAGTGACGGTGTGATGGTACCATGATATATCGCATAACAGTAGCCATAATCTCTTTTCTGTGTGAAGTTTGTGTTGTTCCTTTTATCAGTTATATGCAAACGGAGTGTAATATTTAACATCATGTTCAGGATCCAACAGAAGATATTGGAGGTTGCTATGTACTTGTGGGCTTTTACTTTAAGCTCTGCCCACCTGGAGTTCAAGGGGCTGATAGTGATGGCCTGGAAGATACTCAAGAGGCAGATGGTGATAATGGACACATCCCTGTTCACTCTGTGAACACAGAAAACAAGTTTGCATCCAAAATCATAGAGGAAATATTTCAACCCAAAACCTGCCATCATTTGGGGGACTCCTTTAGAAAAAATAACTAAGAGGTTGGCTACAGTTAGATTCTTGAGAATCAAATCTGTGGACCTAAACTTGCATCCCGTGCAGTGCAGGAAGAGATAAAAGTAAAGAAGAAAGAAATTCCCCAGAATTCCCACTACAGTTTGTAATGAAAAGAGCATTCCTATCACCAAATCCCTGGAGGCCATTCTGTCAGATCTCAGAGATTGACAGTCATCTTCTGAGCCAGAGATTCCTGCATGGGAAGATGAGGTATGAGCTTCATGCATCATGTTAACTGAAATTCAATATTCTCTACTTATATTGGTTACCATGTAGAAACAGTTTTTTATAGTTTTTACGTTTACCATGTTTCCAAGAGTTGAATTTATAACATTTAACAGCTTTCAATTTATGTATCACTCCTGCAAAGGCCAAATATATAGTACATCCTGTGTTCTCCCTAACTTCATAAAACAGTCAGTACTAGTATTTTTACTCAAAAGAGAAGCTGCATGGAGGCTGATAAAGTTTAGTGATATGTCAAATTCAAACTGCTTTTATGGAAAACATGGGTTTTGAACCTGGCTGGGCTGGTCTAATGGCTGTGCATTTAAACATAGTGCTGTTCTAACAAAGCTAGTTAACTGTGTTCTTCCAAAAAAAAAAAAAACAGATGTGTATTTAGATTTCTCATACCTTGTCATTTTATTTTAGATTGGTAGTATTTTATCTTTTTCTAACAACTTTCCATTTATGTTTAAAGATTTATCATGTAGACCAATATCAATTATTAATAAATATTTAAATATCTCAATGAAAAGTACATGCACTAATTCTAGGGGCCTGCTTCATGATAAATTGTATTAAAAATAGTGTACTCTTGGCTTTGTTTGCAATCCCAACAGAAACTCCAATGTGCTTTTCTGCCAGGAATGGAATAACACCTATCACAGGCATCACTGAACACTCTAGCATGCCCTAAAATGTGAGACCTGAAACACCAATACGTCATAAGTTAGTGTACAGTCAAAACTAAAGATTACTACTTTCAACTCATGACAAATCTGTTTATTAAGTGACTTAAAAAGTTTTATCAATAAGTCAAGATTTGTGAGACATTAAATTATAAGCACATATAGAAAATGAAATCTCTAAGATGTGAAATCTTATTTAAAACTGTAGAGCTTGGAATTCATATGACAGTATTTTTAAACTAGAGAATAGATAACAAGATACCTTTGTGCCTGATAGCTGCTATCTGAAATGCATTTTAATATTATAATTTTTTTCAATGCTCCCTCCTTAATTTGAAAATGCAAAGGAGCCTCACCAAAATCAACCAACCAAGGATGTTTTCAGCAGGAAACAACTACTGTCTCCATTAAGCTCTTCATACACCCAGAGCCAGAGAAAATATTTCTATTTAGCAAGTGTCATTTCTATACACTGTTTTTGTAAAATATTAGATTATTTCTGTCGATTTATTCCAGTTTTGGTTAATCGTGGAGGTGCTATTGGCACACTTGTAGTAACCTCAAAAATGTAGTTTATGATTCCTGCAAGTCACCTGACTACAGGTGTAGTTCTGAACTGCAGTCTTTCCTCACATTAAAAATCACATTTCACTATCACTTGGATTAAACACCAACAATCACTGTCAGTGAGGACTACACTAAATCACATTAGGAAGCATTGGGGATCGATGTTGAGTGTAGGACCCCCCTTCTCCTTACTAGCTCAGCTCAAATCTCAGAATTATTCCTCCTTTCAGTGTGCCTTTGGCACTGGACCAGGTTGAAACACATAAGAATCCCTTTTTCCAATATAATCACTTACCCAGACTCCTGATTCCCCTCCTTACTTGCAGATTCTTGCTCTCAGACTAAAACAGAAAATACTTATTCGACTCCCTCTCTTTTCCAGGACGGTGGGTTCAGTGTCACAACAATCTGCTAGCGTGAGAGGGAGCGAGGCAGCCAGACCACTAGATATGGGTCTGTGATTCCGTGACCTCACCTCCCCTCAGAACTGCAATCATCTTTTCACCTGTAACTGCAATGAGAGGACAGGCTTGGGGAACTGAGAATATTTGTGAAAAACTTTTTTGCAGTTGTTAATTACCAAAAACAATTAGAAGTTTCTCGTTGTTATCTCCAAAGAGACCTTTGCAGTTTTTGGAGAGGCTCTCTCTTTTCCTTGATCTCTGGAGGTAGACAGAGTCTCAGTGGGAGACAGCAGAAAATACTGAGGTGTGATACCGGAGGAACTGGGCATGAGGCACGTGTGGCTGATGCTTGGCCCACAGTCAGGGCTGTAGATCTCAGACCTGTTACAAGAGGTGCAGGTGGGTGTGACTTGCCCGGGGTCCCTGATTATGCTCCTACCTGCTCCCTAGGCTAATCTCTGGGTGGGTAGGACTGCTCCAGACCATAGTATAGCAGGGCTGGAACCAGGCAGGTCAGACAACCGCTTTGGGACCAAAGTTCTGCTGTCAGGTAAGCCTCTTACCAGGTGTGCTTATGGGCATCATAGCAGCAAGGAGTCATAACTCCTCCTGGGTCAATTAGGTGTGTCCATTTGGCAGGCATGGCATCCAAAGGGTCACTGGGCATGTCCCTGAGTGGACAGAACTGCTTCTGGTCCGTATTAGAGCAGATCTGGTGCTGGATAAAAGGGCTGTTTCAGGGACAGTGGGTGGGTCTGTGGTCTGCAGGCCTGTTACTGGGAGCACCTAGAGATGTGTCTCCTCCCAAGCCCATTGGGTGTGCCCTTGGCAGTTCCTTGTGTGGGTAGGACTGCCTCCAGGCTGTGGCAGAGCAAAGTTCAACCTGGGTCTTGGGACTGCTTCAGGGTTTAGTTGGATCTAAGTTTAGTGGGCCTGTTATAGAGGCACTTATGGGCATGGCTATGGCCACGTCCCTGGGCAGGTTCCTGGTGGGTAGGATTGCCTCCAGGCTGTGGTAGAACAGGGCTGGAGTCAGTGCATAGGACTGCTTCAGGGACCACACTTGGGTCCGAGATTGGTTTGCCTTTTACCTTAGGCACAGACGGGCATAGTTCTTCCCGGGACCCTTGGCAGAAGTGGCCAGAGGCAGGACCACAGACAAGTGGGCTTGGGGCTGAATCCACAGAGAAGTAGGGCTGCTACTGGGCCACAAGCAGCACCACAGCCAGCAGGCCTGCACCCGTGCTGGGACCTGCTTTCTCAAAGTGGTCCTCCTCAATCTTGGGCTCCACGAGGGTTTTACAGCCCCCAACCTGGATCCCACAGCTCCCACAAAAGCACTTTTGTCCATGAATGTCAGCCAAATTGTGAATGGGGGGATGTGCTGATATCACTCCAGAATATAAATTCTAACTGCTCTTTTTTTGTTATTGCCATTGTTTTACTTTACCTTTATTACATACCATCCCAAATGTTAACGTGGTATTGTATTTCTAGGTATATTAACCATTTTTAAAAAGTTTTTTTTAATCTAAAAAATTCACTTATTGACAGATCTGGAACTATGGTGTAATTTAAATAATTGTGCTAAGTTACATAACAAAAGCGACTGTGCTGATGTGGTTAAGGTTACACCTCTCCTTAATAAGGTATCCTTAAAAAAGGAATTTATACTAAATTATCTGGGAGGGCCCAATGTAAGCACATGGGCTCTTTTTTTTTTTTTAATTTTTTGTTTATTGCAGTAACATTGGTTTATGACATTGTAAAAATTTCAGGTGTACATCATTGTACTTCTATTTCTGCATAGATTACATCATGTTCACCACCAAAATACTAATTACAACCCATCACCACACACATGTACCGAATTATCCCTTTCACCCTCCTCCCTCCCCCCTTCCCCTCTGGTAACCACCAATCCAATCTCTGTCCCTATGTGTTTGTTTATTGTTGTTATTATCTACTACTTAATGAAGGAAATCATACGGTATTTGACCTTCTCCCTCTGACTTATTTCACTTTGCATTATACCCTCAATGTCCATCCATGTTGTCACAAATGGCTGGATTTCATCGTTTCTTATGGCTGAGTAGTATTCCATTGTATATATATACCACAGCTTCTTTATCCATTCGTCCCTTGATGGGCACTTAGGTTGCTTCCAAGTCTTGGCTATTGTGAATAATGCTGCAATGAACACAGGGGTGCATGTACCTTTACAAATTGGTGTTTTCAAGTTCTTTGGATAAATACCCAACAGTGGAATAGCCGGATCATATGGTAGTTCTATCCTTGATTTTTTGAGGAATCTCCATACTGTTTTCCATAGTGGCTGCACCAGTTTGCACTCCCACCAGCAGTGTATGAGAGTTCCCTTCTCTCCATATCCTCTCCAACACATGTTGTTTCCTGTCTTGTTAATTATAGCCATTCTGACGGGCGTGAGGTGATATCTCATCGTAGTTTTGATTTGCATTTCCCTGATAGTTAGTGATTTTGAACATTTTTTCATGTGTCTGTTGGCCATCTGTATATCTTCTTTGGAGAAATGTCTGTTCAGGTCTTTTGCCCATTTTTTAATTGGGTTGGTAGTTTTTTTGTTGTTGAGATGCATGAGTTCTTTATATATTTTGGAGATTAACCCCTTATCAGAAGTATGGTTTGCAAATATCTTCTCCCAATTGTTAGGTTGTCTTTTCGTTTTGTTGATGGTTTCCTTTGCTGTGCAGAAGCTTTTTAGTTTGATGTAGTCCCGTTTGTTTATTTTTTCTATTGTTTCTCTTGCCCGGTCAGACGTGGTGTTTGAAAAGATGTTGCTAAGACCGATGTCGAAGAGCATACTGCCTATGTTTTCTTCTAGAAGTTTCACAGTTTCAGGTCTTACATTCAAGTCTTTAATCCATTTGGAGTTAATTTTTGTGTATGGTGTAAGGTAAGGGTCTACTTTCATATTTTTGCATATGGCTATCCAGTTTTCCCAACACCATTTGTTGAAGAGACTTTCTTTTCCCCATTGTATGTTTTTGGCTCCTTTGTCAAAGATTAGCTGTCCATAGATGTGTGGGTTTATTTCTGGGCTTTCGATTCTATTCCATTGATCTTTGTGTCTGTTTTTAGCACATGGGCTCTTAAACCAGAGAAGAAAGAGCTATGGGGCCAAATAAGAAGTTAGAGGTTAGAAGTATGAAGGGATTTCATATGCTGTTCCTGTGTTTGAATATGGGGGCTGGAAGTGCATGGAAATCACCAAAAAAAAAAAATTCGGCCAACAACTGTACAATCCCAGAAGCTGATTCTCTTCTTGAGATTGAAGAGAAGAGCACAGGCCAGCTTCCTCTTCATTTGGGCCGGTATGATGGTAACCAGAGTAATAAGCCAAAATAATATCCAAAATATTGACTTTTGTACTGTGAGAAAATACATGGGTGTTGTACTAAGCTGCTAATTTTGTGGTAATTTGTTATGTCAGAAATGAAGATGTAATACATGTAGGAATAAGTTGAATAAGGAATAAGTTGACAAAATATTTAAACTGTAAAATATAGTAAAACAAGTCATTAATTGCTCCAAGATCAGTTTTTAACAGTTTCAGGTGAATCTTATTTTTTATGCAATTTCAGAGTTTGTCACACTATTTCAGAATATGTCACACAAACACTATTAACATATTTGGATTCTTTCAATATTTATGTAAATATTTTTATATTGGAGTTATCCAATCAAATTACTTTCCTCAATCAGTTATTTACAAAGAAGATATTTTAAGTACATAGAAATACTACGTCATATTCATGTTGCTTACCAGTGAACCATCTTTATGGAAACACTTCCTGTTTACATATTTACAGGGTTAAATCTGTTTCCTCCTATCACACACATCCTCTCATGTGCCTCATTGATCTTGATTATCTGTGCACATTTGCATTATCCAGATGCTTTCTAAGACATGAGATTCCGTGACCTTTATGATTAGACATTTTCTCTCTGATTGGGGAATTGCCAAAGGGCCCTTGCACATGGCTATAAAGCAGAATATTGTGTTGTGTAGACACACACAGCATCTTTCAGATTTTGGCTCCTTTTCTTTTTCAGTGCCTCCATCATGTCTCCCTCACTGTGGGGGAGCCTGAGGAATAGCAGAGGCTTCCAGAGAGAACAAGTCATTAGAGAGGCTTTCTGCCTCCAAACCCATGGAGCCCCTCCATCTCCTCCCTGCAGAGAGCCCGGCATGTTTCCAGGACAGGGTCTTGTGCTGAGTCACCACTTGCCCTAGAAAATCACTCCTCAGCGTGCCTATGATCCAAGGGGTTTCAGTCAAAATGCTGCAGGTATAGATTATGCTCCCAGAAGAATTATGACACATCCTCCTCATACCAGGGCTAAATTACAGCTCCACCTTAGTCCCTTGACCATCCTGAGTCTCCTAACCACCGCCTAGAATCCAGTTGGGCCCAAGAACACAGGTCTGAGCTCCGAGTTCAGACCCATCTAAGATCAGAATCTGCAGCACAAATCATTCCTCCCACCAAATCCATGCTGTCCCTTCTGTGGGGTTTTGATCACCTCTCCCTCCATTGCCTGTTTTCCATTCTGTCCAATCCATTGCACATGTACACGCAGCAGCATGGAAAGTTCTCAGGGACCTTGATCCAGCACCTCCTTCAATCCACCTGGCCCCAAGCTCCTGAGTACTAGATGCCCAGAACCATCCTCCCCAGTATAAACGCATAGGGCGCTCACCAGACCCTATTCTAAAGAGGAAATGAAAAATCATGTTATATGAAAATTAAGAGCTGATCTTCATCAAAAGATGAGACTGAGAGAGAGATTGGGAGAACCAAGGAAGGACTTGTACCCAACAAATATAAACAACTCCAAAAATAAACAGGAAAAAGATAGACAAAACATCAGGAAAAAATGAAAACTATAATCCAGAAAGTGCTTTTAAAAAAGATACCAAAAGGCTATTTAATATGTGAAAAGAGGTTCAAATTTCTTAGTCATCTAGAAAATGCAAATCAAACCATCCCCTCATACCACCACACACCAACAAGAAAATTAAAATGAAAAAGAAAGAAATTAGCAATGTTGGCAGGATGTGGATAAACCAGGAATGTTTGTACACTGCTGGTGGGTATGAAAAACAGTATAAAAAATACATTTTGAAAAAACATTCCACTGTATCTAATAAATTTGAGCTGATGCAAACCTATGGCCCAGCAATTCCAGTAACATACATAATACACTCCACTTTTATTTGTATGTTAGTCACTAAAGACAATTTCTAGAATTTACATACCAGTACGGATCCTAATAGCCACAAACTGAAAACACTCAGATGAACATCAACAGTGGAATGATTAAATTAATGCTTTTATATCCAAATAGTGGAATAATATACAGTAATGTTAATGAATAAACCATAACAACATGCAACAATACAAATAAATTCATAAACACCATAAGGAAAGAAAAAGTAAAAAACAAATAAAGGAACATTTTCTTATTTAAGTAAAATTAAAAAAAAACAGGCTGAAACTTACATATTCTCTTAGATATAAGAAGACTGTTTAGACTTAGAGGTAGTGACTGTGAGAGCAAAATGTGGCTTTGGCGGCAAGGATGCTGATAATATTGTGTTTTATGGTACACATGATATATAGACACACATGTTCAGATTGTGAAATTTCATTAAGCTGTGGATTTATGACCATCATGTGACATTAATTTATTTTAGTATGGATCAACAGTTAAAAAAAGATCTGAGAAGTGGGTAATAGAGTATTGTTGGATTGCCATCATGTTGTCCAGGTGGAGGTTACAGGTCTTAAACAACAACACTCTGATTAGTTTTTAACAGTATATTATAATTTGTAGATTAAAACTAAAGTATAATGAATACACCACCTCCAAGTAAAAGTGGTAATATATAGAATTATTTTTAAAATAATATAGAAGAAGTTAAGATAAAAAACTAAGAACATAAAACAGGTCTAATGAAGAACACACGATGAATTGGCAAATTCAATCAAAATACATTTGTTATTATACTGGACATAAATAGACTAACTGCTCCTGATAATGTCAAACACATTTTAGTATATTCAGTTAGATACTTTTTCAAGCTATATAGCTGAAATATACAGATTAAATAGAAAAAAAGGAAAAATAATTTCCATGTAATTTTCACCAGTTAAACAAGTAGCATGGTGATATACATATCAGATAAATAGACTTGGTATTAGTCTTCTAGGGCTGCCATAACAAAATACCACAGGCTGGAATGCTTATATAAGAGAAATTTATTTTCTCGCAAATCTGGAGGTGAGAAGTCCAAGAACAGGGTGCTGACAGGACTGATAACCCCTGAGGCCTCTCTCCTTGGCTTGCAGACAGCTGTCTCCTCGCTGTGCTTTCCATGGCCATGTCTCTGTTCATGCGCACTCCTGGTGTCTCCTCTTCTTCCTATATAGACACCAGTCCTACTGGATTAGAACTCTACCCTTATGACCTCATTTAATCATAATTACCTCTTCCAAGGCCCTATCACCAAATACAGTTGTATTGGGGATTAAGGATTCAACACACTAATTTTGAGGAAATGCAATTCAGTGCATCATATACTTTAAGCTTAAGCAGTTTGTTATTATTCTAATTAGTATTTTTTATTTCATAATTTACTTTTCTCAAAATATTAATGGAAAACAGACATAATTTGACTGATTTTATACATATTTGCATATTCATACGTGTACATATACATACACACATATATAGAGAGACAAACGTATATACAAACATATGCAAGCATAAACACACACACATTACTTGCTTGCTTTGTGGCGTATATTTCTAACATTCTTATGTGAATTTAAAAAAGTATGTGTTTCCCTCTTTTGCAGCACATAAATCAGTATATATCCATTAGTTATAACTAATTATTTTGTTTTTTAATTTTGAATCCTTAATACATTTCATAGGCATTATAGTGTAATACTATAAAAATTAAAATATTTATTAAAATTGAGAGAGCTATATTAAAATATTTATAAAATTTAAGAAATTTTCATTTCATTCATTTGAAAATACACACATCCAAAATGCCACATAAACAAAATGATTTAATTACTTATTCCTCCAAATGCCTATTCTGTCACTGCTTCAAGATTAATGGAAGGCTCCCCATAAACCTATTGCCTCACCCAGAAACATGGGAGTGAACCACGGAGCCTGTTTCTTGCTAACTTTCCCAATTGGCCTCGTCATGTCATAGAAAAAACAACCTTTCACACTTTCCCAAATCCATATCATTTTGTGCCAGACAGCATGCATTTTTAATAGACAGAACTCACTTGAGGTCTTTTAACTATCAGCAAAAGCATACTTTCGTGCTCTCCTTTGTCCACTGATGGTAAATCTGGTCCTTTCTACATTTTTAAGGCAATTGCCTGAGTGAAAGTCAATTCAGACAGAGGACTACTAGGATGAGGACTCAAATACAGGAGGATAGAGGGGAGCTGTAGTAGTTACTTCAGTATTATCGTCTTTTGTCTTAGGTCATATTAGAATTTTTGTTCTAAGTCTAATTTCTATTCAGTTATCTCATTAAGGCAGTCTCTAAGGCTAACTGTTATACGTCATTGTAGTCATGGTTTAATTTTGTCTTTCTGTAGGTTCCAATAAGACAATTGTTTAGGATGAGAGCTCTCTAAAAATTTTTTTCAAAGACAGAAGTTTCTCCAATGCGAAGGATCCAACATCTGGCCATTGATGGGTAGGATCTTATACTAATCTTATACTAATAGAAACTCAATCCAATATGCCTTTTTAGGATTTAACCATGGAGTCAAGAGGTATCCTAAAGGAGAGATCAAGTGATGAGCTTTCACAGGATCCTGAAAGTTCACTCCCAAAGTTAGCCTAAGAACGTAAAGCTTTCATTGTTATAGGTGGTAAGAATGGTGTACTGAAAACAGTGTGTCTGGTTTCTGGCAAGAACATAAAATGCCTCCAATCACAGACCTGCTAATCTGTGACACCAGGCAGGCACTACTGGAATAGGACTTTTACAGCACTAACAAAACAACAAAGGTTGAGATTTAAAAAGCCCTTTATGGACTGGGACCCTTTATGACAAATTCCTCTGAGAGCTGGCACAGTCAGGCAAAGAGAGTGCTGCTTGTGTCTTCATTCCCAGAATCCCATTATATTCAACTGGTCACCATGATGCACACTGACATGTTCACCTTCTGGCTGCTAGAGATCCAAGAGAATATTCTCATTGGTCACAATGCCAAGCTCTGAAGACAGAACAAGAAGAAAGAATACCTCATCCAATTTTTCTCATCTGCACGTTAACAGATTTAGCTACGTTTGGGTCTCGGAGCCAAACTAATACTTAAGAGGGATGCGCCACTGGGTTGGGAATTGTGTAGTGTTTCACAGAGTACCTCATTGCATGGAAATTTTCTTGAGGTTAGCAGGTGATCTAGTATCAATCTAACTTGTTTTGTGACCAACTTATCCTAACCCGGGAGTTTGAGTAAGGCGGCAAGCACTATAACAGCTTTTAAGCGCTCAACCTATGCCCATCAGTTTTGCAGCTTTGGCTTCCAAGATTGTCCCCTAGTAATAGCCTTTACCTTATGTTCACAGTAAACCACAGTAAAGTTTGTCTAAGCAGATGCCGTTCTGGTGAGATCTGTGAACTCACCAGTTGGTGAAGCCAGCTCAAACAGCAGGCTTATAGGATCTGTGCCTTCATTCTACCCTATAGTTTCCATCCTTATGACAATTGAAACAACAGAAAATTAAAAAAAAAAAAAAACCAAAAACAAAACATACAGGACATCTCAGGGAGGAAGATGATAAATAATAACCAAGAGTACTCAGAACAAATCCTTACCAGAGTTGCTATAACCAAGAAATGAGTTCCACAAATATTTTCTCCTGATAATCTAAATTTAGAAAAGGAAACAAAAAGGAATCTCACTACTCTTGCTTCCACTGGATGCTGCAGGTAGGATGCTGCAGTGGATCTAGGACACTGATGTAGTGAGAATTTTTACCTTCCGCTGGCTTTTTGCCAGAGGTCCCCGGATCTCTTACCTGCAGCAACCTCAGAGTGAGCAGTGTCCACTCAGTGAATTTTCTTCTGTCTGGCTTACCATGTGTGGGACATGAAAAGTTTTTTTCTGTACCCTTCTGGGTTCTTTTGGTTGGTCTATTAATTAAATTGACCTATGATGGATTTATGGGAGAAATACAAATTTAATTACATACTTATGGGAGACTCATATAGACGTGAGAGGGTCAAAGACAGACAATTGAGGATTACATGCCATCCTGAGCTAAGTAGAAAGGGGTTGGGGTCTGGGGCTTCAAAAGGAAGGAAGACAATTCATAGGAAGATGGGAAGAACAAATGTTTGGTGAACAAATGTTTGTCATGCCATGTAGAGACAATGGGACACAGAGAGGACTTTGAACAAACAGGCCCTGCCAAGCTCCTCTGCTCACCACACACAGTGCATGCTCTTGGTAGTTATCTCTGGTGACAGCTCTCTTCATAGACCAGGCTCTCTATCTAAATTCTTTTATGCAATTAAGGGGGAGGTAAAAAGCCACTCTTGAGTCTTTCAAGCCTTGATTGTCTTCAGTTCAAAATAATCCACAAGCCAAATGGGCACATTTTTGGGAGGCTCGTTCCGAACCCCTTCAGTGGTAAAAATGTATAGGGCTCACCACAGACACTATTCTAAACAGCCTCTCACACATGCCCCCAGATTTCCTGGTGCTTCCAGCATAATACAGTGGTCAGCCTGGGACTCACATTCCCTTGATTTTTCACCCAAGACATGGTCCCCCTCACTGTCCAAGGTCTGCAAAGCTTAATAAAAGGAAGAAGGGTCTTAAATTTTATACTATCTGATAGCAAAGTAATTAGGTTGTCAGTTTCATGGATGGTGGCAGAACACATGAGAATCCTGGGCCTGCAACAAAAGACTGAATTTTTCATGTCACAACTGGAAGGAAGACCTTCACATTTGTGTTTGTTTTCCTTGCCCTTCCCAAATACAGTGGAGGGATTACAAACAGGCCCAGGGGTGGTTATGTACACACTGCAGATCTGTATCACAGCTGAGAAACCACAAACTTAAGAAACCCCAATATTTCAAAATGGGTCATAAGACAACCTGCCGATCTTTTGCCTCACAGAAAGGCATTATCTTTATTATACTGGTCTAGTAATTAAACAGCCCTTTACCCCTGATAAAGATTAACCCTCTGCACTGAAGGCTATTTGTTACGCAAAATGTTATCTTATCCTTCATAAGATAGTTTGGAACAGAAGCTGAGAGAAACAAGAGAGATTTATGGGGAAAATATATCACAACAGACTTGACTTCCTTTAAATATGAGAAAAATTCATCTTCTGGAAAAAAAAAAAAGGCCTATTAAAGATTCTGGACTCCAGGACTTTGATTTTTTACGCCATGGCTCAAGTCTTTACGAGGCAGGCAGAAATGGGCAGAATAATCACAAGAATTTATTGAAAAGTCAGCTCCAAGATTCATGTGATGTTACCTGGTGAGACATTAATAGGAGAGAGAAGGAAGGAAACCAGAAGATAACATTTCTAAACCAACTGAGTTTCATTAGCTTTATGGAAAAACAATATCATTTGCTATTCACATCACAACAAAGTGTTTCTGAGTGGACTTCTGATCTAAATTTTAAAGATGAATAACATAATTTATAGAAGAAATCAAAAGGGATAATCTCCACCTTCTTACCATGGGAAATATTTCTGACCCTGAACAAAAAACATTAACTATAATAGAAGAAATGACAAGTTAGATTATGGTAATATTAAGTTCTAGATCTGAGAGCTCCAAACTATAAACCACTTAAGTGAACACAAGCAGAGGAATGATGAAAATAATTATTTGATATCCAATTATGATAAATGCATAAACAACATAAGCAATAAAGATACCAACAAATAAGTCAATGCTGTATTGCTTCATTTGCATACAATTAAAAGCAGGCTCAAAGATTACTATGTTCTTAGATGTTAGAATATTGGTTACTCGGTGGAAGTATTGACTAGTAGGTGGAAAAATGTGGTTTCTGGTGAATGCTGCCATATTTTATGTTTTTTTGTAATCTAGGTGTTGAGCACATAGGTATGCTCAGTTTGTGAAATTTCATTGAGCTATGCATTATGTCACGCATGTGACATTAAATTTTTCAATATAGATTACCAATAAAAGAATTGTAGATTATTGTTTGATTGCCATCACACTGTCTAGGATGAGGTTAAATATATTACATAACTACGTTTTGATTAGTTTCTCAAAATATGCTGTAGTATCCCACAAATTCCAAGGCAATGAGGTAAAATGTAGAAATAGTTAAAAAATTAATATGGAAAATTTAGATAGCAAAACCAGGAACATACAACAGGTGTAAAGAAGACCACACAGTAAGTTGGTAAATCTAACCCCCAATATAAATATTATTGTATTAAAAATAACTACACCAATCATACTTGTTAAACTTAAACATGTGTTACTATATTTAAGTGGTTATTTTTTCAAGAAACACAGCTAAAATATAAGGATTAAATTTATAAACAAGAAAAATAGATTCCATGTAATTTCAACCGATTATCCAACCTCTAAAGAAAAGAGGCAAAATATAGTTACTTTAATTTATTGATACAGAGGAAGTTAAATGGGAAAGAATGGGAAAATAGAGCAGGTGCAATAAAGACCACACAAAAAGTTGAAGGATCTATTCCCAAATATATCCATTTTTACATGCACCTTAAAGACTTCACTTAACAAAGTCAAATATTTTTTAATATATTCAGTTGGATAATTTTCTGAGAGATACACCTAAAATATAAAGATTTATACAGAAAAAATCAAAATATATTCCATGTAAATGTAACCAACTGAACAACTTGCAGTGGCAGGTGGATGTATATACTTATATAATTCAGATAAATGAGACTTAAAGTTCGAAACGGCTTGCAATTGTGGTAATTAGAATTATTTTTTAATTTCTTAATTTATAATTTTCCAAAGTTATTGATGAAATCTAAAAATAATTTGACTGATTCTATATTTATATACATGCATATATAAACACACAGACACACCCACATATATGTGTATATACACACACACACACACAAGTATATGTATATGTATATATCCACAGAGGTGTAGTGTTTGATGTCTAATACATACGTAAATATTTCTAAGTGAATCACGTGATCTTAAAATATGTTTATTTTTTCAGCAGAACATTCAATATATATCCATGAGGTGAAAATAATTCCTTATTTTTCAAACATTTGAAACCTTACTTCTTTGTATATGCTTTATAATGTAAATATGGAGAGAACATATAAAAATCATTTCTAAAATTAAAGAAATATCCATTTTATTCCTTTGAATATCCACAGGCCAAAAATCACACATGTATAGTATAGATTTTTGACTTACCCCTCCAAGTGGCTATTCCACCACTGCTTCATGATTAATGAACACTCCACCATGGCCTTACTTCCTCACGTTAAAGACATGGGAGTGCACCTTGGAACCTGTTTCTGCCAATGTGAACAATTGGCATCTTTACATAATAGAAAAATCTACCTTGTATAGACCTAAATATCCCTGTTTTTTTTTTCCCCAGACAGAATGTATTTTAATAGGTAACACTTATTTGACGTCTTTTAAAATTCAGCCAAAACATGTTTTTCTGCTCTCATTTTTTTGATTCAGTTCAATATGACCAATTCTACATGAAAATGCTCCAAATATACTATCCTTCTTTGTAATACCTCAAATGAGAAGGTCTCTCTAAGGATGGAATGTATAAAACTCATAGTAGGCCCTCAATGCATCTAAACTCTGAAATTGAATTTACACTCCACCTTAATTCCATGTACTTCATTGTGCTGTAGGAGAATTTTCCTTCCTCCAGTTTCTTGAATGACAATCTCATTGGTTTTTATGTTTTATGGGGCTTTTCCTATAATCCTATAAGTAGTAAATGTCTTGAAAATTTATTATCAAGATTATTATCAAATTTATTATCAGGTTGAAAGTTATATTCTTAATAGCTTCTCCATAATCTACAGATTGTTTCTGGAACCACCACTTTAACTAACACTGCATAGACTCTGAAACCCTACACTGGAAACATGAATAAAGTTTCAATTATATACATAGTAACATGATAAATATATCACATTTCATTTATAATTGCTATTGGTATTGTTATTTATTTAGGAACAGAAGCTCAGTCTAACTTGTTTACAACTCTCTTATAATGTGAATATTTCATAAGTGTTCTTATACATGGAAAGGGATGAATGAATAAACAAGTAACCATTGTGAATAGGCATATAATTTACATAATTATAATAAGCTTAGGGGATTTTGTATTTCATTTGAGGCAAAACAGAACCTAGATATTCGGGAGTCATAGCTCCTGAGAATGTAAGGGCTGACAGTTGGGAAACATGCAGTGAATAGTGTAGAAGTGTTCCTCAGCCACAAACTGGGATTGTTAAAAACAGCCAAACAAATGTGGAAGATAGAGGAGAGAGTCCACAAAGATACAAAGGTGCTCACCAGGACAAGGATGCTTTGGTGGCTCTTGTCTCAAGGAAGGATCTTGAGGAGAAATTGTTCCCATGAATGTATCGGACCCTCTGCTTGTGCCTGAGCAGGATGACAACCATGGAGCCACTGGCCCAGACCATCAGCATCAAACAGAAACAATCATAGAATACAAATGGAACATAAATTAACTTGGTGATTTTGCCATAAAATACTACATAACAATAGCCATACTCTATTTTCTTTGTGATACTTGTGTTGTTCCATTTGTCAGTCATATGAAAAGCAACCAGAGTATTTAGCATCATGTTCAGGATCCAGCAGAGGATGTTGGAGGTGCCTATGTACTTGGGAGATTTACTTTAAGCTCTGCCTACCTGGAGTTCCTGGGACTGATCATGATCACCTGGAAGACACACAAGAGACAGGTAGTTCCAATGGACACGTCCCTTCCCACTTTGTGAACATAGAAAACAAGTTTGCTTCCAAAATCATTGAAGAAAAGTTTCAACCCCAAAACTGCTCTACTTTCTGGGAGTCCTTTGGAAAGAATCACTAAGAGGTTGGCTACAGTCAGGTGCTTGAGAATCAAATCCGTGGACCTAAACCTGCATCGTGTGAAGTAAAGGAAGAGAAAACGGTAAACAAGAGAGAAATTCCCCAGAATTCCAACTATAGTCTGTAATAAAAACATCATTTATAGCACCAAATCCCTGGTCGCCATTCTGTCAAATCCCAGGGAGTGATATTCATCGTCAGGGGCAAATATTCCTGCACAGGAAAATGAGGCAAGAGCTCTATGTATCACGTCAGCTGAAATTTCAATATTCTTCACTTACATTACTTCCCACTGAAAAATAATTATTTATACTTTTTCCTTTTGAACAGGTGTCTGAGAGTTGAATGCCTAACACTGAAAGATCTTTCACAGACTATGGATCACTTGCTAAAAGCCATGTATGCAGTTACCCTGTATTCCTCATAAATTCTTGAGAGAGTCAGAACTAGTATCTTCATTGAAAAGATAAGGAGCAATGAGGCAGAAATAAGTTAATTATTTATCCAAATTTAAACCCTTATTATGGGACAGGTGAATGGTAGCACCTTTCTAGATGGGTAAAATGGCAGTGCATTTAAACACAGCTATTTTAACAAAGCTAAGTTAGTTAATTATATTCTCAGATAAAATACAGATGTATATTTGGATGTTTTCATACCTTGACATTTTATTTTAGATTTGGTTGTACTTTTTGTTATATTGTTGCAACAAGTTTCCATTTATTTTTAAATGTTATTGTGTAGGCCAACACCAATTATAAATCAAGGTTTGGATTTCTTTATTTTTCTTTTCTTTTTTTTTTTTGCACTCTTCTGTATTTTCCAGTGTTTTAATAATAAATGTATTACTTTTGTCTCGAGTAAGCAAATGTCTTAAACTGTATTTTTTAAAAATTATTAGCTCCCTTTATTTATTTTTTTGTGAGGAGATCAGCCCTGTGCTAACATCTGCCAATCCTCCTCTTTTTTTGCTGAGGAAGACTGGCTCTGGGCTAACATCCGTGCCCATCTTCCTCCACTTTATATGGGACGCCGCCACAGCATGGCTTGACAAGCATCGGTGCGCGCCCGCGATCCGAACCGGCGAACCCCGGGCCACCGCAGCGGAGCACGCGCACTTAACCGCTTGTGCCACCGGGCCAGCCCCGGTGTGTTTATTTTAATTGGGACCTTGAAGCTTCCAAATGTGCACAAAATTCTAAAACTGCCTCACTACAAGGTACCATATTTAAATTACCAAAAACAACTAATAAGCTGAGGGAAGACAAAATGGCTTCTCAGACTTCTCTTTCCCTTCTCCTGGTTTTTTTTTTTCCCATCTTATGCTCAGGACCCACCTCTGATGCCCTCTTCCTCCTTCCCTTCTGTACCACCTCTAGTGCTGAAACTTTGTCCATCTGAGCAAGTAACCTTAACTTAGCTCATCTTCCAAAAATGCAATTTAGATCCAACTATTCCTTTGAAGGTTGTATCTGAGACGTGGCTGAAATTTTTAAAACAAAAGCTATAAGGTCTCTGTGTCTATGTATATATTATATATGTCTATGTGTATATATGATATTTTTCTACCTCTGGATGGTAAGATTGATTTGTAGAAGAGCTATATTTAATTAGTTTGAAATTAAGTGCTTATAGATTAAGTATTCCAAAACCTCAGAAATGCAATGGAAATTAACTCAAAATTTTTTAAGTTTATGTTATGTAGGGTAAATTTTTAGTACATAAAAGCTAGCTTAAGGTTGTTGGATTAATTGAAACAGGCATGTCTTTAAAGTTATTAATGCTGAATATAGTGCAGACAATACAACTTTCATTCCATATGGGTTTATTAAGCTCATTTTATCTCTATCAGCAAAAAAGGAACTTAAGATGATGTTTGCCTATTTAGTGTCAAATCATAGCATGATTGTCAAAAGTAAGTAAGTTAAATAACTGCAAATAAGATCAAAATTTATACTAAGTTAAACTAAATATAGTCATTGAACATCTAAATCATTTCGAAATAAGATGGAGATTAATTATTGAACATAGGTGTATCTACTTTTGGCTTCCTATTGCAGAGAAGCTGAAGATATTTGAATCTATTAGTGAACATGTTTTATGCCATGCTGAGAAATTTACAATGAGAAAAGGCATACATTTCTAGAAATTTATAAAAGGGATTTATAGTTTGGCCAATCTGCAAAATGCTAATATAGTTCACAATTGCTTACTTCTTAGGTTTTCAGTAGGAATTAAGGATTCTGAGGGTTAAGAATTCTAATCAATATATGTAATAATCAGAGAAACATCTCTCTACCCAAGGAAAGTAGGATATTTTGATAAAAGAAGGTATAAGGATTGGAAATGCATTTTGGTGAGGGAAAAGAAAGTAATTTTGTCTTAAAGAGATGGTAGGTATTTCTGAATGGGAAAGAGGAAAACATAGGAGAAAATATACATGAAAAACAGTGTAGGAGGTTTGTTGGAAGGAATCTTGGGAAAGGATTTTTTTTTTTTTATGAGGAAGATTGGCCCTGAACTAACATCTGTTGCCAATATTCCTCTTTTTGCTCGAGGAAGATTTTCCCTGAGCTTATATCTGTGCCAATCTTGCTCTATTTTGTATGTGGTTCACTGCCACAACATGGCCGATGAGTGGTGTAGGTCCACGCCTGGGATCTGAACCCACGAACCCAGACCACCAAAGTGGAGCTCACCAAACCTAACAGCTAGGCCATGGGGCCAGTCCTGGGAAAAGAATTTTAATATGTGTTAAAGCTGCCTAAGATTAAAATAAATTTTTATAATGAGTTTTGATACCTAAATAAGCTGATGCAAAATTAAAAATTTTCTTTCTTTTCTGTTGAAAGAACAAAGTTTTCTTAGGCTATTGGTCTGCTTTTAATAACAGATTGTGAAACCTTCTTTACCTTTAAGTAATATATGTAGAAAGCAGAGATTGTGTTTTATCAAAATAATTTCTTGTATTGTTTCTGTCGTTCTTTACTTAAGAGAACTGAGTCTTCTTACTATTAAAGGATTTAAGTTTTCCTTAAAACCACGTAATTTTCTGTATTTGCCTTTGAAACCTTTTATTTGTACTTTGATCAAAGAGATACTTGAGTATAATATCGTAATGATCTGTGATCCTATTTGGTCAAGTGTCCAACCTTTTGATATTTTGATAAGGTTCCCAAAATATTTGCATTCTAAGTGAAGTCTTTTCAACCTGGATGTAACTTTGGGATTTTCCAAAGGGCATCTGACACAGCTCGAAAGATTTCTTCCTTTTCCTTGCAAAAACAGAGATATTACACTAATTAGGCTTATTTGGTATGTTAAATTACATGAGAAGCATGGCTGAATAAGCAAAATAAACTTTTTAGGTTAGATTGTATGGGAGATTCTAACTCAAAAGTATTCAAGATATTGTATAAAATTCCTAAACATGTAATATGTCCTAATATGATGTTGTTATATGTAATTCTAGTTACTATCTAAAATGTGTGTCTGAACAAATACCCAAATTTCCTCATCAATTGCATTTACTCATTGCTTTTTTTAAAAGTCTTTTGTCAGTTACAGTTATTTTTCTACTCTGATGCTTGTACAAATATATTTCATTTTCAAAAAGATTTATTTAAAAGACTTTGACAACTACACTGGAATATAGGTTTTGATAATTTTAAGATTATAAGATTAAACTGGGTGGAAATTTCTGGGACTCGAGTGGAGGACTGACTGCCTTGATGTTTTGTTTTCCAGATGTAAAGGGCCACTTTTTGTCCTCTCCTTAAAGCTGGCGATAATTTATGGCACTTTGGTAAAGAGTATCTTTGCAACAAGGGTTGAAACGTTTGTCTTTTTCTCTTTACCCAGTACTTCCAGATTTCAAAAACTCTTACATATTCTTTTCAAGACGACATATGTTTTTGCATCAGTCAAGGTCTTTTCTCCTTGTAGGAAGACACAGTTGGAAATATTGGCTACAGTACCGAGGCTTTGACTGGAATATTCAAGAAAGATGTACAGAGACTCAGAAATGACCAGACAGTTTTAAGGAGCTGCTTGGGAAAATCAGCCTAGTACCTTGCTTACGAGATTTCAGCAAAACAATCTTAAGAAAGAGCTTCTGTGATCAATCACTGTTTTCACTGCATTTATATCAATAATCTGGTCAAGTTTAATAGGCACAAATTAGTTTTACTATGATTATCTTTAATAAAAATTGGGAAAATTGTGGAGAGAGAAATGATCTTTTCACCTTTGTAGATATTAAATTCTTGTCCTATTTATCGTCTTTAAGGCTTTCTTATATACCTGTAAGCTAGACTGTTTCCTAAGTTCCAGTTGCCTTAAATGTCTAGCTATGATACTCCAAACTAACATTTCCCATTTATACTGCTCTGAAATGTCCTTGGAAGGGACTATACTAGGCCCTCTCAGTACCCAGATAGCAGTCAAACTTCAGGGATTCATGCCTGGGATACACAGCTCACAGCTAAACAAGGCTCCACCTGGCATCTGTCCTATACAAACGCTGGGGACCTCCAAGTCAAATTGACTAGGAAGAGAAGCAGCCAACATCTGAGGCAGACAGCTTTCCCAAGAGGTCTGGACCAGGCCTGTGTGCTTTTCTTTCACTGCTCTCTCACACTTTGTTTCCTCCCACCCTTCTATGAAAGGATAATACTCTTATCAATATTCCCAAACCCTCACAAAAGGGAGAAATCTCTCTGATTACTGGATTTGCCATCATAAATGTTGGTCCTTTGAGGACAATAGTGAGACTTTAGTTCACCCTATAAGAAATTCACTGGGATTCCAGATGCCATTATATGTTTAAATTGTTCTACAGGCCTGTTTTTTAAACTCAGGGTACCAATCTCACCTAATTTCATTTCTTGATTTAATCCAAACTTGGGAGGGAAAGACAAGATCTTATGAATATTTATGATGAGTTCTGTAGAATGACCAATGTAAGTGAGGTCATTTATACACTTGTTGGTATACTCATACAGTTTGGGAACCTCTGGATATGTAACAACACAATGTCTGAGCCTTGGTTAAATGGTGGTAATGCCTTTCTGCCAGTGAATGATTCCATAGATATTATTACTTATGCAGAAGCCTTATGTATACCTCATGGTTACATTTTCATATGTGGAGGCTCCCACAATAGCCTTTATGCTTGGGCATCTCATTGCTTTGACAGCTGGAAAGTAGGAGGACAGTGTACCCTTGCCATATTCACCACCCTGTTCTCCCTGCATAACCAATCAGAAGCTATTCATTGACTTGTTGCACTAAATTCTTATAATTGCCTCAAATGAGAACTTCCAGGAAGTGTGCATGATTCTGGGTTTGTCTTTGTGTGAAAAGCTTTCTTCCTATGGATTGGAGTGAGTGCCAAATGAACAAATGATCAGAAATCTCTCTCTAACACTAGAAGAGTTGGCTGATTCCACAGCCAAAGAAAGTAGTGACTCAGCAATAGTAGCTTAACTCATTGGCCAGGGTAATTTTAGACAACCATGTAGCTCTCAATTACCTTCTGGCTGAGCAGGGAGATGTCTGTGCAGTTACAAGCCCCTCCTGTTGCACATGGATAGACACCTCTTGAGAAGTAGAGAGCAAGCACATTAGCAGTAACAAATTTCACCCAATAACCAACTGTCTTTTGATTTATACAGCTGGTTACCCTCGAGTCTGGGCTCCTGCTTTAAAACTTTCATACAAACTGAGCTTGTTGTATTCTTAATCCTGCTTTGCATACTTGTTGTGAAACTCTGAACCTACTGCCTGTCAAACCTTTGTAAACATCATGTACCTAGTAAGGTGATGTTAGGTCAACAATTTGATTTCTGATGCTTACAACCTCAGACAACTAGAGACTTTGAATAAGAGGTGCCTGAGAGTTCTCTCTCCTGACCTTTCTTGTTACTCAAGTGTGGCCTAAATGGTTTCCAACCCCTCTGCACTTTCCCTCCAGCATGGTACATGACTACCAGGAAAGGTCCTTCCTGGCACCAATGGACAAAACCACTATGATCAGACGTGATTCTTGATCATCAATGCTGTATGAAAATTCATAATTTACATTGGTTTCTCTCAATTTTTAACAAATTATACTAGCCGCATAAAATATTTTCTTAGCTTTTTTTTTTTTTTTTTTCTGGTTTGTAAAATAGATTTAGAAGAAGGAAGATGCCCTGAACCTTGAAAATATGGGAAAATGTTTCTGTAAAATCATCATAAAATTTCATTAATGTTTCAAAGTATTTAAATGTTACTTATGGTTGTCTGCTTTATCATTCTTTTTTAATTCACTTTTGCTATTCTATATTTTAGAGAATTCAAGTTTATTGGTCCTTGGAGGCTTTAGAAATCTCTATTCTATGAAATAAGTTCATCTGCTGTTTATTGTTCATTTTATGTCCTTTCTCCTTTTATATCAACATTAGAGTAGCTCTATTTTATTAATAGTTTTATTTTATTGAATTTTAGTTATACTTTACATAATTTAGTTAAAAATTTTCAAATTTACATTTTGCTGCTTTAGTTTCATTTAGCTTCTGTTTCTTTTTTTAAAAAATTCTTGGGTTGCCCCTCTTGTTCATAGCTTGTCTGGACATCTCCTTCTGGTATGGGAATCTATAGCTATATCATTTTCCTCAACTACTCTTGAATTAAATGCATTGCACAAGGTTGAAATAGAACATTTCACTGTTTTTTATTCTAATACATTCTAAGTTTTCATTAGAAATACTGACTAAATTTTAAAAAGTATTTTAATACTCACGAATGTATAGGTTTATACACATTATTATTTGATGGGAACAAATATTAATGTTTCTCATTCTAAAATGTTTACGTGTTAAAAACCTACTTTGTGCTTTGATTCTTTTATTGCTCTGTATGTGCTAAAAATTGTGGCATATAGCACAAGTTCAACATATGTTCATTATATCAAATTCATTCATTATATTTTCCAAATTGTTGAATCCTTAATAAATTTGATGTGTTTATCTGATAATAATGGAAAGAAGATTCTTTTTTTTTTTTTACTGTGAATGAGGGATTGGCTATTGTATCTCTATGGGTTCTGTAAATTTTATACTATTGGATATGTCAAAGGAACAACACTACTCCATAAGGAAAACCATTCAATGGCCTTCCCTGCAGATGGCTCCTCCTCAGCTCCTCTATGAATCATGAACATCTCTACAGTAGACTCGTTGCCCCATGCTGGGGACACGGAGTCCATCTGGAAGACTCTGTCTTCACAAAAGGCTAGCTGAGATCACTGATTAATAGAGAATATTCTACCTTCTAGAAATCCCAAAATCCTGTGTTTTTTTTAAACTGGCTCTCGAATTTCTCAGCTCTGACTTGAATTTTTATTAAAATCTTCTGTCCTGCTTCCAGTGTATACTTTGCCTCACCCAGCTCATTCTGCCCAGTTTTACCTGGGAGTATTTTAAATATCCTCCCCTCCATCCCAAACAATCATATATTTCAGTTGACTACCGTTCCTCTCAGTATTTGAAGTAAAAATACAAAGCCTGGTCTCCAGTGTCCTTCGGTGTATAATATACTGTTTTATCTCCAGCTCCATCCAGGACCAGTGGCTACAGAGCTATTATTCTTCCTTCTCATGTTGTTCATTGATCAGCACACAGACGTTTTAATTTAGGAAATTATTCTCACTTCTCTGCACAGTTAATTCTAGAGAAATTTTAATTTATCTGGTTTGAAGTTACGTGATCATGTAATTTTCCACCATCTCCAATGTATTAGAAGCCCCAATTTGAAAAGAATTCTTAGACTCCAAAATTCACTGCTTCTTTTAATAAAATGGAAATTTTATTCCATTCCACATCACATTTAGTGGCAAACCCTGTTCCTCCCCCAGGTCTTTGTTCTGATTTGACCTTCTCAGTGGATCTTCCTCTGACCCCTCTCACATTTAATATGCCAACCACACCCTCACTCCCATCTCTGCTCCATATTTCCTGCTCTGCATGTTCCTTTCTGTTCCTTTCCACTGTCTGAATCCTATTGACAACAATGCCCCAGGGGAGAGCAGAGCCACAAGGAGGTATCACAACTTCTAGGATGTTACTGGCAGAAAGACAAGAGATAACAAGTGTTGGGGAAAGTGTGAAGAAAAGGGAATCCTTGTGCACTGTTGGTGGGAATGTAAATTGGTTACAGCTATTATGGGAAAGTGTATGGAGATTTCTCAAAAAATTAAAAATAGAACAGACATATGACCTAGCTGTCTTGACATGAGTACAGCCACGTTTGGCCACTCCATTGACCTATAGCCACCAGCACAAAAAGAAATATAAAAGCTGCTTTCTGTGTGGTGGGAACTGGCCCTTCTCCCATGGAGATAGTTGCAATGTGTAAAAATTTCAAGGCCCTTCGGGCGCCGCAGCCTGGGGCAGACTGGTCATCTGTGCCAGGCTGGGACGATAAGCAGGGTAAACAATGCACATACACAACTACTGGGCTGGGACGATAGTCAGGGGGCTCAGTGCAGGTATGCCACTGACAACCATTTGTGCATGGGAACACAAAATGCTTGCTCTGTAAACTCTGTAACTGCTGATATAAACTGCTGGAAACCAAGGCCTGGTGAGAGTTCCACCTGTGGAAGGGACACCTTGCCCAGGACGTGTGATCCTTGCCCAGCCGTGTCGATTGACAGGACTCTCCCAGCAGTGGGGCATGGATGTTGTGAGTAATTGATTTATTGTGAAGTAATTGATCTGATGTGTTCTCTTTTTGGTCAACCTGGTGTTTCCCTTTCCAGTTGATTTCTGTCATTTCCCTTCAGTCGATCTGGTGTTTCCCTTTCCGATGGATCTGATGTTTTTCCCTCTTATTATATGACCTATTCGAATCTGCTGCTATTTCAGCCGATGTGGATGTTTTTCCCCTTCCAGTCGAGCTGGTGTGTTTTCCCTCTTATTATTTGACCTATTCGGATCTGTTTGCGGACTATCACCTTTACTATCCTCTATATAATAAAATATACCTTCAGTCCATTTGTTTGGAGTGGAAAGTTTCTTTTACGTCTCCGATCGAATCCCTGAACCTCTCATAACACTAGCAATCACAGTTCTGGTTCCGTATCCAAAGGAAATGAAACCAGTATCCTGAAGAGGTATTTACACTCCTCTGAGGATTACTGCATTATTCACAACAGCCAAGATGTAGAAACAACCTACGTGTCTGTTGACAAATGAATGGATAAAGAAAAGGTGGTAGATATATGTCATAAAATATTATTCAGCCGTAAAAATGAATGAAATCCTGCCACTTATGACAATATGGATGAACCTGGAGAACATTATGCTAAGTAAAATAAGCCAGACAATTAGAAATATTACATGATCTAGCTTATATGTGGAATCTAAAAAAGTCAAACTGATATAACCAGAGTAAAATGGTGGTTACCAGGGGGTGAGATTTAGAGAAAATGGGGAGATGTTGGTCAAAATGCTCACTCTTTCACTTGTAAAATGAATGAGTTCTGGGGATCTAATGTACAACATGGTGACTGTAGTTCATAATACTGTATTATATACTCAAAATTTGTTGAGAGAGTAAATCCTAAGTTTTCTTACCACACGGACACAAAAAAATGGTAATTGTGAGGTGATGAATGTGTTAATTAACTTGATTATCATAATTATTCCATACTGTGCATGTATTTCAAGTGATCACGTTGTACACCTTAAATACACAACTTTCATTGATCAAGTCTACTTCAATAAAGCTGGAAAAGAAAGTGATAGGTGTCCTGGGCTTGCCTCATCTGAGTAGTGCTCAACCTCGGCTTCACGTTTGATTTCTGGGGCATTTTGCAAATACATCTCCTGTGTCTCCTGACCAGAGATTCTCCTGCCAACAGTTGTGGTGTGGACCAGCCTGACTAATATTTAAAGTGCCCCAGGTGATTCTAATCTTTATCCAACCTTGAGCACCAAGACTCTGAGTCCTCCCATTCTTGAGGGCTGAGATCTGGGCTGAGGGTGGGGGGCTCTGCTCTGCATGGGGTTTGATGAAGACCAGGTCTGTGACCTGAAGGGGAGGGTCAGTCCAGCCCAGATACCCACTTCTGCAGTGTATGTGAGGGCTTCATCAAGATGGGAGTGTGATCTGAAGAAAATGTGGATAAACTCACTTGTTGGTCTCCATGTAGGATGTGACTGTCCCTGATTTCCTCCTAAGGCAGTGGGCAGCGGAGACTTCTTTTCCACATGATGAGGTCTTTCTTGTGTATGATTTTGGCACAGGAAGGGCATATGTCGATTCTAGGAATTAAACAGAATATTTTCAACTTTCAAGACTTCTAAAGACTCATGTTGTCTGAGGAAGAAGTCCGGCAGAGGAGGAAGAGGAAAGAAAAGAAGTTAGGAATGGCTCTTTCTCAGGTCAAGTCATATTCTCAGTTGATTGTTCTGTCTCTCCTTCCTGAAATGCCCTTCTTTGGACTTGTTAATCTTCTCTGACTCTGAAGTATCCTTCCTGACACCTGTTTCCCCACATTCGCTCAGGACCTTCCCTCAGTCCTTCTCATCTCCACTTAGATTCCATCTCACCATGACCCAGTGACATGGAACTTGTGAGGAGGCTCCACTGGGCGTGGTCCTGGGCAGGGCTTCACACTCATGCAATAGAGACAGGGTGTCAGTGCAGTTGGGCAGCAAGGATTGTGTAAGGGCCCCATCTGGATGCACTGATGTCTCTTCGTAGACCAGGATTTAAGAAGGTGCACATGGAAGTCACGTATTAATATAGACAAATACCTGGTAAATTCTGGAAAAGCGATCCATAAGGGAAAACCATTCTAACATTTTTATAATATGTATGAAGCTAAATGAATGAGTTACTGACTTCAAAATCTTACTGATTGGGAATGAAATGGAAAGTTTAGAAAGAGACATAAGTGATAGAATGTGTTTTATTCCATCATCAACTTTAAGTTACAAAATCAACCTAAACATCTGACAGCTGGAGATTTTTAAAATCATATTCATCATATCCATTCCTCAGAGCTTGCTATCTCACTCTGTTGATTGTATCCTTGGACACAGAAACTTTTACATTTGATGCAATGTTCCAGGTTCATTGTTTTGCACGTAGATATCCAGTTTTCCCAGCCCTATTCGTTGAAGAGACTCTCCTTTCCCCATTGTGTAGTTTTCGCACCCTTGTTGAAAATCATTTGGCATATACGCAGGGGTTTATTTCTGAGAATTTTATTTTGTTCCATTGGTTTACATATCTGTGTTTATGTCAGTACCACACCATCTTGATCACTCTTATTTTGTAATATGTTTTGAAATTTAAAACTGTGAGGCCTCTAACTTCCTTCTTTTTCCAGAGTGTTTTGGCTATTTGGGGTCCCTTGAGAATTCATATGAATTCTAGCATTTTTTTTCTCTTTCTGCAAAAATTCCCATTGGGTTTTTGATAGAGATTCCATTGAATCTGCAGAAAACTCTGGATAGTACGGACAGCTTAACAGTATTAAACCTTCCAATCCATGAGTATAAGTCTTTCTATTGTATTTTTTTTTATTTATTTTAGTTACGTTTTGTAGTGGACAGTATTCAAGTCTTGGAAAGTTTATTCTTAAGTATTTCATCCTTCTTGATGCTATATTAAGTAGGATTGTTTTCTTAATTTTCTTTCCAGATTGTTCATTGTCAGCGTTTAAAAATGCAGTTGATTTTTGTGTGCTGAATTGTATCCTGCAACTTTTCTAAAATCGTGTTTTGGTTGTAATAGTTTTCTTCTGGAATCTTTATGGTTTTCTATATATAAGATGTTGTCTTCTAAATATACAGACAATTTTACTTTTCCAATTTGTATGGCTTTTATTTATTTTTCTTGTCTGGTTGCTCTGGCAACTAGAATAGGAATGCAGAGAGTGTGCAACCTTGCCTTATTCCTGATCTTAGAGGGAAAGCTTTCAATCTTTTACCATTGAGTATAATGTTAGCTGTGTGCTTTTATTATGTTGAAGTAGTTCACTATTCCTAGTTTGTTGCACGTTATTCTGAAAAGTTGTTGAATTTTGTTAAATGATTTTTCTGCATCAATTGATATGAACATGTGTTTCTTTTTTCATTTATTCTGTTAATATGCTGTATTACATTGGTTAATTTTTGTATGTTGAATCATCCTTGCCTTACAGGAATAAATACTACTTGGTCATGATGTTTAATCATTTCAGTGTGCTGTTCAATTGGGATTGCTAGTATTTTGTTAAGAGTTTTTGCATCAATATTGATCAGAAATATTGGTGTGTAGTTTTTTTTTTTCCCTGCTTGTGTTTTTCTCTGGCTCTGCTATCAGAATCACCTAGGCTCTATAGAACGAGTTCATAAGTGCTCCTTCTTAAGCTCTTTGAAAGATTTTTAAGAGTATTAGTGTTAATTCTTTTGTAAATGTTTGGTTAAAATCTGCAGTGAAGCCATCTGGTCCTGAGTTTTTCTTTGTGGAGGTTTTTGTGTACTGCTTGAGTCTTCTCTCTAGCTATAATTCTGTTTACATTGTTTATTTCTTCATGATTAGATTTTACTAGGTTGTATGTGTCTAGGAATTTACTCATAACTTCTAGGTTATGTGATTTCTTGGCATATAATTGTTCCTAGTTCTCTCTTACAACCTTTTTAAAGAATTTCTGTGACATCACTTGCAAGGTTCCCTCTTTCATGTCTGATTTATTTATTGGAATCATCTCCCTCTTTCTTAGTCTAATTTGTTAATCTTATTTGTTAATCTAATTAGTAATCTAATTTGTTTTCTTGTCAATTTGTTAATCTTCTCTAAAACCTATTCTTGGTTTGGTAATTTTTATATTTTTCTATTGCCTATTGTATTTATCTCTGCTTTAATCTTGTATCTTTTATTCTGCTAAATTTGGGTATAGTTTATTGCTACTGCCTTGAGGTGTAAAAATATATTTATGATTTGAGATCTTTCCTTTTTTTTAATGTAAGCATTTACCACTGCAGATTTCCCTCTTAGTGTAGTGCTGCTCTCACTGCATCCCGTAAGGTTTGGTGTGTTATATTTTCATTTTCATCCAGATATTTTAAAAAGTCCCTTGTGATTACTTCTTTCATCCATTGGTTGTTTAGGAACGAGTTGTTTAATTTCCACATTTTGTGGATTTTTCTGTTTTATGTCAACTATTTTTTTCTAGTTTCATTTCACTGTGGTTAGAGAAGATACTTTTTATGCCTTCAATCTTCTTAAATTTGTTAACATTTGTTTTGTGGCCTGATGTGTGGCCTTTCATGGATAATGTTCCATGGGTGCTGCAGAAGAATGTGTTTCCTGCTGTTGCTGAGTGAGTGTTCTATATATGTCTGTTAGGTCCAATTAGTCTATAGTGTTGTTCAAGTCCTCTGTTTCCTTATTGATCTTCTGTTTGGTTCTTCTGTCCATTACAAAAACTGGGGTGTTGAAGTCTTAGACTGTTACTGTGCCTCTGTCTACTCTCTTCAATTCTGTCAATGTTTGCTGCATATATTTCAGAGCTCTAGTATTAGATACATATAGATGTATAATTGCTATAACTTCATGGTGAATTGACCCTTTTATCATCATATAATGTCCTTTGTCCCTTGTGACAGTATTTGTCTTATAGTCTATTTGTCCTATATATTTTATGCTCACCAGCTTTCTTTAGGATCTCGTTTGCATGGATTGTCATTTTCCTTTCCTTCACTTATAGCCTATTCTTGTCCCTAGATTTGTGAATTTCAACAATTCCAGCTCTTTGACTCTCTGTCACTCCTGCTATGTATTTTTCTTCCTTTTCCCTCTTCTACTGGTCAGGCTTAAGTATACTAACCAGAGGTGAATGGCAGGAATCCTGGGAAGGCCCCTTTTCTGCATTGGAATTTTAGAGGAAATACCTCCAGTGTTTTCTGCAGAATATTATGATTGGTGAAGTGTTCTTAATAACAGTTTTATCCCCCATTTCCTTCTCATCATGATTTTTATTTATGCAGGAATTTTTTCCAGTATTTACTACTGAGATTTTTTTTAATCTTAATCTGTTAAATTATTGTATAACACTAACAACGTTAGATAACCTTCAATCATGGTTTTATTAGTGGAATAAATGAATAAACTCTTTGGCTTTTGTTAACACCTGGATATCTAAATTTAAATGGATAAAACAGTATTTATATTTTTGAATATAGTTATTTTATTAGAGATTGGAGTTAAAGTATTCTGTATTTTTTCTGTTTGTACTATTTTTTAGTTGCCCGCTGTAGAATTATGTTGACAAACTCAATTAAGTACAAATGATACATTTTCCTTTTCACAAAGAGCTAAATTGTACACAAATAAAAGTGATAATGAAAAAAATCATCAAAAAATGTTGAGAGACAATTCTTCTCATTCCAGTTAATTTGTCTGTTCATGTGGGTGCATGAGTGCATGAATGTGCAACTCCACAGTGTTTATAAAGACATCAATTCAAATATAAGTTTTATATTTTTAGTAGTTGAAATGATATCTAAAATATATTTCATGGCCTTAAATTTTTTCTACACTATCACCTGAGTGACTTAAATAGTAGTAAGAATAGTAGCATACTTTGTGAATGCATGTGTGTGTGTGCATACATAGTGACCTTTTATGCAGTTCCTTGTTGTGAACATTTAACTTGTTTCAAGATTACTCATAGAACCCTCTGTCAATGTACTTCTAATGCTTTATTTTCTACTTAAGTGTATGATTCTTTAGGTTAAATTCCAAAATCAAACCTTATGTCAGGTGCTTGCAGTGTCATTTTTTACCTGTTTGATCTGAGGCGAGTTTCTTAAGAGTGTCTGTGACACAGTTTTCTCCTCTGTAAGATGGGAACAGATTTTTCTCTAATGAGCTATTATGTTGATAAGAAGTTAATACATGTAAAGCATTTAGAATAATACTTAGCATACAGGAAGTGTTGCAAATCTTTTAGTCATTGCTATTGTTACCACAATTTAAGATTCTGAACTTTCTTTAAAGCCACTGTGGATTTTGTCATCTCTGAAGACACCATTCATGCTCCAGCTCTTCTAGACATTGAATCTCACCCAGTGTGTAGACCATAATATTTGACCCTTATGTATAGACAACATGTTGAAGTTTTATTTGTATATTTCATGTATTGTCCACAAATATGAAAAATCCACACTGATTTGTAGGATATTATCTCTTATGAAGAAGTATAAGAAATTAAAATTGGAGACACATAACTTGCCAAAATACGTTTACACAGATCTATCAGAATACACACTTCAACCAAATGGATCCTTATACCTCTCTCCTCTTCTCATTTTGTGTGAAGATAAAGACTTTTCCCCATGACTCCTTTGGTGAAATGTTTTTCATTTCAGGGATGGTTGCCATTCCAGGATGTGGCCATCGAATTTTCTTAGGCATGGGAATGCCTGGACCCTGCTCAGAGGGCCTTGTACACGGATGTGATGTTGGAGAACTACAGGAATCTGCTTTCCCTGGGTGAGGAAAACATCCCTCCAGAAGTCAGATCTGTTCTTGGGTGTCTTTGCACTTTCCCTTGTTTGCCTCCTGGGAGCCCCTACATTACTTGACTGAGATCAAAGCCCTGTTGACTTAGAAATGAAAAGCTTCATGATGCGGCATCAGGAGTTTAAACTTGCCCTTTCTTCAGGTGATCTGCCCACTTCACGAGACATCAGGTGTTGTCCCAGAGCATAAATATTTATAAAGCCCTATGGAAACTTAAAAAATATCCGATTCCCTGTTTTCTACAGGTGCTTTGGTTTCATTGGTTCTTTGAGGAGAGCTAGGTATCTGCCTATTTTATTCTTCCTTATGCATTCCAAAAATGGCAAGCAGTGGAGGAACTGGTGAAATATTTTTCTAGATCCATCTGTAATGTCCTGCTAAGCTGCACAAAGAGACGGGATTCTACATAAGCACAGAGCATCATGTTCCTTTCTTCCTATAAACAGGAATTTTTTCTGATCTGAGTATTATCTCCATTTTGGAGCAAAGGAAGGAGACCTGGACTGTGGAGAGTGAAGAGAAAATAGCAAAAAACCAAATGAGTGGGACTGTACCAAAGGTGTGAACACAGGTAAGAGTGCAGAAAGGGCAAGAGGAAGCTGCACCATTAACAGTGTTTGAGGAACTCTCCTCAAGTTGGACAGTTCTATGGGAAAAGAGTCTAGTTTTTGTGAACTCTCAAAGGAAATTTTTCTTCTCCTCAACTTATCACTCTGTCCTTAAACATGTGAAATTTACCCTTTCACCCTCCAGTGGTGCTGCAGCTCCAACAGAGACAAAGGCAAAATCTTTATCATGATCTACACCACCTACCTGGCTCCTGTTAAAACTTTGTTTCCTTGACTTTGAGGATCATGCGACAGGCTGTTTCAAAGGGGTCTCTTCCTCTCTTGGTCTCCCGTTTTGCCTTTGATTACATCAGATGCTCAGTTCTCAGTTCATATAGATCAGAACTGAGGACTCTATAGTTCTAATCTGTGGACCTATCCTGGTTCCATCCCCCATTGACTGTCTTGGGAAGACCTAATCAGAAGATGGGATAACCCTGGCAGCTCTTCCATTCCATCTCGTGCCCCAGAAGCTGCATGGAGCTCTCAAGTCCTGTCTCCCTATTCAGATCCCTCAACTATTTCTCCTGCTTTTGCCACACACTTCAGGCGAGTGTGTAATGGAGAGGTGGGTTGGATAATCTGTAATTGTTACTTAGGAAAACTGTAAAGACAGTGAAGAGAGATATTCTCTTTGACCCTCAGTTTTACATATGGACCATTTATCCAACTTGCAGGCTCTTTGCCTGGCATCTGGGCATAGAGCACATGGTCCCATCCTAAGATTCTACAAAATCTGACCCCCATATCTTGTATTTTTCTCTCTCTTGCACTACTATATCAAGTCTGGGAACGTAGACACTTCTCGAATTCATATTATGTTAAGTTTGTATAATTTTCCCTGTGAAATTTCCTTTTGAAATACACATTCCTAGGGTCTGAAATTTCATCTTTTTTTTTTTTACTGTAATAATCCAACATTATGTGATGGAAAACTTCTGGTGGACTCTCATGTGGGTTTATTTGGTAAGAAAATTCTTAATAAAGAATACTTTTACTAATATGTTGCAATATTGTCTTGCTACCAATTGAAGCTACTCAGTAGCATTTTCTGAGGGAGTTTATAAACTGCAATGATGCCTTCAATGATGTCTACTGTAATTTGTTTTGTTTAAGAAACTGCTACTATATCAAAATAAATTTCCTCTATTGCCTTGATCAGATCCTTACTCATAACAGCAAGTGTTCTAAAACTTTTTGATATTTTTGAAAAACTTCCCAAAATTCAAATCCAAAATTAAGTCTTTCTTTTGACCCGAAACCAACTTTGAGAATTCCCAGCAAGTACCTGGACGTCCTCAAAGAATTTGTTCTCTCTTATAAAAAGGGAAATATACTAAACTAATCAGGCTTATTTGGTATGTTAAACCTCATGGCAAGCATTGTCAAATAGGTGATGCTAAGCCTCCTTCATAAGAATCTTTGCATACAATTCTAGTTATCATCTTAAAATGTCATAAAAATAATCAAAGTTCCTTGTCCATTTCATTATAATGTTAAGTCTTTTGTCATTTCCAGATAGTTGTTTTACTCTGATGCTTTTTCAAATATCTTTTATCTTCAGAGAGATTCATGGAAAGGTCTCTGACACTTACTCTAGATACAGGTTTCTTCAAAAGCTTCAGATCATAAAACTGAACAGGGTACAAAATTACAGAATGCTAACATAAACCAATGGCTTAAAAAAAACTGATTACAAAGGATGAAGAATGAATATTAATTAATTAAATGAACAAAGGAGGATGCTCTAATGTTTTATTTTTCAAGATTTAAAAAAATCTTTTCTCTTAAGCCATCAACAATTTGCTAAGATATACCTTCATGAACAAGGATGAAACACGTACTTTTTCTCCCTACCTGATCACTCCAGAATTCTGAAACTCTCAGTGAATATTTTTATTTTCACTTAGATAACAAATCAGACTAATTTTTAATATAAACAAATTAGTTTTACTGTGTTTATCTCTGTAAAAAAATGAAAGTAATTGTAGAGAGAAAAATATGTCACACCTTTGTAGATATTGGATTCTAGTCCTGCTAATTGTCTTTGAGGTATTGCTATATACCTGTAGACTGGACTCTCCTGGCCTAAGGTATTGCCTTTGGCCTCAATGACTGCTTGTAATACTCTCTTTGGAAAACATGAACTGACCCCACATGGGATGAGCACTCATGGATCAATGTCTGTTGGTGTACAAGCTTCTGCTGATCCCTTGTTGTCTTATGCTAGTATGACCAGCTACTGTAAGACTATAATGTCATATGCTCAGGCCTATCCTCAACAGACTAAAGAACCTTTCCCAGACTCCAATTTAAAGGATTCCATTGATCATAGTCTAGAGCCTGTGACTGGGTATCCAGAAACATCATCAGAGTATCATAGTCTAGAGCCCGTGGCTGGGTATCCAGAAACATCATCAGTGTAAGACAGCCATTGAGCCCCATTAGAAAGGGCCTTACCAGTTCCTTCAGATGACTGGAAATGCACTCTGCTCTCAGACACAATAAAGCTGACTCGCAATAACAACTTCCAGGGAGAGAAGCAGCTGACATCTGTTGTAGACAGCTATCCCAAGACCCTGGGCCAGGCCTGTGTATCAACTTCCACAACTATTTAATATTACTATTGTCATATTGTTCAAACGTCATGTAAGATATTTCTGATACTGTGTTTGTTTTTCCATCAAACATCTGAATGGGACCCAGATAGCAATGTCCTTTTACAATGGGCTCATTCTTTTGCTCCACACAAAAATCAGTCTACCTGTTGGATATGTGGGCAACTCCCCCTTTGTAGTTCATCTGGGTTACCTTGGTAGATTTCTCCAGGGCACAGACTGGAAAACTTTGAAACAATTTATTATGATTTAAACATCTAGTTCAAGCAATGACAACACATCTGACATTTCTAATTTTGACTGTGACATCTGTCCAATAGGCCATGCTATTAATGATACACTGTTTAAGTAATTTTTTTTTTTTTCTATTGCCCAAGCCACCCAGTCATCTCAACAATTTGGAATTAAAGCAAAGAAACTAGATACAGTGATGAGAACCATGATAGGTTTCACTCAGATCTTGGGTGGATATATTTGCCTGACTCCTAGCTATGGAACTTTGGACATACTGGCACCTTTATGACAAGAACAAGGAAATGCTTACAGACAAGGTCAACCTAACTGCACTCGAGACATGGGATGGATATCCCAGGAATCATGCAAAAATACCATTAGCCTTAAAGAAAGTGACTAGTTTGGGACAGACTGGTTTCGCCAACCAGGCATTTACTGGGTGACCAATAACAGAATTCAATGGTTATGTGGAACAAACCTTTGGCTCTGGCTTCCACCTGGCTGGCTAGGGCATTAAAGGCTGCTTTCTTTGGGATGCAAGGAAGGACTCACCCCAATTAACAACTGTCACTAACCTCCCTTTCCTCAAACCCAGACGGACCCATGTAGTTTTTCATTGGTAGGATCACCTAGCTACTATATTTGTTTCTTCTATAGGAATAGAGGATCTCATTAAAGTATAGGCACATCCTATTGAATCTGGCTTTCCTTCATCTTGTCTGCATTGTTGCTCAAATATGGCCCTGCCTAACAATAAATGAGAGATTACATGTATAATCTCATTCTTATTTCCCCATTCATGCCTTGCAGATCTTTTTAGTTGGTTATCCTGAAGTCTGGGATCACTCTTAAGATTGAGTTTCCAGGTCTTCATGTTATCATTGGTTTTAGGACTAAGCATCTGATTGTTCTCTAAAATAATTCTGGCTTGCTTCCACACATACCTTCATGAAAATCCAATCTGAATCATAGTGACTCAACATCTTCTGACCCTAGATGCAACCATCACTGGAACCTCCAGAAACTTCCACTCTGAGACCTTAATTGACTTATACTAGGTACCTGGATGGACCTCTACCCTGCACGGCCCAAGTTACTCGACTGGATAACTAAGCTGCACTAAGCCCATGAGTCCCTCTGTGGGCCTAAGGGGACCTGAGGTAGGCCGAGGACACCTCAGCACTGAAGTAGAGCAAATGTCAAATTGATCATCAATCCTTCCTATGGCAGGTTACAAACAAGAGGGGAAAATATGCAATTAAAATTAAAAAAAAAACAAACAAACAGGATCCCTAAGATAAAGATAAAATTGACTCTGTGTGGCTAAGTGGGACCTAAAACAGTTCAAGCAGTCTTGCAAATGGGGAGGTGCAGTCGTACTCATTTTCAGAAAAACCACTTTTGCCAGAAACTGGGCATTCCTTTCTGACACATGGCCAGAAGCCTGATATAACTGATTTTAGAACACCAGTATCTATAGGGGAACCAACAAATTAGAGGGCTTTGAAAAATAATCCCTGTGGTCTATGGCTTTTGTCTATAAAGTCTGCCTTCCAACAACACCCCTGGAGTGTACTTTCTATTTGTTCCGGAGGCTGCATCTCCCCAGTTTACAAACTGACCAGCAGTAAAGCTTTCATAAGTAAATTCTCCCATTCCAGATAATTTTTGTTGACAATCCTATTGCATACTTCATGGGCTACAGTATAGTTTCAACAAACCTTTTATCTACACTGGGAAACCAAAAAATTTGTGTGACTCATTTATTGCAGTATTTGCTTTATTGCAGTGATCTGGAAACAAAGCCACAATGTCTCCTAAGTATGCCTGTATATGAAACTTCTGATTTATATGTCAAAAAAATTCCCTGTGTACATATTCATTAAGAAGAAATTCATGAATATTAACCTTTTGAAATCATTTCCCTGAGTGCTCCAAGCAACAAAAAAGATTATTTGTATCCTTATTTCTGAAACTTATTTTTATTTCTTAATATTTTTCATATGCTAACTATATTTCTATTTTCAGATCATGTAAACATGCAAGCCATGTATCTTATTTCAGTACACAAAAAAAGGCATGTAGAAATATTACCAAATGATGTATATTTATGAACAGAGAGGCAGGTTTTAGTGGGGGACAATTTCAAATTGCGCTACCATGGTATTTTCTTTATAGCCACAGAAATAACTTGAAATAGATCAAGGAGTGAATAACTCATAAGCAAATTATGAATATATATATTTCCAATGTTGTAAGGTGTTTGAATCTAACACGGAAAGAAATTGTTATAGACACCATTCGACTAGAGAGCCTAAGGACGCAGCCTTACTATTCATCATGAAGCACTCCAATGAGGTGGAATATGGTTTGGTCAATAGAAGGCACATGAGTCATTCAGGGTTACAAAAATAGATTACACTTTATTTATTTAGATGTGAGAAGCATAATACATGCTAAATAAAGCGGTATGAAAATGCAATTTCAGTGGCCAAATTTGCATCATTCACAAGCATACTCAACCCTGGATCTTTTGATTAAACTGTCCTCTATAACTGTCTCTTCAGTTTCTAAAAAGAAAGGAGAAATTGTCATTAATCTATGATATACAACATCTATTACCTTTTAAGAGAGGCAGACCATCATTCCCCCTCTATTTTTTCAACCACATATGCCATCCCTACTAACACAGTATTCTACTCAAGTGAAAATATCATTCTCTAATGTTCTAGGCTACTCTTTTTCATGATCATGTGGTATAGCAATCCTTCCTATAATCATCAACAGAGGCCCACAGTTATAGCAACAAATCTCAAGAGGCTGTGACCACACAAAGCACAGTAATTTAGATAATATTTTACATCTATTCTCTGCTAATCCTCATGCTCTCAAATTTATAACATATTCTACTTTAAAATCAGTATACTGGTTTTCCCAGGTTCCACGGATATGAATAAACTCTCCTAATGAAGGTCCTTTCACTTTACTGATCCCTTCTCTGAGACCATCATAGAGAAAAAGGAAAAGCATGCAATGAAACTATAACATCAAGAGGCTTCAAACTTCAGGTTGTAAGTCATCAATAATAATGAAGCCTTTTCAAGAAAACTCAAATAAGTTTTTTTTTTTTTTTTTTTTTTTTTGGTGAGGAAGATCAGCCCTGAGCTAACATCCATGCCAGTCCTCCACTTTTTGCTGAGGAAGCCTGGCCCTAAGCTAACATCTGTGCCCATATTCCTCCACTTTATGCGGGACGCTGCCACAGCATGGCCTGATAAGCGGTGTGTCAGTGCACGCCTGTGATCTGAACCCGGGCCAACAGCAGCGAAACTTGTGCAGTTAACTGCTACACCACTGGGCTGGCCCCAGAAAAACATTTTATAAACTTAACATAGACCTTTCCATGGATGACCATGCTTCATTGACACACATCATGAGTTTTAAATAACTTTAACTTTTAATCCTCTGTGGAATTTAACATCTGAGGTTGGTTCATCACCAGAGTTTGACACTTACATCAAACTAGTTCCCTTAAGTATGAATTTCATGTGTATTCCATTGAGAGAACTGGTTAAACAATTTATCACCTTCCATTCATTTATCATATTTCTGTCCAGTGTGAATTCTTTGGTGTAGACTGAGGTCACTGCTTAAAGGCCGTGACACATATGTATGGTTTCCATTTTATATGAATTCTTTCATAACCACAAAGTTGTGCATATTTGATAAAGCTGATCACACTTATCACATTTATAAGATTTCTCTCTAGTAAGAACTATTATGTTCCACAAGTCTTAAACTTTGGATATGCCTACCATACGTTACATTTGTGCTTCTCTGAA